>NC_013045.1:0-600000 GCF_000090985.2 Micromonas commoda | reverse complement strand
TCGAATGGAACCCCGCCTGCACCTGAGGGCGGAGTGTGCGGGTCACCAACCGTCACCTGCGTCCACCCGGCAGCTTGCGCGGGAGCGATGCAGCGGACCGTGGTAAATCCGGCGCACTGTCCACCGCGACGAAGCTCTGCAAACCATGCAGCAGTTTCTGCCGTTGTCGGGGCAGATGAAGAACTCATCCATTGGGCGTACTGAGAAGTGATGTTAATCTCTGAGCTGGTCGTGAGAGTGTCGATAGGACCCTCATAGACTGACCCTGATATTGTAGTGTTGAGTGCAGGGAGATACGCGTGCTCTCCGGACAGGCACACCTCCCAAGAGTTGACAAACTGCGCTGGCGTGGCATGAAGACCGAAATGACAGAATCTGGGCACATCCTCGTCTGCCTCGCCACGCTTGGCGATGGTGACGTCCACCAAGGAGCCGCCACTTGAGATGGAACGCTCGGGATATGTTGCAAGGACCGTAACTTCAGAATCCAGACCGTAAGAATTGTACTTCAGGCCGGAAAAAGCGGGAGACGATGAGGAGAGGTCGGTGGTGATGAGCAGCGGCGCAATGCTTGGAGTGCGGGCAGGCGCGAATAGCTCAACGCCACCGCCGCCGAGCGATCGAATCGACAGGGGCCAGATTGTCCCGAACTGTGCACTCGTGCCTTGCGTACCCGAACCCGTGGTCCAATGCTCGGCACCTGCGAGGGTCAAAACCAAACGAGCGCCGCCCTCTGATGGGCCTGCTGGCGGATCCAGAGCCACAGGCCTCGGAGAGTTGACGTACTCAAAAGAAGCGTATTCCAACCCTTGAATAGGCCCAGTCGCGCTCAACTCAAGCTCCACAGCGCCCTCCGCGTGTGCAGATGATTCACACCTGGCAAGCACGGATGAAATTAGATATGCGGTGGTCGGCTCGTCGCCGCCAAAGTGGCAGAGCATGCCTTCAGGTTCAAAAGACACGAGTTCGTATCCTGTAACGGTGACCAAGGCACCGCCACCTGGTTCTCCGACGTATGGATTTGCAGCCATTGTGACTGCAGGAGGCTGGAACAAGAACCAAGCACCCTTGCCCATGTCCATATTATCAGGGATACCGTCTTCAGCACCGTCTGCAACGCCGATGCGGATGAAGCCTGGGGGCATTGCTGGGGTGTAACACACAATCGCATTAGGCGTCACAGCATCAGTTGCAACAAGCTGGTGTCCCATTCTACAATATGGTTGTTCGCCCTGCTTAAAGTGAGCACCAGTGACTGTGACGAGATCACCGCCTTGCGTGAGACCATGAGCGGGCATAACTGCATCAACCACAGCTGGTTCGCGGTATTTGAACGTCACCGCAAGCTCCGAGACGTCATGCCAGTTTTGAGTGACGTAGAGAGGAATGAAACCTGGGATATGGCTCGGGAAGACGCAAGCGATCTCACTGGGAGACAACAAGAATCCAGCGACTGGTCCAAGCGTGCCAACCTTGCATCCGTATGGAACATCCCTGTCGAAAGGACCGCCCGCAATGGTGATCACCGCCCCTCCCACTGCAGGCGCACCGACAGGATCGATGGCATCGATCGACGGGTGATCGCGCATGTGAAGCTGAATCTTGGAATATGACTTATCAATGGTGTTCAGTGAAATCTCCAAAGCGAGATCTGCCTTTTGGTGATCCAGCGTCTCGCATATCACCAACGCGCTACTGATAAAGTGTGCGGGCTCCACAGGCAGCGTGCCGAGCGAGCAAAACGTGCCAACCTTGTAAGGCATCTCACCAAGTTCGGCAAACTGCATAAAATGCTTGCCGTTGACCAGTACCAACTCACCGCCCCGTGTAGCCGCAAAGTTTGGTTCAAGGAGGGTCACTTTCACCCTTGGGTGGAAGTGGAACTGGTTCCCGTAGTCTGTCGTCTCAGTCCCATCAAGGAGCTCGAGGGCGGCAAAACCTGCGGGCTGAGGCGGAGTCATACATATGACCCGGAAGCTATTCACCCAGATTGCAGAGGTCTGCGTTGACATGAATTTGCACGACACGTCTTGAGAGTCAAAGTTGGCACCATCGATGATGGCCGGGGTGCCGCCTGTGACTGGACCGTTGGTAACAAGTACCCTGTGATGAGAGTATAGCCGTAGATCAAACCCAGCGCCTCCAAAGCGGAAATCTGGCGGCCGGAATTGGCATCGTCCTCGGACGGCAGGAAGTTGATGACAAGACCAGTGCTCGTGTAGTCGAATGCGTTGGCAGATATCTCCAAGGTGTTTTGACCCTTATTCGCCAACGCACCAGAGAAGCTGGGTGATCGAGCCGGGGCCTTGCACATGATACGATCCTCAGAATAGAACGCAGCAGCGACTTGGACGGTGCCAAATCTGCACGACAGTGTATCCACATCGATGAAGTCTTCACCACGGAGCACAATTTCTTGTCCTCCATTGGACTTTGCCTCCTCAGGATCAAACGAGTACAGCTTGGGTTGCCAGTAGAAAGAGTGCATACCGGTACGACCTTCTTCCTCTCCGCCCACAATCTGCGAATCATGCACATCAAGTGTCATGGTGAGAAGAGCTTCACCCGAAATGCGACGGGCAGGAGCGGCGCATCGAATTATGCTGCTCGAAACCACTTCAGCGTCTTGGAAATATCCAGAGCCAAACATGCACCGGTAGCTGTGATCCCGTCGGGTAAAGCCGTCGCCGTACAAGTTCAGCATGGTACCACCCATTGTCGGGCTCCGCCTCGGGTAGTGATGTACCATGTGGAATAATCCGAAATATTCGAAATCGACCGTGCCCGAGTCGAACACAGTCAGCGGTGAGCCAAGCGCAACAGCCAGGCCGTGTGGACCAATACCGTCTGCGAAGTCTGAGTGCACAATCGAAACTTGAATGACACCAGGCTCATGCGCAGGGACAGTACATTCCACGTCGGTTGCAGATACCGCACGCGCCTCTTTCACCTCCCCGTCGAACAAGCAGGCCACGTTGCCCAAGGTAAGCGTGCCGAGTCCCGTGAAGGTAATCCGGTTCCCGCCTGCAGTCGGTGCAAACAGCGGTGCAGCGGCGATCACCTCGGGAATAGGGAGATAGTGAAACGTAGGTGCTGGTCCGTCGACGCCAGTCATCAAGTTGATACCTGGGGTAACGCTCACGCGTCGCCAACCAGGTACAGCAGCAGGCGTGGTGCACATCATCGACGTGGACGTTGCCCTGGACGCAACTGGAGCGATTGTTCCAAACTGACATGCAAACGGCGGGAACAGTGAGTTCTCTGCCACGATCACTGGCAAAGATCCCACATGAACCTCCAACGACATGCCACCCTCTGCCCATCCTGTGGGAGGCTCCACAGCGACTGCTCTGACGCTAGGTATCACATCGAGCACAGAAGAGCTATCTTGCGTCCACCGTAAACCCTGATCGGTCACAAGATTGAGCTGGGTCAGACCTGGGAACATATGACTTGGAGCCTCGCACTTGATGTATGCAGAAGACACAAAAATGGCAGATGTAGCCGTATCCACAGAGCCAAAAGCACACGATACGTAGCCAGTCTCCGCAGGACCCTCATCAATTGGGAAGTCAAAACCTTCGGCGTGGATGACCCACGCTGGGTCATCCGTGATTATGCCTGGATGGACCATGCTGACCAAGGCTGATGGAGTGAACGTGAAAGAAATCTCAGCGACTTCCGCTCCGAGATCTGTCCTAAATCCAAGAGGGACGAATCCAGGCGATGATGGGATGGATTCGCAAATTACTACACTCCAACCCAACGCGACGCCGAGCGTTCGCCACGTGTCCGTGGAATTGATATGCTCAAGCGCGTGAGCACGCATCACACTCACCTCCTCAGCAGACTTCAGCTCGTCTATGTTGAGCCAATCCGCCGGGGATGTCTTCTCGCCAAATGTGCAGCTTCCAACAAATTCATGCGTGCGGAGCGATGCGAGTCCAGAACCGACGACCGCAACACGCGTGCCGCCGTTGGACGGACCGCGAGTTGGATAGGCGATTTCAATCGTTGGAGTGCTCGCAACTTGCACGGAATTAGAAGTGTAAGTGGCGAATTGAGAGTCGCGACCAGACCCATAAACAAGGAGCGCACGTTGCGGTTCACTGGCGGGAGAAACACACTCGAGTAGTTTTGGCGATACCACCCTGCTAGGTGTTGGTCCCACAGTACCAAAAGTGCATGATTCGATCATATCGGATGCGAAGCCAACCCCGTAAAGATTGACCACGTTGCCTCCTGTCTCGACAATGTTGGGGGGATCGACGGCAAACACTGATGCATGTTCCATGTATTGGAATTGCGCCGAATCTGTCGTCCATGTTTCCCATGCATCATCAAGCGCCAACTCGATTTTGATTGTGCCCTCATTGTGTGCAGGGGATTCACAGACTATCAAAGCCGAGCTCACAAATGTACTGGGTACTGGGGATACACTGCCAAATCCACATGCCCGACCAGCATAAGAAAAATGCGAGCCAATAATACGCACGAGAGAGCCACCACCAGAGAATCCAAAGGATGGGGTTGCATAGGAAATGGATGGCACCGCCTCGAAGGCAAAGTCCATCAAATGTCCCGTTGGTGCAATGTCCAATTCTGTCCCATCCGCTGATTTCATCCCGACTTCCACGCTGACAAAACCTGGAGAGTTTCTACTGGTTTCGCATGTGAATACGACGGGCATGATAGGCCTGGCGTGCAAAATGTCGAACGTCTGATTGTTCCATGCAGTGGCATTGGGGACTGAGAACTCGAAGAAATCCGCTTCGACTCCAAGCCCAAGGTAGGACATCTCAGCTTTTGTCGCAGCATTGACCTGGTCTCCAAATCTGCAAAACGCACTTGCGGTGTCCATGAATGGACTCGCCACGATAGTGATTGTTGTTCCGCCCAGTGACGAGGTAGAAGCCGGAAACAGGGTTTCCAGCTTTGGTGTGGGAATGACATTGTACACAAGTGGGTCAGACAAAGCAACCGAATGCAGGTAACCTGCGCCGACCGGAATCTTGCCTTGAGGAGGAGTCATTGTTGGGGAGACACAAGCAATTGTAGCACGGGAAGAACGCCCGTGAGCTGGGAAAACGCTGCCAAAACCGCATGCAATGTCCTTTGGCATGTTGTTGGAGAGCGTAATCTCGATAATTGATCCGCCTGTTCCGTATCCTTCGCTCGGGAAAATTGAAGAAACGAAAACATCGCCATGGAATGCAAAAGCAACTTGATCATTTGTTAGCGCTTGGCCAAATGAAGAGATGATCTCAACCGACACCATGCCGGCCTCGTGAGCTGGGGCCTCGCACTTGGCAAGCACTGACGACACCACCTCAGCATACGAAGGGTCCGCCAGCCCAAAGCCACACAGCGGCTCAGCGCTCACAAGGTGCTCGCCGACCACCTTCACCACACCAACACCAGCTGATGGCCCAGATGCTGGCTGCAGCGACAAAACAGTGGCGCTCGGCTGGAACTCAAACTCCACCTTGCTCGTGCTGAAGCCGCCGTCAGTGGCGCTCACCTCCACGGTCACAATGCCAGCTGCGTGAGGCGGTGACATGCACGCCACCTCCACCCAGCCCATGCACTGCTCGGAGCGCTGCGTCATCGTGGAAAGGCCAGTGGCGTTTGAGGGAAGGACAGCAGAGTTGATTTCACTCGTGCACAGCTCGTTGCCGCCGATGTACTCACCAGCCACAACCTCGAGCCCAAACCTGCACAGCACGTTCTCGCCGACCAGGCTGCTGCCCATCACATGCACCACAGTCCCGCCAGACACAGGACCAGAGGCGGGAGCAACAGCAAACACAGTCGCAGACGACATGTACTCAAACGCAAGCTCGGAGGTGCTCCACACCTCGCTGTTCACGCTGGCTGAGATAGCCACCATGCCCCCCTCGTGTGCGGGGGATGCGCACTCTGCGCCACCGCCCGCAGCGCGGCTGCTGAGCGGACCGATGGTCCCAAATCTGCATCCAGACACATCAGCATCCACCGAGCTCAGAGCCAGCCGCACCACAGTGCCGCCGCTCTGCGCCCCCTCACGCGGACTGATCGCCACCACAGCAGCCTCCACGGTGTACGAGTAAACCATACCACTCTGGGTGAACTGCTGGCCAGCGCCGCTGATGCTCATCTCAACCGACACCATGCCGGCCTCGTGAGCTGGGGCCTCGCACTTGGCAAGCACTGACGACACCACCTCAGCATACGAAGGGTCCGCCAGCCCAAAGCCACACAGCGGCTCAGCGCTCACAAGGTGCTCGCCGACCACCTTCACCACACCAACACCAGCTGATGGCCCAGATGCTGGCTGCAGCGACAAAACAGTGGCGCTCGGCTGGAACTCAAACTCCACCTTGCTCGTGCTGAAGCCGCCGTCAGTGGCGCTCACCTCCACGGTCACAATGCCAGCTGCGTGAGGCGGTGACATGCACGCCACCTCCACCCAGCCCATGCACTGCTCGGAGCGCTGCGTCATCGTGGAAAGGCCAGTGGCGTTTGAGGGAAGGACAGCAGAGTTGATTTCACTCGTGCACAGCTCGTTGCCGCCGATGTACTCACCAGCCACAACCTCGAGCCCAAACCTGCACAGCACGTTCTCGCCGACCAGGCTGCTGCCCATCACATGCACCACAGTCCCGCCAGACACAGGACCATAGGCGGGAGCAACAGCAAACACAGTCGCAGACGACATGTACTCAAACGCAAGCTCGGAGGTGCTCCACACCTCGCTGT
Source organism: Micromonas commoda (assembly GCF_000090985.2). Taxonomy (NCBI): domain Eukaryota; kingdom Viridiplantae; phylum Chlorophyta; class Mamiellophyceae; order Mamiellales; family Mamiellaceae; genus Micromonas; species Micromonas commoda. Next base: position 593,262 of record NC_013045.1, on the reverse strand, counting down.
TCACGCTGGCTGAGATAGCCACCATGCCCCCCTCGTGTGCGGGGGATGCGCACTCTGCGCCACCGCCCGCAGCGCGGCTGCTGAGCGGACCGATGGTCCCAAATCTGCATCCAGATACATCAGCATCCACCGAGCTCAGAGCCAGCCGCACCACAGTGCCGCCGCTCTGCGCCCCCTCACGCGGACTGATCGCCACCACAGCAGCCTCTTCGGTGTACGAGTACATCATACCACTCTGGGTGAACTGCTGGCCAGCGCCGCTGATGCTCATCTCAACCGACACCATGCCGGCCTCATGAGCTGGGGCCTCGCACTTGGCAAGCACTGACGACACCACCTCAGCATACGAAGGGTCTGCCAGCCCAAAGCCACACAGCGGCTCAGCGCTCACAAGGTGCTCGCCGACCACCTTCACCACACCAACACCAGCTGATGGCCCAGATGCTGGCTGCAGCGACAAAACAGTGGCGCTCGGCTGGAACTCAAACTCCACCTTGCTCGTGCTGAAGCCGCCGTCAGTGGCGCTCACCTCCACGGTCACAATGCCAGCTGCGTGGGGCGGTGACATGCACGCCACCTCCACCCAGCCCATGCACTGCTCGGAGCGCTGCGTCATCGTGGAAAGGCCAGTGGCGTTTGAGGGAAGGACAGCAGAGTTGATTTCACTCGTGCACAGCTCGTTGCCGCCGATGTACTCACCAGCCACAACCTCGAGCCCAAACCTGCACAGCACGTTCTCGCCGACCAGGCTGCTGCCCATCACATGCACCACAGTCCCGCCAGACACAGGACCAGAGGCGGGAGCAACAGCAAACACAGTCGCAGACGACATGTACTCAAACGCAAGCTCGGAGGTGCTCCACACCTCGCTGTTCACGCTGGCTGAGATAGCCACCATGCCCCCCTCGTGTGCGGGGGATGCGCACTCTGCGCCACCGCCCGCAGCGCGGCTGCTGAGCGGACCGATGGTCCCAAATCTGCATCCAGACACATCAGCATCCACCGAGCTCAGAGCCAGCCGCACCACAGTGCCGCCGCTCTGCGCCCCCTCACGCGGACTGATCGCCACCACAGCAGCCTCCTCGGTGTACGAGTACATCATACCACTCTGGGTGAACTGCTGGCCAGCGCCGCTGATGCTCATCTCAACCGACACCATGCCGGCCTCGTGAGCTGGGGCCTCGCACTTGGCAAGCACTGACGACACCACCTCAGCATACGAAGGGTCCGCCAGCCCAAAGCCACACAGCGGCTCAGCGCTCACAAGGTGCTCGCCGACCACCTTCACCACACCAACACCAGCAGATGGCCCGGATGCTGGCTGCAGCGACAAAACAGTGGCGCTCGGCTGGAACTCAAACTCCACCTTGCTCGTGCTGAAGCCGCCGTCAGTGGCGCTCACCTCCACGGTCACAATGCCAGCTGCGTGGGGCGGTGACATGCACGCCACCTCCACCCAGCCCATGCACTGCTCGGAGCGCTGCGTCATCGTGGAAAGGCCAGTGGCGTTTGAGGGAAGGACAGCAGAGTTGATTTCACTCGTGCACAGCTCGTTGCCGCCGATGTACTCACCAGCCACAACCTCGAGCCCAAACCTGCACAGCACGTTCTCGCCGACCAGGCTGCTGCCCATCACATGCACCACAGTCCCGCCAGACACAGGACCAGAGGCGGGAGCAACAGCAAACACAGTCGCAGACGACATGTACTCAAACGCAAGCTCGGAGGTGCTCCACACCTCGCTGTTCACGCTGGCTGAGATAGCCACCATGCCCCCCTCGTGTGCGGGGGATGCGCACTCTGCGCCACCGCCCGCAGCGCGGCTGCTGAGCGGACCGATGGTCCCAAATCTGCATCCAGATACATCAGCATCCACCGAGCTCAGAGCCAGCCGCACCACAGTGCCGCCGCTCTGCGCCCCCTCACGCGGACTGATCGCCACCACAGCAGCCTCTTCGGTGTACGAGTACATCATACCACTCTGGGTGAACTGCTGGCCAGCGCCGCTGATGCTCATCTCAACCGACACCATGCCGGCCTCGTGAGCTGGGGCCTCGCACTTGGCAAGCACTGACGACACCACCTCAGCATACGAAGGGTCCGCCAGCCCAAAGCCACACAGCGGCTCAGCGCTCACAAGGTGCTCGCCGACCACCTTCACCACACCGACACCAGCTGATGGCCCGGATGCTGGCTGCAGCGACAAAACAGTGGCGCTCGGCTGGAACTCAAACTCCACCTTGCTCGTGCTGAAGCCGCCGTCAGTGGCGCTCACCTCCACGGTCACAATGCCAGCTGCGTGGGGCGGTGACATGCACGCCACCTCCACCCAGCCCATGCACTGCTCGGAGCGCTGCGTCATCGTGGAAAGGCCAGTGGCGTTTGAGGGAAGGACAGCAGAGTTGATTTCACTCGTGCACAGCTCGTTGCCGCCGATGTACTCACCAGCCACAACCTCGAGCCCAAACCTGCACAGCACGTTCTCGCCGACCAGGCTGCTGCCCATCACATGCACCACAGTCCCGCCAGACACAGGACCATAGGCGGGAGCAACAGCAAACACAGTCGCAGACGACATGTACTCAAACGCAAGCTCGGAGGTGCTCCACACCTCGCTGTTCACGCTGGCTGAGATAGCCACCATGCCCCCCTCGTGTGCGGGGGATGCGCACTCTGCGCCACCGCCCGCAGCGCGGCTGCTGAGCGGACCGATGGTCCCAAATCTGCATCCAGACACATCAGCGTCCACCGAGCTCAGAGCCAGCCGCACCACAGTGCCGCCGCTCTGCGCCCCCTCACGCGGACTGATCGCCACCACAGCAGCCTCCTCGGTGTACGAGTACATCATACCACTCTGGGTGAACTGCTGGCCAGCGCCGCTGATGCTCATCTCAACCGACACCATGCCGGCCTCGTGAGCTGGGGCCTCGCACTTGGCAAGCACTGACGACACCACCTCAGCATACGAAGGGTCCGCCAGCCCAAAGCCACACAGCGGCTCAGCGCTCACAAGGTGCTCGCCGACCACCTTCACCACACCAACACCAGCTGATGGCCCAGATGCTGGCTGCAGCGACAAAACAGTGGCGCTCGGCTGGAACTCAAACTCCACCTTGCTCGTGCTGAAGCCGCCGTCAGTGGCGCTCACCTCCACGGTCACAATGCCAGCTGCGTGAGGCGGTGACATGCACGCCACCTCCACCCAGCCCATGCACTGCTCGGAGCGCTGCGTCATCGTGGAAAGGCCAGTGGCGTTTGAGGGAAGGACAGCAGAGTTGATTTCACTCGTGCACAGCTCGTTGCCGCCGATGTACTCACCAGCCACAACCTCGAGCCCAAACCTGCACAGCACGTTCTCGCCGACCAGGCTGCTGCCCATCACATGCACCACAGTCCCGCCAGACACAGGACCATAGGCGGGAGCAACAGCAAACACAGTCGCAGACGACATGTACTCAAACGCAAGCTCGGAGGTGCTCCACACCTCGCTGTTCACGCTGGCTGAGATAGCCACCATGCCCCCCTCGTGTGCGGGGGATGCGCACTCTGCGCCACCGCCCGCAGCGCGGCTGCTGAGCGGACCGATGGTCCCAAATCTGCATCCAGACACATCAGCGTCCACCGAGCTCAGAGCCAGCCGCACCACAGTGCCGCCGCTCTGCGCCCCCTCACGCGGACTGATCGCCACCACAGCAGCCTCCTCGGTGTACGAGTACATCATACCACTCTGGGTGAACTGCTGGCCAGCGCCGCTGATGCTCATCTCAACCGACACCATGCCGGCCTCGTGAGCTGGGGCCTCGCACTTGGCAAGCACTGACGACACCACCTCAGCATACGAAGGGTCCGCCAGCCCAAAGCCACACAGCGGCTCAGCGCTCACAAGGTGCTCGCCGACCACCTTCACCACACCAACACCAGCTGATGGCCCGGATGCTGGCTGCAGCGACAAAACAGTGGCGCTCGGCTGGAACTCAAACTCCACCTTGCTCGTGCTGAAGCCGCCGTCAGTGGCGCTCACCTCCACGGTCACAATGCCAGCTGCGTGGGGCGGTGACCTGCACGCCACCTCCACCCAGCCCATGCACTGCTCGGAGCGCTGCGTCATCGTGGAAAGGCCAGTGGCGTTTGAGGGAAGGACAGCAGAGTTGATTTCACTCGTGCACAGCTCGTTGCCGCCGATGTACTCACCAGCCACAACCTCGAGCCCAAACCTGCACAGCACGTTCTCGCCGACCAGGCTGCTGCCCATCACATGCACCACAGTCCCGCCAGACACAGGACCAGAGGCGGGAGCAACAGCAAACACAGTCGCAGACGACATGTACTCAAACGCAAGCTCGGAGGTGCTCCACACCTCGCTGTTCACGCTGGCTGAGATAGCCACCATGCCCCCCTCGTGTGCGGGGGATGCGCACTCTGCGCCACCGCCCGCAGCGCGGCTGCTGAGCGGACCGATGGTCCCAAATCTGCATCCAGACACATCAGCGTCCACCGAGCTCAGAGCCAACCGCACCACAGTGCCGCCGCTCTGCGCCCCCTCACGCGGACTGATCGCCACCACAGCAGCCTCTTCGGTGTACGAGTACATCATACCACTCTGGGTGAACTGCTGGCCAGCGCCGCTGATGCTCATCTCAACCGACACCATGCCGGCCTCGTGAGCTGGGGCCTCGCACTTGGCAAGCACTGACGACACCACCTCAGCATACGAAGGGTCCGCCAGCCCAAAGCCACACAGCGGCTCAGCGCTCACAAGGTGCTCGCCGACCACCTTCACCACACCAACACCAGCTGATGGCCCGGATGCTGGCTGCAGCGACAAAACAGTGGCGCTCGGCTGGAACTCAAACTCCACCTTGCTCGTGCTGAAGCCGCCGTCAGTGGCGCTCACCTCCACGGTCACAATGCCAGCTGCGTGGGGCGGTGACATGCACGCCACCTCCACCCAGCCCATGCACTGCTCGGAGCGCTGCGTCATCGTGGAAAGGCCAGTGGCGTTTGAGGGAAGGACAGCAGAGTTGATTTCACTCGTGCACAGCTCGTTGCCGCCGATGTACTCACCAGCCACAACCTCGAGCCCAAACCTGCACAGCACGTTCTCGCCGACCAGGCTGCTGCCCATCACATGCACCACAGTCCCGCCAGACACAGGACCAGAGGCGGGAGCAACAGCAAACACAGTCGCAGACGACATGTACTCAAACGCAAGCTCGGAGGTGCTCCACACCTCGCTGTTCACGCTGGCTGAGATAGCCACCATGCCCCCCTCGTGTGCGGGGGATGCGCACTCAGCGCCACCGCCCGCAGCGCGGCTGCTGAGCGGACCGATGGTCCCAAATCTGCATCCAGACACATCAGCGTCCACCGAGCTCAGAGCCAGCCGCACCACAGTGCCGCCGCTCTGCGCCCCTTCACGCGGACTGATCGCCACCACAGCAGCCTCTTCGGTGTACGAGTACATCATACCACTCTGGGTGAACTGCTGGCCAGCGCCGCTGATGCTCATCTCAACCGACACCATGCCGGCCTCGTGAGCTGGGGCCTCGCACTTGGCAAGCACTGACGACACCACCTCAGCATACGAAGGGTCCGCCAGCCCAAAGCCACACAGCGGCTCAGCGCTCACAAGGTGCTCGCCGACCACCTTCACCACACCAACACCAGCTGATGGCCCGGATGCTGGCTGCAGCGACAAAACAGTGGCGCTCGGCTGGAACTCAAACTCCACCTTGCTCGTGCTGAAGCCGCCGTCAGTGGCGCTCACCTCCACGGTCACAATGCCAGCTGCGTGGGGCGGTGACATGCACGCCACCTCCACCCAGCCCATGCACTGCTCGGAGCGCTGCGTCATCGTGGAAAGGCCAGTGGCGTTTGAGGGAAGGACAGCAGAGTTGATTTCACTCGTGCACAGCTCGTTGCCGCCGATGTACTCACCAGCCACAACCTCGAGCCCAAACCTGCACAGCACGTTCTCGCCGACCAGGCTGCTGCCCATCACATGCACCACAGTCCCGCCAGACACAGGACCAGAGGCGGGAGCAACAGCAAACACAGTCGCAGACGACATGTACTCAAACGCAAGCTCGGAGGTGCTCCACACCTCGCTGTTCACGCTGGCTGAGATAGCCACCATGCCCCCCTCGTGTGCGGGGGATGCGCACTCTGCGCCACCGCCCGCAGCGCGGCTGCTGAGCGGACCGATGGTCCCAAATCTGCATCCAGACACATCAGCGTCCACCGAGCTCAGAGCCAGCCGCACCACAGTGCCGCCGCTCTGCGCCCCCTCACGCGGACTGATCGCCACCACAGCAGCCTCCTCGGTGTACGAGTACATCATACCACTCTGGGTGAACTGCTGGCCAGCGCCGCTGATGCTCATCTCAACCGACACCATGCCGGCCTCGTGAGCTGGGGCCTCGCACTTGGCAAGCACTGACGACACCACCTCAGCATACGAAGGGTCCGCCAGCCCAAAGCCACACAGCGGCTCAGCGCTCACAAGGTGCTCGCCGACCACCTTCACCACACCAACACCAGCTGATGGCCCGGATGCTGGCTGCAGCGACAAAACAGTGGCGCTCGGCTGGAACTCAAACTCCACCTTGCTCGTGCTGAAGCCGCCGTCAGTGGCGCTCACCTCCACGGTCACAATGCCAGCTGCGTGGGGCGGTGACATGCACGCCACCTCCACCCAGCCCATGCACTGCTCGGAGCGCTGCGTCATCGTGGAAAGGCCAGTGGCGTTTGAGGGAAGGACAGCAGAGTTGATTTCACTCGTGCACAGCTCGTTGCCGCCGATGTACTCACCAGCCACAACCTCGAGCCCAAACCTGCACAGCACGTTCTCGCCGACCAGGCTGCTGCCCATCACATGCACCACAGTCCCGCCAGACACAGGACCAGAGGCGGGAGCAACAGCAAACACAGTCGCAGACGACATGTACTCAAACGCAAGCTCGGAGGTGCTCCACACCTCGCTGTTCACGCTGGCTGAGATAGCCACCATGCCCCCCTCGTGTGCGGGGGATGCGCACTCTGCGCCACCGCCCGCAGCGCGGCTGCTGAGCGGACCGATGGTCCCAAATCTGCATCCAGACACATCAGCGTCCACCGAGCTCAGAGCCAGCCGCACCACAGTGCCGCCGCTCTGCGCCCCCTCACCCGGACTGATCGCCACCACAGCAGCCTCCTCGGTGTACGAGTACATCATACCACTCTGGGTGAACTGCTGGCCAGCGCCGCTGATGCTCATCTCAACCGACACCATGCCGGCCTCGTGAGCTGGGGCCTCGCACTTGGCAAGCACTGACGACACCACCTCAGCATACGAAGGGTCCGCCAGCCCAAAGCCACACAGCGGCTCAGCGCTCACAAGGTGCTCGCCGACCACCTTCACCACACCGACACCAGCTGATGGCCCAGATGCTGGCTGCAGCGACAAAACAGTGGCGCTCGGCTGGAACTCAAACTCCACCTTGCTCGTGCTGAAGCCGCCGTCAGTGGCGCTCACCTCCACGGTCACAATGCCAGCTGCGTGAGGCGGTGACATGCACGCCACCTCCACCCAGCCCATGCACTGCTCGGAGCGCTGCGTCATCGTGGAAAGGCCAGTGGCGTTTGAGGGAAGGACAGTAGAGTTGATTTCACTCGTGCACAGCTCGTTGCCGCCGATGTACTCACCAGCCACAACCTCGAGCCCAAACCTGCACAGCACGTTCTCGCCGACCAGGCTGCTGCCCATCACATGCACCACAGTCCCGCCAGACACAGGACCAGAGGCGGGAGCAACAGCAAACACAGTCGCAGACGACATGTACTCAAACGCAAGCTCGGAGGTGCTCCACACCTCGCTGTTCACGCTGGCTGAGATAGCCACCATGCCCCCCTCGTGTGCGGGGGATGCGCACTCTGCGCCACCGCCCGCAGCGCGGCTGCTGAGCGGACCGATGGTCCCAAATCTGCATCCAGACACATCAGCGTCCACCGAGCTCAGAGCCAGCCGCACCACAGTGCCGCCGCTCTGCGCCCCCTCACGCGGACTGATCGCCACCACAGCAGCCTCTTCGGTGTACGAGTACATCATACCACTCTGGGTGAACTGCTGGCCAGCGCCGCTGATGCTCATCTCAACCGACACCATGCCGGCCTCGTGAGCTGGGGCCTCGCACTTGGCAAGCACTGACGACACCACCTCAGCATACGAAGGGTCCGCCAGCCCAAAGCCACACAGCGGCTCAGCGCTCACAAGGTGCTCGCCGACCACCTTCACCACACCAACACCAGCTGATGGCCCGGATGCTGGCTGCAGCGACAAAACAGTGGCGCTCGGCTGGAACTCAAACTCCACCTTGCTCGTGCTGAAGCCGCCGTCAGTGGCGCTCACCTCCACGGTCACAATGCCAGCTGCGTGGGGCGGTGACATGCACGCCACCTCCACCCAGCCCATGCACTGCTCGGAGCGCTGCGTCATCGTGGAAAGGCCAGTGGCGTTTGAGGGAAGGACAGCAGAGTTGATTTCACTCGTGCACAGCTCGTTGCCGCCGATGTACTCACCAGCCACAACCTCGAGCCCAAACCTGCACAGCACGTTCTCGCCGACCAGGCTGCTGCCCATCACATGCACCACAGTCCCGCCAGACACAGGACCAGAGGCGGGAACAACAGCAAACACAGTCGCAGACGACATATACTCAAACGCAAGCTCGGAGGTGCTCCACACCTCGCTGTTCACGCTGGCTGAGATAGCCACCATGCCCCCCTCGTGTGCGGGGGATGCGCACTCTGCGCCACCGCCCGCAGCGCGGCTGCTGAGCGGACCGATGGTCCCAAATCTGCATCCAGACACATCAGCATCCACCGAGCTCAGAGCCAGCCGCACCACAGTGCCGCCGCTCTGCGCCCCCTCACGCGGACTGATCGCCACCACAGCAGCCTCCTCGGTGTACGAGTACATCATACCACTCTGGGTGAACTGCTGGCCAGCGCCGCTGATGCTCATCTCAACCGACACCATGCCGGCCTCGTGAGCTGGGGCCTCGCACTTGGCAAGCACTGACGACACCACCTCAGCATACGAAGGGTCCGCCAGCCCAAAGCCACACAGCGGCTCAGCGCTCACAAGGTGCTCGCCGACCACCTTCACCACACCAACACCAGCTGATGGCCCGGATGCTGGCTGCAGCGACAAAACAGTGGCGCTCGGCTGGAACTCAAACTCCACCTTGCTCGTGCTGAAGCCGCCGTCAGTGGCGCTCACCTCCACGGTCACAATGCCAGCTGCGTGGGGCGGTGACATGCACGCCACCTCCACCCAGCCCATGCACTGCTCGGAGCGCTGCGTCATCGTGGAAAGGCCAGTGGCGTTTGAGGGAAGGACAGCAGAGTTGATTTCACTCGTGCACAGCTCGTTGCCGCCGATGTACTCACCAGCCACAACCTCGAGCCCAAACCTGCACAGCACGTTCTCGCCGACCAGGCTGCTGCCCATCACATGCACCACAGTCCCGCCAGACACAGGACCAGAGGCGGGAGCAACAGCAAACACAGTCGCAGACGACATGTACTCAAACGCAAGCTCGGAGGTGCTCCACACCTCGCTGTTCACGCTGGCTGAGATAGCCACCATGCCCCCCTCGTGTGCGGGGGATGCGCACTCTGCGCCACCGCCCGCAGCGCGGCTGCTGAGCGGACCGATGGTCCCAAATCTGCATCCAGACACATCAGCGTCCACCGAGCTCAGAGCCAGCCGCACCACAGTGCCGCCACTCTGCGCCCCCTCACGCGGACTGATCGCCACCAAAGCAGCCTCCTCGGTGTACGAGTAAACCATACCACTCTGGGTGAACTGCTGGCCAGCGCCGCTGATGCTCATCTCAACCGACACCATGCCGGCCTCGTGAGCTGGGGCCTCGCACTTGGCAAGCACTGACGACACCACCTCAGCATACGAAGGGTCCGCCAGCCCAAAGCCACACAGCGGCTCAGCGCTCACAAGGTGCTCGCCGACCACCTTCACCACACCGACACCAGCTGATGGCCCAGATGCTGGCTGCAGCGACAAAACAGTGGCGCTCGGCTGGAACTCAAACTCCACCTTGCTCGTGCTGAAGCCGCCGTCAGTGGCGCTCACCTCCACGGTCACAATGCCAGCTGCGTGGGGCGGTGACATGCACGCCACCTCCACCCAGCCCATGCACTGCTCGGAGCGCTGCGTCATCGTGGAAAGGCCAGTGGCGTTTGAGGGAAGGACAGCAGAGTTGATTTCACTCGTGCACAGCTCGTTGCCGCCGATGTACTCACCAGCCACAACCTCGAGCCCAAACCTGCACAGCACGTTCTCGCCGACCAGGCTGCTGCCCATCACATGCACCACAGTCCCGCCAGACACAGGACCAGAGGCGGGAGCAACAGCAAACACAGTCGCAGACGACATGTACTCAAACGCAAGCTCGGAGGTGCTCCACACCTCGCTGTTCACGCTGGCTGAGATAGCCACCATGCCCCCCTCGTGTGCGGGGGATGCGCACTCTGCGCCACCGCCCGCAGCGCGGCTGCTGAGCGGACCGATGGTCCCAAATCTGCATCCAGACACATCAGCGTCCACCGAGCTCAGAGCCAGCCGCACCACAGTGCCGCCGCTCTGCGCCCCCTCACGCGGACTGATCGCCACCACAGCAGCCTCCTCGGTGTACGAGTACATCATACCACTCTGGGTGAACTGCTGGCCAGCGCCGCTGATGCTCATCTCAACCGACACCATGCCGGCCTCGTGAGCTGGGGCCTCGCACTTGGCAAGCACTGACGACACCACCTCAGCATACGAAGGGTCCGCCAGCCCAAAGCCACACAGCGGCTCAGCGCTCACAAGGTGCTCGCCGACCACCTTCACCACACCAACACCAGCAGATGGCCCGGATGCTGGCTGCAGCGACAAAACAGTGGCGCTCGGCTGGAACTCAAACTCCACCTTGCTCGTGCTGAAGCCGCCGTCAGTGGCGCTCACCTCCACGGTCACAATGCCAGCTGCGTGGGGCGGTGACATGCACGCCACCTCCACCCAGCCCATGCACTGCTCGGAGCGCTGCGTCATCGTGGAAAGGCCAGTGGCGTTTGAGGGAAGGACAGCAGAGTTGATTTCACTCGTGCACAGCTCGTTGCCGCCGATGTACTCACCAGCCACAACCTCGAGCCCAAACCTGCACAGCACGTTCTCGCCGACCAGGCTGCTGCCCATCACATGCACCACAGTCCCGCCAGACACAGGACCAGAGGCGGGAACAACAGCAAACACAGTCGCAGACGACATGTACTCAAACGCAAGCTCGGAGGTGCTCCACACCTCGCTGTTCACGCTGGCTGAGATAGCCACCATGCCCCCCTCGTGTGCGGGGGATGCGCACTCTGCGCCACCGCCCGCAGCGCGGCTGCTGAGTGGACCGATGGTCCCAAATCTGCATCCAGACACATCAGCGTCCACCGAGCTCAGAGCCAGCCGCACCACAGTGCCGCCGCTCTGCGCCCCCTCACGCGGACTGATCGCCACCACAGCAGCCTCCTCGGTGTACGAGTACATCATACCACTCTGGGTGAACTGCTGGCCAGCGCCGCTGATGCTCATCTCAACCGACACCATGCCGGCCTCGTGAGCTGGGGCCTCGCACTTGGCAAGCACTGACGACACCACCTCAGCATACGAAGGGTCCGCCAGCCCAAAGCCACACAGCGGCTCAGCGCTCACAAGGTGCTCGCCGACCACCTTCACCACACCAACACCAGCTGATGGCCCGGATGCTGGCTGCAGCGACAAAACAGTGGCGCTCGGCTGGAACTCAAACTCCACCTTGCTCGTGCTGAAGCCGCCGTCAGTGGCGCTCACCTCCACGGTCACAATGCCAGCTGCGTGAGGCGGTGACATGCACGCCACCTCCACCCAGCCCATGCACTGCTCGGAGCGCTGCGTCATCGTGGAAAGGCCAGTGGCGTTTGAGGGAAGGACAGTAGAGTTGATTTCACTCGTGCACAGCTCGTTGCCGCCGATGTACTCACCAGCCACAACCTCGAGCCCAAACCTGCACAGCACGTTCTCGCCGACCAGGCTGCTGCCCATCACATGCACCACAGTCCCGCCAGACACAGGACCAGAGGCGGGAGCAACAGCAAACACAGTCGCAGACGACATGTACTCAAACGCAAGCTCGGAGGTGCTCCACACCTCGCTGTTCACGCTGGCTGAGATAGCCACCATGCCCCCCTCGTGTGCGGGGGATGCGCACTCTGCGCCACCGCCCGCAGCGCGGCTGCTGAGCGGACCGATGGTCCCAAATCTGCATCCAGACACATCAGCGTCCACCGAGCTCAGAGCCAGCCGCACCACAGTGCCGCCGCTCTGCGCCCCCTCACGCGGACTGATCGCCACCACAGCAGCCTCCTCGGTGTACGAGTACATCATACCACTCTGGGTGAACTGCTGGCCAGCGCCGCTGATGCTCATCTCAACCGACACCATGCCGGCCTCGTGAGCTGGGGCCTCGCACTTGGCAAGCACTGACGACACCACCTCAGCATACGAAGGGTCCGCCAGCCCAAAGCCACACAGCGGCTCAGCGCTCACAAGGTGCTCGCCGACCACCTTCACCACACCAACACCAGCTGATGGCCCGGATGCTGGCTGCAGCGACAAAACAGTGGCGCTCGGCTGGAACTCAAACTCCACCTTGCTCGTGCTGAAACCGCCGTCAGTGGCGCTCACCTCCACGGTCACAATGCCAGCTGCGTGAGGCGGTGACATGCACGCCACCTCCACCCAGCCCATGCACTGCTCGGAGCGCTGCGTCATCGTGGAAAGGCCAGTGGCGTTTGAGGGAAGGACAGTAGAGTTGATTTCACTCGTGCACAGCTCGTTGCCGCCGATGTACTCACCAGCCACAACCTCGAGCCCAAACCTGCACAGCACGTTCTCGCCGACCAGGCTGCTGCCCATCACATGCACCACAGTCCCGCCAGACACAGGACCAGAGGCGGGAGCAACAGCAAACACAGTCGCAGACGACATGTACTCAAACGCAAGCTCGGAGGTGCTCCACACCTCGCTGTTCACGCTGGCTGAGATAGCCACCATGCCCCCCTCGTGTGCGGGGGATGCGCACTCTGCGCCACCGCCCGCAGCGCGGCTGCTGAGCGGACCGATGGTCCCAAATCTGCATCCAGACACATCAGCGTCCACCGAGCTCAGAGCCAGCCGCACCACAGTGCCGCCGCTCTGCGCCCCTTCACGCGGACTGATCGCCACCACAGCAGCCTCCTCGGTGTACGAGTACATCATACCACTCTGGGTGAACTGCTGGCCAGCGCCGCTGATGCTCATCTCAACCGACACCATGCCGGCCTCGTGAGCTGGGGCCTCGCACTTGGCAAGCACTGACGACACCACCTCAGCATACGAAGGGTCCGCCAGCCCAAAGCCACACAGCGGCTCAGCGCTCACAAGGTGCTCGCCGACCACCTTCACCACACCAACACCAGCTGATGGCCCAGATGCTGGCTGCAGCGACAAAACAGTGGCGCTCGGCTGGAACTCAAACTCCACCTTGCTCGTGCTGAAGCCGCCGTCAGTGGCGCTCACCTCCACGGTCACAATGCCAGCTGCGTGGGGCGGTGACATGCACGCCACCTCCACCCAGCCCATGCACTGCTCGGAGCGCTGCGTCATCGTGGAAAGGCCAGTGGCGTTTGAGGGAAGGACAGCAGAGTTGATTTCACTCGTGCACAGCTCGTTGCCGCCGATGTACTCACCAGCCACAACCTCGAGCCCAAACCTGCACAGCACGTTCTCGCCGACCAGGCTGCTGCCCATCACATGCACCACAGTCCCGCCAGACACAGGACCAGAGGCGGGAGCAACAGCAAACACAGTCGCAGACGACATGTACTCAAACGCAAGCTCGGAGGTGCTCCACACCTCGCTGTTCACGCTGGCTGAGATAGCCACCATGCCCCCCTCGTGTGCGGGGGATGCGCACTCTGCGCCACCGCCCGCAGCGCGGCTGCTGAGCGGACCGATGGTCCCAAATCTGCATCCAGACACATCAGCGTCCACCGAGCTCAGAGCCAGCCGCACCACAGTGCCGCCACTCTGCGCCCCCTCACGCGGACTGATCGCCACCAAAGCAGCCTCCTCGGTGTACGAGTAAACCATACCACTCTGGGTGAACTGCTGGCCAGCGCCGCTGATGCTCATCTCAACCGACACCATGCCGGCCTCGTGAGCTGGGGCCTCGCACTTGGCAAGCACTGACGACACCACCTCAGCATACGAAGGGTCCGCCAGCCCAAAGCCACACAGCGGCTCAGCGCTCACAAGGTGCTCGCCGACCACCTTCACCACACCGACACCAGCTGATGGCCCAGATGCTGGCTGCAGCGACAAAACAGTGGCGCTCGGCTGGAACTCAAACTCCACCTTGCTCGTGCTGAAGCCGCCGTCAGTGGCGCTCACCTCCACGGTCACAATGCCAGCTGCGTGGGGCGGTGACATGCACGCCACCTCCACCCAGCCCATGCACTGCTCGGAGCGCTGCGTCATCGTGGAAAGGCCAGTGGCGTTTGAGGGAAGGACAGCAGAGTTGATTTCACTCGTGCACAGCTCGTTGCCGCCGATGTACTCACCAGCCACAACCTCGAGCCCAAACCTGCACAGCACGTTCTCGCCGACCAGGCTGCTGCCCATCACATGCACCACAGTCCCGCCAGACACAGGACCAGAGGCGGGAGCAACAGCAAACACAGTCGCAGACGACATGTACTCAAACGCAAGCTCGGAGGTGCTCCACACCTCGCTGTTCACGCTGGCTGAGATAGCCACCATGCCCCCCTCGTGTGCGGGGGATGCGCACTCAGCGCCACCGCCCGCAGCGCGGCTGCTGAGCGGACCGATGGTCCCAAATCTGCATCCAGACACATCAGCGTCCACCGAGCTCAGAGCCAGCCGCACCACAGTGCCGCCGCTCTGCGCCCCTTCACGCGGACTGATCGCCACCACAGCAGCCTCTTCGGTGTACGAGTACATCATACCACTCTGGGTGAACTGCTGGCCAGCGCCGCTGATGCTCATCTCAACCGACACCATGCCGGCCTCATGAGCTGGGGCCTCGCACTTGGCAAGCACTGACGACACCACCTCAGCATACGAAGGGTCCGCCAGCCCAAAGCCACACAGCGGCTCAGCGCTCACAAGGTGCTCGCCGACCACCTTCACCACACCAACACCAGCTGATGGCCCGGATGCTGGCTGCAGCGACAAAACAGTGGCGCTCGGCTGGAACTCAAACTCCACCTTGCTCGTGCTGAAGCCGCCGTCAGTGGCGCTCACCTCCACGGTCACAATGCCAGCTGCGTGAGGGGGTGACATGCACGCCACCTCCACCCAGCCCATGCACTGCTCGGAGCGCTGCGTCATCGTGGAAAGGCCAGTGGCGTTTGAGGGAAGGACAGCAGAGTTGATTTCACTCGTGCACAGCTCGTTGCCGCCGATGTACTCACCAGCCACAACCTCGAGCCCAAACCTGCACAGCACGTTCTCGCCGACCAGGCTGCTGCCCATCACATGCACCACAGTCCCGCCAGACACAGGACCAGAGGCGGGAGCAACAGCAAACACAGTCGCAGACGACATGTACTCAAACGCAAGCTCGGAGGTGCTCCACACCTCGCTGTTCACGCTGGCTGAGATAGCCACCATGCCCCCCTCGTGTGCGGGGGATGCGCACTCTGCGCCACCGCCCGCAGCGCGGCTGCTGAGCGGACCGATGGTCCCAAATCTGCATCCAGACACATCAGCGTCCACCGAGCTCAGAGCCAACCGCACCACAGTGCCGCCGCTCTGCGCCCCCTCACGCGGACTGATCGCCACCACAGCAGCCTCTTCGGTGTACGAGTACATCATACCACTCTGGGTGAACTGCTGGCCAGCGCCGCTGATGCTCATCTCAACCGACACCATGCCGGCCTCGTGAGCTGGGGCCTCGCACTTGGCAAGCACTGACGACACCACCTCAGCATACGAAGGGTCCGCCAGCCCAAAGCCACACAGCGGCTCAGCGCTCACAAGGTGCTCGCCGACCACCTTCACCACACCAACACCAGCTGATGGCCCGGATGCTGGCTGCAGCGACAAAACAGTGGCGCTCGGCTGGAACTCAAACTCCACCTTGCTCGTGCTGAAGCCGCCGTCAGTGGCGCTCACCTCCACGGTCACAATGCCAGCTGCGTGAGGCGGTGACATGCACGCCACCTCCACCCAGCCCATGCACTGCTCGGAGCGCTGCGTCATCGTGGAAAGGCCAGTGGCGTTTGAGGGAAGGACAGTAGAGTTGATTTCACTCGTGCACAGCTCGTTGCCGCCGATGTACTCACCAGCCACAACCTCGAGCCCAAACCTGCACAGCACGTTCTCGCCGACCAGGCTGCTGCCCATCACATGCACCACAGTCCCGCCAGACACAGGACCAGAGGCGGGAGCAACAGCAAACACAGTCGCAGACGACATGTACTCAAACGCAAGCTCGGAGGTGCTCCACACCTCGCTGTTCACGCTGGCTGAGATAGCCACCATGCCCCCCTCGTGTGCGGGGGATGCGCACTCTGCGCCACCGCCCGCAGCGCGGCTGCTGAGCGGACCGATGGTCCCAAATCTGCATCCAGACACATCAGCGTCCACCGAGCTCAGAGCCAGCCGCACCACAGTGCCGCCGCTCTGCGCCCCCTCACGCGGACTGATCGCCACCACAGCAGCCTCCTCGGTGTACGAGTACATCATACCACTCTGGGTGAACTGCTGGCCAGCGCCGCTGATGCTCATCTCAACCGACACCATGCCGGCCTCGTGAGCTGGGGCCTCGCACTTGGCAAGCACTGACGACACCACCTCAGCATACGAAGGGTCCGCCAGCCCAAAGCCACACAGCGGCTCAGCGCTCACAAGGTGCTCGCCGACCACCTTCACCACACCAACACCAGCTGATGGCCCGGATGCTGGCTGCAGCGACAAAACAGTGGCGCTCGGCTGGAACTCAAACTCCACCTTGCTCGTGCTGAAACCGCCGTCAGTGGCGCTCACCTCCACGGTCACAATGCCAGCTGCGTGAGGCGGTGACATGCACGCCACCTCCACCCAGCCCATGCACTGCTCGGAGCGCTGCGTCATCGTGGAAAGGCCAGTGGCGTTTGAGGGAAGGACAGTAGAGTTGATTTCACTCGTGCACAGCTCGTTGCCGCCGATGTACTCACCAGCCACAACCTCGAGCCCAAACCTGCACAGCACGTTCTCGCCGACCAGGCTGCTGCCCATCACATGCACCACAGTCCCGCCAGACACAGGACCAGAGGCGGGAGCAACAGCAAACACAGTCGCAGACGACATGTACTCAAACGCAAGCTCGGAGGTGCTCCACACCTCGCTGTTCACGCTGGCTGAGATAGCCACCATGCCCCCCTCGTGTGCGGGGGATGCGCACTCTGCGCCACCGCCCGCAGCGCGGCTGCTGAGCGGACCGATGGTCCCAAATCTGCATCCAGACACATCAGCGTCCACCGAGCTCAGAGCCAGCCGCACCACAGTGCCGCCGCTCTGCGCCCCTTCACGCGGACTGATCGCCACCACAGCAGCCTCCTCGGTGTACGAGTACATCATACCACTCTGGGTGAACTGCTGGCCAGCGCCGCTGATGCTCATCTCAACCGACACCATGCCGGCCTCGTGAGCTGGGGCCTCGCACTTGGCAAGCACTGACGACACCACCTCAGCATACGAAGGGTCCGCCAGCCCAAAGCCACACAGCGGCTCAGCGCTCACAAGGTGCTCGCCGACCACCTTCACCACACCAACACCAGCTGATGGCCCAGATGCTGGCTGCAGCGACAAAACAGTGGCGCTCGGCTGGAACTCAAACTCCACCTTGCTCGTGCTGAAGCCGCCGTCAGTGGCGCTCACCTCCACGGTCACAATGCCAGCTGCGTGGGGCGGTGACATGCACGCCACCTCCACCCAGCCCATGCACTGCTCGGAGCGCTGCGTCATCGTGGAAAGGCCAGTGGCGTTTGAGGGAAGGACAGCAGAGTTGATTTCACTCGTGCACAGCTCGTTGCCGCCGATGTACTCACCAGCCACAACCTCGAGCCCAAACCTGCACAGCACGTTCTCGCCGACCAGGCTGCTGCCCATCACATGCACCACAGTCCCGCCAGACACAGGACCAGAGGCGGGAGCAACAGCAAACACAGTCGCAGACGACATGTACTCAAACGCAAGCTCGGATGTGCTCCACACCTCGCTGTTCAAGCTTGCAGCGATTGGAATCAGACCGCTTTTGTGCGCTGGTGACGCACACTCCACTCCTAATCCGGCAGCGCGGCTGCGTAGTGGAGCGATGGTTCCGAACTTGCATGTCAAGAAGGATGCCGTGCCAACATCAAGATTGCTCATAGCTAGCCTCACCACAGTGCCGCCGCTTTGAGATCCTTCGCGCGGGACAATTGCCACCACAGCACCCTCCTCAATATACTCGTATATTATGTCGTTGTGGCTGAATTGTTCGCCATGATCACTTGTGCTAATCTCAATCACCACCCTACCGGGCTCATGAGCGGGGGCCTCGCACTTGACCAGCACGGAGGATATAATCTCTGCCTGCACCTGAGAATCGTACCCCACGTGGCAAAATGCCTCATTGCCAACCAGATGTCGACCACCTACCTTGATGACTGACACACCACTGTCAATTCCGATCGTAGGATTCAACCCTGTGACTGTTGGTATCACCTGATATTCCAGCACAGTGGGATGCAGCGACAAAATGTCTGAGTCTTCAATCGCCATGTCGAGCGCCACAAAGCCAGGAGCTCTAGGTGGGGTCATACACAGGAATGTGCCAGCAGACAACTTTGATGCAGGCACAGGGAATGTGTCAACAATGCAAACCAGGGACATGTCGGTATCCTCTGAAGGCCACAGTGATAGCGTAATCTCGCCTCCTCCCTCAGCCAGCACGCGGGTTGGGATCGGTCCAAGGGTGGTAATCATGGCTTCGTAATGATACGCGGCCTCGTTGAAGGTATGATCGAACCTGTTCAAAGTTATCTCCACTGGTACATTTCCCGGTGCATGCGCTGGCATGAGGCAGGATATCTCATCGGTGCTCACGTGAGATGCATGGACGCCAGATATAGTGCCTACCCGGCACATAACATCGGCCGAGTCCACGAAGCCCAGGTACGAGCCGTGCATGACCAAGATACCTCCACCCTGTTCAGAACCCGCCAACGGGTACAATCCCTCAACTTCAGGCGACTGCGCAAACCTGAACGCCTGCATGTCAATAGTGGTATCGAATCCGTTGACAGAGAGCTCGAGATTTGATTTACCCAAATCACTGGCGGGCGCTTCACACTTAAGCAAACGTGATGACACGACGTATGTCGTATCGCTGGAACCATCACTGGTAAAATTGGAGAATACACAGTTGGTTCCCTCATCGAAGTCTCCCTCAGTGTTGAAGTGATCACCATTGACTGCAATTATAGTACCACCTCGAGCAGAACCAGATTTGGGGTTGATACTGAGCACAGTCGGTGGCACGACGAACTGGAATTGCGTGCCTGTGATGGTAAAGTCCTGCTTGTTAATCGATACCTCCATTGTGGCCATGCCTGCTCTCATTGAAGGAGCTGCACATACAATCTGGTTAGCCGTGCGAGATAGTGCTGCTACAGGAATCGAGCCAAACTTGCACATCGCCCTGCCGCTCGACGGGAAGTTCACGCCGTCAACTGTCACCCTTGTGCCTCCTCTCACAACGCCAACTGTTGGATAAATGGATGTGATGTTTGGCGGAGGCGTGTAGGTAAACGAGACATCATGCATGTCGTAGTCAGCTGCGTTGGAGTGGAGGCCTAGAGGTACCGGTCCTTCGCGGTGTGCCGGAACCTGACACGAAGTTGCCGACGACGATAACCACCTGGACGCGATGTGCGAAATCGTCCCAACCCTGCAGGACAATGACTCAGTATTTCGCATCCCAGAACCGGTTAGCTTGAGTAAGGACCCCCCAAACATAGAGCCTTGCCTCGGTGCCACGTAATCCAGCTGCGCAGTTGACTCGTAAGCAAACATATAACCCGCGCCGGTCCAGTTCATACCCAGGTTGGTTGACACCTCGACAGTAAGTCCGAGTCCAGATGCATGTGGTGGCGACTCACACATGATTTGCGTCGACGATACAAATATCGCCACTGTTGCCGGGTGATATCCAAACTTGCACAGCGTCTGAGGCGTGAAATTGATGCCCTGCACGATCACGAAAGTACCCCCAAATGTAGGCCCCGAAGTGGGCCCGACGGTATCGATCTGAGAAGGTAATTTCTGTAAGAAATCTTCATCCTTGTCGTCGGGATCAGCGGGTGACAGCAGACTGTTCCCAAACTCATCTGTGATGACAGTGTTCGCCTCGTCAATGTCCTCCATCCCATCTCCGCTATTTGGAACAGTACACAGGATGGTGTTCGAGTCCTGAACAGTCCCGGGGACAAAACCCAAGTTGTTGCCCAGGTTACAATACACCTTTTCTCCTGGATGAAACCCTGCCCCAATTACGGTCACAGTTCCGTCGTTGTTGTCCGTCACTGTTGTGAGCGAGGGTGTCACCACGTACTCATACAAAACCTCGCGATCGTTGGGGTCATCGTACGTCTGGTAATCATTCTCTATGCCGATGTCGAATATAACCACCTCAGGAGCGTGTGCAGGGGCTATGCATCGGAACTCATCCTGTGCTATCCACTCGCCAGACACCGGGCCGATGGTTCCAAATCTGCATGCCATCTCGTGCATCTCGCTGAAAAAATACCCTGCGGCAATGACTGTGTTGCCACCGTTCACAGTGCCGCGCGATGGAGCCACTCCAGTGACCCGAGGCATCTCGTCAAATATGAAGTTAGGGCGCACCAATGGTTCTGCCGCTGTGGATCCAGGCTGTGTCACCTCAAGCGCATACGCTCCAGACTCAACCGCGGGAACCTCGCAGTGGATCAATGCTGATGACACCACGAACGCAGTGACTCCTACCCATCCAAATTTGCACTGCACATCATCGAAAACAAAGTGTCGACCTGTGATCTGCACCACGCTTCCACCTCCGTTGAATGCAACCTCTGGGTAAACGATGTGAACCTCTACCGCGGGCTTCACCTCGACAAACACAGCATTGGACTCGGAGGCGGCAACTGGTAGGCGCTCAAAGTCCTGGCCGTTCCTCGCCACGTACACTGAATGAAATCCTGCCTGTATCGACGGGCTGATGCACGTGACGTAATCAGCAGACAGCACGCCGGGTGACTCGGCGTCCCCAAACATGCACTTGGGGGTTTCCATTGGATGTGCAAGCGGCAGATGGATTGCCACCTCCGCGCCACCTGCAGATGGAAGCTGTGCAGGGAACGCGGCGTCCACCCCAGACATCTCCTGGTACACGAACTTGACTTCGCTCGAAGTGAAGTCCTTCTGGTTGGACGATATTTGGACGGGATGGCCGCGCCTGGAGTTGGGTGGCGACGGCTGCATTGCGGGCGACACACATTCAACCTGATGTGATCCCCGCCACACCCCACTGGTCTCTACCGTACCCACCCGACACCTCAGCGCGTTGGTGCTCGCGAAGTTCCTTCCGCTCACCGTCATCACCGTACCACCCTGCGAGTTGCCCATCCTTGGCTGTATGCTCTCCACCGACGCCCTCGGTGCATACTGGAACTCAACGTCAGAGAACTGATTGAACACGCCATTTGGGTTTGACACATCAACCGTCACCCCATCCTCGTAATGCGCGGGAGCCTCGCATTTGACCAGTGTGCTCGAAATGAAATGAGCGCCCATCGCGGTCTCTCCCACCCTGCATCTATACGAGGGCTTGAGGTCTTCACCCCTGATATCGATCACCGCGCCCCCGCCAACCTCGCCGTACACCGGGAAGATGCTCTCAATCTTGCCAGCTGCTATGTACTGGTATCCGTCAGCCTTGGGGTATCGTGATCGCGATTCGCTCTGCACAGTCTCGCCGTTCACCGTGAATTCGACGTGCACGAAACCTTCCCCTCTGGGAGGTGTCACGCACGTCACCAGGTCGTCGTGCAGATAGCTCGTCGCCGTCTCGGTTGCATCCACCCTGCATCTAAGCTCCACGTTTTTCATTCGCTTCAGGGTCCCGAGATTGGTGCCCGCGACCGTGAGAATGTCCCCACCGCCGGTCGATCCCTCGTTCGGATAAAGCCACTCCACCTCGGGCACCTCATAACCCACTGCGACGCGGCAAAGAGGATCAGGTCAGATCAGTCGGGACGTCGCGTTCGGGGACTCGTTCAAAAATCGCGGCACGAAAGAATGGAAAAAACACCAAGCAAATTTGCGCGGCGTCGCCGCGAGTCGCGCGTCGCATGGAGGGACGAGACGCCCTAGGCGATGTACCAGTTCGATCATGACTTACCCGTTGGTACAACGACCAATAAAAGCATCATAAGTATCTGCGTGAGTTTCCCCCACAGGCGCTCTCCGCCGCGCCCTCGGCACCGTCGGGGCGCCAGCCCACGCCAGGAGACCCTCTCCACCCGGGGCACCGCCATCGCCGCTCCACCTGACCGCTACAAGGCAACGAAACGGGCAAACAAGCAAGACAACAAGACGATTCGCGGTCTCCTCCAATCACGAGGCGGTCCCCTCCTAGGAGAGCCCCCGCACCTGCCTTCGGCGAGGCGTCGAGGTCGACGCTGTGCTCGAACCGATGCCAGGCGCGAGGGGTCCCTGGGAAACTCAACAAAGGGTGTGTGGGCGGCGACCCTGGCTCCTGTGAGAGTCAAGCCCTCTCGAGGAGGCCGCCCCGTTCGCGATACCTAAAGTTGCCCGGGAGAGAAAGCTAGGACTCCCTGGGTCAACTAAGCGCTGCTAGTGCGCGATTGGCGCGGCTTTCGGGGGGGTCCTCGCTTTTGGCCAGACAACAGAAAATATAAGGCAACAACGGCGAAGCAGATCGCTCGGCGGGAAACGATGGGCAGTGGGGATTTAGTCAGGATGCATCAAATCATGATAAACATATCACATGCATTGTGCCAAAGGAGAGGTGATCACAACGAAAACGCGAACCATGATGCGTGGGATGAAGAAAATAATCCCACATTTCGGAGCCCCACACAACAGGCAAACAGTTGGAAACCAAGACCTCGGACGAGGCGACGAGCAGATTTCGCGGTTGGGCAGGTGGGGGAGGCTTTATAAGCCCGGGAGCGCGAGCCATCCTGCCCTCTTTTAGTAGCACACGGGAACGGGACCATGGTACGACCCCAACGACAATCACACGAGTATTCCGTACCGTTCGCGTCGAGCTCACCTCGTCGTCGCTAGGCGGGGACGCTGGCGCGTTCGTTTGCCGCCGGCGATGTGCCTCCTCCTCCGGGGTTCACGGCTTTTTCTAGACCCTAAAAGATTCCGCTTCGCGCTCCGTCGCTGTGACGCTGACGCCTCACATCACGCTCCCCGCTCAACAGGTCACTCCCCTCGTCAAGCATAAGATCGTCAAGAAGCGAACCGCTAAGTTCAAGCGGTTCCAGAGCGACCGCAAGGTCACCGTCAAGGTGCGTGTAGAATCCGGCAAATCCACGAGTGGCAGTGGGACAGTCGCGTGTACGAGACCCCGAACGGATCTGCGCGCTGCTCTGTCCGCAGCGCGAGTCTTCCGTGGGATAGTTTGTGCGGTAATCGGCCGGAACGGAACATGTTGGTTGCACGCGTTGAGTCGGCGGCGTGTTCGGAACCGATTGTCGACCGCCCACGCGGGTCTCCGCCAGCGGCGTGCGTCCTGCTCGGAAACTAGGGTTCTGGGATTTTTTCACCCTGCTCATCTCACGGGCACCCGCGCTGACCTCGCCCCTCCCGATTCCCCCCTCGCGATAACAGGAGTCTTGGAGGAAGCCCCGTGGTATTGATGGCCGCTTCAGGCGCAAGTTCAAGGGTCTTCCCCCTCACCCCAACGTCGGCTACGGGTCCAACAAGAAGACCAAGCACCTGCTCCCCAACGGCTTCTACAAGTTCGTCGTCCACAACGTCGCCGACCTTGACCTTCTCATGATGCACAACAGGAAATACTGCGCTGAGGTTGCCCACAACGTCTCCACTCTGAACCGCAAGGCGATCGTGGAGCGTGCGCAGCAGCTCAACGTGAACGTGATCAACAAGTCGGCCAAGCTCAGGAGCGAGGAGGATGAGTAAATGGCGCGCACGTCGGCTTTGGGGGTTTGCTCTTGTAGTGCTTTGTGCCGAGGGGATGGGTATCCGCCTCGGCAAGGGTTTAGCGCGCTGTTTATCGTTGTGATGATAACCGCGTAAAAACAAATCGTTCGCGCGTTCGTTCGCCCACAGGACACTGCGCTCAACCGTGCACCCCCCGCGCGTCCCTTCTTTGGAGGTCGGTTGCAAATTCCAACCGGCAGGGGCGCCGCACAACGCTTGGTAAGATTCATCCTTCGCAGCCTGCGCATACCTTTTGGCGGGGCGCGTCTAACTTAGTCGCATCGGAATCACCGCGTCGATCCCACTCGAGCCTTTGAGTCGATAGTTTCGAAACGAGCCGACATGTCGGCGGAGGCAGCGCAGGAGACCGTGGATGACTTCGTCGTGGTGAGCACTCGTAATAGTAAATTCCCACCGCCGCCCGCCCCTGCTCGCGTCCCCGCGGCGCCTTTCTTGGCCAAGAAGACTGCCCTGGCTGACCATCTGTTCATGTTTATAATCAGGCTGCGAGATACGGCGACATGGAAGATGTGCAGCAGTATCTGAGTCAGGGCGTGTCGGTGGACGCGGTCGATGTCGAGGGGCGCACTGCGCTTTTCTTCGCAGCCGCGAACGGCCATCTGGAGATTGTCGAGCTCTTATTGGAGAAGGAGGCGGACCCCAACATCGCGAACGCGCAGGGCAACACTGCGCTGCACTGGGCGTGCGTCAACGGGCACACGGCGGTGGTCGAGAAGCTCCTGAGTGTGGGTGCTAAGACGGCGGTGTGCAACGCGGGTGGACGGACAGCGCTGGACGAGGCGATGCACAACGATAGGCAAGAGTGCATCGATGCCATCCTCAAGGCATCGGGTGTAGAGGACGAGGAACACGAGGATGATATCGAGGTGGAGGGCGAGGAGGCGGAGGAGATCATCGTGGGGCCCGACGACATAGCTGAATGAATTTAAGTTGGCTTTCTTGACACGAAGACGTGCAACCTACTTGGCCGCGGCGAGGTTTTCCGCCACATTCTTCCAGTTGACGATTTCCCAAACCGCCTTGACGTAGTCCGGGCGCAAATTTTTGTACTGCAGGTAGTACGCGTGCTCCCAGACGTCGACCCCCAGAAGAGGCGTCAAGCCGACAGTTGCACATGGGTCTTGGTTCGCGGTGGTTGCAATCTTGAGCGAACCCGAAGCCTTATCATACCCAAGCCAGCCCCAGCCCGAGCCCTGCACGGCGACGGTCTGCGCGGAAAACTTTTCTTGAAGCTTGGCGAGAGAGCCAAAGTCACGTTCGATGAGCTTAAGGAGCTCTCCGTCAGGAGGCGCACAATCCTTCGCAGGGGCAAGGTTCTTCCAGAAAATGGAGTGGTTGACGTGCCCTCCGCCGTTGAACTTGATCGCTCCCTGAAGGGAGATCATCGTGGCGTAGTCACCCTTGATCTCCGCTTCAGAGTACTTCTCCATCGCCACGTTAAAGTTGGTGACGTACGTGTTGTGGTGCTTGGAGTGGTGCAGCTGCATGATCTCGCCGCTGACGACGGGCTCGAGCGCTCCGTAGTCGTAATCGAGATCGGGCAGCTTTGCCGCGACGAAGGTGCGGACCTGGGGGGCGTTGCCGAGCGGTCTGACCGCCCCGGCGAGACGACGAGCAGTTCGGAGCATGGTGAAAACCCGGCGGCGGTGCACTGCGCTTTGTGGTTTCTGCCCGCTTGTTATTTTTTCATTTCTTCCCTCCTCGATCTGGTGAGTCTCAGGAGCACGGAAAGGGTATGACCCGTGTCGGGGTCCTCGTCTCGGCGTTCCTGCTCTTCGCAGTCACCTTGGTGGCTGCAGAAGAGCAACACACCGCAACCTCCGACGTCAGCAGGATGGAGTTCCAGACTTGCAGCGGCTGACGACTCAACAAGCACCCCAGTCTCAAGGAGTTTTTCAAGGAGACTGTGGACAAGGGGCTCATCGACGGGGTGCGCGTGAGATACATCCCCGGGAACGCGCCCGAACTCGTGATGTTCGACATGACCGGAAAGGAAAAAGAGCGGATAAATTTGGAGAAGATGAGCGTGACGGAGATCAAGATGTTGCTCGCCTCGCACGGGTTCGCCGAGCGCGCGAGGAAGGTTGAGTTGTAGTCCCTCCTGGGTGCCGAGTGATCTGAGATCGCCGCGTGATGACGTCTGCACCGAAAAGCGCGATGACGTGCTCGGTTCAGGCCGATATAAGAGCGACCGAAGCCTAACGTTTCGGCACCGAAGGCACCGTGTATCCTTAGAGAAAGTAGCTATGGAGTCTATAAACCGGGTAAGGTTATTCGTCAGTCCTTGAGCTCGCGCTGCAGCGTCCCGGCGCTGACTTTTCGGAACCCTCTCATCTCTGAAAAGACCGAGTCCGTCCCTGAAGTTGCGTCCTTGTTCACGTTTGGGTTCACCAGCTCGATACCTTGGATTGGCGTGAATGCCAGGGAGGAGGACAGCCCGCTCGTTGCGCCACCACTGCCGTAGTTCATCATCTTCTTCTGCAAATTCTTGGGCACCTTCATCTTCGCGGGTTTGGCCGTGAGCTTGAGCTTCCCGCTCGCCGCCGCCATCCCCGCGGATGTTCCGAGTGTTCCCAAACCCTCGCCCTCATATCCGATTTCCTCCTCGGCGACGTTGAAGTTGACCCTGTTCGCAGCCTTCCTCATGTCACTCGCGCCAAATCTCTCCTTCCAAGCACGCGCTCGCTTGCCGCCTCTTCGCTTCTTCACCTCGCCGCCGGGGATCGCGAGCGGCTTGGCGGTCCTGGCCGGGGGGGGCTCCTGCCACTTCTCTATCTTCTTGACCATCTCCTCGTGCATGTTGCGCCCCGTCGATCCGCTTGGATCCTCGCCGAAGGCATCCACCCGAGCCATCAGCGTGCACTTGCCGGCGACCAAGCGAGCGGCGCGCATGCGAAGTGGCGGTGGAGTCTTGCGCTGGATGATGTCACACTGGTTGATGAAGCCGACGTGTAAGTCGCCAGCCCTGACGGCGGTCGCACTGGACATGCCCGCGGCTGATTTCCTCTTCTGACCAAGAACCTGCACGTTATTTGCCGGCATCTTGGACAGCGCCACCAGGCCACCCGCCACTGACATCAGCTTAGACGCAACCTCCGGGCCGAGCACCGCGCTCAGGTTCGGTGCGGTGCGGTCCATTCGAGCCTCCACGAGTGCGACGAGCTTGCGTTTGTCCGCATCGAGTTGCAACTGTACATCACACGCGCGCACGGTGGTATCGAGGTCGTCTGCACTCAGTGGCTGCCCGTTGGTGGTGCTCCCCGTCACGGACACCACCATGATTGTCGCACTCGGCAGCACGCTCTCCAGCTCAACCTTGGTCATGTCCATCTCGTTGCCGATGGCCTTCACCACGCGGGCGTAGTCGATGGGATGCATCACCAACGACTCTAATTCCGGGAACTTGGACCTGTACCTGTCCCTGATGAAGTTGTGCACCACCTGGATCTCGTTCTCGATCTCGACGCTCAGCGCGTTGCAGTCCACAATGAGCTGGTACGCGCCCTCGTCCACGACGCCCAGAGTGCTGCCTGGGCCCGCAGATGCGTCGCCTTCCTCCTCCATCTTTTTGGCGTCAGCCGCGAGCGCGTCGTCCACCTGAGAGATGACCCTGCGATATCGCTCGCTGCCAACCAGCTTTGCGACGGCGTCCAGGGACCTGAAGTCCACGCCGCTGACGGGTCCCTCCGCCGCCTCCGCCTTCACGCCATCCTCCGCGGGCTCGTCCTTCACGGGCTCATCCGCGACATCGTCCTCATCGCTAAGGTCATCGAGATCCGCGAGAAAGGAGTCCGCGAGGGTCGCCATGCTTGTGATGAGATCCTTGCCTCCCAGAGCGACGTGGCTCGGGACCTGTTCTCTGCCCCCTTCCGCTGGGACGGGCAACTTATTTCCGTCGCCGCGGCAGTGGTCCTAACTGGTAGGACTGGCAGAGGGAGAACTGGAAAAATGAGAGACGTTGGTCTCGTACCCCTGGGAAACAATTCCGTCGGAGAGTGGTCTTGAGGGAGACGCGACGGCACTTCCAGCCACAAAAGACGACGCAGACATCGCCACTCGTCACCCACAGTTCGCCCCCTTGGTCTCAACAGGCCTCTGTAAGCGCGTAAACACGTCCAGGAACGACTTCCCGGACCAGCCGAATCCGGCATTTTTGCAGAGGAGCCCAAAGCGGAGAGACACATCGGGACGAGATGTTCACCACCAGGCCCCCCGCGGACTTCCGCATCCAGAAGATGCGCGCCGCCGACGAGAAGAGCAACCAGATGCAAGCCTACGTCAAGGTATAGCCCGCGCCTCAATCTTCTCGTCCGAACCCCATTGTCGACTATCGTCCCCGCGCGCAGAGTTTCCCCTCAATTTGTCCACGACTGACCTGCGTCACCTCCCGTCCCCGTAACAGTCGTGGAAGACGAAGGAGTTTGGTGCCGTCTGGGAGCACAACAGCAACAACATGATAGCCAGAAACCAGTTCAAGCAGCGGTAAGGGCGCGCGACGACCCGATACACCCCCCCGCGCACCGCGTTACCTCTCTCCCAGAGTTCCCCCCGATACACCTGAGAGTTGACCGCAATTGCTGACTGACGCATCCTTCCGCCCTGCTCCACTCCACTCAGGTTCGAGGCGCTCAAGGCCCAGGCGGAGGCCAACGTCGACGCGCGCCGCCGTAAGCTCGCGGCCAAGCTCCACGCCGAGGAGCTGGCCCTGCAGAATGAGCTGGTGGCCAACCAGGTGACGCCTGAGGAGCGAAGAGCCGCGCTGGAGAGGCGCGCCGTGGACCTGGTGCGGCGCAGAGAGGAGGAACGCGTCGCGTTCGCCGAGCAAATGCTGTACCGCCAGTGGCGCGATAGTTGCGACGGCGTCCGCCAGGGCGATTCCAACGCGCAGCTCAGGGCCGCACTGGAGGGCAGGTCATCGCAGCTCGAAGAGAAGGCGGCGGCGAGGGAGACGGCGGCGAGGGAGCACGCCGCATTCGAGGTGATGTACGAGGCGGAGCGACTTAAGAAGGAGGAGAGGCACGCGCGTGAGATGGCGGACATCAAGAAAAAAGCGGACGAAGCCGTGCGGGTGCTGGACCAGCAGGTGGCTGAGAACCGTAAGCTTCGTGCGGAGAAGGCTGAAGCTGCCAAGCGCGAGGTCGAGGAGATGAAGTCGCGGTGGGCGGCGGAGGAGGCGCGACACGACGCAGACATCGCCGCCAAGTTGGCGAAGAACATGAGGATCGGCGAGGAACTCAAGGCGTTCAAAGCAGCGCGTCAGGCTGAGCTCGCGGCGATCAAGGAACGCGAGGAGGCGATCAACCGGGAGCTCCTGGAGGAGGCCATGCGGCAGAAGGCCGAGGAGGAGGCGAGGGAGGCTGAGCTGAAGGAGCGCAAGAAGGAGCAGGATGCCATATACCGAACCCATCTGGCCGCCTTGCTTCAGAAGGACGGAGAGGACGAGTCCGAACGCGACAGGCTGGTTGCGGAGCAGCAGGCTCTTTATGAGGCGAAGCGCCAAGCTGAGAAGGATCGTGCCGAGGCGGCGAGGGCAAAGCTCATGGCAGAGGTGCATGCCGATCGGGAGCGACAGCTGGCGCAGCACGCGATTGCGCGAGAAATGGCTGCTGAGGCCAAGATCACCGATAAATTGCGAATGCGCAAAGAACTCGCGGAGATGGACGCGGTCGAGGAGGAGCACAAAGCCAGAGTTCACGCGCAGCGCATGAAGAACAGGCTCGACATCGAGGCGCAGATTCAGTACAAGGACTCCCTCGCGAGGAAGCAGAAGGAGGACGCGCGACAGGCATGGGAGGGCGCACTTCAGGCGGAGAAGGACTACCAGTCTATGATTGACTTTGACGCCGCGCAGGCGAGACCCGCTGTGCCCAACTACGGCAGGAAGAGCACAGCATGGTACCATTGATGAATAATAAACGCAAATATTTCACATGTGCTAGCTTAGCTGGTGGTCTAGCGGATCGGACGACCGAGGTGATCCACCTCAGTGGCCTTCGCCTTGGGGGATCCGTGCTCCTTTATTGCCTTCACGAAATCATCGAGCTTCTTTTTGTCCGTGGCCGCGATCTCCGCAAGACAATCGAGGAAAGGCCTGTATTTCATCACCTTGGCGTTTGGCTTCTCCGCATGCTTCTTGAAAACGTTGTCCATCCATGCGTGCTCGATTCCTGGTTTCTTAAGGCCCGTCTTCATCAGCATTTTGTTCAAGCCTGCGCTTTGCATTTCGGCGACCTTCTTTTGCTTCTTAGTGGGAATGCCAAAGTTAGCCCATTCTTCGAACAGAGTCTTGAATTCCTTGTCGTTGACCAACTCAGATGATACCTTTTCGACTTTGGTCACTGCCTTGCCCTTGAGACCGTTGAACCAAACGTTGAACTCATTCCAGGAGATCATCCCAGTGTCGGATTTGTTGGCCGTGTCGAACTCCTCCTCGAAATCGAAGCCTTCTTCCTTGTCAAGACCCAGGAAGATGCAAACTTGCTTGAACTCGACGCGGTCGATTTGCCCTTGGCCGTCATCGTCAAACTTATCGAAGACGTTCCTCGCAGTCAACTCCGCCTTGCCCGACCCAGACTTGAGCACGTTGATCCTCGACTTCTCCTTGGCTGGAGCCGCCTTCTTGGGCAGCTTCTGCGTACCAGCCTTCGGGCGATCGTCACCAGATCCGCCGGATCGATCCGGGAGGCCCGTCTTGCGCATCGTTGCTGGTCCTTGGCTCCCGGTGACCTTTGGCCCACCCTCGTCGTGGATGTAACCGGCAATGTCATCAAAATCAAGGTCCTTGTAAGAGCAGATTTGAGCGAGGGCGTCCAGGAACTTGTTGTAGGTGAGCCTCTTACGCGGATGATCCTTCACAAACTTTGTAAAGACTTGATCAACCATGGCTTCGGTCAGCTGCTTGTTGTCAATCACATCAACCTCGTTCAAGCATTTTAAGAACGACTTGCTCGCCATCTCCTCCACTCTCTTCTGACCAGCCCCGAAGGAACAGTGCTTGACGAATATCTCCAAGAACTCTTTGCTGTTTCTGTACTTCTTCGGCACAGTGACAGGGACATGATCCAAATCGCTCTTCTTCACTTCCTGCAAGTCCCTGTAGAAGAGGGCAAACTCCTCCCAGCTGATAATGCCGTCACTGTTCTCGTCTGCCAACTTGAAGTATTCTCCGAGCGTGTACGCAGCCTCTTCCTCAGTGATACCGGAGGGCATGACTTCCAAATCTTTCATCACCTGCTTCAACTCTTCCTGGTCAAGTCCACCACTGTTGTCCACGTCATACCTTTTGAAGAGTTCCTTGATGGTCATGCCCTTGCCGGACTCCTGCACCATGCTCTTTGGGACGGCAGACTGACCAATCTTGTCAATCGCGTCCTTGGTGTCCCAACTCTTCATGTCGTGCCCTTTCTTCGCTCGCTTCTTCATCAGCTTGGCGAGATTTGCAGCCTTCTTTGACATCTCGATCCCGGGCCCTGCTTGCTCGGCGGCATCTGCGGGCTCGGTGGGCTCGAGGGGATCAGCTGCCTCGTCTGGGTCGACAGGATCCGCAGCCTCCTCGTTGGCGAAAGCAGCGAAAGCAGCAGGGGGCTCAATGTCCTCAACATCTCCGCGGATTCCAAAACCAGCCTCTTCCTCCTCTTCTTCCTCATCCTCTGGCTGGTCTTCAGCTTGGGACTTCGACTTACCACCTTGCGCTGCCTTCATCTTTGAGTTGATTGTGCACCTGGTGGTGAAGTCACTCGCGACCTTCTTAAAGGGCACCTGGAAGGAACTCGCTATCTTGGCAAGCAGCCTCAAGAATCCATCGTATTCGAGCCACTTCTTGTTGACTGCGTTCCGCATGAATTGAATTTGATGCGTGGTCGCATTCATCGTGGTGCTGTCCACGTATCCCATCTTCTTCATCGCCTTGAGGTACTTTGTCTTCTGCATTGCAACCTTGCTTGGATTTTTCTTGCTTCCGCACCAGCAGTTCTTGAAAACTTGGAAGACAATGTCCTGCTCGCTGCCATCATAGCCCTTGGGAATGTTGGCAGGCATTGCTTGTTTGGGCTTGATGTGATCAAACTTGCCGATGAATTGCACGAACTCTTTGTAGTCGATCTCACCGCTGCCATCGGCGTCTGCCTCAGCCCAAGCTTTTTCGATGGCTGGAATGAGCTCGTCATCATCCAGGGTCTCGAAGAGTTTCAAATCAATGAAGATGGCGGTGATTTCTGCCTTGTTGATTTTCCCACTCCTGTCCGTGTCGTAGCGATTGAACAGTTCCATGGCGCTCTCCTTGTTGAAGTGGCCAGCGGCTTTCCCAGGCTTCAGCTTTGGCTGCGCAGCTTCCTTCTTGGCGGCCGTGGAGTCGGGCTTGATGACCTCTGGGGTCTCAGGAATCTTCTCGTTCCAGTTGGAGAAGTCGCCGTCATTCTCCACGTCTGAGAGGTGTCTCTTGTTCTGCTCGAGCTGCTTGTCAAGCTGAGAGATGGACATGGAGTAGCGGTCCAGCCTGTCTTTGCTAAACTTCTGGAGCGTAGCAGCCTGCTTTGCCTGCATCTCCTTCAAGAGCATCAAAGACTGAGACACCAGTACCTCACCCTCAGATGGGTTTGGCTCCATGGCCTCTGCGATAGTTCCGGTGGGAGGCGGCAGCTTGGGCTGATTGACGAGGGGATCTGGTGGATTGATCATCATGGTGCTGAGCTCGTGCTCGAGAGTCCTTTCAACAGTCGCCTCGGAGTCAGCGATGCGGCCCATCTCCTCATCATCCAAAATGTTGATACCCGCGATGGTGCCCATCTCGTCGTTGGCCGCGTCCACTTCTTCCTCATCGACGAGAGGCTTCCTCCTGGAACCCCTGAGTCGCTCAGAGACATTCAACACGGCCTTCTTGGGCTTGGAGATCGGCAGCGGGTTGGTCCTTGGCTGGAAGTCGGAACCGTCATGGATGAGCTCCTCACGCAGGTAAGGCTGCGTCAGGCGACGGTGCATGTACTTGTATTCGCGCTCGTCGTTTGCTTTGGTCTCCTCAAGAATCTTTTCGGTGTGGTCCAAGGCGGTGCGAAGGTCGTAGTTAGCCTCCTGGGTGTGCTCCAGAACTTTCATGATCCTCATCAGCTTGGCGTCAATCTGCTTCAGTTCTCCCTTGCGCATCTCCACGTCGCCCTGCGCCGCAGATAGCATCTTCGCCTCATCGTAAATGAGGCCCTTGATGACTTCGGAGTCTCGCTGAGACAGCGTACCAGCCGCGGTGACGTGCTCGGTGAGCTTGGCGACCTGCAGTCCCAATACTCGAAGCTCTTCTTCGTACGCGTTCATGACTTCGAGCCTTTCCTGCTCAATAGTGCGCGACTGCGAGTTGGACATGGTGTCGAAATTTGCAAGTTCCTCAGCCTGTTCCCTGGCCGCGCCGAGAGTTTTTTCGAGGTCATGATGCAGACCTGGGAGCTCGATGGAACGCAACTTGTTGATCTGCGTCTCGAGACTCTTGATGTCCGTCACGTCTTGCTCGAGCTTCTGCGCGGCCTCCTGGACCTTGAGCCTGTTCGTGGTGGCGTCGTTGAGATGCTTGATCATGTCCTCGTACTGCTCCTCGGCCTCCTTACGAGCCAGTTTCTCCTCGCGCATCTTCTGGGTGGTCTCCAGCATGAGCACCTCGAGCTGTGCCCTCCTCTCCACCGTAGTCTCGAGCTTGTCCTGGAGGCGCCTGATTCGTGCTATCAGAGCCTGCTCCTCGAAGTTCGCCATTCGTCGAGCGCGAGCAGCTTCTTCAGCGGCATCGTCACGCTGGTATGATGCATACGATGCGTCGTCGCGAAAAGAGCCAGCCGCTGATCCGCCTTTGGGCTTCGCGCTCACGGCGGGAGCGCCCAGGTCTTCGTCGTACCTCTGCGCGATCAAAAGGAGGGAAATCGAGATAGGGTGAGAAGGAGGCGCGGATGAGAACGACACGTGCGGAAACACCGCGATGAGGCGTAGCGGGCGACGAATTGATCGCGCGAAAATCGTAAGGGACGGTCGCGCTCCGTGTCGCGTCTCGCCCGGGTACGTTCGAATCGCGGCTGCGGCAGTGCGACATCTGCCAATTTTGGTCAACGCGAAATCGTCGGGGGGCCACGACGTCCGCCCCGCTACGATGCGTGTCGCCGGAGAAAGTGCGGAATAAAGATCTAGGGAGTACTCACGTCGATATCAGTCGCCATGTGGCCTGCGGAGCGAAGAACTCGTCAGAACTCTTCGCCGCACGCTATGACCGACCGCGCGGGTTTCCGAGAGGCAATTATGATTCTCCGCGGCCTGCTTGCCAAGCCTTATTTTTGTTCCAAATTTAGGGTACGCGCAGAGGAAGCAATCCTGTCGCTTTTTCACGTGATTTTTTTTCGCCAGGGAGGCGAAAAGGTTTCAGATCACCTAACCCGTAGCTCAGACTGCTAGAAATGCGTGACTAAACTTCCATGTGACCATCCGGAAATAAATAAATCTAATGAGAAACTTCTTGGAAACAGGTCAGTAAACGCTGACGAGAACAAAGTGAACAGGTGAAGGAGTGAAGTCCGACGCACGTGCTTCAACTGTCAGGAGCTGACTCACGGAGCAGTGGTGGAGCGAACGTGCGCGCTGCGATCGTTGTGGTTCCGGGAGCAATGGTGGCGATCATCGCGCAATAGTCCGACGACCCAGACCAGACCCCGTGAAGAACCTTGTCGCGACAGCCATGAGCTACGAGGGCGTCGGCGGAGGCTGCATGGATGAGCCCGAGCTGCTCCAGTTCGCGACGGAGCGGTACGTGGAGGCGGAGGCGTCGGCAGTCGACCTCGAGACGGACGGGCTGACCGACCTGCAGCTCTGCGCACAGTATTGCAGGGAATGTACTGTCTCCGTCCAGCGCATGTTTCACGTCCGAAGCCTTGGTCGCGTGTGCGCAGACGCGCTGCGGGTAGGCGCCGAGCCCTTCCCCCTCGACCTGCTCGAGGATCTCGCGCAGGACGACGACAGCGAGGTCAGACAGAGCGTCGCAGAGCAGCTCGGTGTATTGACCAACGCCATAAAAATCTCCAGGAGGAAGCAGGAGGACGACCTCGCGCTCGGCCTGCTCAACGTGGCGTTCCTCCTGGTGGAGGACGATTCGGACGGCGTGGTTGCTGCTGCAGAGGACGCGACGGCGACGGTGGCGACGCTTTGCACCACCGGGGAGGAGCGGGCGTTTCTGATATCGCGCGTGGAAGAATTGTGCAGGTGCGAGGAGGAGGAGATCAGGATATCCGGGTCGAAGATCGCAGGTGAGCTCGCGGAGGTGCTCGGTGCGGAGACCACGGCTTCCACGCTTGCGCCCCTGCTGACAGAGCTATCTAAAGACGGCGCGCTGCAGGTGAGGGAGGCTACAGTGCGGGCGACGGTGCGTGCGGGCGAAACCTTGAGAGGGACCGATGCTGTGATACAGTTATTTGATATTTTTAGCTCACTGGCGAACGACCCGGTGTGGTCCGTGCGCAAGGCCTGCGCAGACTCTCTGGTGGGACTGTCAAAGAGCGTCGGGCAAGATGCTTTCGCCGCGTTTGCGCAGGAGCTTTTTGAAACACTCGCGAATGATGTGAGCCTTCAAGTGAGGACCGGGATGCTCGAAAACCTCGGCCCACTCATCGCCGAGCTGGGAAGAGAGCGCACGAGCGAATCTCTGGTAGACCATTTCGTGAGCATGGCGGAGAGCACAGGAGGCAGCGCGAGTGGCCTGCAGCTCTCGTGCGCATTCGCTATGCCAGGCGTTGCACTCACGCTGGGGCGTGAACGATGGGCAGAAATCCGGGGTGCGTACGACATGCTCGCCCACAGCGTGCATTGGAAGGTGCGACGCTCGTTAGCCTGCTCGCTGCATGAGATGGCGAGAATACTTGGCAGCGAGCTGGCAGATGCAGATCTCGTGCCGGTGTTTCAGGAGATGCTTGGCGACACGGACGAGGTGAGCATCGGTGTTGTGAATAACCTGGCAGCATTTATGCGCGAGATCCCTCCAACCGTACGACTGGACCACCTGCATGTGCTCGCAAGGATTGCGACGCCAAAGTCGGACGTGACGATTGGGAACTGGAGGCTCAGGGCAGCGATGACTGAGCAACTTGGAGATCTTTCTAAGATTTTGCCGGCGTCTGCGAATGAGGAGATGACAATACCACTCGCCCTTCGCCTGTTGAAAGATCCCGCATCCGCGGTCAGAGAAGCATGCATCGCGGTTATCGGTTCGGTACTGCAGAATAGCTCGGATGGATCATCGTCCGCATGGAGGTCTGGCCAGATAGGCCGTGCCATGTCTGCGATTAAGCTTATGGCAACAAACCAGCACTGGGCAGATCGCCAGGCGTATGTTCGTATCTGCGGCGCTTTCGCGGGTTCAATAAACGATAACGTGCTCATCGAAGAGCTCCTGCCGCTCATGTTGATGACAGTGGACGATAACGTCCCGAACGTGAGGTCGGAGCTGGCCAAGTCACTCGCAAATTTGCGGACTAAGGACATTTTTGCTGAGCTGCCGGATGTGAGTGCAGCTGCAGAGGCTCTGAGGAACGACCCAGACCCGGACGTTAGCCGGCACTGCGTTATTACCGACCGGTCAAAACATCTCGAGTTCTCCACCGGTCTTCGAGCGACGCCGGTCAAGTGAGGTGATTATTAGCATCGAGAACCTTCACATGACATAGAATAGAAAACGGTAAACTTAGCTCTGGAACACGCCGACTTCGGCCGGGCGGATCACCCTATCATGGAGTTTGTACCCCACCTTGGTCACGGCTGCGACCGTCCCCGCCTCCTTCTCGCCCTTTGGAACGTTGAACAACGCCATGTGATCGTTGGGATTGAACGGGTCACCCTCCGCCGGGTCAAACTTCACCACGCCGTGCTTCCCAAAGGTGGACATCAACTGCTTCTCCACCATGAGCACGCCCTCGTGCAGCGAAGCGAGTACGTTTTTAATGTTAGCCGCGTCGGTCTCCGTCTCCAGGGCCTCGGGGTCGACGGTAGCAGATGCTCTCGCGAGGTTGTCGGCGACGTCAAGGAGATCCTTGCAGAAACCCTGGATGGCGAACTTCTCGGCCGTCTCCGCTTGTCGCCTCGTCCGCTCCCTCAAGTTTTCCATGTCCGCAAGCGTACGGAGGAGCTTATCGTTCAGATCCTTAACCTGCGCTGTCTTCTCGCTCAACTCAGCCGTCAGCTTCTGCACCTCCTCATCTGCGACCTCGTCTTCGTTGACGTCCTCGCCGTCCTCCGCTCCCTCCGTCTCATCGTCCTCCCCTGCCTTATCGTCCTCTTTCTTCTCTTCGGAAGACTCAGTGCTGAAAGAGTGAGCCCGTCCAGCGATTTCTGAGCATGCGAACGACGGCCGCTGCTGGTTCACTCCCGATCGCGCGGCGAAGGACGAAGATGGACGCGTCACCGTTGGGACGTGATGGAATGACTGGCGCGCAGATCTCGCAGTCGCGCGCGCCGCCACGGGCATGATATGCTCCGGCGGCGGCATCCTGTTCGCCGCCGACCTGCAAGCCCTGAATATCGAGCGAATCATGCCCGACGAGATCGTGCGTCCGCTTATGCGTCGCGCTCCGCGTCGCGCCCTGGGAAATCGTCGCTCGAACCGGTGCGGGAGCCATATACTAAGCAGGGAAAACGAGGCGTCCAGTCCATATTTCTTCAATCTTTCGCCTCGTTTTACACGATAATCAGTCATGATACGGGGAAGATTTCCCACAACGTCATCCGTGAGAGGCTTTTTCAGGGTTTAGCGAAAGTTTCTTGGGGCGGCGCCCTCAAAGGCTCCGTGCATACAGGAGTAACCAACACGGGGCACATCGTGCTGTCGTGAAGTCGGTCCGGTCGCTGCTATCATCGCCGGCTCCTTCCTCCGTGGTTAACAGCCTCGTCTGTATCTCACCAGCGTCATGGCTGCTTTCGCCCCCAATTCGGCCCTTGTCTTCAGCGGCCGTGGTGCCACTGGCGCTCGCTCCCTGAGCTCCAGGTCCATCGCCAAGCCCGTGGCTATTAACGATCAGTCCCGCGCCCGCAAGGTCAATGTTGGCGTTCGTGCCGCAACTGGGAGCATCCGCGAGCAGGCCGGCCGTCGTGGTGAGTGCGCAAGCCCCAGCCGATCACACGAAACCCTCCAGATTCACCCCGAGAGCCTCGCACATAATTCAGCCCTATCCCGCGCTGACCTTCGCCCCTCTCTCGCAGCTCCTCTCGAGAAGAGCACACTTTTCAACTGCAAGTACGTGCCCTTTTCTGGCGATCAGAACGAGGAGTACTCCATCGACGACGTCATCTACCGGAGCAAGAACGGCGGTCTCCTCGATGTCCAGCACGACATGGAGGCCCTTGCCATCTACCCTCCTGAGTACTGGAAGGCTCTCTTTGACGAGCGCGTCGGCAAGACCGTCTGGCCTTACGGCTCCGGCGTGTGGAGCAAGAAGGAGTGGGTCCTCCCCGGAATTTCGGACGACGACATCGTCTCCATGTTCGAGGGCAACTCCAACCTCTTCTGGGCCGACCGCTACGGCCGCGAGGTGCTCGGCATGAATGACCTGTGGGTGAAGCAGTGCGGCAACAGCCACACCGGCTCTTTCAAGGATCTCGGTATGACCGCGCTCGTGTCCCAGGTGAACAGGATGAGGAAACAGGGTAAGCCGCTAGCGGCCGTCGGATGCGCGTCCACTGGTGACACCTCCGCCGCCCTTTCCGCGTACGCGGCGGCTGCGGGCATCCCATCCATCGTGTTCCTCCCCGCAGACAAGATCTCCCTGGCGCAGCTCGTGCAGCCCATTGCTAACGGATCCCTCGTGCTGTCCATTGACACCGACTTCGACGGCTGCATGCGCCTTATTCGCGAGGTGACCGCGGAGCTCCCCATCTACCTGGCTAACTCCCTGAACTCCCTCCGCCTTGAGGGACAGAAGACCGCCGCAATCGAGATCCTCCAGCAGTTTGACTGGCAGGTTCCCGACTACGTCATCATCCCCGGTGGAAACCTTGGAAATGTTTACGCTTTCTTCAAGGGATTCAAAATGTGCAAGGACCTCGGGCTTGTGGACAAGCTTCCCAGGATGGTGGTGGCACAGGCGCACAACGCAAACCCCCTGTACCGCGCGTACAAGACCGGGTTCGAGAAGTTCGAGGCGATCAAGGCTGAGCCCACCTTTGCCTCCGCCATCCAGATTGGCGATCCTGTGTCCATCGACCGCGCCGTCTACGCGCTGAAGGAGACGAACGGAATCGTGGAGGAGGCGACCGAGGAGGAGCTTATGGACGCCGCTGCTGAGGCTGACCTCACGGGCATGTTCAACTGCCCCCACACTGGTGTTGCCCTGGCGGCGCTCAAGAAGCTCAGGGAGGCTCAGACTATCGGCCCCAGCGATAAGGTCGTGGTGGTGAGCACCGCGCACGGTCTGAAGTTCGCGCAGAGTAAGGTCGCTTACCACGCTGGTGAGATTGAAGGTATCGTTGGCAAGTTCGCCAACCCTCCGGTGGAGGTGAAGGAGGATTTCGGCTTGGTCATGGATGTCCTCAAGGAGCGCCTAGTTCAGTAATTGTTCGGATGCGTGGTGTCGATTTGTCGTGAGCAAATGCTCGCATGTACAGCCTTGATCCCTAGAAGAACAATTAGAAAAACTAATACGTCTTTGGTTCATTTGCGTGTCCTATTGAAACCTTTCGTGTCTACTTACTAGCTAATCTTGACAAGAGGGTGCCCGTAAACCACGTATGTCCTGTATGGCCCACTTGGCGGCGGAGGAGGTGGTGGAGGCGGCGGTGGCTCAACTGCCTCCGCCTCATCGTCACCGGCTTCATCTTCGCCCTCCGCCTTCGCTCCCTCCTCTGGTTCCTCAACTTCCTTCTCCTCCGGTTCATTTTCTTCGATTTCGTCTTCCTTCCTTGGTGGCTTTGGTGTATCAGCCCTCCAAACAGAGCTCGCCACGGGACCGCCTCCCAACACGGAGGTAAGGAATTCCGAATTGGCTCTTGCATTCCCTACAGTGAAACTTGGCAGCACAATAGATTCGACACCACGCATGGACAACAGCGCGGCCGTCCTGTAAGGTTCTTCAAGAGCCTTTTTTTCGGCAGTCTTCCTACCGTCGAGCATCGCCTGCATCCTTTGGGATTCTTCATTGTTTGTGTTGCATGCCAATACAGCAAGTCGGCAACTGGACAAGTCAACACTGGCAACTGCCGAGGGCGACACGTATGACAAAAACCGACCATGACCATAGTACAGGAGCGCCTTCGCAGCAGCCATCGCGCGTTGACACTCTGCCTCCCCCGGGATGCTTTCAGGTGTTCCCATCAACACATTCCAGCCTGATCCGAACTTCTGCTGCAGGAGAGCAAACTCCCCTGGAATTCTTATTTTGTCAGCATCGGATTGAGGCAAATCTTCCTTCCGAAGGTCAATTAGCGCCGTCATGTGCGCAGCTGTAATGTCTGAACCCCGCGCGAGCCGATTGGATAACATATGCAGTGAGAAGTCTCTCGAAATACTCTCGGCATCGTTCAAGAATTCCAAAGCTTCGATGGGCAGTGATGCAAGCGCCTCGTCAACCAGCAGTACAATTTTCTTTTCCTTTGAGCCCCCCTTGCCCAGGAAGGATCTCCAAGCTGAAATGATCGGTTCGAGGACCCACTCCGTTGCTTTTCGAACCTCATCCCAACCCGCGACAATATCCACGGATTCGAACACTGATTGTAGTGCATCCGGATCTTCGGATGAGCTCGCTGCAATAACAGCTTTTTCGACATTTGAGCGATACGTCGCGGTGAGTTGCACAGCAGCTTCAAGCTGCTCCTGATTAGCTGACACGACGTACGCACCAGTCCGCTCATCGTCTTTGCCGTGGATGGCGATCGCTAGCGACGTATCTCCACCTCGCCCGACGAGCCATTGTAAAGAAAAGACGTAGAGATCATCGGGCAAAGTCGAAGAAGCCGACAGTGCTTGCTTTGCATCAATCTGCAGTTTCCCCCATGCTGTGCAAGAAGTCTTCAAGCGCTCAAAAAGTGAAGCACTGTATTTACTGGATGTCATGTCGTTCAGAGCGCCCTGAATGATCCTGTCATTCCTGATTATGAGCGATTCGATGTCCTTCTCGTCAGCCGCTGAAATGAAAATTGACAAGTGCGTTTCAACGGCTTGGCAGGACTGCACTAGCGCAAGAGCCGCTGCTGCTTTACCGGTATCAGCAGACCCATGCGCATGAGCAAGATGCACGGCAGCCTTGGAAACGATATCGTACTTGCACGCCTCAATTCCGAACTGTATAGCTTGCTCGAGAGAACGTATCGCACGTGGCTTGACAAGCTCGCCCCGAAACGTGGAGTGAGGTAAATGCGACTCTTCATCTTCCTCGTCTTCCTCGCCGACTGAAGGGATGTCTGTCTCCGCGTCACTCGCTACGCTCTGCCTATCACCTTCAGGCGCATCATCAGCTACTTGCTCAGGCTTCACGTCTTCTGTTTCGGCACCTTCTGAATCCTCCTTTGAATCGCCCGCTTCTGCAGCTGCTTCCTCTTCTTTCTCGTCTGGTGTAGGAGGTGCAGGTGGAGGGGGAGGTGTCGGCGGAGGAACTGGAGGGGGTTTGCGCCAAATCTTGGTCCTCGTTTGAGCATTGTGGACCGCAAGGAGTGCTTCACCCAAGAGACAAAGTGAATCGATTCTGCCATCATCGCGTTTGTGCAAATTGGTGGCTTCCGAAGCAACGACAATTGCCTCCTCTGCGTCATTGAGAGTATCCTTGAAACTCTCTGGGGCGTTATCGTCAAGAAATGCAAGGATGGCAGTCGCATCCACACCTTGGATAGAAGGAAAATCGGGTCTGTTGTTTTCTCTGTCCACATGTTCTAGGACTTTCTCAGCATGTGCAATTTCCAACAGGCAACCAGCCCTGGCGTTCTTAACTGCTGCGAGTAATCGTGCCGCAGGCAACGAAATGGTGAGAGGATTTATCGAGGATACGCAAGCGGCTGTGTAGATTCGCTCTGCCTCCGTCTCGGCCTCGAAAATAATCTCCTTGATAACTCGTAAGCCTGGCCGTGGATCACCTGTTGCACTCGGATCTTTATACATCAGCATGGCCTTTGCCATCAAAACGTTCACGTAGTCAATGCCACCTCCACAATCTTGCAGGATGGCGACTGCTTCAGAAATGGCATTCACAGCATCAGTATATTGAGGGTGTGGATTCTCGCCCACCTCTATCGCATTCTTGATTTCCAGCTCCAAAATCCGACTGAGCTCGGTAAGAAGACTCGCCATCACCATTTTGGTATCAAGGGTATCACCACATCTGGAAGAACTTGAACGGCTCTGCAACAAGTTCAGAGCCGTTACGAGGGAATCCTTTGCTGATAGCTTGCCGTCTCGTGTGGTGAGCTTGTACATGGTATAGTCACACATGCTTTCTCCCCAGAATGAAACGTCCCCGCCAAGATTCTGTCCACGGTGTTGGAGCTTAACTGCATCGATGGGCATGTTGCCGCGAGCTGCGCACTTTGCCAGGTGTAAATACGCCCGGGCTTCAACAGCCACATCATCATGGGCACGCGCGTGCCGGATTGTCTCCTGCAGAAGAAGATTGGCTGCGACCAGGGCACCGCGTTTCTCCAGGTACGCGCCGCGAGCGATCCAGTAATCACGTAGTGCATAAGGGCGAAGGGGCTTCGATACGTCGATCACACCAGACGAGGGCTCATCATCCGACAACAATTCTTTGAGTGATTCTTGTCGCTTAACTTCTTCGCGTCCTCGCCGAATTTCTTCGACAGAGAGCTCGAGGGATCCTGCAAGCTCTTCATGCATTATGGCAGCTGATTTTAAGAACAAAGCATCCGCGAGCGAGGCCAGTCGAAGATGGTAAACGGATGCCAGGGAATCATCCTTGTCCACAATTTTAGCGATGAGCACGCCAAGCTGGCATACGGGAAGACATTGCAGGTGCATGCTCGCAGACTCCAGACCGCTGCACAGGTAGTCGATATAATGTAGTATTCGCTCAGGTCGACCAACGGATTCTAAGGAAATCTCAAACGTTCCTTTGCGTTCCCGCATTCGTGCTACCAACTTATCAGTAAACTTGAAATTTGCCCATTCCTCCAGACTTTCTGGTATGGCTGCGCAACCTTCAACGCTTGACGCAGGCATAGTTCTCATCGCCTCTGCAAGGGGATCAATCAACATCCGCAAGGCATAATGTTGCGCTGTCAACAAATAATCAGTGCGTTCAACATTGCTCCCTGACATCCTGGAGAGCATAACACACACCCGAACAATGAAGCAAAACTCTGTGACCCCAAGCTGCTGAGGTGTGGCGAGTGATTCACAGTCCATGTTGTCACCACTCGATTCAGCATCCGTCTCCAGCAAAATATCAAGTGTAGAAACAAGTAAATCCTCAGCATCAGATACGGGTTGACCATTGGCATACATCCAATCAGCAAAGTCGATCATGAGGTCAACCCTCATTGCGGTATTGTTGACGAGCACGTCTATAGCTTTCCTGTACGCCTTCATTCCCTCAAGTTTTGAGGTGGCTTGAACAGCAACTCCGGCCCACACCTTTGCTTGCGTTTCTTCATCGTACGACGAAAGAATATCAAGCTCATCTTCAGCTTTTCTTCCAGTGGCAGAGAGAAACAAAACCTTGTACTCCCAGAGGCGCTGGTGGTCACTGGTAGGCAACATCTTGAAAGCCTCATCTATATGTTTGATTCCATCAGTCCAAGCCTTCTTATCTACCAGACAATCGAAGTAGAGGACCCACATTAACTTCATCAAACCGTCATCTCTGACTTTCGTTGCACGGCACGCGTCAATGATAACCTGGAGATGACCAAAGATGTTTCTCCGAGTTGTTGCCGAAGACATGTATGATGTTGCAGAATTCCAAAAATGCTTCGCCGCGTAAGAAACAATGTCACTCCGATTAGCTCGCCT
The DNA here is from genome assembly GCF_000090985.2 of Micromonas commoda. Classification (NCBI taxonomy): domain Eukaryota; kingdom Viridiplantae; phylum Chlorophyta; class Mamiellophyceae; order Mamiellales; family Mamiellaceae; genus Micromonas; species Micromonas commoda. The sequence continues at coordinate 548,959 of NC_013045.1, read as the reverse complement.
TCCACACTTTGCCGCCTGCACAAGATGCTGGAACGCTGTCTCCCTTAAAGTATCCTGCGTAGACTGATCTTGATGTTCAGGGCGGATCAGTGCAAGAATACCACAACCGAATGTACTCTCAGCAACACCACCCCAGTACCAGCTTATGGACGGGGCACTCTGAGTCAATTTGTTCAAAAATATCTCGGCTTGCTTGCCACACTCAATCGCAGCCCCATATACCTTGGCTTTCAAGGCTGTCTCTCCGAGCCTCGCCCATGTTTCCAGATCACCAAGTATTTCACCTTCAGTCGGTCGCAGCAGAGTCATAGCCTCGTTCAGCATGTCACTTGAGGCATCATCGCTACCGGGAAGCGTCAGACGCTGGATAATCGCAGAAACTTGCGCAACAGGATCTTCCTCAACCTTGGCTTCAGAAGAAGTACCCATCGAAGCGTGTAGCCTCGCGAGTGTCGCTGATAGCTTGCGCGCGTTTCTTTCATCCACTCGATTGAGGACGGATTCGCATGTTTCGATCCCACGCTGAACATCCTGGGAATCTTCAAACTTGTGGTCCCTCAAGGTCAAGCGCAGTGAATTGTAACCAAACACACCATCCTCTTTGGTATCATCAGCATCCGTGACAGAAAGAAACGCGGCATGTTCATATCCACATGACAGAGCGTCAGCAAAGTTTCCAAGCAAGACCTTGTCACAACTCTCAATTTTGCAGAGTTCTGCAAACACTGGCGCCGTCGCTGGTAACATTTCGGCGTACCTGTGTGCCGTAAAAGCGTCAAGATAGTTGTTCCAAACATTCGCCGCCGCATTCATGACCACCCAGTCCTCACCTACACTAGCTCCAAGATGCATAGCCCTCACAAATGCGGCGATCGTGTTGTTTTGAAGTTCTTCCGTCGATCCTGCCGAGATGGTAACTTGCGTGTTGATTTCATTTGGTGGAATGACAGGCTCGCCGCGAGACCGAAGGATGTCAAAAGACGCCAAACCATCAAGCAAGTTGACATCAGCTTGCAACAGGATGATGTCCTTATCCTTGATCAAATCCCAGCCGGCAGTATCAACCACATTCTTTGCAAGTCGATGGACCATGGATATCTGCTTCGCGTCCATGGCGACCTTGATCACAGAGCCCCAAATGTTTATTCGTGCCCTTGCGGATCGACGGCACATTTCCCTTTCCTCGGTACTCATCTCATCTGATTCGGAAGGCAAGGTCGCTGGTTGCAGAGACATCAGTGCGTCGACAGCGCGCTGCAGAATATCGGTCTTGCTTTCCACACTTTTTGCATCGCGTGCTTGTTCTGCGAGCAACAAGGCTTGATCCTCAATGTCATCTGGATCATCATGAATTTTGCTCTTCAGGGAAAGCATGCGGTGCAAAGGATCCAAGAAGCGATCTAGCGGACGCTCGTAACCCGTGCTCTCGATTTCTTCAGCCGGAGCAACGTAATCGATAGCGAGGCCCTTGGAGACCTGTGCTTTCGCTTGACCAACCATGTCTTCAGAAATGTAGCAGTATGCTAGCTCAAGGTGCAAAGCAGTCCGCAACCTGTTGGCAGAGGATCCGACTGTTTCTAACGCGAGCGCAGCTGCCCCGAGCACACGGGTGAGGTGATGACGAAATTTGCTCTGCTGAAGCGGTAGACTGGCTATCCAAATCATTTGGCAAGCGTCATGTATACCATCAAAGTCCTGGAGCCTCGAAAACGTTGAAAGGCTTTTCTCCGCCTGAAGAATGACGTCCTTGTGAACCCTTACGGCTTCCGAATCCAGAGTACCACGCTTCTCTCCAAGGTTATGGAGTGCAATCATACCCCTTGTCATCTCATCGCGAACACGAGATATAAGCCTGGAATCATCAGCCGCACGTTCTAGGCACCATGCCGCAATGTCTAGTACTTGATTTTGTGCTGCGACCCACCCGATTTCAGCCACGATGTCCAGTTGAGCATCCTCTGCGGACTCATCCTTTGCAGCTTCTAACTTCTCTGCCGCTGGATCGACCAATTTCCAAGCTTCAATCAAAGTGTTCTTGATATCTTCAATATCTGCACATGCTCCGGAGCGCACATGTTGCATGAGGGCAATGGCTCCGTCCACCCCATCTCCTCCTTCCTTCAAACCTTCTAAGCTGCTGACATGTGACTTCACCTTGATCGCCAACACTGAGAGCTCTGGGACATTCGCTTTGCACAAATCGACGGCGTCTGAAGCGACTTTGAGAGCATCAGCATTTTTCCCAGCATCGCTGAGACAAAGTGCATGGATTCGAAGATGGTGTGCTTTCCACTCCTCATGACCGGAGACCTTCTGCAGTGCATCGTTGACTGACGTGGATGCGTCGACGAGGTGCCGCCGCGTCCCACTCTTCTGCAATGGTCTCGAGATGTTCCAGTAATGGACGCTCGCGTCATAAAGTAAGAAAACGTATCGCGAATCCTGGAGTGCCACCTTGAGTCCTTCGAGGAGACAATTTAAAGCCCTCTCGACCCCGGTGACAAGGTCCTGACCTGTGAGACCTTTGGCATCCTCGGAACATACCAGCGCCTTTGCGAACCAAGCTCTGCACACGTACTGATCTTTGAGCTCGACCTGACCGATGTCGGAATCATCGGACCAGAACTTGCTCGACTCGAGAAAGTAGATGTCGAGCATCTGAGTCGCGATCGTCGTTGCTCCAACCTGACGGCATAAAGGATACGAGGGAGGAGGGTGAGGCCGCGGTGAGGGACTCGGATCTTTTTTTGGTTGACCGGCTGCGCAGCGAAGAGGTCATGAACTTCGGGCAGAGTGCTTTCGCTCCGAGCAGGACATTGGTGCTAACTTGAACTCACCTTTAATGCAACCTCCGCACACAGAACAAGGGTATCCCTGCCCACCCGTGCATCTGATGGCCCCTCGAGAGATGCGAGAATGTCGCCGTGCGTGCGCTTCAGAAGTTTCTCATCGGAAAGCCGTGCCGTCTCGAGGAGCGAAAGCCGTATCACCTCGGGCAACGGCAACATAATCCCGACGCCTTAGATAGCACTCAACGCATCTAGCAACAGAAACCTCGTAGAAACACCGTTACCGGTCAGCGCAGGTCCTTCTGAGCAGAAGGTCCAAATCTGGTCGCCCGGTTCAAAACAAAATGTCGAGCTGGTTTCGCCAACAGTCAACTGCGGAAAAGCCGGGGAGGGGGGCGCACAAGATATTCACGCGAGAAATGTCTGCCCAGGCGGTGCGGATTGCTCTGTCTGGTAAAGTCGAGCTCAGTATCCGGGCGACAAGCCTGCTACAGTGCAGAAACCCAAAACCCTCGCACGTGAGCTCCAACAGGAGGTGTGAGCGACCCCATCAACGCGATCCAAAATAACATCTCGTCGCGTCTCCTTCCGAACGTCTCCTCAGCGTGTTCGATGTTCGTTGCTAACTAATTTTGTTTCACATCGCAGAAGCACCATCGCGATGGCTAATGCTGATAACAACATGCATATATTTCAGGACCAGGCCGAAGTCGCGGACGCACTGGCGAGTTTGACGATGAAGGCTGCCGAGCAGGCGATCGAGGAGCGGGGCTCCTTCACCGTCGCGCTCGCGGGTGGCTCATTAATCAAACTACTTGGTGGGCTGAAGGGAAAAAATGGAATAGACTGGGATAACTGGCACGTCTTCTGGGTCGATGAAAGATGCGTTCCTCACGATGACCCCGAAAGCAACTACGGCGGGGCCCTGCAAGCACTGCTTTCGGACGTACCGATCCCTGCGTCGCAGCTGTATGCCATCAAGGAGAGCCTGTGTCAGAAGAACGAGGGTGCGGCGCAGCCCTGCGCTGCGGAATATGATGCAAGACTGAAAGGATTGTCGCGCAGTATCCTACCAACGAAAGACGGCTTGCCCATTTTCGATCTCTTACTGCTCGGGTTTGGACCCGACGGACACATCTGCTCACTTTTTCCAGAGCACCCACTTCTGAAGGTCACACAGCCCTGGATATTGCCCATTTCTGACTCGCCAAAACCACCACCCGAACGAATAACATTTTCGATGCCTGTCGTAAACGCTGCAAAGAAGAAATGTTTCACCGCCATAGGGGAAGGCAAGGCTGAGATGGCAGCGACAATCATAAAAAGTGCTGGCGACGACCCAAAGATTCCGGCTTCCTATGTGAAGGGTGATGTCGCATGGTTGATGGATGCTGCGGGGGCATCTCTTCTGTGAATAGCGAACGATGATGAAAGTGTTGTAGCTCAACTTTGAGTGTAATAATGTTCATTTTATTGTATCAACACGATTTTCCTACGAGGTCGACGTCCAACAAAACTTTGGCGCCGTTGCGCGCGAGGGGCTCGCCGTGGGCCTGGCAGCCTCCACTGGCGCCTCAACCTTCGCGGCAACCTCCTCGGACGCTTGGGATGCATCCCAACTGAGAAAAGGCTCTCAGCACTTAATAGATACCAATCAGCTTCCACCATACTGAGCCAATGCCGAGGAAAGTGGCAATGTAGAAGACGGAAAGACCGAAGCCAATCTTCCACCAGGTGGCAAGGGGCACATAGCCAGCGCCGAAGAAAGGAGGCGCAGATCCGATGCCGTAGTGAGTGGTGCAACCCATGATGTTGGAGAAGATGCCGAGAACGAGGGCAGACGCAAGGGGAGGGGCGCCACACGCAACAAGCACGGAAAGGAAGGCGGTGTACATGGCACCAATGTGCGCCGCACCGGAGGCGAACATGTAGTGGGAGTAGAAGTAGAGGAGCACGACAACGAGGAAAGCCGGCTGCCACGCAAGGCCGGCAGCGGACACGACCTTCACAACTGTCGAGGAGAACCAGGGGATGAGACCGTACTTGTTAAGGTAGGCAGCCATGGCGATGAGGGCTGCGAACCAGGTGAGGGTATCCCAGGCCGGTCCTTCAGCGAGGCACTCTTTCCATGTGATGACACCGGTAATGAGCAGGGTGGAGAGGCCAACGAGCGCGGCAGCGACAGCGCCGATACCAAACTTAGAGCCAAAGATCCAAAGGGCGACGGTGACGGAGAGGGCAGCAGCCATGATCTTCTCGTCAGATGTCATGGGGCCGAGCTTTTCGAGCTCCTCCTTGGCCTTGACAGGAGCCTCGGGAGAGTCCTTCACCTCAGGGGGATAGAGCACGTAGAGGATGAGCGGCACGGCGACGAGGCAGATGAGGCCGGGCACGGATGCAGCGAGAGCCCACTGGCCCCAGGTGATGGTTTGGCCAATAGTAGCGGCGGCGAGGTTCACAGACAGAGGATTGGCAGCCATCGCAGTGATAAACATGCCGGAGGTGACGGTGGAGGTCTGGAAGACAGTGGTCATGACGTAAGCGCCCATCTTCTTCTCGGTGCCCTTCTCGGGTTCTGAGCCACACGCAACGCAGAGAGCCTTCGTGAGAGGCAAAAAGATGCCACCAGCGCGTGCCGCGAGGGAGGGAATGGCGGGTGCGAGCAGGGCCTCGGAGAAGACCAGAGAGTAGGTCAGGCCAAGCGTGGACTTCCCGAACAGGGAAACGATGTAGTAGGCGATGCGGTTGCCGAGACCTGTCTTGATGAAACCACGCGCCAGGAAGAAGGCGAGCGCAATAAGCCAGGGAATCTCAGACGAGAACGCACTGAAAGCGGCGGCGAAAGGCAACAGGCCGGTCACCATGGAGACACCAAGACCGATCATCGCGGTAGCACCGAGGGGAAGAGGCTGCGCGGTCGAAGGATCGTGGAAGAGCATCAGCCGTCAGACATGTGGAGAGGGAAAAAATATCTCCCATGAAGGGGCGGGAACATTCTCACGGAAACACGATTGGGATTGGGTCGACGGGTCGGGGACGCACGTTGGTGATAATGCCGACGATGGTGCCCACAAAGACGGCGAGCAGGTGCCAAGCCTGGGCCGAGACACCGGCAGGGGCCGGGATCAGCCAGATCAGGAGGCCCGCGAGAACGGAGTACCCGAGAGGCTTCAGCTTCGCGCCCTTCCATTCGGAAGCCGCAGCAGCCTGCACCGCGGGAACTCCGGAAGATGCGCTCGCGCTAACGACGCGCTTGACGAGCGAGCGCTTAGAGACGGCAGATGATTGCCGGTGCTGACGAAGCGAAAACGCCGCGGCGCGTTCACCCTGGACGAACTGCGCAGAGCGGGAAGCCGCCGCGTTGGTGCTCAGGCTCGCGGTGGAAACGGAGCCCCGAACAGTTGATTTCGGATTAATGGCCCTGGCGGCGGTCGCGACGGGCGCCGAAGCCGCGTGTGTCAACATGGCGGCCATCTTGGTGGTAGAGAACGCTAAAACTCTGTCCGACAAGCCTGTCGCGAAGAGGTCGCCGCGTTCGCGCACGAAGGTTCTGAGCTTCAGCGGTTCGATCCCTACCGGCTTTTGGGAAATCACGTGCATTCGTTGTTAGCGGGCGGCCAATCGGATTTGGACTTTCTCGCCGGTTGGGATTCGCCATTGTTGAGTCATCTTTGCCCCCCAAACCCCATCGAAATCGTCTCATTCTCGCGTGGTGAGAATCAGGGTGAGTTATCTTTCTTTACCCAGGGGCGCCCCACACAGCGGTGGCAGGGGTGCTCAGGATCCATCTCGTACATTTCCTCCGCAAGCTTACCACTCGCGGCAAGAACGTGAATACAGCGAGTCCCCTCGCACATTCTCTCGGTCTCTTCGCGCCGCGTATCCCTTCGATCGACAGCGCGATGACCACGTCAGCTGCTCACGTCACCACTTTCCAGCCCAATGCGCTCCTGTCCGCAGTCCGACAGAGGCGAGCCGTGCGAAGAGTGAGTACCACGACCAGAGCTTCGCTCATGCCTTCGGACGACTCGAGCTCGACTCAGCCGAGTCGTCGACAGATCTTCGGAACCGGCCTTGCCGCTGCCATCGTGGTGAGCTTGCCATCGGGGGCCAGGGCTGAGGTAGAGACCTTCAAGAACCCTTCGGACCTCGGAGACGGTTACCTGAGGTTTTATGGCGAGGCCACCACGTCTTCGTCGTACGGTGGATACGGCGGTAATGAGAATAACTTCGACAAGTTCAAATACTACTACGATATCCCCCAGGGCTGGACCGTGGACACCGTGAACAAGGTTGAGAAGTCCACAAACGGCACGGACAGTCGCTGGTCCAATCCGAAGAGCAGCGGGGAGAAGGTGTACTGCGTCACGCTCACAGGCTACAACAGGCTGAAGGAGGATCGGCAAGGTATCCTCTCCGATCTCGCACTCTCCGACTATAACCTCCAGGATGCCATCGTCGCCGCGGATTCCGTCGAGGTTGTCGACCGCGACGTGAACGGCCAGACGTACGTGGATTTCGATCTGTACGGGTTTTTCGGCGCCATCTTCGCATCCGTCACGGTCTACGGCGGTCGCCTCTACGCCGTCTTCTCGGTCGTCCCTGACGCTTTGGTGGAGAAGGATAAGGAGCAGGGTAAGCGCCTCCGCAACTCGTTCGGGACGATATCGAAGGATGATGAGCAGACGCAGTATGACCTCGAGTTCTACAAGCGTAGCTGAAACTAAATAATAAAAATATGACCAGCCAGATGACTAAAACTGTGCTGCAGTTTTGCTGCATTTACCGTAAAGGCCGTATCCGCTTCTCGACCACAAACTCCCGTGCCAACGACGTGTTTTTATCCGATCGCCGGCCGTAGTAGCCAGAACTCGACTGCGACCGCGACGTCTTACCCGACCTCGGGTAAACTTATTTCTCGCAGATCGATTTTCATCGTCGGATCTGTCCTCCGAAGATGTCGGCCTCTTTCGTTGCGTCCACGGGCGCTCTCCCCCTGACGGCCACGCTCCTCCACTCGAAGTACAGACGTCCGACGTACACCGCATCCAAGGGCTCCTCGCGTGGAAACCTGTTGACCGTGCGAGCTGAGAGCAAGGATCAGGCTGGTTGCACCGGGAGCTGCGACTCTTGTGGTCTTGCCAAAGAGAAGATGCAGTGTGATGGGTCCGGTCGCATCATCGGTGGCATGGGCGCGATCCCACTCTTCTCGTGGTGGCCCATCAAAGCCTACCGACCCTGCCCTGGGCTCATTGAGAGTGGCGGTGTGTACGTTCGAAAGGGACAGGACGTTGATGGGATCCTTTTCGGAGAGAAAGGGAAGTGAGAGGGCGCTCACATTTCAAGGGTGATAGCAGGTCCTGCCCACGAGCGAGGGGAGAAGCTGTCAAAGGGTTGGCGAGCGCTTCATGAAATAAGTTAAGAGTAAACGAAATACGAAGGTACATGCACCGTCAAATTCCCTTCAGGATAGCCGCTCCACTTGAAGGAAGAGAAGCGAACAGCACCTCGGAGATCCCACCTTCGAGGAGCCTGCCACTATCAATTCGAGCCTTGAAGAACATGTCTTTCACTCGAGACAACACGGAATCCACCATATCTAGCTCCACCAGAGCAACGGCACAACCACCCCATCCAGCACCAGTCAGACGTGCTCCAATAGCTCCACAAGACCTGAAGGCCTCGACCAACTCATCCAACTCTTGGCAGGAGCACTCGTAGAACTTGCGGCAAGATTCGTGGCTCGCGTTCATGAGCTCGCCGAGCCTTTGGAGCGAAGGATTTGCCGCACACTCGTCTGAAAATTTGTGAACACGCGCAGCCTCAGAATACACGTGCACGGCTCTATCATGAAGCTTGAATCCCTTGGTGTTGTGTTGAAGCACAAGAAGAGAAGCTGGCGAGTCTTTGAAAAGATCATCCAAAGATTTGCCAAGCTTTTCCTCGAGTTCAACCTTTGTGTATGCTCCGTCATGAAGGAGCTTGTCCGCAGCCTTCTCAGACTCTTCGAGATTCCCTGTGAGCTTCTGAACCTGCAAAAGTGTCGAGAACTCAAGGGCCTCTGCTTGAGCGACACCGAGCTCCATGGCAAGGACGATTGAAGCTAGTCGACACTCCATGACGCGAAGGTTGTAGCGCTCGTGCGCCGTCTCCGCCTTGTTGCTGACGGCAAGGCAGTTGCCGATGAGAAACGCCGATCCCTTCGGCAGTTTGACGTCACTGGCACGCACTGGATTGAAATCAACAAGTTTGGCGACTCCGACTTGACCCATGATGCTAATCGCCTGATCCATGCCGCCAGATTGTGTCCCACTGTGCCTCTCGCACTTGCAGGTGAAGTCAGCCACTTCTGCTTTTGTGAACGCGAGGTTGTGAGCAGCCATTACAGCCACAGCGGTGGCGCAAGTGAGAGCTGAAGAGCTACTCAATCCACTTCCTGTGGGAACACGCCCGTCCACCATGATTTTCAGTCCGATTGCTTCCGGCAGGGCCTTTCCAGCTTCCCCGAGAAAATCGAAGACGCCTTTATAGCCGCACATGCAATAGTTTGTCCAGTGCAGGCTCGCGGTGTCAACTTGCTGACTCGGGTCAGTGCTGAACTCTTTCGTGGTGTACTCCGGGTTTGTGTTCGAAACGACCAGCTTGTCAGAACCTGCGTCCACTTTCACGGCAACGATAGTATCCAGGGCGAGAGCCATAGGCAGGACGCTGTAACCCTCATAATCAATGTGCTCGCCAATCAGGTTCACGCGCCCGGGGGAGCGAGCCAACAAATCGGGTTTGCCCCCGTACTGCTCCTCGAAGGTGGCGATGAGCCTGGCATAGCGCTCTTCCGCATCGCCGAGTTGCTCACCGTACACAACCTTGATGTCATTCACGACAGGAATCTCGCTCATCGCCGATCACGAATCCGGCGCCGTGCCCGGACAACAGTGCGGTGAAAGCGCGTAACTAATTGATGGACATTGCTCGGCAGCCTGCCAGCTGCCCAGCCAGCCTGATCGCACTGAAAATCTCTCGGAAACTGAGCGAAAATGGGTCGGAAATCAAACGTCCGCAAGAATCCGCGTCGGTTTTTCCTCTTGAAGAACCAACGAAAACGAACCTGCCAAAAGCGAGCGAGCGATGCAGAGCTTGGAGATGTCTTCGAGCACGCTCATCTCGGAGGACGATGCGGATAGAGGGAGGGATGGAGAGAGTACGAGCACCAGGAATGCTATCACACTCGACGAAATGCTGAGCTTGCATGTAGGGGAGAACGGCAAGGCTCAACTTAGGCATTTCCTCTTGTCCTCCATGGCGTGGGTGCCGGCGGTCATGCTCACGCTTATGTCGGTGTTCACTGAGCGAACACCCGAGTGGCGATGTACTTCCGATGACAACACTCTCTGCGGAATCGGTGGCAACGTGACAGATATTTGTAGCCTGGGCGATGATGATTGGGAATGGGAATCGAAGTCGGCATCGGTGGTGTCCGAGTGGGACCTCGTTTGCAACGATGCATGGAAAGTATCCTTCGCGGATTCGATGTTCTTCGTTGGGTTCTTCTTCGGTGCCGGTTTACTAGGTCAGCTTGCAGACATCAAAGGTCGCTGGGTCGCCATGTACACGTCCTTGGCGATTGCAGCGACGGGGGCGGCGGCCTCTGCTGCATCTCTTGGTTATTGGCAGTACCTCATCTTCAAACTACCGATCGGGTTCGGTTGCGGCGGTATAGGAGTATCATCGTTCGTCCTGAGCACTGAGCCGCTGGGAGCAAAGTGGCGTGCATTCCTTGGGATCGCTACCCAGTATTGGTGGGCCTCAGGCATATGTTTCATGTCGGGCGTCGCAGCAATTATGACGGAGTGGAGAACACTCACTTTCTTCTTCGTTTTCCTGACAGGAATGTACGCCATCTTCTCTTCTCCACTTGTGAAGGAGTCGCCGAGATGGTTACTAATTTCTGGCGAGGTGGAGAAAGCCCACGCCATCCTTACAACTTATGCCAAAGTCAACGATAAGGCTATACCTCCTGAAGGCCTGCCTCCATTGGTGAGTAGTACATTGGAAACACCCTCGTCTGCACTAAAGTGAAAGAGCTAACTCGCTTTTTTTTCCAATGCCACAGAAGTTGCCCAATGAAAACAGCAAGACCGCGAGCATCGGAGATTTATTGCCATTTCCTTCCTTGCGGTACGGGAAAAACCCAAAGAAATCTGGTTGAACGTGTCACTAATTGACTAATCGATTTTTCCCCACTCTTCCAGTCGGCGACTCGTCGCAATGGCTTTCATTTTCTTTGTCAATAGCATGGTGTATTACGGTCTATCGCTCAATGTCGGCTCATTAGGAGGCTCGATTTATTTGAACAATTTCCTCTCCGGCCTGGTTGAAATGCCCTCTTACGCCTTCGCTCAATTTGCGGTTGAAGCGATGGGAAGGCAGCGAACTTTGGTGCTTTTGCTAGCGATCGCCGGGATTGGCTGCCTGATAAGTGGATTTGCGCAGGTTAGTAAATGCTGGACTGTTCACCAGTGACTCGTAGCTAAACTACCTAAAGCCGCGCTGAACTAACGCTTTGATGTCTGCACAGGGTACAGCAAAAACCGTTGTCGCTCTCGCAGGTCGCTTCGGTATCGCAGCATCATTCAACATGATCTTCTTGTATACAACGGAATTGTTTCCAACAGTTGTACGAAGCGCGGCTCTGGGTTTTTGTTCATTGGTCGCTCGTGTGAGTGGAATAGCAGCGCCGCAAATTATCGCGCTTCAAATGTTTGAGCCCGCCCTTCCTTTTTTGATATTCGGAGGTTTCGCCGTTGCTGCATGTTTAATGGCGACAGCATTGCCTGAGACGAAGGGGGTCAACGTAGAAGATACGCTCGAAGGCGCAGCAGCGCAAAGCGCGTCATTGAACGGTGCTACAAATTTTACAAGGCTTGAAGAAAGTGAAGAGGAAGAAATGTTACGTGTTTAGCTATCTCTAGTTAATAGACACTATTTCTCAAGGAGAGCGTCCTGCGCGCGCAAAAACTATGTTCCGAATGATACACGTTAGTCCATCTTGCTCCGCGTCTTCAACTCAACCATGTTTGTGAGAGTGTTGCGCTCGTAGAATAAAATCGACATAAGGATACCCGAAACGGAAACGAAACCAGCAAGAATGTGTGTCCCCATATCAAGCTTCGATGTGACTGTTGTTGTCACGAGAGAAACAATAAACGCAAGACAAACAACATGGTGCGGTAAGAATGACGCGATCGTCAACTTGCATCCGCGAAAGCGCTCATTAACAACGAAACGCATCGTGTAAGCGAAACGCAAACACATCGAAATACTATTCGAGATTATCAGACCAGTAGGTCCAACCCGAGGCTGAAGATAAATGGACATCATGATGTTCAACAGCGACGAGCTCAAAAGCGCAACATTTGCACCGTTTAGTTCATTTGGCTTCATCACTGCGTGGGCGTAAGCTTCGCTCGTCCCATTCAACGCGAGAATAAGTACCATTATGGAAAATGCCCCTGTGTATTGAAGATGAGCTGTCGATCGTATCATGAGCCTTTTTCATGCAAACTTACCGAGTGATTTCGACACGTCTTTTGTATCGGCCCACCGCTTCCCATAGAGCAATCGAATTGCGGGTTCTGAGTAAAGCGGACCATGCACAGCCACAAGAAGACCGAGCATCCCAGAAACCCTCATCAGAGTCGCAAACACTTTCGCTTCATTCTCAATTTTCTTTCGCTTTGTCGTTTGCGAATCAAGCTTTTTTGAAAACGCGACGAATGCGATTTCCTCAAATGGCTGTAGCACGATCCGTACGAACAGCGACCCCAGCGAAGAAACTAATCCATAAACCCCCTGCGAATCTGCATTCCCGACCAAGAGCAACACGCCCTTTTCCCCTTCGGCAAGGAACAACTTCAACAGGGCTTGTGTTGAAAAGGTCTGCACGAGCCGTAGTGTTCCTCCCCACTTCACCGATGTTTTCCCGAGGAAAAGCGCACACCCGAAGTAAGCGAAGTCAAGCTGTGCGATTGCGTAACAAATCAAAATTGTCACTCCGTATGCAAGCTGACCATAAGCAAATCCGAGTGAGACGTGATGTTCCGTGAAATTCACAAAATAAAATGTCACGAGACTGCGTAGAATAGTCGCCACCGTCTCAGTGACAAATCGCAGACGAAATCTCGACCTACGCTGAGCTCGAATATAAAATGGTTCCGCCAACAATTCCTGAAAATTCATGAATTGCTCTTAGCATTTCGGCGTCCCGGGAATGTTTTCCGCTAATATGCACGAAGGTATTTGCTTACCAAAAAGGCTGAGAACCCGTAGGAGGCCACAGCTTGGGCATATGGGTTATCCTGCAGATGCGTGGATTGTGATGCCCGTGAGTTGGCTGGAGGGAAGAATAACGATGCACATGTGCATCTTTTCAACTATTCTTACCATGTCGAGCCCACCGAGCCGTAGAACCGCACACGGAACCCCTGCAGACAGAGCCGCTCCTATCGGGATCACAAGCCAACCGGCTGCCTCTGATATTGATATTCAGGTGGAAAGATTGGATCAGATTGGATCCCGGTTCGAATGAACAAAACGATTGAATATCACCTTGGCTTGCGTCTGTGACATCACCATCAGCCGTGCCCGAGCCAGCATCTCGCATCAGTGCACGCCGGAAGCCCTTGGTTGGAGAACGCAATCAGTTCCATTTCTCTCAGCTTCCCCGGACAAAGACACGAGGAGAACAACTTACCTCTCGACAAGTGAGTATGATGGTGGAGATGAGCTGGAAGTGAACCTGCGGAGAAGCTTGAGGCGTCACTTTATGAACATTCGCAATTCATGAGAGGAACATCCGCCGGTTGGTGTACTCGTTGATCGATCACAGATGAGAGGACCACTCTAGGCTTGAGCCTCACCGTTGGAACGCCGTACTCCTCTGGCGTCAGTCTTCGAGCCACCATGATGTTAACCACGAATGGTAGCAATCTAGACATCACCTGGGTCACTAAAGACAGTGAAGAAGTGCATGGCGCGTCAGTCGAGTGCCCACGACTAAGGTCGGGGGAGAATGTCGCTTTGCCCCCGTGCCGACTTCGTTGCGGAAAAGGAGGAGGCTAAGGCCCGTTCTGCGAGCAGACGATGCGCGATGGGATTATCGATGAGGTACTTACGAAACAGATACGCATACCCACGCACGAACCCGGGCTCTTGGACAACCATATCGTGTCGCACTCGCAGGGTAACCCAAAGTTCAGACTAACAATGAAATTCGTGGTGTTTTCACTTTGAATTCGACACATTTCTTCTTCATTTTCCCCGGCATCGACAGCAGCAGCAATTTCGGTTAGGTCTCATTTTATTCCCGGTGCACCGGCCGGTGAAATTGGACCGAAAGCAAAATTTTGACATCGTATGGGTATTTAGTCTGGAGCCCGATTTTGACCATCATGAATGCTGCAGCGCGCTGCGAGCCATAAAAATGTTTTTTATGGGCAAAACGTATTTGCCGTTAAAACTGCAAATTCGTATTTCTATTTGGGGTCATTTTGCTCACTGAGAAATTTGCTTTCGGTCCGATTTCGACGGCCGGTGCACCGGGAATAAAACGAGACCCTATCGGTGGGCTCGAGAATCTGCACGTCCTCTTCTGCCGTCGGCAATTCTTGGTTCCAACGAAATCCTGCACACCGCAGAGCCATCGCGGCAGCAAGGACCTGAAGAGCCACAAAGTCTTCAGCATATTCGCATGGACAAGTTTTAGTCGTATATAGCAAGATACTCGCTCCTACCCGCGGTTCGAGGTCGCTAGTGAGGCATGAAAGCAGCACCGAGGCAGAGTTTGAGGGCTAAAACCTCGGGCTCCTCGGGAGCAGAGCTCACGAGCGCTCCATCACGACGTTGCGCCTATCTACAGGAGGCTGCCCGAAAGATGGCGGATGAATTACCCAGGCTAGCCGCTGAATTGATGAACACCGCACACGTCGTCGCAAAGAAGCATAACCTTCCGCGTGGAATATTTAAGGTCGGTCTCCACCTAATCTCCAGCAGCCACTACATTCCGCTCTTGCCTCGTCTTCTCCGTGGGGTTCTGAACACATCCTGACCTCGGTCGTTTGCATCTATCAGGGCGTCTCAAGTTGTCCGGCGTGTGCACTACCATCGGAGAAGGCAAGAGGAGATGACAAACCCTGCAAGCTTTGTGACTTCATTCCTCGGGCGGGTCGTGGTCGAAGGAAGAGAACAAACACCTCGTCGAGGTAGTCGACTCCTATGGGATGACAACAACACTTAGTTCTTAGCGCCTAGCTAGAGTAGCTAATAGGGGAATCTCATTGTACACACTTCGCATGCCCAAATTTAAGTTTCGGGACTTTTTCACACGGCACTGCTGTTCGTGGATCCGGTCCCGATGAGCCGCTCCCCCTCACCGTCCGGGTCGTTGCCATCATCTTGCGATCCGACCCACATCTCTTTCAGGTCTCCCCTGAAGTGAGCATAAGCCACGGTGCCTCCGAGCACGGTCGGCACCAGATAGCAAAGAGCAGGCTGTCCTCCCTGACCACCGACCTGCAGATGCAGCGCCAGGAACGTCAGCAGCAGACCAGCGACGTACGCCACAATAGATGGCACCAGGTACGCCAGGCGAGGCTTGCTCGACTCGTTGTACCGGTTATCAAAGAGGTGGTTGTGAACAATCAACAGACCCGGCAGAATAACGTCACCGTAGCCGAGCATCGAGAAGTCGCCGACGTTTCCTCCTAGCCTCGGAAAGAGGAACAACATCGGCAACGACTCGTGTTGCTCACCTCCCTTTGCAACCTTCACCATGACGCTCTCACGGCCAAATAAATGAGGTTGGATGTAAACCCAGAAGATATCGTAGCACATTGCACCCACAAGAAGGAGAGCGCCGACCTTGAGGTTTGGCAGGTGAACGAGTCGTAGAACATTGACCAGAAACGACATACCCATGATATCTTGAAGCATCCAGGCCCAGGTTGCATCCTGGTTGAGTAGCCACACGAGCACCACCACAACAGCACAGGCAACACTCGGCACAGAGAGTTGGTTCACAGTTCCAAAGACGGGGATATCAATGTCTTTCGAGAGCGCCTTGAAACCCGATTCAAACACGGCGAAGAAAAGAGCTTGCAACCCCTGCACCGCAGCGAAGCAGAAAACACCCTTGATGATGAGGAACACCCAGTGCTGCATCGTGAAGAAAATCACGAGGAGCACGATGGACGCGAAAACGACAAAGTATGCCGCGCTCATCTCGGTGATCTCAAGTCCCTCGATCCCACCTCCGGAACCTTCGCGTCCGCCGCCACTGCCTTGACTTGCATCATCGTCTGACTTTGGTTTAAACAGAAATCCTTGATCCGAAAGAGACCATATGGCACCAAACACGATGGTCAGTGACGCCATCGCTAGCAGCGCAAACGATGCGACCAGATCCACGGATCCCTTGAGCTTGAGCTCTTTGAAGGTGACGCTCGCCCCTTTGGCTGCGCCGGATTTCAGTTGATCACCATCCTGCGCGAGAACCTGCATGACGGGGATGGAGACGGTCGAGTTGCCGACGCAAGACATCGGCGTGAGCTCGGCTTCGTCAGTGACAACGATCATCGCAGCCCCACCAGCCGCTTCCACCGCGGCAGCCTTCTCGCCAAACGTGCAGCCCCCTCTCCAAACGAGCACCGCCTTGTCCGTAGTCTGTGCTATCGGTTTGCACCCGTACTTATCTGAAGCTACCGCAAGATGCATCGGAGCAGTTTCGCTCTCGCCGACGGCACCGCCGAAGAACGCGAGCAAGCCGAGGAAGGTGTTCGACTCCCCATCCGCAGTCGTCTCCGTGATGGACACGCCGATGGGTGTCGAACGCGTCTGGCAGGCATCTACGGTCTGGCCGCTCACCGTCGTGACCGTGGCGAGAACAACGATCGCAGCGATGGCACAAATCGCGGTCCTGCGAACCATTTTGACTCGTCGCGTGTCGGGTGACTCGCCGTCGTCCAACGCGCCGCGGGTATTTCCTGGCCTTGCCGGGTGCCGAAGGAGCTCGGCGTCGGCGCTGCCCTCGAGGGCGCTTCGGTGCGACTCGTTTGCGTTACTGTGATGTTGCGACTGCCGTCTCTGGGCAATTCGCATACAAGGCTCGAGGCCTCTGTCTCGTTCCGCACGCACGCGCGACGCACACTGCCGAGGATTGGTGCTCTTTTTCCCCAGGCGACAAACCCGGGCCGTGAAAGCCGCGGCCTTTTTTTCAACTGGGTGTTGAGAATCGCCGACGAGCCAAAATTTGAGATGCAAAATTTTGGGCTCACCTTCGTATTATGAGCACCAGTTTGAGAGTTTTGCCCCAGCCAAACCGGATTTTTGGCCACGCGTTCTGACTGATCTTCTGTGTCCAGATTTTGACGTCAAACCATATTTTCCAGGAACTTTTTTGTCACGAAGGTAAAATATCTTCCTCTCCAGCCAAGCGATTGGCTGACTGGATGCTGACTGGCTCCTATGATTGGCTCGCGTGTATCTCGATCCTGCGCAACGAGTGGCACTCGTTATCAGCTGGGATAAAACTTCGTCTTAGATTTTTTCTGTTCCTTGAACCGTCGAAAACGGGGAGCCTGAGCGCGCCAATTGCGCAGACCCCTGCGCGCGTAAGGTGCTAAGGAAGACCACGAAAGACCGCGTCTGTGCGCACACGAACCCGCTTAGTGCGACCGAGGCCGTTTTCGCGCCCGCGGAGTCCCATCGAGCAGCTCGAGCAGGATAGAACATCGTCTTTTACGAACGCGTCTTCGCGGGAAGTGATTCAGGCGCGCGTTCTATCTTCATCTCTCGCGAGTGAGAACGCGTTCGGAGTTCGGCGACTGCGAGCGACGAACGGGAGAGAACGCATAAAGTAAGGTCGAGTAGCGCCGCGTAACCTCGAGTGCTCAGTTCGCGCGGAGTTCGCCAGCGAAGTGACGTCGTTTCAGCGCGACATGCAACGGAAGCAGCAGCAAAACCAAAATCTATCCGCGAGGATGCCAAAACACGAGCAGCAGCGACAGACCGCGACGGGAGTGGACGACAGATACAACGGCGGCGCGGGTGCCTCTGGTAATACTTACGCTCAGCAGGGTGTCGGTGGATACGCACAACAGGTGAGCTCCCCTTTCCCCCTCGTCTCCCACGTGTTTTTGACAAGTCGCTGTCATTTCTTCTGCTCTTCCGGGTCGCAGCTCGCTGCACCCACTCACATCACTCACTCACGCAATATTCCACTTTCTCGCGCGCAGGGATACTACTATCAGGATGCGAACACGCAGCAGCAGTACGCTGACACCGGGTACGGCGCCCAAGCTTACCAGCAGCAGCTTGCGTATGCCGGAGTGTCATCGAACCAGCCGTACTGGTACCCTTCCTTCGGGGAGGGCTCAAACGCGGCTGTGCAGAGCGGCGGTGCCTCCCAGGAGATGAGCGTCGCCATGAAGGATCGTGACATAAAAACTCAGAGAAGGAAAGAAGCAAATCGCGAGTCCGCGAGGAGATCGAAGCAGAGGAAAAAAGAGGAGAGCGAGCTGCTGTCCAGCAAAGCCCAGGAACTTGTCCGCGAGAGCGCGACCTTGCGCGCAGAGCTGGAGAAGGTTCAGAAGCACGTCGATAACCTGTATGAGGAGAACACTGCGCTTCGAAAGCAGATCTCTAAGGCTGGTGGCTCGCTACCCCCGGCACCCGCGAGGATTTCCCCCGTGAACATTCCTCCGCCAATTGAACTCCCAGCCTCTCTGCTGAAGGATGCCACCCAACCTATTCCAACTGGCAAGAAGGACACGGCTCCAAAGACCGCTACGAGGGACAGCCCCGCTGCTGATAACAAACGCAGAAGCGAAACCCAGAGGACACAGGCCGCGGCTAAGAAGACGCGACACGAGGCGATGGAAGAGAGCACAATCGGTCTGCCTGGTCTTCTGGACAGTGACCTTGCAGACCAGATTCCTCTCTCCTCCTCCCCGGGGCCCACGGGGTACGCCGGTCTCACAAATACCGGAACTGGCGAGGCAAACGGAATGATGTTGAGCGAGGCCATCGTGTCTTTCCGCGAGCCCGCAAGGGGAAGTATGTTTCCTCCAAACGCTGCTTTGGACGAGGCCGACATCATGTTGGGAGGAAGGAACACACCAAACTTCATCAGTGGAAAGACTCTCACCGATGACGACTTGACTATTGTCAACTTTGTTCGCCGCGGCGACATTGGGCAGGGAGGTTGAGAGGGGAGACGAATTTAAGTCACGCAGCTGTATTTGTACGTTGTTTTTAGTTCACCATACCTAGGCTATAACACTTATAAAGTAAAATCATATTGCGCATCTAATCGCTCACGCCGAAGATAAGCTGTTGAGCGCTGCACCAAGGGGCCATGCGGCTTCCACCCTTTGATCCTTGTATGTTACCTGCTTTACCAAAGTTACCTGCCCAGATTCTGCAAGCTTATAACCCACGGTGAGGAGGGAGTGAGCGTACGACAAATCATGACAGTAATACGGCGCATCTTTCTCTTCCACGCCCTTGAATTCTTGAAGCACCTGCTCGGGGGAGAGAGAGCATGCCTTTTTCGCAGCGGCAAGTATCTTCTTTGGTGTGGTATCTCCGCTTGGTTTTCCTGGGTCTACAAGACCAGCCTGACTGACGCGATCGAAGAGATAGGAGGATAGGTAGAATGTACTCGCTCCAGCACCACGGGATCCGTCCCAAACACCGTTGAAGCTGCAGTCCTTCTGCGCGTGCGCGCCACAATCTTTCTCAGGTGCAAGGACCTCATCCACAACAGACTTGCATGCAAGTGCGTCGGCCGCTTTGCCACCCTTAACACGATGCGTCTTGCCCCCATAGATGTACTCGCCGTCATGTCCCGCGGGAACGCACGGGCTCGCCTTTCCTTCCGCTTTGCCAAGCACGGCGGCGCGCGCTGCCATAAGGCCGTATCCGAGGTGGCTGTAAACATAGACACTATATGTGTTGCTGCCACTCTTCATTTCTTTGAAGTACCCTGGTGGCGCATTCTGAGCGTGTACCGGCTCTGCAGCGTAGGCGAGCTGCACGCTGCCACCACCAAGATCGACAGTGGCCACTGTATTTTCGATGCCTCCTCTGAGGTTGCCAAGGAGATAGTTCATAGTCAACCACTGGAACGCTCCCTCCTCGGCGCCATCCAGTATGCTGACGGAATCCTTATCGAAAGCAAACGGATACTCGTCGAGTGAAATTAGAACCGCTTCAAGGAGATTATCAGCCTCGCTGCCAGGCAGCATGCGAAGTCCAGCTGTGGCTCGTACTTCCACCGATGTGCTGGCACGCTGTGCTGCTGGGACTGTCTCCAGGGCGGTGGCAAGTAGGGGCTTGAGGCTCGCTGCTCCCTTTTCAGGCTCCTTCGCAAACGAGCTGAGGCCCGGCTTGAGCTGTTCGAATGTATCATCGATGAGGACGAGCTCGCCACGAGCGCCAACTTCGAATCTAAACACGTGGACGCGTGAACCAGTCGATCCGGCATCGATCACGACCGCAAATCTGTAACCTTCACCGTCGATCTCACCCTTCTCGGTGAAGTCGTCCGCGCGAACAGGAATCGTTCTAGCGAGACTGTCCACGGGACTACGCCGTTCCGGGATACCAGAGCTACTGGCGGACAGGTGATCATGAGAGAACGGTAGGTGTTCGCTGGGTGTTGAGGGCATCAACAGTACGATCGCCAGAACCAGTAGAAACACGGGGGAGATCACAGCGATTATGCCTCTGAATCGCCACACCCTCGAAGCCAGTGAGTCTCTTCCGAGAGCTCGACGAGCGCTCCGCATCTCTGTCGTGCTTTTAGCAGCACGAACACCGCTTTGCTTATCGGACCGACACCGTATGATGCCTGCGACGTCGACCTTACGTGGCCAAAAAATGTCGCTGTGCTCGCCGCAGCGGTGGATAAAGCGTGCAGTCCATGCGCGCGTACCCCTTGGGATAATAATGTTAACTGTGTGTTACCTTCGTACGAGGGTACTATGCGGATCGATGTGGCGGCGTTTGTGCTAAAAGTTAATCTTGCGTGCTAGTTTCTCTTCGGCGGTCTCCTGGCGACCCGTTTCTTCCGCCCTCCGGGTGGAGCACCTGCTGAGCCGGCGCCCATGCTCATCCCCCCACCTCCCATCGGCATCCCGCCAACACCCGGAGCACCGAAGCCGCCCGCGCCAGGCGCAGCTCCGAAGGCGACGGGCAGAGCCCCAGTGGCACCTCCAAAGGGCGCCGCGCCGAATCCACCACCCGCAGCAGGTGCAGGACCCGCACTTCCGCCAACAAACAGGCTCGGCGTATTCAGGGGAGGTGGAGCTCCCGAACCTCCGAAGCCGGACCCGTCGCCGCTGGCTCCGAAAGTCGTGCTTGGCGCATTTCCGCCGAAACCGCCAAACGCGCTGGAGGCCGGGCCGCTATTTAAAGTGTCACCGCCCCCTCCAAACGGGTTCGCCGCTGCGGCACCAAAGCTCGGGGTTGAGCCTCCTCCAAAGCCAGTGGTCGGAGCCGGAGTTCCAAACGGCGTCGAAGCGGGACTGGAAGACGCAGCAGTTGAAGCACTCGCACCGAAAGTGAACGCGCCCGCCGCAGATGCAGGTGCCGCCTGTGAGCTAGACGCGCCAAAACCTCCAAATCCAGTAGAGGCTGGAGCTGCCGCAGCCGCACCAAAACCAGCGCTTGACAAGACAGGCGCTGCCTTCGAAGCATCCCCTCCAAACGTCGGAAGAGGCGTGCTGCTGCCGAATGCAGGGGTGGAAGATGCACTCGCCCCAAACGCAGGCGCCGAAGAGGAAGTCCCGGTACCGAAGGCGGGTATCGATGTAGCGTCAGCTCCAAACGCAGGAGTGGATGCAGGTGCAGAAGCGCCAATACCGAAGGCGGGTATCGATGTAGCCCCAGCTCCAAACGCAGGAGTGGATGCAGGTGCAGAAGCGCCAATACCGAAGGCAGGTGCAGATGTAGCCCCAGCTCCAAACGCAGGAGTGGATGCAGATGCCGAAGCGCCAATACCGAAGGCGGGTGCAGATGTAGCCCCAGCACCAAACGCAGGAGTGGATGCAGGTGCAGAAGCGCCAATACCGAAGGCGGGTATCGATGTAGCGTCAGCTCCAAACGCAGGAGTGGATGCAGGTGCAGAAGCGCCAATACCGAAGGCGGGTGCAGATGTAGCGTCAGCTCCAAACGCAGGAGTGGATGCAGGTGCCGAAGCGCCAATACCGAAGGCGGGTGCAGATGACGAAGCTCCGGCACCGAAAGCGGGCACTGAAGACGCCCCACCACCAAAAGTTAAAGCAGGCGTAGATGACGGTGCTGTAGATGAAGGAGCCCCGAAAGTGAATGCAGCTCCACCAGATGGTGATGGGGCATCCTTCGGCTCTGAACCCGTGAGCGAAGTTGAACCAGGGGCTGGCGCCGGTTTCCCGAATGTGAAAGGCGCCGCCGAGGAGGCAGGTGCATCTGAAGCCGCGAGCGATCCAGAATCCACAGTGTTCGGCGCAGTAACTGCCCCAAACAATCCGGAGCCAGATTTTTTGGGAGCAGAATCAGTTGCTGCGCCAAAAGTGAACGCAGCACCGGTAGACGTCGGAGCATCGGGTTTTGATGAGCTCGTGTCCTTCAGAGAAGTTATTTGGGTGGGGAACGAGGTGCCGAACGAAACCTCAGGTTTCGCCATCTCCTTGGTGACTGCAGGTTCCATCGTTGCAGCCTCAGATGCTGGCGTAGACTTCACACCAAAAGTGAAGGGAGCAGCAGTCGCATTCAGAGTGGATGGGGTCGTCGACGGGGCACCGAATGTGAAAGGAGCCGGAATGGCGGCGGGTTTTGCCGCAGCGTCCGTTGTTGAAGTCGCGCCTGACGTTCCGAAAGAGAACGGAGACGGCGAAGCAGAACCTGTCAGAGGCGATGGCGCAGGCGCGCTCGCTTTCTTTTCCTCCTCATCAATGGCGTCCTGCACCTTCTTCTGGTGCTCTTGGTTCTGTTTAAGGAAGTCAGAGCTCCAGAGGTTGACCTTTTTCGGCGCGTCTTCCTTGGCCGGCTTGGCTTCCGCGCGCTTGTCGGCATCGGTTGCTATGGCAGAAACACCGAAGGTGAATGGAGCAGCAGTGGACGCTGGAATGTCATCCTTTGACTTTTCAGATCCATCTCGTGAAGATCCATTACTAAACCCAAACGATGGAGCGGCAACAGGAGCTGCAGATGGATTGGTGCCAAATGTAAACGCGGATCCAGATGAGGCCGCAGTGCTAGGCACCGAACCCGACGTTCCGAAAGAGAACGGAGACGGCGAAGCAGAACCTGTCAGAGGCGATGGCGCAGGCGCGCTCGCTTTCTTTTCCTCCTCATCAATGGCGTCCTGCACCTTCTTCTGGTGCTCTTGGTTCTGTTTAAGGAAGTCAGAGCTCCAGAGGTTGACCTTTTTCGGCGCGTCTTCCTTAGCCGGCTTGGCTTCCGCGCGCTTGTCGGCATCGTTTGCTTCGAAGGTGGCAGGAGTGGACATGGAGGCTCCAAGGTTCTGCGCTGCCGCGGTCCTTGCCTCTGCTCCAAAAGTAAACACCCCCGACTTGTGTGCTGCTGGCACGGCGGCAGAGTTAGAAGAACTCTCACCAAAGGTGAAGCTTTTGTCGACATTCTCGTTATCGTGCCCAGCAGCTGAACCGAATTTCACAACATCAATTCCCCCGTCATCGCCATCACAGAAAGAATATATTGGCAGATCGTTGACCGGCAAGACATTGTGTTCATCGCCTCCAAATGCGTACGATGGAAGCTCCGAATCGATCTTTGCAGACGGGTTAAACGTTGTCGCAGGAGCTGCCACTGGACTAGGTTCTCCAAAAGTGAATGTGGGAAGAGCTTCTTCTTCCGCCCTTGGTTCCATGGTGACAGGCTGCGCTGCCTGTGTATCAGGTGTTCCAGTCGCAAACAGCGGAGGTGCACTCTTTTGCAGCGGTGCACGGTCACTGAAAGGACTCTGATACGTGGAAAACACAGGCGCGTTCGCCGTTTTATTATCCTCCATCGCAGTTGAAGCCGATGCTGTGCCTGTGTCTTTCGCAGAGAGCACGTCTGGCTTGAACTGAAGCGGGGAAGGTCTTGGAGCACTTGGAACGGCACGCATCTTTGACTTGGAGTGAGATGCAATTGAGGGCGCTGGCGAGCGTTTATCTGCGTCGTCGAACGACTTAGCGGGCGTGGCGCGCTGGATACCTCTGAACCCGTGCAGCGCTGAGGTGGGTGCGGCTGCCCTGTTGAGACTCGAGGAGAGGTTCAACGGCTTGGGCAGCGGCGAAGCAGCGGTACCTCGCGTCTCTGGGCTGGTCTTTTGTCCGGCGAGCCTGTCTAAAGTCTGCAAAATCCGTCGTGCTGTATCCGTGGTCACCGCCGCCGTCGCTGGCTCCTTTGCTACAGGCGAAGGCCCAGCTGGTGTCGCTTTGGGGCCCATAATGAATCCAGGCGTTTCCCCGTGTGCGTGGAATGCTGGAGGCGGCATGGAAGTGGGAGGTCCAGAGAGTCGCGGCATGGTAGAGCGCCCTCGTTCTCGCTCGTGCGCGTCAAATTCAGCTGCGTCTCTGCTTCGTTTAGAGCCGGCGGACATCATGGATTGATAACCCCAGTCCATTCCTGCCCCGCTTGCCGTCGGCGGCGAGCCCGAGGCCCCAAGTCCGCCAGCACCTCGTCGAGCACTGCCAAACCCAGCGGGCCTTCGGAAGCCAGCGCCCCCAATCGATGCAGCGAGCAGCGAGGTCCTCTGGGACTGTTGACGAGCTTCGTACATGGATGCGCCGTCTGCCTGGGACGCATCAGCGATGCCGCCGCGACTGCCACCCCAGCCCATTGTTGAAGTCTTGGACACGCCACGTGCGTTTGGCAGGGAGAGCAGCGCCCGCTTGCGCTCGGCGTTCGTCTGTTGCAGGTACTGACGAATGCCGGTGAATGGAGTTTCATCAGCAGCTGCTCCCGATGAAGTCGCTGCGGGATCGGCTGCTCCTGCAGCCTGAGGCAGTCCAGTCGCAGCACGATTCAGATCGGCGCCAGCCCCCTCGTGGGCTTTCTCGTCCCCCCTCTGAAGAAGGCTAATGACCGCGTTCGCCTCCTCACGAGTCAGGCCGCTTTGACCTTGGCGCCGTCTCAGCTCATCAAGCAGACCGCTTTGCGATCCCGCTCGCTGTTCTCTTTCACCCGTCGCCTGCGCAGGCTATGAGATCGCGGAATGGGAAGGGCGTTCAGATTTGACGCGCGAAAGCTTAGGGTTAAAATATTCGAGGGGCAGCGGTCGCGTGGCTGGCGTTTGAAGCTTACCTGAGCAGTCGTGTGCTGTCGCAACGTCGCGTTCGCGTTCTGAGCGTTCTCAGCGTCCTCAACAGGCGATCCTAGTAATCCACGAACCTGCAGAGAGAGAGGTCACCAAAGTCAGATGTTTGCGACGAGTTTTTCAAAAACGAGCGTGCAGCGAGCGCCCGATCGGGGCGGCAGTTGCTCGAAATGAGTCACGCACCGTCTTCGTGATGCCGCCGATACCCCATCGGATAGGCGTGACGAGGTTCTTCAGCAGCTGACCGCCACTAACCTCGCCGTCCATCCCGTATGGCGAGCGGTGGCCGTCACCGGGGGTGCGGCGGGGAGCCGCCATCGGTGCTACGCCTTCACTCGCGGAGCTCAAGCCGGTGTGCGCAGACCGGCCCAAACCCTTAAGACGTCCCGACAAGGATTATGATTGTCGAGAGTTTCGGCTCGACGTCTGCTTGCGCCGGCTACGCGCGGTGAACTGTTGTAAGCCGCCGTCCAGGACGTCGAAGGACAGGCGCTCCCGCGAACTGTTTTCGTTTCGATGTCCTCAGCAGCCATAAAAAAATCTTACCCCATATATTCTGTCAAACCACACCGTCCATTTGTGTATGTCATGAATATGTACGTGATATTTTTCATTTGATTCATTTTTGTGACTGGTTGAATGTGTCACCACACAGGTCAAATTTCTGAACTGTGACCGTTACCCCACAGAAAGAAGTTCGATCCTCTGTTCACCTGTGTGTGTGCCAACCACAAGCACAAGCTCAGGATAGGGGTATGGGGATGGACGAGTCGATGAACTCTCAGTACACGGACGTGTGCGCCACGATCAACGCATCCCTTGAGGCAGTCAAGGCCCTCCACCTCAACTTCTCCCAGAAAGTCGACTCGCTCGACGATGAAAACCAACAGCTCCGTTCGTCGCTGAAGGCTGCCAACTCTGAGGTTTGCGACCTGCGTAAGCGCATCGAGAGCGCCGAGGCTACCGCTGCTGCCGCCAAAAATGAGCACGCTGCGTACAAGGTTGAGATGTTGGCTGCGGAAAAGGAATCCGCCGCCCTGGTCAGTTCCCTCAGGCAAGAGCTGGCGGTGAGCCATGCGACTCACGAGGAAACAAGAGCCGCTTTGGTTGAGGAGCGCAAGAAAGCCAAGGAAGCGGCCAAAACATCTTCAGCTACCGTGAAAGAGTTAAACGGAAAGCTCGACACCGTTCGGGATGCGCTTGAGAAGCAAAAGGAAACGTGCGCAAACCTTCAGATGGATCTGAGCTCCACCAAATCCAAACTCGTGCAAACCACGAGGGAAGTGTCCGTTGCTCGAGCTGAGCTGAGTGCTGTCAATGCGCAGTGCGTAGATCTGCAGCGAGAGATTAGTGTGGCTAAGATGGAGGTATCAGCCGCGGAGAAGGACGGCAAAGCCAAGATGGAAGCCTTGCTGGTCTCGAAGGAGGAGGCGGCCGAGCTGAAAGCGTTGCTGAACGACAAGGTGGCGGAAGAGGCAGCGGCCCACGAAGTCACAAGGACACAGCTTGAACGCCTCAAGCAAGAAAGTTTCAATCTCTACACCGCCTACACAAACTCTATGCAGCAGTTGCAGGAATTCCGGGAAGCCCTCGAGCGTGAGACACAGGAGTCAGCTCGGCTTCATCAGGCCATGGCACAGGCAAAGCAAGAAGCTGCGCGCGACGCGATGCGTTTGAGGTCGTCGAACACGATGCTCCCGCCATCCAGTATTGCAACGATGGGAAATATGGGGTTATCTAGTCCGTCTTTCAGCGAAAACATCGATGTGGATAGCACAACTCCAAAACCAACAATCAGGCCCCTCGGATCGGGGAAGGAGAATGATTTTTCACTCGACACCATCGAGAGAAGGTTTGCAGTGGTTGATTGAGACGCCGAAGGTACTAATCTTACTGTTTAATCTACAACAACCTCTACCTGTAGTAGCTAGTAGTTAGACAATCGTTTTACTCTGTGAGGACGGACCGCCATTCCTCACGAGCCACGTAGCCCAGCTCGCTCAACGGCCAGACCTTCAAGAAAACCTTGCCTCGAAGCATGCCAAAGGGAACAGGTCCGTAGTCGCGTGAGTCTGTCGAGTTGTCTTTGTTATCCCCTTGAAGCCATATGTGTCCAGGGGGAACCTCGACCCGTTGTGTGCCACCGAAGCTGCCAGCTTTCGGCACGGCAATGACATCCCCTCCTCTGCCAAGGACCCGCTTGCACACCGTGTGCCTCGGATTCGTCGGCGATTTTGCTATGACGATATCCCCGCGCCTGATGTTGTCAGTCATCACCGACAACTGCTCCACCAGCACGAAGTCTCCTGATCTATTGAACGTCGGCAGCATACTCGGCCCCAGGCACATGGTGACGTGCACACCGTAGTTGTGGATCACGTTCACCAGGCAACCCATCTTGAAAGCCATCGGACCGTGCTTGACGATCTCACGCCAGACGTGCGTGAACACTCCCGACGCGGTCGGGCTCGACATCTTACGCTCTTAGATGCGAGGTGCCCCTGGTTCCGTCAACGTTCGCGAGTCGCAAACGGTGTACCCGACGGCATACCCTCGAGCGAAGGGGTTGAGCACCGCGTGGGTGTGCACTGTCTTGACGAAGGAAAATAGATGCCCCTCGGGTCCGTCGCAGATCGAACTGAAGGCAGTCCAGACTGAGCGGGTGCCATACTACAGGAGAGAAATGGTTACAACACTAGGACGGCTCTCACGCTGCGAACTCTCCCTCGTCTGCGGTCATCTTTTCCACGAGATAGTCCGCACCGCTGAATCCCTGCGTGTTGAACACCAGCGCTAAGGTGTACAGCAAGCCTTGGACCTGTGCGGATGTCAGCTTGTTCCTCGACTCGAAATCAGTCAGCTTCATCTCCCACGTCGAAGCGCCGGAGGGTTTCGAGACGCCGAGCTTGGCGCGGTTCATCCTGAGCCCGAGGCCGGTGATTGTGGATGCGACTGAGAGGAGGCTCTTGGCGCCGGTCTCGTTGACTCTCACAGTCAGCAGGGTCCTTTCCGGGTCGGTTGCGTTGTCTATTCTGATTCCGCTGTGCTCAACCACGCCCACCTTCTTGCTCTCCGCCTGCGTGCAGAACCTGAGGTACTCCGTGACGCGCTCCTCAACAGCCTTGGGATCCTTGACCTTCGACCTACCCTTCCCGATACCCTCAGTTACGAACATCTTGATGTGCACGATGTCGTTGTTACTCCCATCGTCGTCCACGTCCTCGTCAATGACCCACTCTGCGTCGTTGAGCTCAAGGTCCAGGCCGTTAAGGAGCCACGAGAGGATGCGCATCACGCCGGGCACCGCGGAGACGTCGACTTTCAGCAGTGTTGACGTGGGGTGCGCATCGTTGTCCACCTCCGCGTACGCGATTGCGCACGAGTATGAATCGTCCTCGTCGGCCTCGTCCTCGTCGAACGACGGAGGCAGGGGCGGGCTCGTCTCCTTGCCGAAGAGGGGCCCTTTCTTCGCGAAGCGGACGGGAGCGCCCCTGGAGTGGGAAGCGCCGGCTCTGCGTGGGACGATGCCTCTTGTCAACGGACGCAGCTGGCAGAATGCCGAGATGTTCGCGACGGCGAGCGCCATGATGGTGGTCGAGCCTGGCGCGCAGACGCGTAGATCGGAGTGGTGAAGATGACACACGAAAATATCTTGAGGAAAGGACAGTTCTTTTGACGGACTGACGGAGTCCTCCGACCTGTGGCCACCTGTGACTGCTGACTGGCTGGGCGCTGGGCTCGCCCTCCAAAAAAGTCCCAAAAAAGTTGCGACCGACCGTTTGGAAAAAGCGAAAAAGCAAAGCACAGGCTTTGACGGCCACGTCCGGCGCGCTCTGCCGCCACTCCGTCGCGCAAGGAGGTCGAAAGATGGACGTGCTCGCTTGTGCTGGCCGTGCGGCCTCAGCGCCCGCGGCGGTTCAATCAACGTACCGGCCGTCAGCGCTGGCGACACGTCGAATTAGCAGGAATAGGGTAAGGGTTTGTTTGGTCGGTGTCGGCGGCGGGGCGCCAATCGGGACTGAGCGCCCGGCGCGGCCCGGAGCTTCGACTCGTGGATTCGTCCGCTTCCCTCGTACATACCGTGGCATCAGCATGGTGCGAGCGCTGGGAGGCGAGGATGACGATGACGACGCAGGGTTCGACGCCAACTTCGGCGACATCGACAGGCTCGCCGCCGAGGCCGAGGCGGCTGCGGAGGGCGATGACGTCGACGTCGGTGACGATGACCCCGACGCTAGGCTCATGTCGTACGGCAATCAGAAAGTCGTCGAGTTCGGCCTTTCCGGTCGTCCACTTTACGTGTGCCAATCGATCTGGTGGCTGCGCCTCTCCCAGCTGAAGACCTACCCCCCGGATGCCGAAGACGTGCGCGATATTGCCCGCCGTTCGGGCCTGACCACCAAGGCTGTTCAGAAGTGGTTCGCCGATGCGCTGGATCACTACCATAACCTATCCCTCGCCGACAAGGCAAAATATGACATCGAGTGCCAGGCAAAGCTGGACAGGATGGAGGCGCTAATCGTGAGGCTTGGGACGGAGAAACCTGGCCTCTTCGACGGAAGGGATGACGAGCCCGTGAATGTGGCAGCACCGTGGAAGGAGGATGGTAAGCTTTCCTCCGATGAGCAGAAAAAGCTGACACTCAAGGATCCGCTTTACATTGCCATGGATGCATTGCCCGACGTCATGGCCAAGGAGGCGGCGGAGGCGAAGCTCGAGAAGGACACGGAGGAAGGTCTTGACGACGAGGCGATTGCGCGCATTCCGCAGGATGGCTCACCTGAGCAGCCGTTCCTGATCAACCCTTATGCGCACTCAAAGGCGGGCTCTTGGTCAATCGTCAAGAAAGTTGGACCTCCAACCGCGTTCGAGGAATCCATCGAATGGCTCGAAACCGGCGGCTGGGAGGCTCTCCCGGATCATGAGATTGCATCCGCAGTTGACGGAGGGGCACTCAAGTTTGTCGGCGTGAGTGATGAGACCATCTTGGGATCGCGCGACAGGTTAGATATCGCCATGCCATCAAACGCCGATTCCCTCGCGGTCGCTGAGGAGATTGACTCTGATGGCATCCTCAGGGATGCGGTCAGACACACCGGCGATCTCTCCCGCAAGCAGCTCCACGACCTGACCATCGGTGAGGAGCTGGAAGGGAAGATTGTGTCGCTCGAGCTGTACCACGGTGCGCTGGTTGACTGCGGATGCGAGACGGATGGTCTGATCCCCATCTCCGAGGACGATTGGCCCGACTTAGTGGACACGCTGACCATGGGTACCAAGGTCAAGGTCAAGGTCAAGGCGGTGCACGAGAGGTGGTGGCGATTCAGGTTTCCCATCGAGCTCGATATCTTGTCACCGAACGTTGGGCACCTCATAAAAACACACCCGCACGAGGACGGACCCCCCATCAACATCTACAGCGGTGAGACCGTGCCTTACGCGAACATGGACGCAGGTCGCCCTCTGGACAAGTTTTTCGAGGTTTCTGACGTGGACGAGGAAGAGGAGGAGAGACTCCGCGTGCAGGCAATCAGTGACTGGGTGGACGAGAAGATGGCAGAAACCGAGCAGAAAACCACGAAGAAGGGGAACAGGATGCAAAGGGTCCTCGCGGCAGCCAAGGCCGCGGCGGCTGCCGCCGCCGATGAGAAAAACGCTGCGAATCAGATACCCGTGGAGGACGACGAGGAGGACATTCGCGGCATGTCTGACGGTGGGGCTGCGCAGGCCCTGGATACTGGCAGTGGCCTGCGAGGGTTGGGCGAGCGCACCGAAGACATGATCGCTGCCGAGGAGGAAGAAGAGGAGGCAGCGCTCTTTGGTGGAGATAAGACGGTTCCGGGAATCGCCGGCCCACAGGAGGATCCTGATGCGGTCGAGGAGGGCGACGAGGAGGACGAGGAGGAGGACACGGCTGACGAAAATTTTGACGGCAACGTTAACCCGGAGGCCGAGGACACGCGCGGAGGCGTTGTGGTCACCGCGGATGATTTGACGGCCTCTTCTATCGATTACGAAGACGATGAAGACGAAGATGATGATGACGATGAAGAAGAGGCGGGGAGCAAGCGCAAAAAGGGTTCCGTTGACGATGACGATGAGGATGACGACGATGAGGACTTGTAACCAAATATTCGTTTTTGAAACCCCCTGCTCTGCAAAATCAGATCGCGTGTCGTGACGCTTGTGTGACGCGCCCGCGATGGTGTGACGCGCGGGTTCGATAGTCGTAAAAGTACAAAGTAGTTCCACGGGTGAGTGATACGAGGATGATATCCTCGGGGCAGAACCGTCTCGTCGCATTCGGTATCGTGCTGCACGCGTTGCTCGTCTATGCGTTGTTCGATGTTCATTTTACGAGTCCTCTTGTGCATGGCATCGAACCTGTGACGGCCGCCTTCGCGGGCCCGGCGTCGCGCTTAGTGGTTATTGTCGCAGATGGACTCCGCGCCGATCGGCTATTTGAATTGGAAGGTCGTGACGGCAGGGAAACCGGAGCCCCGAGGGGCGAGAAGGTTCCAAGGGCTCCGTTCCTCCACGCGATTGCACGCGAGAGTGGACGCTGGGGCGTCAGCCACGCGAGGCCCCCGACGGAGTCTCGACCCGGGCACGTCGCACTACTCGCTGGTTTTTGGGAGGATCCCAGCGCTATAACAAAGGGGTGGCAGGCGAATGCGGTGGAGTTCGACCATCTCCTCAACCAGTCATTGGCGGCGTGGGCAATAGGAGCTCCATCGGTCGTGCCCCTCTTCTCGAAAGGTATCCCGCACGTGCGCAGCCGAATGTACGCGGAGGAGCTCGAGGACTTCGCTGCCTCGAGCAATCACGCCGCCCTCGACGAGTGGGTGTTCGATCGGGCCATCGAAGTGCTCGTTGGTAATATCACGGAAGATGAGCAGCGGGCGGGTGCTACTTTGGAGACGGAGCGAAGTGCACTAGAGGGCGACAAGGTGGTGTTTCTGCTGCACCTCCTCGGGCTGGACAGCGCGGGGCACGCACACAAGCCAAGCGGAGAAGGGTACGCCGAAAACATCAGGGTTGTTGACGCAGGTGTTCGAAGACTCGCCGCAGCGTTCGAGGAGCGGTTCGGCCCGGAGGATGGGGGTACGGCGTTCCTGTTCACAGCTGACCATGGCATGAGCAACAGGGGTGCGCACGGCGACGGGGACCCCGGATGCACAGAAACCCCCTTCGTCGCCTGGGGCGCGGGTATCGCGTCCACGGCTTCCAGAACCCCTGTTGATATTGCGTGTGTGCCACGGGGAAAGGATGCGCCGACCCCGGAGGCAGAGTGGGGTCTCAAAGATGAGGAGCGGTGCGACATTGAACAAGCCGACGTGGCCTCTTTGGGTGCATCCTTGCTCGGCATCCCTCCACCCATACATAATTCGGGCGTGCTCCCCGTGTCGTACTTGAGCCCAAGGCGTTCGGATTTGCGCTCGGGCGCTGCCGTCTCGAATGCTGCACAGCTTTTGTCGGTGTATCGGAGGAAGTCAGCCATTACTGCTGAGTCCTCACTAACCGCGTACCTCTCGCCAAGTGGGTTGCAAGCATACAAACCTCTGGCACTCGCCAAGGACAGACTAAGTGATGCTGTGTCAGCGCGCCAAAGCGGGCATCACAACGATGCGATTGATATGGCACAGAGACTGGCTCGTGAATGCCTCGACGGCATTACATACCTCCACCTGTACGATCGCTGGCTGCTGATGGGAACCATCACTGCTTGTTTCTTGGCGTGGATAGTTTTCCTCGGGTCCAAGCTAGTTCTTGAGCAACTGGATACAACTGCACGGGATCAAGGCAATGGTATCGACGCGGACAAAGTACATTCGATGGTCGCTTTCGCAGCGGCGGGCGTAGTTTGCGTTGTATTGGCGTTGAGGAGATCGCCAGTGACGTACTATGCCTACTTCAATCTGCCTTTGTACTTCGTGTGGTATTCATCGGCGGTGTTCTCAAAAATTTCTCTGAAGACGAGTGCACATACAAGAATGGGTTTGTATCAGGCTTCTCGAGCGTTCGCTACTATCGCTGTCGCTGTCGCGGCGACGCAGCTTTTGTGTCGCGGTTTTCACGAGCGAATCGTGTTCTCTTGGATGTTTGTTGCCGCTTCTGGCGTTCTATTGCTGCTTTCAGGATGGGTAGGGGCGAGAAGTTGGATGCCCGAAATTTCTCGAGATCAACGACATGTGGTGATGAGTGCTTCAGCTGCGTCTGCGATTGCTGCCCTGGCTTTCGCAGCACTCGCTCCCTTCACTACATTTCCTATTGAGCTAAATGCTGACTCAAATCTCGTGATCGCTGGTGTTGTGTGCACCACGGCCATGGCGTTGATTATCCAGTTCATCATCCGGCCTGCTGATATTTTTGGCGATGACCCGGAAGACTCAAATCCGAAGAAGGGGCGCCCAGGAAATAGGTTGCTCCTCGTTCAACTATTTGTGTTGTGCGCCGCTGGTGTTGTCGTCTGGAAAGTGGATGAACTTCAAGCAGCAAAGGTTGAAATTCCCGGGCTCCTCCATGCTGCCGCTTGGTGTGTTGCCATCGTGGCTGCACCTCTTCCCTTCTTCTCTCCAGCGAGAACCTTGCCACGATTCACGTCGGTGTATCTCGCAGCAGCAGCGGTGTACGCATTGTTTTCTATCTCGTATGAGAGTTTGTTCTATGCCGTGCTTGGGGTCGCAACGCTCGCCTGGCTGTGCTTAGAGCGATGCATGCAAAAGCTGTATGCAATGAATCAGATAGATTACAGAGGAAAGAAAGGCGAACTAACGTTCATGTCTGTGTCGCATCTGCGCAAATTGGAACCAGGGGACATAAGGCACGCTGCTATATTTCTCGTTCTCATCAACGCAGCTTTCTTTGGGACTGGTAACATCGCTAGCGTCGCATCATTCGAGATCAGCAGCGTGTATAGGTTTACCACCCGCTTCAACCCTTTTTTAATGGGTGGCCTCTTGATGCTCAAGGTACTGATTCCGATGATAACTGTCGCTGTCGCATTCTTAGCTCTTCTGAAGCTTCAGAGAGTGCCGGCATTTCCTGTATACCTGGTGTTTGTCGTGCTATCCGATCTAATGGCGGCGCGTTTCTTCTATCAGGTCACCACGGAGGGCAGCTGGCAAGATATCGGCATGAGTATCAGCAGATACGCACTGATGGGCACTCAAATTGTGTTGATTCAGGTATTCCTTGGTCTCGCAGACTTGTACACTCACTGCCTTTCTATCAACGGCGTCGCAGCGAAGGCGAAGATGCAATGATGATATCCACTAGGTTGTGAGATTTTAGCGACTATCGTTCTAACAAGTATCAGTCTACGATCGGTAGTACGATGACCTCACGTGAGATCCACTGTTTCGATTTTGCTTTCCACGTCGATCGGCGCGAATATGGCAGGAATTGTGCCGGGGATTGTGGGAAGGGACAACACCGCATCTTGCAGGTCCGATAGATGTGCAACCAGCAGGCTATGAACAGTTTCCATGCTCGAGGCTTTGATGTTGTCTTGCTCTCCACTCTCGTCTCCGCCTTTGCCTTCATACTCGACATTCGCAACTGCCTTGACAGCTATCCGGGAAAAATATTCCGCGACATCCCCACCTCGTGCCCTGTACCACTGTCTGCACTTTCTCTCCAAATCAAGTATGGCGATGACGTCCTCCTTCGCATCCGAAGAGAACAGTGCAGCCGCCACATCTTCGCCGAGATGTTCCAGGAAGGAACAACCCTGGAAGAACTCTGCAGGGGCTGAGCGCTTTCGCTCCTCGTCGAGGTCCCGACGTTTTTGGGATTCGGCCTCAGCCTCTTGCAGCGACTCCTCCATCACTTTAGCTAGATCTTTCTCCTCCTTCTCAAGCTCTTGGTGCTCCACGATAAGCATTACGGCTGCATCGAGGTCGCCATCAGCTTTCTCGAGCATCCGTTTAGCTACATCTTCACTCACCCCCTGCGCTTTAAGCAACTCGATCGGGTCTTCATCCTCTTCCTCCTCTTCTTCTTCCTCTTCCGCTACCTCCGCTTCTTCGGCCGGGTCCTCCGCATCGTCAGCCGCATCATCGTCCGATACTTTGCGATGATTCTTAGGGACATCGTCCACCTGAACATCCGCGGACCTGTTACGGCGGGGACCAGCCATGGTGCCCCGAAAAATGAAACGACGCTGCGTGCGCACCGAAAAAATATACAAGTACTTGTAAGGCTCCACGGAAGGAGACCACGACCACTCAACACTAGCTCACCCCGATGCAGAGGCAAAGGGGGCGGAGTCGCCTGCGCGCCTTAGTTAGGTTTTTGCTGATCTTAGGGTTCGTCGTATGGATCGTCCACAGTCTTCTGGTGCAGCATTACAAGAAGCAGCGCGCGCTAGTGGACAGGCTCGTCGATCGCGTCGATAATCGCGATGCCGGGTTGAGGGGCGCTGCACCGAGGAGAAGTGCGCTGCCCGACGATGAGGGCGGGTTCGAGGTCGATTTCAGCGACAATACACACGACGATGACAACTACGGAAATGAAGAAGAGCTAAATTCTACGCTGCGCTCGCTCAAACCTCCCGAGCCTTCGTCCGTCGAGCTGCGCGATGTGACGGTGCGGGAGGAGTTGCCTCGTGTCTCGCGACGGAACGAGGCGAGTCGAGGCGGTGTTTGGATACCCCGGGACTGGGGCACACGCGAGCGGGGAAAGAATGCGGAGAAGAACGGTGAGGCCGATGCGGAGTGCTTCCCCGCAGATCGCGATGCCGACAGCGGAGACCGCGTCGTGAATCCGATCGAACCGCTCTACCGAAAGGCAGGCTCAGGATGCAACAAGCGGGAGACGATACCGGGCCTGTGCGACGTCCTCAATGTCTTACTTCCTAGCGATGGCATCGAGCGTGCGGTGATGCTGGTGTTTGGAGGCGAGAAGCATCAGGATACGATCGCCCTGGCACTCGCCGCTGCTGATAAGACCGGCGCCAGGGCTGTCCTCTTCGTTGCTAGTGACGACGATGCGGCTGCCACAGCCGCAAAGGAAAATGTTCCTTACATCCAGCCGGATTGCGACGGGCCGTGTGGACGCCCCGAATATGTCGCGGCGGCGGCTATTCTCAGTATCGGGTCTGATGTCCTTCTCGTTGGCCGCGGCGTCGAGCTCCGCGGTCCAAACCCGCTGATAAACATCCCGGGGCTGCGCGGGGCTGACGTGGAGGGTGTGACATACCGAGAGGGGATGTTTGGTGACGTGGTGGGTATGAGCGACCCCGCCATGGGCTGGTCTGCGTACAGTCAATCTATGGCAGTGCCTAATATTCTCTCCTCGCTTGTGCTCTTACGTGCGACCGGAGAATCGATCAGGCTGGCGGTGTGGCTCGGAGAGCATCGGGACGATGTCGATGCCGACGTTGCACTCACAGACGAACTGCTCATGCCGGCGCACGACGCGAGGCAACGCTCAGGTGCCACGTTCAGGTTGCTACCACCAAAATGTTTCAGGCATCATAAAAGTGGTGCAGCGGTTGTGGAAGCCGCGGAGGGGTTCCCGGTTAAATCTTGGCACGGAGACGAGAAAAGCATGTTCAGTTTTGGCACCAGAGCCGAGGACCCAAACAAAATTTTGTCGTCGGAAACCTTTGACGCGGCGCGCTCGGTTGTGCTGCGTGACGGACCTATCGGTGCGGAAGACGATGACGGTAATTGCGCTGCGGTTGACATGCACGATCGAGTGGGACCTGATCCCCGCGCTTTACGCTACATCGCCGCCCCTGATGGTGACTTCCCGGTGAACTGCGATGGTGACCTCTCACAGCTTTGCAAGATAGTTGGTCGCGTGGCTGTCAAGCGTCAGGTGCTCGCAGCTGTGTCGAACTCGAATATCCTGTATATGCTTGGTTTGTTTTTGGATGGGGTCGCTGCAGCCAACATTACCAATACAATCGTGGTCGCTCTCGATCAGAAAACAGCAGATTGGTGCAAGGAACGCGGTGCGCCTTATTATCATCGAGAGTTGAAGTCCTTGACCGGCGCAACCGACAACCATGCAACTTCCGGACTCAAATTCAGAGTTTTGCATGAGTTTCTGAGCGTGGGTGTTTCGGTTTTACTCTCGGACGTTGACGTAGTGTGGATGCGTAATCCCTTTGGAGGATCGCGGCTTGTAGTGCCCACGATCGAGTCCGATCCTGACAGGGTCCACGTGGATGCGCCAGCCATTTACGGCGACTCGGATGTGGAAGGGATGACGGATGGTTGGGACGACGTGTCCGCTTACGGCTTTGCGTACGCAGGGGCTGGAGGGACTCCCATGCGTCGCCTCGCAGCTCGTAACAGTGGGTTGTTCTACCTCGCCGCCACGAAAGAGTCCCTGCGAATGGTATCGCGGTTGGCAGAACGCATGGCGACGGAGCGCAATACGTGGGACCAGACGGCGTACAATGAGGAGCAGGTGTGGATGTGGACGTCGGAGGCGCCCAACGCGGGGAATAGGAGATCGGTACCGGCCGGTGTGTCCCAGCGCGTTATGAACTACGCATGTTTCCAGAACACCAAGTACCTGTTTCGATACATGAGGTACGATCCTGAGCTGTACGACGGGGCATCCGGTCGTTCCCTTCGACCCATCAGCGTGCACGTGAATTATCACCCGGAGAAGCCGCAAAGGATGGTCACCCTAATCGAGCAGTATCTGAAGGGAGAGCGCGACGCGATATCGAAGTGGAACTGGGGAGAGGGGATGGCATTCGCAAAACCTTGTCTCGCCCGACCAAAAAATTCTAAAGAAGGGGACGCCTTGATGGAGGAATCTGAGCTGGCTCGACAGATTCTCGAACGTATGTCTGTCAGCGGTGAGCCTGGAACGTGGGCCGGTATCAAAGGTTTCGCACCCGGGGAGAAAGGTGCGTTGGTGACGCCATGGGGCGATGGCAAATGGGGTGTCATTCCTCCAAAAGAAGTTGATGGTGATGATCGAATATTTGTCGACTTCAGCGGCGCTAAACACATGGTGCACAGCGACCAGGACAGAAACGGACGCTCCAATGGGGAGCTCCATCTAATATCCACGCGTTGTACCGATGGAGAGAAGGTCGATATCGTCCTTTGAGTTCCATAGAAGGCTAGCCGTCATTTGCATAATCTAATGTGGGGGAGATTTAGGTGAAGTCTAGCTAGCTAAGTTGACTCGAAGGGCATCGAGGTGTTGGTTGCGCTAAATCGTTTCATGGCCAGTTCCTCCAACTTCTCTGTCCAGCGCAACGCAACCTCGGGCGTTTTCCCCGCGAATGTGTGCGTGCGATTATCGCACACCAGGTGAAACGCGCAGTCAACACCTGGCTGACCATTCAAGCCCTGAGGCGACACCTTCAACCGAGAGATGGCCAGCTTTCCTCCCGGTCTAGCAGGTAACCGATCGAGCATGATGTACTTGACCTGTGGAGGGACATTGTCCGTGCTCGTTGCACTGCCGTAGCAGAGCCTATCTTCCAGCAGATACACCCACCGTGGCCTCCAAGTCTTAGTACCGCGATCGTCGGCGTAATACTTATCCAACCACCCGCACATGTGTATGGAATCCTTCGATTCAGACGGTCCAGCTTGCTCACCAGGCACCCACGAGTCGGGCATCCGCAGTTTAGAAAATGCCTCATAGTCGTGGAAGCCCAGGAGTGTCTCGCTCGCGGGGTACCTGTCCGCGAACTCGAGAGACTCTTCAGGCGCTGTAGTGGACGTCATCGTGATTTGCGCATCGGTTTCCTCCAAGGCCAATATCACGGGTCTGCCCCGTCTGTCAGTTGCCGGTCTGGTCTGGCGCGAAACGTTGCAACTGAAGACGGAAGGCAGCTAGCTCCCTGCTCTGCCAGCCAGTCTGCTGCCGGACGGAAGCCAAATCGGGTATCCGTAGACTCGCCAGCTTTCTGTTGTTTAGAGGTGTCAAGCCGGCGCACCACGCCCGAAGGTTGGCGCGCGACGGAAGGAGACGCACGCCAACTTGATTCGCGAAGAGACTGCCGCAACGCCTGTCCGGGGAAGGCGCTTGAGCAGGACCCATGGTGCGTCCCTGGCCGGTGTATGGCCCGACCCGCGCCACCCGATCTCCCCCCATTTTTCGAGTGAGGACAGCATCCGACAGGATCCGTTTGGAGAACCACGCTGCTTTCCGGCCGCTGGGTTGCCGACCCGAGCCGATCGACGGCCTTGTGGACCACGTGCTCGGGTCGCGGACCCCGATGGACACTAGTACTGACCCGAAACCCTCTCCTACCCAACCATCTGCAGTCTGTGACGTGGGAGGAGGCTCCCCTGAAGGGGGAGTCGCCCGAGGCTCGCTCCGGGCACACATTGACGGTGGTGGACACAAAGGCTTACCTGCTCGGAGGTACCGGGCGTAAGGATGGTAAGTGTCCGATCTGAGCCCTGCTGTATCGTGTAAGCCGTAGCGGTTCGCGCTGCGCTCCAGAGAGCGGCACGCACTGTTCGCGCGCACCCACCGGGCCGTTCGCCGGCGCCGATGGACCCACGGCAAATCTTGGCTCTCCCACCACACCGTACCTCACTGACCGTCGATTCTATTCCCATCCCTCACAGGCAAACCTTGCGTCTTTGGTGCGATGCACACGCTGGACCTGACCAATTCGGAGCTCCTGGTCTGGTCCGAGGTTGAGGGTGAAAGCCTGCCGCCGCGCTCGAGGCACAGTTGCGTCGTGGTGAAGCACTTCCTCGTCGTCTTCGGAGGTCTGAACCATCGTGCCAGATACGACGATGTGTGGATTTACGACACGAAGAAGAACGTGTGGCACGAGCTGAAGTGCGGCGGGGGAGCCGAGGACAGGCCCTCCCCCAGGGCGCACCACACCGCGACGATTGTTGGGAACCAGATGTTCGTGTTTGGCGGATACAGCGGCCACGGGAAGTCCTCGAACGAGCTCTTCGTGCTAGACTTTGGCACGTTTTTCGAGGAGATGGAAACCCCCGATGACGTAGATACCCCCAAGCCCGCGACTTGGTCCAAACCCGTGCTGAACGGCAACGGCCCGAGCCCGCGTTTCGATCACGGCGCTTCCTGGTTCCCAAACAAGTTTGTGGTCCTCGGTGGCCGCGATAACATGGCCATGTTCAACGACACCCACTTCCTCGACCTCGACACGATGACGTGGGTGGAGGAAGGCACGTCGGCTCCTTCGCCTTACACGATGGAGATTTCGAACCATCAGCTGAGCGCCATTGAGTCTGTGCCAAAGTATAAGATGTTCTGCCTCACTGGAAAGAAAGGCCAGAACGAGTACATGAACCACGTTGACGTGATGGACTGCGGCACCTTGGTTTGGAACACACCAAAAGCGATTGGTAGCCCACCTGTGGTGCGCGAGGACACCGCGATGGCTTACGACCCTAAGACATGCAAGGTGATTCTGTTTGGAGGTTGGAGCAACCGGTGGCTGGGAGACACCTGGACGTTGAACGTTTCGCCCATCATTGGTCCGCCCTATGCTTGCTCCAAGGTTGTTCCAGACATTGGCCCCGTGTTTGGCGAATCCGAGATTGTCATCCACGGTCTGCAGTTCAAGGAGTCGGACAAGATCGAAGTGTCCTTCAGCAGTGGCAAGAACGAAAAGATTGCGCAAGGCAAATTCGTCGACGAGCATACTCTCACTTGCCAGACGCCCAACTTTGAAGATTTCGGCGCACTCGAGGTCAATTTGCGGGTCAACATCAACGATGAAGGCTGGACTGTGAACAAGTTGAAGTTTAGGTACTTTGCCAACACATCCGCCGCGAACTGCATCGCGTACGGACCCGGTGTCAACTCGGATGTCACTGGCGTATATGGGGTTGAGATTCCGTTCTTCATCTGTGCCAAGGACACCTGCAACTCAAAGCGTACCTCCGGTGACGACGAGTTCATCGTCGAGGTCACCAACGCTGATGATCCCAAGGCACCCCAGGGTTCGGTACGCCTCGTCGACTACGACAACGGCACGCACGAAGTGTTCTACACGGTCCCCACGCCGGGACGCTATCGCATCGATGTAGGCTACGATGACCTTGGCGAGCCACAGGAGATTATCCCCATCCGCGGTTCCCCCTTCTACATGAACTTCGGAGACCCTTGGACGTATCAGCGCACGTCGGGTCCCGCGCCGCTCAAGCGCAAGCACGGTGCGCTCACATCGGTCGGACCTCAGCAGGTGTGCTTGTATGGTGGCGACGAGAACGGGGTCAGCGTACTCAGGACGAAGCAAGATGGGTGGACCTGGGGCACGGCTCCTGTCAATGGCCAACCCGAGCCGCGCAAGGTCCAGGGTCAAGATTCGGCCGGTGGCGGTAAGATGGTCGTTTTCGGCGGTACCACTCTCGGTGCCAAGGGTGAAGAGCTTGGAGACCTGGCCACCTTCACGGCTGACCCGGACGGCGTGTCGGGGTCATGGAAAATCATCGACGGGATCAAAGGCTACGTGCCTTTGCGCCCACGCCATGCGAAGGATTCCGGATCTTCGGCTGAAGGCTCGCCGCAACAGGGCGAAATTCGCGAATCAGAGGCGTCTGCAAAATCAGAGGTTTTCCTGCCGATGGAATCTCCTGCCCCTGCTGAGGAACCCGAGCTCGCCGATGTAGTTGAAGAATCCGAGCCTCCAGCGCCTGCTGACGGCGAGCCACCCGCGCCTGCTGACGGCGAGGAGCCACCCGCGCCTGTGGCGAGCGGGGAGCCTGCTGCTGATGGCGAGGCTGAGCCTCCTGCTGAAGAGGCAACTCCTGCTGATGGCGATGCTGAGCCTGCCGCTGATGGCGACGAGGCGAAATCCGCCGATGGCGATGGAGCTGCTTCCAGCAAAGGTGAAGGTGCCGGAGATGAAGGAGCAGGGAGTGTCAGCACGCCTGCTCCAAGCACTCCAGTGCGACCGCTTTCACCTGAAGCCGCGGGCGCCACACAGCCAGTTGTGCGCTCAGCTCCCGCCGTTGCCATGATGGGTCAGAGCAA
This sequence comes from Micromonas commoda, assembly GCF_000090985.2. Taxonomy (NCBI): domain Eukaryota; kingdom Viridiplantae; phylum Chlorophyta; class Mamiellophyceae; order Mamiellales; family Mamiellaceae; genus Micromonas; species Micromonas commoda. Next base: position 506,857 of record NC_013045.1, on the reverse strand, counting down.
GGTTGTGATCTTTGGCGGTGAAACAGAAGGCGAGGACGGGAAAGTTAGCCTTGAGGACTTCCTCACCGTTGACCTGAACGCCGGTAGACTAAGGTGGAACGAGGTCCCAATTGAGGGAGACATGTTTCTTCCGCGCAAGGGTGCTGCAATTTGCACCGTCGGTGATGTTGTCTACATCTTTGGTGGTATTTACAAGGACGAGGAAGAAGACAAGGAGGTGGTTCTTGACGACTTCGTGATGCTCAAGCCCGAAGGAGACGTGATGGTTGCGGAGTTGATTCCTCTTCAGGGATCTGGCATCCCGGATGCACGTGCGTTTGCCATGATGGAATCTGTCAGCGACTCTTCCCTGATGCTGTATGGAGGAGTGAACGAGAACCCCATCAACGACGCATTCATCTTCGATTGCAACAAGCGCGTTTGGAAGCTGATGTACCGCGCCGACCCTTCCGTATGCGAGCCCACTGGCGCTCTGGCGACGGTGCACGCGGGAAAGCTTTTGACCGTTTCGTCCACGGGTGGCAACCGATTCGACGTCGTGGCGACACTTGATCCTGACTTGTCGGACAACTTCTCTTTTACTAGCTGCATGAAGAATGGTGTGTCCAAACAGCTCGATAAGTTGGAGAAATTCTTCAACATGACAGAGGGTGCATTTGGCATGGCCGATGACTCCGAGAAGTTGAAAGAATCGTTCGATGTCCTCATGAAGGTCATGGGGGCCTTGTTCGACGCCAGGACGCGCAAAGAAGCCATCGACCTCGAGCTCGACTGCATTCATGAGACCCTGTTCATGCTCAACAAGGCCAAGATACCCACGACAGCCAATGACAAGCGCCTAGAGGAGGCTAGATTGCAGTGGGAGGCGATCGCAAATCTCACTCCTGAAGTCAGGGAGGCTGTCAACCCTGTCCAAGAGGCCCGCTCTGAGGGCATCAGGAAGAAGATCAAGGATGGCACCGACAACGCGGCTGCCTACCGCAAAGAGTTCCTCGAGAGTCCCATATTCAAATATGAGACTGGTTTCAAGGGTGCCTATCCGTTGCTCGATGCGGCTCGTACCAAGCTGGTCGGCCTCGATGAAAGCGTGAAGGAGCTCACTCACCTAGCCAACATGTTTGAGTTCCCGGAGGCTGTCGAGGAACTGACTGCGTGTGTAGCTGAGTGCCACGAGGATCTTCGCAACGCGAAGGATGTGTGGGACTTCTCTTCTCTCGTGGAGGTGCAGTTCACAAAGTGGCGCGCAAACCTCTGGGACGACATCAACACCGAGGAGATGGAAGATCAGACCAAGGCATTCCAGAAGGATTCCAAGACGCTGCCAAAGAAGATCCGCGACGCCGATTGCTACAAGGGCCTGGACGAATCCGTCAAGAACTTCCTCACCTCCGTGCCGCTGGTTGCCGATCTGCGCTCTCCGGACATGCGCGACCGACATTGGTCGTCTCTCATGAAGGTGACCGGCACGGAGTTCACCATCGACGAGAACTTCAGCCTCGACAACCTGCTAGCACTGGAGCTGCACAAATTCGCAGACGAGGTTGGCGAAATTGTCGATTGCGCCAACAAGGAGGCCAAGATGGAGGTGTCCCTCAAGAAGCTCGACCAGGTTTGGGCCAAGGTGGAGTGGGTGCAGATCAAGCACAAGGATACCGATATCAACACCATCAAGCTCGGCGAGGAGGACTTCGAGGGGCTCGAGGACAACCAGGTCATGGTCCAGGGCATGATGGCCAACAAGTACATGAAGACTTTCGAGGAACCCATTACCGGCTGGAACAAGAAGCTGATGATGGTCGCAGACGTGAACAACATCATGTCCGAGATCCAGCGCACGTGGGCCTACCTCGAATCGCTCTTCATCTACTCCGACGAGGTCAAGAAAGAGCTCCCCGAGGCGGCGGCTCGATTCAAGAAGATCGACTCGGTGATCAAGAGCATCCTCAAGGAGGCGTGCGCTACCAAGAACGTCGTCAATTCTGCCTGCAAGGACGGGCTCTACAAGGAGCTCGAGAATCAGCAGGGCGAGCTCGAAAAGTGCGAGAAGGCTCTTGCCGACTACATGGAGTCCAAGCGACGTGCATTCCCGCGCTTCTACTTCGTGTCCACTGCTGACCTCCTCGATATCCTCTCAAACGGAAACAACCCGGTCAAGGTTATGGTCCACATGAACAAATGTTTCCAGGCCATCGAGAAACTTACCTTGGACACAGAAAACCCCGGAGCGGGCAGGCGTCCAAAGGCGAAGGCTATTATATCCTGCGTCGGCAAGGAGACGATCCCCTTCAAGAGCGAGATGGGCCTCGACGGCAAGGTTGAAGAGTACATGAACCTGATCATTGACAAGATGAGGAGCGAGCTCAAGCTTCACTGCTTCGATGCGATGCAGGCGTACAACAACCCGAAGCCTCGACACGAGTGGTGCTTCGACTGGTCCTCTCAGCTTGGTTTGGTGGTTAACCAGATCTATTGGTGCTCGGAAGTCGAGGAGGCTTTCGACAAGATTGCTGCAGGCGACGCCGGTGCCATGAAAAAGTACAACGAGCAGCAGGTTCAGCAGATCACTGATCTCATTGCCACCACACGTCGCGACCTCGACAAACCATCTCGACAGAAAATCATGAACATGATTACGATTGATGCCCACTCTCGTGACATGGTCATCGGTATCATCGAGAATGGTGAGACCAGCAAGAAGTGCTTCAAGTGGATGTCACAGCTGCGCACCTACTGGGATGCGGATATTGACGATTCCGTTATCAAGATCTGTGATGCCTCGTTCCCTTACGGTTACGAGTACCTCGGAAACGGTGGTCGTCTGGTCATCACGCCGCTTACTGATCGCATTTATATCACTGCTACGCAGGCGTGCTGGTTGTCCATGGGCACCGCACCCGCTGGCCCAGCCGGTACCGGCAAGACGGAGACATCAAAGGATCTCTCCGCGCAGCTTGGAAAATCGATGTACGTGTTCAACTGCTCACCGGAGATGGACTACCGCACCATGGGCGATATCTTCAAGGGCTTGGCCGCTTCCGGCTCTTGGGGCTGCTTCGATGAGTTTAACCGACTTGTTCCTGAGGTGCTTTCGGTGTGTTCTGTCCAGTACAAGTGTGTCACGGATGCGCAGAAGCGCAAGGCTAACATGCCCGGCCGTGGTCTTGAGTTCGTCGACAAGGAAGGCGTGAAGCACGATGCGATCCAGAACTACAAGTTCATCGCCGCGGATGGCGTCGAGATGCCTCTTGAGGAAGGCTGCTCGGGGTTCATCACCATGAACCCGGGTTACATCGGTCGGGCTGAGCTCCCTGAGTCTCTCAAGGCCCTGTTCCGGCCAATCACCGTGATGGTGCCGGACCGCCAGCTCATTATGGAGAACATGCTCATGGCTGAGGGTTTCGTTGAGGCAAAGATGCTCGCAAAGAAGTTTGCGTCGCTCTACTACCTTCTGGAGGACATGCTTTCACCGCAGACCCACTACGATTGGGGTCTCCGTGCCATCAAGTCCGTGCTCGTCGTTGCCGGCTCTCTCCTCCGTGCGGAGGAAGGTCAGGACGAGTCAGATGTCCTGTTCCGTGCCCTGCGCGATTTCAACATTCCCAAGATCCTCGCGGCAGATATGGTCATCTTCATGGGTCTGCTGAACGATTTGTTCCTCGGCGTCGACCCCCCTCGTAAGCGCGACATGAAGTTTGAGAAGGTCATCGAAGAGACCACCGCTGAGATGGGCCTCACCGTTGAGGATGATTTCATCCTTCGTGTGGTCCAGTTAAGCGAGCTCATGGCGATTCGCCACTGTATCTTCTTGATGGGTGTGACGGGAGGTGGACGCACCGAGGCGTACCGCGTCCTCGCGAAGGCCATGCAGAAGGGCGTAAACGTGCCAGAGAAGGAAATCGTAAACGATTATCTCCGCCCGAACAACAAGAAGAAGGTTGTCATTCGCGACATCAACCCCAAGTCCATCTCCACCCAGGAGTTCTACGGTTACGTGAACCTCTCCACCCGTGAGTGGAAGGATGGCATGATGTCATACTACATGCGTGAGCTTGCTACCATCCCCGACGAGGACCCCAAGTGGATCATCCTTGACGGTGATCTCGACGCGAACTGGATCGAGTCCATGAACTCCGTGATGGACGATAACCGCCTGCTCACGCTGCCCTCAAACGAGCGAATCCGTCTCTTGCCGCACATGAAGCTCATCTTCGAGATTCGCAACTTGAAGTTTGCGACGCCGGCGACGGCTACTCGCGCTGGTATTCTTTACATATCCGAGAAGGTGCAGTGGAAGAACATGATTACCTCCTGGATGAAGCGGGTTGTCCCTGATTACGCTGTGAAGGCGAAGTTCAAGGACCCGAACCAGCCTGCGCAATGGCTCACTGAGCTCGTGGACAAGTATCTGCCGGACACCATTTTCGAGATGAAGAAGTCCTTCCAGCACATCACGCCCTTGGAGACTATGAACTTCTGCACTACGTTGGTCAATATTCTCGAAGGGATGCTTAAACCGGAGAATCTGAACTCAAAGGCTACCCAGGAGGCTTTCGAGACTTACTTCGTGCTTGCCTGTGTGTGGGCGTTTGGCGGAGGCCTCGCACCCAAAGATGGTATCGATTACAGGCGGAACTTCGACAAGTGGTAGGTTTACGTCTCTTCTCTCTCCCCCTCTCTCCCCCTCTCTCCCCCTCTCTCCCCCTCCCTCCCTCTCGATTTCTAACTGGAACACACACATGCGGGTTTGACTCTAACGACAGGTGGAAAAAGAAATGGACCACGATAAAGTTCCCCAACAAGGGCTCGGTGTTCGACTACTACATCAACGCAAAGACGGGAGCATTCGCCCCGTGGGCTGACCTGGTATCGGACGTGGCATATGACTCTAAGCTCACCCCAATGACATCTGTCTTTGTACCCACAGCAGAGACATCCTCGTTCACTTATTTCCTCGACATGATGCTTGAGCTACGAGCGCCCATCATGTTTGTTGGCCCTGCCGGTACCGGCAAGACTCAGTTGGTAAAGGGCAAGCTTGCTTCGCTGCCGGAGGGCAACATGAGCCTGAACATAAACTTCAACTACTTCACCGATGTCATCTCATTCCAGAAGATCCTTGAGTCCCAGCTGGAGAAGAAGGCGGGTGTCAACTACGGGCCCCCCGGGAACAACAAGCTCATCTACTTTGTTGATGATCTCAACATGCCAAAGCTGGACCCTTACGACACCGCGATGCCCATCTCCCACATTCGCCAACATCTCGGCTGGGGACACTGGTTCGATCGCGCGAAGCTCTCTCCGAAGGTGATCCACAACACCCAGTACGTGGCGTGCATGAACCCCACTGCCGGTGCTTTCGTCATCAACCCGCGCCTGCAGCGCCTGTTCATGACCTTAGCAGTAGACTTCCCTGGCCAGGATTCGCTGATGAAGATCTACGGCACGTTCCTCAACGGTCACCTGAAGCATTTCAATGCGGATTGCCAGGAGCTTGGCATGAAACTGATCCAGGCTTCGCTGGCAAACCACGAGAAGGTTGTGCAGAGCTTCCGCAAGACTGCCATCAACTTCCACTACGAGTTCACCGTCCGCCACCTCACGAACGTGTTCCAGGGTCTCCTCTTCTCCACCCCTGACAACTTCAACAACGTTGCGAAGCTGTCCAAGCTGTGGTTGCACGAGTCAGAGCGTGTATACGCCGATCGTCTCGTCAGCGCCAAGGACCTTGAGACATACAACAGGAACGTTGTCCAAATTGCCAACAAATTTTTCAAGATCCCAGGCATCGACGACTTCTATGCTCGTGAAAAGGCCAAACCTCTCATCTTCTGCCACTTTGCTGGCGGGGTCGAGGAGAAAATCTACAATGACATCGCGGAGTACTCCAAGCTGCAGAAAATCCTAGAGGACACGCTCGCAGAATACAACGAAACTAACGCTGTGATGGATCTCGTGTTGTTCGAGGATGCCATGAAGCACATCTGCCGTATCAGCCGCATCATCTCCAACCCCGGTGGCCACGCGCTTCTGGTCGGCGTCGGAGGTTCGGGTAAGCAGTCCCTCTCGAAGCTCGCTGCTCACCTGTGCGGCATGACGACGTACATGATCGTTATTTCTGGATCCTACAATGTCAACTCCCTCAAGGAAGATCTTCAGAAGATGTACAAGCGTGCCGGCCTCAAGGGTGAGGGAATCCTCTTCCTTTTCACAGACTCGCAGATCACCGATGAAAAGTTTTTGGTGCTCATCAACGATTTATTATCGTCGGGTGAGATTCCTGATTTGTTCCCATTGGAGGACAAGGATGAGATCATCAACTCGATGCGCGGCGAGGTGAAAGCGGCGGGTCTGAACGCAGACAACCGTGACACCTGCTGGGATTTCTTCATCCAGAAAACTCGCGAAAACCTGCACATGGTGTTCACTTGCTCGCCTGTCGGCGAACAATTCCGCATCCGCGCGCAGCGCTTCTTGGCTATGATCAACTCCACCGTCATCGACTGGTTCCAGCCTTGGCCGGAACAGGCACTGCTTGGTGTATCCAAGCGCTTCCTCGGCGAGCTCGATCTGGGCACCGACGAGATCGCCATGGCTGTCATGGAGTTCATGCCTTTCAGCTTCAACCTCGTGGGCAAGATGAGCGAAAAGTTCAAGGAATCTGAGCGCAGGTACAATTACACCACGCCCAAGACATTCCTCGAGCTGATCAAGCTGTACAAGAACCTCCTTGCTTCCAAGCGCGAAGTGACTGAGGGACAGATTGACAGGCTTGAGAACGGTCTCGAGAAGCTGATGAAGACCCAAAAGGATGTCGACATCCTCGTCGAACAAGCCAAGATCAAGGCGGTTGAAGTTGCGGATAAGGTTGCGTCCTCTGAGACGTTCGCGGCTCAGGTCCAGGTTGAGAAGGACAAGGCGAACGTTGAGAACGAGGCGGCTCAGGTTGAGGCTGAAAAGTGTTCGGTTATCCAAGAGCAGGTGTTGGCCAAGCAGGTATCCGTGCAGGCTGATCTTGATGCGGCGGAGCCGCTGGTCGATGCTGCGCTCGCAGCGCTCGATACCCTCAACAAGAAGGATCTCGGCGAGGCAAAGTCTCTGAAGAAGCCCCCTGCTGGTGTCGACGACATCACTGCCGTCGTTGTCATTCTTCTCCAGAACAACCCGAGGGATAAGTCATGGAACGCGGCAACCAAGATGATGAACAATGTTGAGCGATTCATGGAGACCCTCAAGGGTTTCAAGGATCAGATTGACGCTGGCAAGGTTCCCAAGAAAAATGTGGACGCGTGCCGCCCGTACCTTGAGCTCCCGCACTTCAACAGGGACACGATTTACAACAAATCTCGTGCCGCCGCCGGTTTGTGCGAGTTTGCCATCAACATCATTAAATACTACGATGTGATCACGATGATCGAGCCCAAACGTAAAGAGCTTGCCGATGCGAATGCTCAGCTCGACGAGGCGAACGCGACTCTCCAGGCGGTGCAGGACAAGGTCGCTGGACTCAACGCCCTTGTTGCCGACCTTGAACGCCAGTTCAACGAGGCTGAGGCGGACAAGAATGCCGCCATCAATGAAAAGGAGAGGCTCGAGATCAAGCTCGGCCTGGCCACGCGTCTCGTGAATGCGCTCGCTGCATCCGGAGAGCAATGGAAAAACGACGTCGCTCAGCTAAAGATCGACAACGGTTTGCTTGTGGGAGACTGCCTCTATGCGGCATCATTTGTCACATACAATGGACCGTTTACGGCAAAATTCCGCACGGAGCTGAACACTGCGTTCGAGAAGAGACTGATGGAGAACAACATCCCGATGACCGAGGGAATCGACGTCCTTAAGGTTCTTGTTGATCCGGCTACGATTGCCGGCTGGGTCAGCGAGGGTCTCCCTTCTGACCGCACCTCTGTCGAGAACGGCACCATCACGTGCAACTCCGAGCGCTGGCCCCTTATGTGCGACCCGCAGCTTCAGGGTATCGCCTGGATCAAGGAGCGTGAATCCAAGAACAACCTTCAGGTTGTTCGCATGGGCGCGGCGAAGACTGTCGACATCATGGAGAAGGCGATCGAGGCTGGCCATTCCGTTCTCATTGAGAACATGGGTGAGAGCATTGACGCAGTGCTCATGCCAACAGTGACCCGCTCCACGTACAAGAAAGGCCGAGCTCTTTTCGTAAAGATGGGTGACAAGGATGTGGAGTATAACCCTAACTTCAAGTTGTTCCTTCACACCAAGATGTCCAACCCTCATTACCCCCCCGAGATTCAGGCTGAGACGACGCTCATCAACTTCACGGTGACCCAGGATGGTCTTGAGGATCAGCTCCTCGCGCTTGTGGTGAACAAGGAGCGTCCAGATCTGGAAGAGACCAAGACGGCTCTCATCATTCAGAACAACGAGTTCACTATTAAGCTCAAGGAGTTGGAGGACACGCTCTTGTTCAAGCTCGCGAATGCTGAGGGCGACCTCACGGAGGATGTTGAACTCATTGAGTCCTTGGAGGAGGCTAAGCGTGTCGCAGATGAGATTGTTCTCAAGGTGGAGGAGTCCAAGGAGACAGAGGAAAAGATCAACACCTCGCGTGAGAGGTACCGCGTCGCCGCGGCCCGTGGAGCATTGCTCTTCTTCATGTTGAACTCCCTCAACAAGGTTCACGCCTTCTACGCCTTCTCCTTGAACGCATTTGTGACGGTGTTCTCTCGCGGTATCGATCTTGCCCCCGGCGGGAAGAAGCGTGCGGTCAAGTTATCGTTCCGCACCGTCGCCAAGCGAGTCATGGGCAAGTTCGACTGGAACATGGACTTGCTCAAGTCGCTCATCCCGTCGGTGAAGGGCGGAGATCCCAGGAAGTCTGAGACGTCTGAGGAGCCGACAGAGGAGGCCATGGCCAAGCGCCTCAACGCACTCCTCGAGACGACCACGTACACCGTGTATAACTACACGCGCCGGGGTCTCTTTGACAAGGACAAGCTGATCGTCTCCACGCTTCTGACATTCTCCATCATGGTCAAAGACGGACTCCTCGAGAGCGATGAGTACAACGCCCTCCTGAAGGGACTGAAGTCCATGAGGGGTACGCCTTGCCCTGATGACCTGGCAGTTTGGATGACTGATGCACAGTGGGCGGGACTGTGCGGCGTGGAGGAGAAGCTCGCGGCATTTAAGGGCATCGCTCGCGACATGGAGAAGCGAAACGAGGAATGGGCGGAGTGGGGCATGCACGAGCTCGCCGAGACGGAGCCGCTGCCCGGAGAGTGGAACAAGAAGCTCACCGAGTTCCAGAAGCTGCTGCTCATCCGCGCCGTTCGCCCCGACCGCATCACCTCCGCCCTTTCGCTCTTCGTCGAAAAGACCATGGGCTCGGAGTACGTCAACCAGGAGGCGTTCGACGCGCGTAAGATGTTCGAGGAGTCTGGACCGTCCACGCCGATTTTCTTTGTCCTGTTCCCTGGTTACTCTCCGTCCAAAGACATCGAGAAGCTGGCGAATGAGATGGGCAAGTCGTCGGAGAATGGAAAGCTAACCATCATTTCAATGGGACAGGGTCAGGAGCCCGTCGCCGAGGCTGTGCTGGACAAATACACCCAGGAGGGTGGTTGGGTCTTCTTGGACAACGTCCACCTCATGCAGGGTTGGATTCCGTCTCTCGAGCGCAAGTTGGAAATTGCTGCAGAATCTGCGCACAGGGATTTCCGCTGCTTTTTCAGTGCGGAGCCCATCAACGGCGCACCCTTCGCCAAGATTGTGCCCGAGTCCATCCTACAGACGTGCATCAAGATATCCAATGAGCCTCCCTCGGATCTGAAGTCCAACATGCGTCGTGCCCTCGCGCCGTTCAGCCAGGACGTGCTTGATCGATCCACCACCGACGAGAAGAAGACGGTTCACACTGCTGTTCTCTTTGCGCTGTGCTTCTACCACTCGCTCCTCCTCGGCCGCAAGAAATTCGGCGTAGGTATCGGCATTGGCCTTGGATCCGGTCTCGGTTACTGCCGCGGCTACTCCTTCAACATGGGCGACCTCGTCAACTGCACTGAGGTGTTGTTCAACTACCTCGAGGGCAACGACAACGTCCCCTGGGAGGATCTCCGGTACATGTTCGGCGAGGTGTTCTATGGTGGACACATCACTGACGCGATGGACAGGCGACTCTGCATCTCCTATCTTGACGTGCTCGTCACCCCGGATCTTCTTCCGAGTGCGGATGGCGAGGCCCCGACTAAGCAGCTGGCTCCCGGCCTCATCGCCCCGAACCCCATCAGCTATGAGGAGCTTCAGAACGTGGTGGAGACTAAGCTTCCGCAGGAGACCCCGTCCATCTACGGTCTGCACTTCAACGCGCAGCTTTCGCTCCTTACATCCGAGGGAGAGATTCTGTTCAAGACCATCGACGACGTGCAGGGTGGCGGCGGCGGCGGCGGCGGCGGCGCAGTTGACATGGATTCCATCGTTCGTAGCGGAGTCAACAACATGTACGACTTCTGCCCTGAGCCCTTCAACCTCATCGACATTGAGAGCCGCATCGTCGATAAGAATCCTTACGTCGTGTGCGCGCTGCAGGAGGCGACCCGCATGACTGACCTTCTCAACTTCATCAAGCGCTCGCTGGAGGAGCTGACTCTCGGTCTTGACGGTGCGCTGAACATGTCTCCGGCGATGGAGGAGGTTCAGAATGGCATCTTCCGAAACAGCGTACCGCCGAGCTGGATGAAGCAGATGTCCAGCCGCATTCAGGAAGTGTACTCCTTGTCTCGATGGTTCAAGGACGTGCAGGAGCGTCACGCGCAGCTGGACAAGTGGACGGCGCGCTCAGTTGAGCATCCCAAGACTGTTTGGCTGCCCGGCCTTTTCAACGCCAAGGCGTTCATCACCGCCGTCCAGCAGGTGTACGCCCGCGCAAATCAGCTGCCACTCGACGTCATGAAGTTCCGCACCGAAGTGACTAGGATGCAACCGGGCGACATCGAGGAGTACTCTGACGAGGGCACGTACATCCACGGCCTGACCATGGAGGGCGCTCGCTGGGACCAGGACCTCGGCATGGTGATGGACTCCAAACCCAAGGAGCTCCGTTGCCTGCTCCCGGTGATCAAGGTTATCCCGGTCACTGCGGACAAGTACGACACGAATGGATACTACATGTGCCCTGTGTACATGAACATGCAGCGCGCCAACGTGTACTCCGCGCAGGTGTCCACATTCACGCTGAAGCATCCCGAGGATCAGCCTCCGGTGAAGTGGACGCTCGCGTCTGTGGCGCTGCTCATGCAGGATGAGCTCGCGTAAGCGAGACAGCCTGCTTTGTTACATATTGATCAAACAAGACGTAAATCCTTTCATCACAGGTTGTCGAACAAGACCTAGCCGGGTTCCTCGGCAGGTTGGTAGACTCTAGCAGGACCAAATTTTCATAGACCAAATTTTCATTTCTCTGACTCGAAAAGTTGTCTCGCGCTCGCATTGCCGCCTTGATGAGCCTGGCTGCCGTGTCAGATGCGTTGTTGGCACAAAAAATCCACCTTGCTTGGCTGTCTCGGCGAGATTTTGGGGATCGGCGAAAATAGACCGTGGTTTCACGGTTCAGGACCGATGTAGCATTCGCCGATGGGGGATGCCCGCCAATCACGACCCTCAACCATCCGTCCAAGCTGGCATCAACGCTTTATCTCCACCTCCGATTGGGTTCCGGGATAAAACTGCACCGGAAGCGATCGGATTTGTGGTGGATAGCGGGTTCCGGACCGCCCAGTCGGTCACTTCACGTCGTCGCGTCGTTCTATTTCCACGCACACAAAACCTAAAGATGGCCTCCATGACCATGTCCGCCGCGTGCGCGCAGCCCCTTGCGGCCCGCAAGTTCCAGGGTTCCCGCGTCTCCGGGAAGTCCGTCGTTCGCGCTGCCAAGCGCAACGTTACCGTCAAGGCTGAGCGTGACGGTCCCGTCCTCATCGGTCTCGCCGCTGACTCTGGCTGCGGCAAGTCCACTTTCATGCGCCGCATGACCTCCCTCTTCGGCGGCAAGGCCACCCCCCCCGAGGGCGGCAACCCCGACTCCAACACGCTCATCTCCGACTCCACCACCGTGCTGTGCCTCGATGACTACCACCTGAACGACCGCAATGGTCGCAAGGAGTCCGGCCTTACTGCCCTCAACCTCAAGGAGCAGAACTTCGGTGAGTTCACCTAAGCACCTTCCCAACATGTTGTGTCATTCAAATCCCCCCCGAGATGCGTGCCGGGATCGTCGCGTACCGCATGGGGCGACGCCCGCGCCACCGGGGTGGGCCTCATTTTTCCGCGATGCGCGCAATTCCCCTAGGGCTTATCCACTTGGCCAGGGGCTCGGGCTCCCTGCCCTCGCCGAGCCGGTGGTTCGCCTCGGGAACGGGCTCTTCATTGCCGTCGGGTCGGATCGTTTCGACCGTCATCGGCGTTGACGTGACGTCGGACGACACTCCGTGCCGCTTCATGGCGATCCCGAGGCTCACCCGGCGCCCTCTAGCTCGCGCCAGACCTCTCGCCCCTTGGGATATTCTCGATCGCAAATTCCGCCTTGTCAAAATTCCTCAACTGACCAGGCCCCCCTCCCCGTCCCCCCCCTACAGACCTCATGTACGAGCAGACCAAGGCTCTCATGGAGGGCAAGGCGGTCGACAAGCCCATCTACAACCACGTCACCGGCGTGTTCGACCCCGCCGAGAAGATCGAGTCCCCCTCCATCCTTATCCTCGAGGGTCTCCACCCCTTCGCCGACGAGCGCGTCCGCGACATGTTCGATTTCAAGATCTACCTCGACATCTCCGACGACGTCAAGTTCGCCTGGAAGATCCAGCGTGACATGGCCGAGCGTGGTCACTCCCTCGAGTCCATCAAGGCTTCCATCGAGGCGCGCAAGCCCGATTTCGACGAGTTCGTCGACCCCCAGAAGCAGTATGCCGACATCGTGATCCAGGTGCTCCCCACCCAGCTCATCCCCGACGACAACGAGGGCAAGATCCTCCGCGTTCGCATGATCATGAAGGAGGGTGTCGAGAACTTCGACGCCCCCTACCTCTTCGACGAGGGCTCCACCATTTCTTGGATCCCCTGCGGCCGCAAGCTCACCTGCTCTTACCCTGGCATCAAGTTCTTCTACGGCCCCGACACCTTCTTCGGCGAGGAGGTCTCCGTCCTCGAGATGGACGGCCAGTTCGACAAGCTCGAGGAGCTCATCTACGTCGAGTCCCACCTCTCCAACACCTCCACCAAGTTCTACGGTGAGATCACCCAGCAGATGCTCAAGTACCAGAACGGCCCCGGCTCCAACAACGGCACCGGCCTCTTCCAGACCCTCTGCGGCCTCAAGGTGCGCGAGCTCTACGAGCGCATTTCCGAGAAGGAGGTCGTCACCGCCGCTTAAATCTGCTGCACTGGGTGCTGGTGTTGGTTTAGTGGGTGTCTCGTGGCGAGAACGTCGTCTGGATCAAAGGTTGGTGAGCTGCTGGCGCGAAAATCCGACCAGAGTTCTCGATATGCTATTAGGAGAGCTGATGACGTCCTGCCATGAGGGGGTGGCAGCTGCAAGTTGGGCAGCTACCACATTGAACGGTGTATAGACAAGTAGCGTCGTGTATCCAACAACAAATTCTTTCAACGTGTCTCCGTCGCGTTAAAATCCCTGGCCAGATGGCCTAGCACTATCTCTCGTCTGCTCACACCCAGTCTTCCGCCTGTAAGCCTGAAGCCGTCGCACTTGGAGTTGCGCTCCCCGCGCCTCTACCCGCGGCACCGAGGAGGGAGTTCACCAATCCGCTCGCCCCGCCCCGACCCCCGCCGAATGTATGCGAGCGGCCGCGGGGAGGACCGTCGTCGGCGTACCCAACCATCTGCTGCGACTCCATCATCTGCTGCGATTCCATCATCTGCGACTCCCCCACGCCGCCGCCGATTCCCCCGACCATCCCGCTCGGCGTCGTATCCCCGGGACCCCTTCGACGCTTTCCACGACCGGCGCCTCCGGGTGAGGTCATGCCGTCTCGCACCGCGGCGACCGCCGCCTCCGTCTGCACCGGATCGGGAACCCGAAATCCGTCAAAGCCGTCGTCCAGTTGCGACTCGCCCCCGTCGAACATACCCGCGGCGACGTCGTCGATGAGGTTGGCCACCATCTGACTCCCGTCCGCCGGGTGCGCGGCCCTGCCGCCGGTGGTCACCCGTGGGGGCGGAGGCGCGGGAGGCTCCGGCTCCAAGTCGACGCCGACGGAAACCGGGCTTCGATCGGAACCGAGGTGCCGTTTCACGCCCGTCGCGGGTGCCGGAGCGGCGGTCGTCGGCGCGGCGATGGACTCGCCCCGCCTCGGCGTGGACCTCGCGCCAGCCTTTGGCTTGGGCTGCGCCGGCGTCTTGGACACGGGCCGCGTGGACCTCCTCGTCGACGGGGGAGCGCGCTGAGATGTTTGCGCCGCGCGCGAGGTGTCGCGTTGGACCGCACTCCCGACGAGGTTGAGAGCGCCGCGCTGCGACCCACCGCACACGTTTCCTCCCCCAATGTCGATACCCGCGGAGCGACGGCGATCGGACCCCTTAGCGTTCGTGGCAACCGGTGGTGGCGGTGCCTCTTGCGTGTCGCCGCCATCCGTCGTGAACGCCCCCGCCCGACCGTCGTCCCCGTTTCGATCGTCATCCGACGGCGGCGGCGGGGGCTTGAAATCTCGCTCTTCAACCTTGCGTCCCGCCTCGATGCACGCGTGGAGCCACTCCACGGTCACGGCGTGCAGTCCCCATCCGACTGCCGCCTCGTACTTCTTTCCCTCTGCGTAGGGGACCACGAGGTGGGTGTTCTTGTTCCTGCCAAGCCTCTCTGTGTACTTTGCGCCCAGCAGGTGGCACAGCATGTTCACCGACGACTTGACGTCCTCGTCATAGAGGGAGGTGCTGATCCTGAGTCCATGCATGGAGTCGAACGGCGCGTCGCAGGGCAGCGGTCGACAGGCGGGGTTGCCGCCGCGGTTACTGTCGAGAGGAACGACATATCCGAGCTCGCAGGATATCTCCAGCCAGTGGCAGGTGACGTGCCGCCTCCTCTCGGATTCGGGCGCAGAGTTCAAGATGGCTCGTTCCTCCCTGGTCGGAGCAGCTGGACAGACAATGTACGCGGACGACGCCGCCTTCTTCTTCGTCACGATTCCCGAGCCCCTGGTCACGATTTCGCTCGCGGCTTCCTCCTCTTCCCTGCTCAGCAGCGGACTCAACGTGATGCGCATACCCTTGAACACGGTGGAGTAGTCATCCCCGTCAACCCCGAGTCCGTTGGTCTCCTGGATGGCGACTGCCGTCGCGGGAAGATCCGTCGCCGTCCCCGGGTCGAACGAGCAGCCCGGATCGGTCGTCGCGGCCGTCACCCTGGCCGCCGCGGGAGACAGTGGCTGATGATACCGAGGCGGCATGTTCTGATCGGCGAGGTCGACTCTGTTCGCGGCGGCGTCTTCCTCCGCCGCCGCCGCTTTCGCAGCCTCCGCGGCGAGCGCTTGGCGCGTCAGCGGGTTGGGCGACGCCGGTCCGCTTCGCCTGCGCCGCCGTCTGTCCGCCGCTTCCGTCGCCTTCGACGCGGTCGCCTTGCTCGTTTTCCCCTTGTCGTGCGTCGACGCCGCCTCCTGGCTGAGGATCATGCTATCCACCCGGTTTATCCCGCCACCTTTTTTCGCCGGTGGCTCCCGCCGCGTCGCAAACAGAGCCGACGGCGCGGCGTGTTCCTCAACCGGCGCCGGCGCCCCCAGCGCCTTGGACGCGTCCAGCCAGGTGCTGAGCACCGTCTTATCCCGTTGATCGCGTATGTCCCTGAGGCTTCCCGCCGCCGCGCTGACGCTGACGACCACGTGCGTCGCCTTGCTCGCGTTGGAAGTGGTAAACGCCGAGCCGTGTCGCACTGCTTGCATGGCCCGAGCCCACTCCGCCGATTCCTTCGGGTTGCCCAGCTCGTGCAGGTACACCGTGCACCCCATCAAGTAACACGAGTCCCACGCCACCGCCGCGTCCGCAGCCTCGTCCGCGTCGATGTTCGCCCTCGACGCGGCAGCAGCCGCCTCCGGGGTCCCCTCAACCGGGAAACGCGCCTCGTTCGCCTTCACGCCCCCCGTCGCGCTCTCTGTCACCCACTCCCTGCTCACAATCTTGATGCCGTCCCACTTTTTCGCGTGCGTGTACTTCCCGCTCGTCGTACCGGACGCCACCAGATGCGTGCACTTGCCCTTGACCAGGTCGGACATGTACAGGCCCCCGTTCTTGGTCACCAGCGCCTCGAGCTCGGTGCGCTCATCTTGTGTATATCCCGTGACACACACGCACAGTCCGAGGAAAGCCTTGGGTATGTGGCCGACTTCCTCCACAGGCAGGAGCTCGCCGGCCTCGGCGCTGTCACGAAGCCATGCAAAGGTGACCACGGGCTTGAACAGCTTCACCGCGAGATCGTATTTCGGCGAGTTGGTGGTCTTCGTGACGCAGTAGTCGAACGGGCTCGTCGCGGTGAAGTCCGGATCTCCGAAGGTCGCGCCAAGCTTGTCGATGAGCGCCTTGATCTCGCGCTGCGATGGAAAGGAATGAATTGGAGGTGGGGTCAGGGGTGCTTCGAGGGGGTGGAACGGCGGGAAACATGGGTGGACCGGCCGTTGGGCGTGCCGAACGTCGTCTCCTCGCGCGGCAAATCGGGCACCCCTCCAAGTTGTTGTTGCCGGGCGGATCGCTCACCTTGTCGTTCGCATCGAAACCCGTCGTGATGATTATCGCACTCATGACCCCACACGTCTCGGCCCTGCGCACACGTGGCCCTGCGCGCGCACGGTGGCCCTCCGTCGGCGCCTCGCGCCTGCTACTATGCCGCTCCTTTTGAAAATCTGCGTTCGTTTTGCTGTGCAGCGTGTGCCTGACAGCTGTGCTGCTGCTAAACCTATTGAATCACCTCGTACGCGTGCTGAGGACCCAGACAGAGGAGGGGACGCAGCCGGGTGCACCGGACGTCGATACAATGTCCGTCGCTTTATTCGATTGCACCTCCGCGTACGACACCACCACCGCGGAGTATTCCGCGGTTGTCAGGGAGGAGGCAGCCAGGGCAACGAGGACTGTTTATGCCTCCGTGTTTTTCGGAGAAAACTACCTGGCGTGCGGAAGCAGCAGTGGCTCTCTCTCCGTGTTCAACTTGGATGACGTCCTGCGCGAGCAGAGGGGCAGCGGAGGGGGCACATCGAGCCCAGACCCATCGCCCCGCCCCTCGCTCGTAGTCCCCGACGCGCATCGCGGAGCTGTGTACTCGGTGATTGCGTTCACTCTGCAAGGATCGGAGATGCTCTGCTCCGCGGGGGAGGACGGGCGGAGCGTGCTGTGGCGAGCCTCAGACCTCATCGCGGCCGCGAACGCGAAAGCGACTCGGTCGGAGAGGACAGTGGCGGTGACCCCAGCGGGAGAGTTCAAGAACCCCCAGGAGAGCAAGGCGAGGGGCGCGTTAGGACCCGTCCCGGAGACGACGGCGCTCGCGGTCGATCCCACCCGAGGGACGCTCCTGTCCGCCGCGGGAGATGGCGTGTGCTACGGTTGGGACCTCGGCGAAGGTCGCGACGCGCCCGCGATGCGTCTGCGGGGGCACAACGACCTGCTGCACTGCGTCGCGGCGCGTGTAGGCGCGAACCAGGCGGTGACCGGGTCCGAGGATGGGACGGCGAGGATCCACGACCTGAGGTCCGAGACGTGCTCCCACGTCATCGACGTGTGGCGCGCCAAGGAGGGGAAAAGCGGAGGGCACGGGAGCGGCGCGTGGGTCGGGTGCGTCGCGCTGGACAAGGCTGAAAACTGGGCGGCGATGGGATGCGGCGGCGGTTGCATCACCATGTGGTCGTTTGCGGCGGGGGCTTGCGCTTCGAGGGTGCCAACCGCTGCGCCGCCGCAGGCGCTGAGACTGACGGGCCAGCACGTCATGGCGGCAGGGGCGGAACCCGCGGTGTACAGGTGGAACCTCGCGGGGGAGCAGATATCGAGGCAGCCGTGCACTCCGAAGAGCGTGTTCACGCTGGACCTGCAGCCTCAAAGGAGTTTGACCGCCGTGGGAGGGACGGGCGGAAGCGTAGACATATTCAGCGAGTTGGGCACCAGGGTCACCACCCTGAGGTGCCTTTGAGTGTGACTCGATGATTTCTTCGTGATACAACACACCGCTACGTTAGTCTGACTCCGCCGTCACGCGGGCGTCGCCACGCCACACACCGGCGCCGCCTCGTAGGCGCCGTATATCCCGACAAACTTATCATCCGGGTTGTAGAGCGCGTCGCAGTCGTACCCCTTCAGGTGCAGCACGTACCCGATCAGCCTCAGCGCGTGCACCGCGTCGAATTGGACATCCTTGACCGACCCGACGCGCCCGTAGTTGTCCACGAACGTCCCGTCCGCCCCGCACTCGGCGCACCGACCCGCGAGACCGCGTCTCCGAGTCGGGTCATCCGGCGCTCGCTCGTCAAACATGAGCGTCGAGCGGTAGGTGACGTTCGCAGCCGCGACGTCCGCCGCGTCCACCAGCGAGCCCGCCGCGGCTAGGAACGCGTCCACGTGCGCGGTGGCGATCGCGTGCGCACCCGCCGCGACGCCCCCGCCCACGCCCGTCGTCTTCCCCGCCGAGGGACCGCCGGACAAACCAGTCTTGACCCCGGTGAAAGACGCGCACAGCTCAGCCGCGAGCGCCGCCGCCGACGTGGACGTTCCCGCGGGTCCCATCTTGGGACCGCACGCGCTGCCGCCAGCCTTGAGCGTGGTCCTGCCCGCGGCGCAGGCGCACGAGTTCCTGTTGACGCCGCCGTCCGAGACTGTCGCCGCCGCGCCGTTCTCGCAGCTCACGCAGTGCCCAGAGTACCTGTACGACGCCACCGCGTTCGCCGCGCACGCGCCGCACGCCGCCTGCGCGCTCGCGCCGCACCCCAGCCCGTTCGTCGCCTCCGCCCTCGACGTCCACCGGAGCGAGTCGGCGCACGCGGCTGGAACGGATGCGGCGGCCACCGAAGCGTTCGCGCCGGAGAGGGCGAGCGCGGCGCACGCGTCGTGGAGGACGTTTTTGACCGTGGCGCGTGCACCGCACACGACGCCATTCTTATCCCCGCGCACGGTGTAAAGCACCCGGTTCGACGGTTCCATGCCCCCGGCGCCCGCGGGTGCGGTGGAGGACGTTTTTGCGTACGTCACCGGCGCCATCCACCATCCGAGCTCCGTCGCGCCCGTGGATTGAGCCGGGTTGGGCGCCGTGAACTTGAGCTCGTACCTCGTGTCCTTGGCCCAGCTGCCGGAGAGCAACGCGCAGTTGCCCGTCGGCCGGTTTAGCTCCGCGAGCGTCGCCGCGTGCGTCTGCCGCTCGGTGTCGGTGAGCGTCGCGTCGGAGAGCTTGGCGATGTAAAAATCGGTGTCGTTCTTGCGCGTCGCATCCGTCGTGGACCACACCGGGTCCTGGAACACGCCGGCGAGGCTGGCGCCGGTGGAATCCACGGCGAGGGTGTCGTATCGTCGCCTCATGTAGGTGGAGGCGTAGTAGGCGTCGGTGCCGAGGACGTCAGCGGCGACGCCCGTCTCCACGGCGCGATGGTTCCATGAGGTCGCGCCACCAAAGGCGCGCAGGTCGGTGGCCGCGCTGCTGGTCACCGTCTGCGCGTTGCCGGACACGAACTGCGAGCCGCCCTCCTCGAGCGCGTTCACCGTGAACGACGAGCGGTCGAACCTGTGGCCCGTCGCGGTGGCGCACAGCAGCACGCCGTTCGGGGCGACGCCGTGGGGGGTGGAGAACTCGAGCGTGACCTGGTTGTCGACGGACCACGCCAGGTTGCTGTACAGCATGACGCTGCACACGGCGCCGGAGAGCGACATGGTGAGCGCGCGTCCTCGACAGATATGCGAAGGATGCCGCGGCGCTCGTCCTTGTGGCTCCGCGCGCGCTCTCTGCTCTCATCGACACCAAGGCTGGGGTGACATTCAAAAAAGCTCTCAACGGTCGTCAGGAAAAAACATTCGCTGACTGTGAAGCAGGCGGATACGTTGTATGAAGGTATAGTTAGAAAATCGCAATTGGCGTTAAGATCTTTAACTGGCAGTTGGAATCTTTTTCCTTCCTCTCGTTTGCTCTGAATGTGCTCGTGCGATCGAAAAGCGACTTCCTATTTATCCCGATCGCGGCCCTCGCCATACCGAGCGACACCCCGAGATGGCCGCTCAGATCGCCTACGCCTCCGCGCGCGCGCCCATTCGCGTCCGCGCATCCGCCTCGGAGCAGAGCGCCCGCCTCATCAGGCCCAACGCCGTCACCCGCCCGGCCCTTCGCGCCGCGCCGCGAGTCGGCGGCTTCTCGGGAAATGTGATGGCCGCAGCGGCTGAGCCCGAGCAGATCGAGAAGTTCCTCGACGGCCTGAAGTACGACGACAAGGGCCTCGTCGTCGCCATTGCCCAGGATGTAGACACCGGCGCGATCCTCATGCAGGGATTCGCCGATCGCACCGCCGTGCGCAGCACGATCACCAAGCGCCAGGCCACATTTTTCTCGCGATCGCGGCAGGCGCAGTGGACCAAGGGGGAGACCTCCGGCAACTTCATCTCCGTGAAGTCCATCCACCTCGACTGCGACAAGGACTCCCTCATCTACCTCGGCGTCCCCGACGGCCCCACGTGCCACACCGGCGCGCACACGTGCTACTACAGCCAGGTTGACGGCGACGACGGAGCCGCCGCGGTGGAGGGCGGCGGCAAGCACGGCCAGGAGGAGGCGCTCACCACCCTGTACGAGCTCGAGGAGACCATCCAGAAGCGCAGGACCGAGGCGGTGAAGGAGGGTGACAAGCCGTCGTGGACCCGCAAGCTGCTCGACAACCCCGAGCTGCTGTGCAAGAAGATTCGGGAGGAGGCTGGCGAGCTCTGCGAGACGCTCGAAAACGACGAGGGCAAGGAGCGCGCGGCGAGTGAGATGGCCGACGTTCTTTACCACTCCATGGTCCTGCTCAATCTGCAGGGCGTGGGCATGGAGGACGTGCTCGCGAAGCTCAGGGGCAGGTTCGGCACCAGCGGGGTCGAGGAGAAGGCCAACCGGCCGCCCAAGTCGAAGCAGGCGCACAGAACCGGGTAGGCTGCTAGCAACCCGGGGTTGCTCCGCGCAGATCAGTTCACCTTTGAAATACTACACCGCCATCACTTACTTAATGCTAATCTTAGATCGTCGCGCTCGCGTCCCCTCAGTCGTAGTCGGGTATCTCCGGGTTCTTATCCTTGAGGTGTTTCGACTCGTACGACGCGTACAGGTAGTACTGGTACACGAGCGTGGGTATCGACGGCATGAACACCTGAGGGTCCACCCCGAGTAGCTCCTTCATGAACGGCGCGTTCTCCTGGATTGTGCTCGCCATCACGTGTCCGCCGGGCTTCAACAGCCACCTGGCCGTCTCCGTATACTTTTCCCAAACCTCACGGGTGATGAACGGCGGGTCGATGATCACCATGTCGAACGTGCCCTTGAGCTCTTCGGCACCCTCGAAATCGATCGGCTTGTTGAAGTCGTAGCACACGTACCCGGGCTCCTTCTGCCACTGCGTGTCGAGGTCGAAGCACCACGACCTGGCGCGGACTTCTTTACTGAGGGAGAAGTACACACTCGGGGTGGAGAGGAACGCCGCGCGGGTCTCCGGCGCGGCGCAGACGTCCTCCACGTCCCGCGCCATGGCCGAGATGGTCCGGTTGCTATACCAGTACTGGTTCAAATCCTCAACCTCCTTCGTGGTGCTCAGGAAGCGATTCTTCTTGAGCTTGTCCCCGTCGCCGTCAGCCCCGAAGGCCCCCTTGTCGGCAAACACCATGGTGCGGAACCTTTCTCAACCTCGCCGAGCCCCTCGTGACTCTCTCTCTTGTGGATGGGCGATTTTGGGTGATGGCTTTTAAAAAGTTGACTATAATATCAAAAACGACTGACTCTATGGGTTGCTACTTTGGGTCCCCGAGGATGGTCGATTCCCTCCAGGACATCTGCGATACCAGCGAGTACGACGAGTGCAGACGCAGCGCCGGTGGATCGGGCAAGTTCGGCTCCCCCGCCTCGAGCCTCTCCAGCGCCGACGCGAACTCGAGCAACGACTTGGCCGTCATGGTCAAAGCATCGCACAGCGCGACGCCCGCCGAGGACGTCGCGCTCGCCTCCCTCCGCGAAGCCATCTCCTCGCCGAGCGCCACCGCCTGCCCGCTCAGACTGTCCAGCGTCTCACTACCCAGCGCCGCCGCCGGGTTGGCGCGCGGGAACGACGCCAGGAACGCGGCGCACCTCGCGGCGGTCGCGTAGAGTCGACCGGCGACGTTCTCGGAGTGCGCGTTGCCCGCGGGGGTTGATCGGTCGTTAGCCGCAACCGCCGCGGCGATGGCTGCGGCGGGCGTGGCGGCCACCGGCGGGACGCTTCCCAGCGCGCACGAGTGGAACCATCCCGTCGACGCGCCGACGAGCGGCGGGCGGCGGGCGGCGGATGCCTGGGCGCTCCCCCGCGGCGCGCAGGCGACGCCCCGCCTCGGCGGCGGCGGCGACGCGATCCATCGCAGAAAGTCCACGGCGGATGCTCGCATGCGAACCTGGTGGGAGGGAGTCTTTAGCTGCCACGGCCCGTTCGCCGCAGCCGCGAGGGAGTGGAGCAGCGTGGCGGTCGCCTCGGCCTCGGCGAGCGCCGCGACGGTGAGCTCCGCCGGGGCCAGAGCGGCGGCGAACCGGTCCGCCAGCTCGACGGCCATTGCGACGAGACCTTCGTGAACCTCCGGCTTTGACCCGACGGCGTCGGCGTGGGTGGCGGCGACGCGTAGCGCGAGGCAGTACAGCGCCGCGGGATCCACGCGGGGATGTTCCTCCGCGAGTTCATCGGCCTCGTCTGGCGCGAAACCCGCCCTGCCGCGAACGCGACGCGGCGACGGTTGATGCGCGGGCGCCGGGTGGTACGTCGAGCCGCTCAGGGACTTGCACAGTTTGGTGAGTTGACCAATCAGACCGAGCCTGTGGAGGGATTCCGCACCTTCCGCGGACCTCCCGAGCACCAGGCACAGTCTCAGCGCCGCGGGTACCTCCACGCCGCCGAACACCCCCTCGTCGACGGACCCCTCGGCGCCAATCTTGGGTCCGACGTTTGCCCGCTGCAAGTTTTCCTTCCCGTCGGCGCCGTCGATGGTCGCGTTGAGCTCGAGGAACGGGCGCAGAGCCATCGTCGGCGCGTCGCCTAGGTACTTGAACGGGACCGCGATGATCGATGCCTGGCCCGAGGAGTCCATCCCGTTGCTTCGAGCGAGCGGAGAGGGGCTCACGGGCGGTCGCGGCGGCTCGAGCGGCGGCAGCGGCGCCCGGCTCTGCATCGCCGCCACCAGCGCGGGCGTCGACATCAAACCGTCGGTGAGCTCGCGCAGGACGGACAGCGCGAGCACCGAGTCGGTACCCCCGTTCGGCGCGGACGCGGCGCCGCACAGCATGGGCACGAGCGGCCAGAGGATCTGGCCCAGGCGATTACCCTCGCGAAGCGGCGAACTTCCCGGCAAACTTCCGGAGACCCGGAGGTTGCCTTCGCTCGCTCCGTCGCGCCACGCGCGAATGGACGCGAGCACGGCGGTGAGCAGCGCCCTGGTGATCTCCACCGTGTCGCCGTCCACGACGTCGCCCCTCCTGGAGAGCACCTCGACCGTGACCCGCGCGACGTCCGAGGCGACGGTGAATGCGTTGAGCTCGCCGTCGTCCGATCCCGTCGATCCCGCCGGCAGGTTCAGCTGGCTGCCAAACCCGACAGCCTTTGACGGCGAAACCGCCGCCGGCGACTCGATCGCGCGCCCCCACAGCCTGACGAGGACCGCGAGCATCTCGGCGAGCTCGACGGCGAGCGCCTTGGCGTGGTCCGCGCCCTCCTCGTTCGCCGCCACCATCGCCGCCTCGAGCGCTTCGAGCGCCAACCGCACGGCGACGCGGCGCTCCTTGGCGGGCCACGACGACAGCGCGCCCTCGTCGCTCAGCCCCGCGTCCGGAATCGATCCAAACCCGTCATCCTCCGGGTGCGTCACCGGGGGTAGGACACCCGCGGCCGCGTTGAAAAACTCCAGGCACGCGTCGAGCGCCGACAGCTGCGAGCTCCCGCGGGCGGCGGCGCGCCCAGCCGCCCTGAGCGCCTCCGCCGCGGCTCCGCCGGCGCGAGCGAGCGAGCTCGGGTTCCCCTCGGCTCCGCCGCCGCCCGACCCGAACGCGACCTCGTGCCCCGCCCCGTCGTCGTCGGCGACGCGCGCGTGCCCTGTCGCGACCTCGATCCACGAGGTGTCGTAGAGGAAGTCGCCGCCCATCTCCGGGTCGAAGCAATTTGGGGTCGGGGGCGCGAGAACCGCGCGCTCCAGCCGCAGAGACCTCGCCGCGTCGAGAAGCCGACCCACGGGATCCCCGGGCGCGCGTATCCCCTCCCGCCCAGCCGCGCTCGCGACAGCCCCCGCGGCGACCGCGTCCAGGACGGCGGCGCGGGTCGCTTGCCCCCCGATGAGGAGATGCTGCGCAGCCGCGTGGGACAGGAGCGCCCGGGCAGCCTCGGCGGCGCCGTCCCTGAGAGACGCATCCGGCAAATCCGCGGCGCCCTCGCGCTCCGTCTCAGCCGCCGCGAGCAGCACGACGGCCTGCGCGTGCGACCTGGCCCTGGAGAATGTCCCTGGGTCGTGTCTTATCGTCATCCACCGACGGAGCCAGCGGAGCAACGTGCTCTCGCCGCCGCTCGCGTCGCACCACGCCCGCACGGATCTCGCCGTGTCAGAGTCCCTCTCCGAGGCGGCGAGCTCGGAGGCTATCATGGACATCGCGTAAGCCTCGACGGAGAAGCGGTACGCCTCGGTCTCGTCGTCGCACCCGTCGTCCCCGTCTACTTCCGCGGAGACGGGCAGGCAATCCTCGAGACGGGACACGAAGGAGCTATCCGAACGCAGCGCCGCGACGGCGCCGCCGAGAAGGCGGTTGCCGTTCCACACGGAGAACAGGGACTTGAGTGCGGACGCCAACGAACGCGGATCGTTCGCCCGCATGGTTTTCGCCTCTCCTAGGCACTCGTACAGCGAATCGAGCGTGCTGGCGTCTTCCTCGTCCGGCTTCACGGCGCCGAGCTTGGCGGGAATCAGCATCGACTCGGCGAGCATGGGTTGACGCGCGGCGGCGGCGGTCACCAGCGCGGCGGCTGCGCGAAATCCCTTGGGGTCCCCGCGGGCCGCCGCGGGTTTAAGCGCGTTCACGATCGCCGCGCGCACGTCCAGCTTCGCAGCGGCCGCCACATCCGCGTCGCCCTTGTGCTTGTACGGCGAGTCAAACGCCGACGGGACGTCCGACGCCGCAGTGAGCGACGGGAGGGCGCAGGCCAGCGGTGGATCGGCGGGCGCGGCGGCGCACAGCGCGGCAAGCGCGGGGAGCGCGAGCGGGCGGAAAACGGCGTCGAACGGGTACGCCGCGTAGGAAGCCACGGCCGCCGCGAGCGGGGAACCTCCCCCGGGGCCCTCCACGAGCAGCGCGTGGGCCAAGGGTCCGGACTCCAGCGGCGACGGGGAGTTTTTCTCCTTGGCAACCTCCGCAAACGCGGACATCAGCGCGGGAAGCATACCGAGCGTGGCAGCCACGGCGTCCTCGGCGGCGGCAACCTCCGCCGCGCGTACGTCGTGCATGCGTCGGAGTGCCTCCGCGTCCATCGTCAGCGGCGCCAGCGTCGCCTCCGCGGCAGCCGCGTCCGAGGAGACGAAACCCGCGACGGCGGCTCGGCGCGAGGCGTTGGCGGGACCCGGCCGAGGCGCGAGCGCGGCGGCGATGACGCGCACCAGCGCCGCGTGGATCGCCCACCGGTCCGATCTGCGACGGTACCGCCACGTGCCGTGCTGCACGAGCACCTCCTGGAAGACGTGCTGCAGGATCGGGGTCATCGCCGGCGCCGCGCCAGCGCCGGCCCAGAGAAGCTTCGCCGTGAGACCGAGTAGCGCGAGGGTCACCGGGTACTCCCCGGTGGTGCACTCGGCGGGAAGGACCGATCGTTCGAACATCGCCAGGCCGACGGCGGGTCCGGGGGCGCGCATCGAGGCCAGCGGGCCCCGGGGCGCGCCCGTGTCCGCGTGAAGAAGGGGCGTCGCCGTGAGCTGAGCCAACGCGGCGCCGGGCGCGGCGGACGCGAGCGGCGCGGCGGCGTCGAGAGCGAGCGCGGTCCTCTCGAGCCCCGGGTGGTTGTTTCCGCCCGGTGTGCACGGTAACGTGGACCACGCCCTGCCCGGCGTCACGGCAGCGGCGATTACCGCGGTGAGCGCGGCGAGTATGGTGGTCGGTGTCCCCCGCGGCACGCCATCGGACACGTCCACCGCCGCAAATTTGGCGGCAAACGACGGAGCCGACTTGAGCACCTTGGCGATGAAGCTCAGGATGGCGTCGAGTTCTCTCGCGTCCGCCTCCTTCGCCGCGCCGGCGGTCGACAAGACACAGAGGCGGGCGATCGTAATCGCGAAACCATCCGCGGGCGCGTCCCAGGTGACGATGTCGGCACCCGGCCCCGAGGTGGCTGGACCCGCCGTGGCCATAACCGCGTTCTCGTCATCCTCCTCCTCGTCATCCTCACCAGCACCATCACCCTCCTCCTCGTCCGCGGCGTCCCGCGCGGAGCCCATGCGATCGATCGCGACGCCTCTCGCGCCCGCGGGGATGGCCGCGCCCGGGAGGTACGCACTGGCCAGCGCCACCGTCGATCGCACCGGGCCCGCCGGTAGCGGCGGTGCGGGAGGAGCGTCGCCGCCCCAGCCCATGTCCCGCCTCTGCTCGTAGTCGGCGTACTCGCCCTCCCATCGCTCCATCGCGAGCTTCCACTTGCGCGTGGGTTTGCCGTCTCGCCCGACGGGCACGATGGATCCCGCCATGTCCGCGCCCGGCCCCGAGGTGGGCAGCGCCACCGTCGGCGACCTGGACAGAAACGCGAGAGCGCACGCCGCGGCGTCGGAGCCGGATGCAAGCGCCGAGAGAGCCCTGAGCAAGGGCACGCCGTCCGCCGGGTGCCGTTCCCTGCATCCGACGAGCAGGTTCATCAGCGGCGCCTCCTGGCCGTCCCCGTGCGAGCCGCCCCAGAACTGCTCGCAGAGGATCGGTTGGCCCTCGACCAGCTCGACGAGGATATCCAGCAGCGTGTCGAGCTCGCCGGGCTTCAGCCTCTGCACGGGCAGCACGTCGAAAGCGGCCAGCGACGCGGTGAAGAGATTCTTGAGCACAGATTTGCACGCGTGTCCGATCCCCTTGATGTAGTCCGTTCGGAGCAGGGACAGCAGCGAATCGAAACCGGCGTCTCCGCCCGCCGCCCGCGCCGACATCTTCGCCGGGTCAGCCTCGGGCGGCGGCGTCAGGCCAGAGGCAGCCGAGGGAGCCAGGGACAGCAGAGTTGCCCACGCCAGGAGTACCGGGCCGTGCGTCGCGTCCGAGGGCCACTTACCGAGCGCCTTCGCCACGTCTTTCATCGCATCGACGTTCAACATGGCGTGCGTGTCGCCGCCGTCCGCGGCGTTCAGCGACTGCACCACGTCCTCCAGGTCCATCGTCTCTATGAGTATCACCGAGCACATCGCCCTGAACGAGTCCGAGAACCTGTTCACCGTCTCCCTGGCGTATTCCTCCCCTCGTTCACCGTCCACCCAAGCGTTGTTCACCAGCTCCGCGGCCGACGCGGGCGCCCGTCCCATCGCGCCCTCCTCAAACGCGACGGCGAGTCGCGTGAACCCACTCGCCGAGCACCTCACGCCCGGGCTGTAGTACATGTAGAACGCGCAGTCGAGCATCACCTGCGTCTCCTCGAGCGCCTGCGTCGCCCACATCTTGGCGAGCTGGGCGTTGCGTCTCCTGTCCTTCGAGTACTCAGCCGGTCGCGTAGGGGTGGACCCGCGCATGTGCGAGCAGAGCGCGCCAGTCAGCTTCTCCTCCAGGCCCCCGGCCAGCAGGTCTCGAAGGCACGCGCGCGCGTGGGCGAGCGCGGGCGTGACCTCGTCGTCGTCGTCGTCGTGTTCGGCGTCCGTGCCTCGCTCCAGAAGTGCCTGGATGCATTTCATCAGCTGGAGTCGCTCGGCGAAGTAGTAGCGGGTGAGGCGGACCACGAGGTCGTCGTCGCAGGCGGTGGGCAGCGGAGACTTGTCCTCATCCAAGCAGCGCCGCAGGAGCGCGTAGGTCTGCACCTCGTCCAGCGCCAGCCTGGTCGACGCCTCCACCGTCACCTTGCGGATCGATTCGTTCAGGTTGAGAGGCTGATCGCCGTAGCCGCTCACCGTCCCGCTCTCCACCGCAGCCTTGGACGCCGACGACGGGGGCTTGAACGAGTCCAAGCATCCCTTCAGAAAATCCGAGCAGTCGCCGAGCAGCTTCTCGACCTCCTCGGGCGAAGTGGCGAGCGACCCCAAGCCCTCGAGCACGGAGAAGACCTCCCGGTAGCTCGGAAGGACTTTACTTCCTGAGGTCATTGCGACTCCTGGCTCGGACCCTGCCTCGAGGCCCTATGGCAGTTGAGGGGGCCGATCTCGCGCCGGCAGTTCGCCTTTTTAATTTTACCCACGCTCTTGCGATTACCTTGCTTGTACGATTTGTGATAATTTCCCATTATTTTGCAACTGGAAATATGTGTTGACTAAATTTTCTTAATGGAAAACTGATATTGCATTCCTGATACTGGTTGCCTGTCATCAGTTCTTCCAACTGCCAAGATCTGTGAAAACCTCACGCTCCGGTAATCCGGTTGACGACGTGGTCTTCCCCGTCACCCTTCCCAACTCCACCCCACTTCGAGAGAGACGCGAGTGCGCTTCGCGCGACTGCGTAGAGTCAAAAGGGATATCAACGATGGCGGCGATCGCGGCAACGTCGCTAGGATCGCGCGCGGCGCTCCCCAAGGCGATGAGGGTGCGGAGGGGTCGCGAGGGTAACTGGATAGGGTATGGGTCAGTGTCGGCGAGGCCGATCGTCAGGCCCGCGGCGGCGGCGCGTGGCGCGGAGATCAGGACGCGCGCGGTCGCGAACATCGGAGTGGCGACGATGCCCGGGCTCGGCGCCGACGGCGTCTGGGACCCCCTGGGTTTGGGCAGGGCGAAGGGCTGGGAGGTTGGGGACAACGACTGGAACGAGAGCGAACGGCGTCTCGAGGGTTCCGGGTCCGTCATGGCGCTCGCTCGCGGAGGCCGCAGCGTCAAGGCCATGAACACCGGCGCGGGCGGTGGCGGCGACTTCATGAACGACTTCATGAACAGCAAACTCCCCGGCAAGATCGGCACCGTGCTCCTCCTCCTCATCCTCAGCCGCGTGGGAACTTACATCCCTATCTCCGGAGTTGACCGCGACGCCTTCGCAGAATCCCTGCAGGGTGGCGGGAACGTGCTCGGCTACGTGGACACCCTCACGGGCGGCAGCATCTCTAAGCTCGGCATCTTTTCCCTCGGCATCGTCCCGTACATCAACTCTTCCATCATCTTTCAGGTGCGTGATACCCCACGAGCTCGGAACAGGTTTCGTTTTTCCCACTTTCGTCTTTCGCAAAGCACTGGCGGTGACATGACCTAATGGTCTCGTTCGATTGAGGTTCGGCGGAAAATACCGCTAGCGCCATGAAAAGAACAACGGAAACTGAGCCACGCGTGCTGCGAGGAACGTCGTTTTTCCCCCGGCTTCGCATTGCCTCCTAATCGCCACTCACTGACTCCGCATCCCGCTTGCCCCGCAGCTCCTCACCTCGGTGTTCCCGAGCCTGAAGAAGCTCCAAAAGGAGGAGGGCGAGGCTGGCCGTCGAAAGTTTCAGCAGTACCAGCGCTACGGTGCCCTCGGCTTCGCCGTCGTGCAGGCGGTGGGTCAGTGCCTGTACGTGCGCCCCTTCGTTGAGGACTTCAACCTCGGATGGCTGGTTGAGTCGTCCGCGGTGCTCACCGCAGGCGCCATGATCCTCCTGTACATCGGCGAGGTTCTCACCGAGCTCAAGCTGGGCAACGGCACGTCGCTGCTCATCTTCACTAACATCATTTCTTCGCTTCCCAGCTCGTTTGGCCAGACACTGTCTCAGGCTTCCGAGAAGGGCGATGCCGCCACGGTGCTTCCCGTGTTCTTTGGCGCCTTCTTCCTCACCACCCTCGGCATCGTCTACGTGCAGGAGGCTGAGAGGAAGATCCCGATGAACTATAGCACCAGGTTCCAGGCAGGGGGTCTGGCGAAGAGCTCCTACCTCCCCTTTAAGGTGAACTCGGCGGGCGTCATGCCCATCATCTTTGCATCCTCGCTCCTGGCGCTCCCGGCGACGCTCGCCAGGTTCGCGCCCAATCCGGTGATCATCGGAGCCGCCAAGGCTGTGTACCCCGGCGGCGTGGCCTACGTTCCGGTCAACATCGCTCTCATCTGCTTCTTCAACTACTTCTACACTTTCCTCCAGCTGGAGCCCAAGGATGTGGCGGACCAGCTCAAGAGGCAGGGCGCGAGCATCCCGGGCGTCCGCCCTGGCGCCGCCACCAGCGGGTACATCACCAGGGTCCTCGAGCGCCTCTCGATCCTGGGAAGCGTCTTCCTCGGTTTCCTCGCGCTCGCTCCCACGGCGGTGGAGGGCATCACCGGCCTGACCACCTTCCGAGGATTCGCCGGCACGTCGCTGCTCATTCTCGTCGGCGTCGCCACGGACACCACCCGCAAGGTCCGCTCGGAGATTGTGATGAGCCGCTACGATACCTCCTTGGACGATTTCTACAAGGACATGCCGAAAAAGTAAAGTAGGTTTGATATAAAACGAAAGAATCGTAAAGAATAGCTGCTGCGTCGCGCGACATCCCAATAACTCTTGGTGTGGGGACGGGGACTTTTTCTAGAACCTGCCCCTTCCGCGCCCGCCGCCGCGACCTCCACCTCCGAAGCGCCCACCGCCTCCCCGGCCTCCGCGGCCACCGGGACTGAAACCCCCGCGTCCACCC
This sequence comes from Micromonas commoda, assembly GCF_000090985.2. NCBI lineage: Eukaryota > Viridiplantae > Chlorophyta > Mamiellophyceae > Mamiellales > Mamiellaceae > Micromonas > Micromonas commoda. The sequence goes on along the minus strand of NC_013045.1, from coordinate 475,903 downwards.
CCGCGTCCCTGAAAGCCGCCACGACCGCCGCCGCCGCGACCGCCGCCGTAACCGCCGGACTGTTGCGGTTTCATCACCAGCTCCGGGAGCTCCTCGCAAACCGAGATGGTGATGGGCGTGGGCCCCTTGGTGTCGCTGAGCGCCAGGAACTTCTCCTGAAGCTCGGACGGCACGTCAAAAACTGCCCCCTTGGAGTCCGCCTGGAGGGTGAGCCTGCGGAGCTGGATGTCCTTCTCGTCCATGCGTTGTTTGAGAAAGTTCCACACGTATGTCGGCGTGCGAATCTCGGTGTTGTTTCCGGCGGTGAACAGCAGGGTGGTCTGACCGGTGTGGGAGGTGAGCAGCGACCTCTGGCGGAGCTCGCCGTGACCCGCGAGTTTGGCGAGTGCGGCGGCGAGCATTTCCGTCGGGTCGGCGCCCTCATCGTGCTCGCCCGCACCTTCGGCGAGGAGCTCGCGCGCGGCGTCCATGAACATCTTAGCCGCACCCTTGTGCACAGCGCGCACCTGCTGGATGACAATCTTGGCCGCGGCCGCCACCATCTCGGCGGGCTGCGGGGGACCGATGCGGACAAACTTGAACCCGCCCTTGCGCTCGATGTTGGGGATGGCCCACTCGTTGCGCGGGGTGCACAAGGTAACGCAGATGCCGGTGGCGCCGCCGCGTCCGGTGCGGCCGGAGCGGTGGATGTACGTCTCGGCCTCCTTGGGGGGCTCGCACTGCACCACGAGCTCCACACCAGAGATGTCGAGGCCGCGCGCCGCCACATCCGTCGCCACGAGGGTCTGAAACTTGTTCTTCCTGAATCCGTCGAGCACAACCTCGCGCTGGGACTGGTTCACGTCGCCGTGGAGAGCCTTCGCGCCCTTCTCGAGCTCCTTTTGGAGCGCCTCCTGGAGCTCGCCGCAGTCGCGCTTGGTGTCGCAGAAGACGATGACGCGGCCATCGCCCGGGACCTTGGCGCGGATGAGATCGCACACCAGGTCGGTCCGTTCGCTCCATTGACAGTTGATGAGCATGTGTTGCACGGAACCGGATGCCTTCTGCTTCTCGTCGCCCACCAAGTCGATGGTGGTGTACCCCGGGACGAGGAACCTCTTGGAGATGTCCGCGACCCACTTGGGCAGCGTGGCGGAGAAGAGCACGGTCTGGAGGTTGGCGTTGTCCTTGGCGTGGTTCAGGATGGTCTCGATGTCCTCGACGAATCCCATGTTGAGCATCTCGTCAGCCTCGTCGAGCACCCTGAACCTGAGCTTCTCGAAGGAGAGCGTCTTGCGGTCGAGGTGGTCCTTGACGCGGCCAGGGGTGCCGATGACGATGTCGCAGCCCTGCCTCAGCGCGCGCTCCTGCTCGCCGTAGGGGGCACCGCCATAGACGCAGATGGAGGTGAGGCCGAACGCCTGACCGATGTGCTGGAAGTCGGAGTGCACCTGCTTGGCAAGCTCGCGGGTGGGCGCGAGGAGCGCCACCACCGGCCGACGGCCCTGCACCCTGCGGCCGGACGCGGGCATTGGATTCTCGCGGTTGATGACCTCGACGATGGGAAGGACAAAGGCGAGGGTCTTGCCGCAGCCCGTGCGCGCGCGGCCGACCAGGTCCTTACCGTCCAAAATGGGCTGGAAGCACTGCGCCTGGATACTGTACAGGGAGGTGATTCCCTTGGTCTCGAGCCTGGCGCACACCTCCTTGGAGAGGTTGAAGTTGCTGACGTGATTCTCGTCGACGGAGGCGTCGCCGTCGGAGGCTTCCTTAGCGTCATCGTTGGAAACCTTGGGGGTCTCGGGCGCCATCTGCTCGTCGGAGTCCGAGTCCGAGGAGCTGGAGGAGGAGCTGGAGGAGGAGTCCGAGTCCGAGTCCGAGTCAGTGTCGGAGCTGTCGGAATCGGAGTCGACCGGCTTTTTCTTCTTCTTCTTCGCGGCGGCGACCGCGGCGTCCTCCTCGTCCTTCTTCTTGGACTGCTTGGAGGCCTTGCCCGCCTTAGCGATGGCCTTGGTGGACTCGACCTCCTTGCGCTTGCGCTTGCCGGGCTCCTGCATGTCCGCGGGCTCCTCCACCTTCTTCGATTTCTTGGCAACCTTCTGCATTGTTGTGGCGGCGGTCGCTTGGTGACGCGAGTTGCGCGCTCTTCGGGCTTAGCTCTCGGACTTTGCCGGGCTGGGGCAGCCTCGGAGCGTTCTCTCGACGGTGTGGTGAAAACTAGCAAGCGTGTTCGAATGCGTCACGCAAACGACTACTACTGCTGTGATGGTTGAAATGCGTTGGCGAAAGACGGCGCCGACTCCCGCCGTTGCGTCCGATTTTCTCAGCCGTCGGCCATCAGGCCTCGGACTAAACTGCGCGGTACATTTTTAACTCAAAGATCGACGGTTTAATTTCGCTCGACCGGACCGGACCCATCATGGCAAATGCCCACTCTCAGGCTAAAAACTTTTTTGTGAAGAGCACGAGCCCAAAAATCCCGAGGGTTCTGCACAGTTGCGGTCGAAGGCGTCGAGACCTCAGGCGGGGCGCGATGGGGGCGGACGATGTGTCCAATCCGCTGGCGCCGGATTATGCCAATCCGGTGCCCGAAAAGCCCAAGCCAAAGTCGAATGCCGACTTTCGAAAGGTGCGTGCCCCTCCGAAGGCGCAACGACTGACGATTCTGCTTTTTGACAAATCTATGCTCCGAGATCTGACAACACCGACCCTTTCAACCCGCGCAGCTTCTGATGACGCCGAGGGCCGTCGGCGGCGGCGGCAGGGGTGGGAACCGCGGCGAGTTCCAGAGACCCAAGCCAAAGTTCAAGCCCAAACCCCGCCCGAAGCCCGTCGAGGACGAGCCCGAGGGCCCGACGTATCGCGACCGAGCCAAGGAGAGGCGCGAGGAGGCCAACCCGGACTACGTGGGCGATCAGGCGCTCTTCCCCGGGGCGGTCCCGGGGAAGGTTCCGGGTTACGCGCCGCCCGGTGCACAGGACGAGCTCCGCCAGCTGTCCATCGAGGAGTCTAAGTACCTGGGAGGCGACATGGAGCACACGCACCTCGTCAAGGGATTGGATTTTGCGCTTCTTCGCAAGGTCCGCGCCGAGATGAAAGAGAAGGAGAAGGACGACGCGCACGCCGAGAGGGAGAAACCGGAAGATAAGGTATCGGGGGAGGAGAAGATTCCCGGGGAGAAGAAATCGGAGCCGCCGAAGCCCGAGGACGACGGGCGAAGATTCGACGAGGACGGAAGGGAGCTCGTTTTCCACAGCGACATGGCGCGGAACCTGTACGACTGGGTCATCGAGTCGAGCAAGGTACCCGACCCGAAGGACGTCCATCCGGACTTTGCGTCGGGCAGACTGGCGTATAGGTTCAACCTGGACGACCCGGACAAACCCCCGGAGGCGTTTTTGAAGCCCGAGTCGGAGGCTGTGCGCCCGCCGTACGTGCCCCCACCCAAGGATCTCGGCCCGATTGTTCCAAACGAGAAGTTCGCGTCGGGCAGGCTGGCGTTTAGGTTCGACCTCGACGATCCGACCGACACGGTCACGACCGTGATGCGGCCGATGTCGGAGCCGCCCAGCCACAGGATGTTCGGACCCGACTACCAGTTCGTATCCGAAAAGGACAAGGAGTTGCTGCTAGACGTCGCAAAGATTTTTAAGAAGCACGTGGACGCCGGGACGTGGCCGATCCCAGACGAGAACTCGAAGGGCAAGGATAAGAAATCGAAGAAAAAAGCGGCGAGGGAGGCGGAAGCCGCCGCCGCGGCTGCCCGTGCGAGGGAGCTCGCGGAGGAGGAGGAACGCGCCCGGAAACTCGCGACTGAACCGGACTCGGACGAGGACATCTTCGGAGACGCCGGGAAGGATTACGAGCCGACGGTGACAAGTTTGGCTCAAGAAGGCGACAAGAATAAGGCGTCCATCTTCGGGGAGGACGAGCCCACGCACGACGGTTTCTCCGGGAGAAAGACGTACAAGAAAGAGGAGGCCAAGAAAGCGGACGGACCCGTGATCGAGGACGTCTACGGCCTCGCCGGTCCCCTGCCCGCGCCGCCTGCGCCGGACTTTCGGTCCATCGACCCGTGGAAGGAATACTACGCCAGATACGTCGCCGCGGGGACGGTGACGCGGGAGGGCGCGGAGCGATGGGATCCCAACGCGGCGAGCGAGTACCTTCAGACGATTCCCGACTTCGCGCTCGCAATCTCCGCGCACTCGGTCAAGCTTCAGGAGCGAGAGGAGGCGGCGGAGGCGGCGAGGGAGAAGGAGAGGGGAATCCTAACCAAGGAGAAGGTCAAGCTCCGTCCAAGCGGCGACAAGCCGATGGACGCCGCGGCGGCGAAAGCTGAGCTGGAGCGCCGCGCGGAGATGTCGCTCGCCGCGGACGACGGGTACGGCGAGTGTTACGCCGGTGGTTTTGGGGATTACGGCGCCAACGCTTACGAGAGCGACGACGAGGCTGACGGGCGAAAGAAAAAAGAGGCGGAGGACGCCGCCGACGGCGGCGCGGATACCAAGGGCCCTAAACCCGGGGGCAAAGCGGGCAGGGCGGGTCCCGGCGCGAAGGGGGGTAAACCGGATCTCAAGGCGCTGGAGAGGGAGAGGGACCAGAAGATAAACTCCGAGCTCGGCAGCCTGCACAAGATGATGAAGGAGAAGTACGGCGACAAGGTTGACGTCGCCTTCGGAGAAGGGAAGGGCGGCGGCGAGGGGGGCGGCGGCGGCAAGCGCGCCGGTGAGGAGGAGGACGGCGAGGGGGGCGGCGGGGGGCGTAAGAAGCGCATGAAGTTGTGAAGCGCGCCCGGCGTATAGATAGATAGACGGTCTGTGACGATTGAAGAGGAGGGTGCCGTCGACACAGACGCTCTCAAAACACTGAAGAGGCTTGGCACACTCGCTCACTTTTTAGCACAGCCGGGCGGAGGGATGCGGCCCAACGCCAGAGGAGAGGGAGGGACGGGTGTAAACCCTCTTCCTCCTCCTCCTTCGTCCGTCACGGCCAAGCCGTTCGGTGTTCTGCCTCTCCCGCCGCCGCGGGCGGGGGCCGCAGGCGGCGCATCTGCGTCGGGCAGGGACGGACCGGCGGCGGTGGCGCCCCTCCCGCCGCCGCGAGCGGGGGGCGCCGGGGGCGCGTCCACGTCGGGCAGGGGCGTGTTTACGCCTCTACCCGCACCGCCCGGTGGGATGGAGGGGCACGCCCCGGCTGGTGGATACGGGTCTCACGGCGCGCACTTCGCGACGCGCCGGGCGAGTGAAAACGGGGCCGCGAACGGCGATGGGACGGGGGCCAAGGAAGGAACCCCGCGGAGGAAGCGAAAGAAGACGCGTCGCACATCGCGGCGCGGCGTGGGGAGGGCGAAACGAGCGGCGAGCCCCGACGCGGAGGTGGGGGCGGCGCACGCGCGCGCGGTGAGCGCCGCCGTGGACGTCATCGAGTCGAGCAGCGAGGAGGAGGGCGAGGTGCGCGACGACGACATCCCCACCTCGCGGCGGTGGTCCGAGGGGAACGAGGGGAACGAGGGGGGCGCCGGGGCGGACCCTCCAACGCCGGAGGGGTCGTCCGGCCTCGGGGAGTCGTCCGGCCTCGGGGAGTCGGACGGCCTCGGGGAGTCGGACGGCCTCGGGGAGTCGGACGGCCTCGGTGAGTCGTCGGATGACGAGCCGATTGTGTCCCCGGTGCTGAGCGCTCGACCGAGCCTGCAGGAGGCCGCGCACCGGGTCTTCTCGGACGACGTCGGGATCGGCGGCGGGGAGACGAAGGGAACCGCGCCTGGTGAGGCTGGGGTGACGCGAGCGTCCCGGAGGGTGAACCCCGGGTGGGGGGAACCTCGCGTGGTTCGGGCGCACGCGACGGGACCGCCCGCGACGAGGGCGAGTCGCGCCGTGCTCAAGCTGCTCGAGCGTCGGAAGCTCGCGCTCGTCCTGGACCTGGATCACACGCTTCTCAACTCTTGCATGTCCACGGAGATGGACGAAGAGCCGGAGAGGAGTTTGCTCAAGTTCAGGCTTGATCACGAGAAGGGACTGGGCCCGGAGGGTAGGACCCTGCACTTTGTGGAGAGGCTTCAGATTTGGACGAAGCTGAGGCCCGGGGTTAAGAAATTCCTGCGGCAGGTTGCGTCCATGTTTGAGGTCCATGTCATCACCATGGGCACCCAGTCGTACGCCGACGAGATGCGACAGCTGATCGACCCCGGCAGGCAGCACATCAAAGGATCCGTGATTGGGCTCGGACAGATGGACGAGTTTGGCGAGTTGCAGCCCGCCGACAAGAAGCGACTGGACGGCGAGCTCTCCGGCCTTGATTCCATCGCCGTGGTGCTCGATGATCACGTCGGAGTGTGGCCGGATCACGAGGAAAACCTCATCGAGATCGATCGGTACCTCTACTTCCCGTCGGCGCTGAAGCAGTTCGGGGTTTGGCGGAATGGGGCGTCCCTGCTGGAGAAGAAGGTTGACGAGATTGCAGATCGGAGCACGCTCGCCGCTGCGTTTGAGGTTTTGCGGCGGGTGCACCAGGACTTCTTCGCCGAGAGGGCCGGGCACCTCGCGCTCGCGAACAAAAAGGCGAAGGATGCCGCGATGGCGGAGCTCGCCCGGGGTTTGGATTCGGAGTCAGAAGACACGGACAATGAGGCGCGGGAGAAGCCGGAGTCAACCGAGCTGGAGACGACTCCCGGCCGCAGGGATCCCCAGGTTCCAGTGACCGTCCCGGAGATACTCGCGCTCGAGAAGAAAAAGGTTCTCGCGGGAACCGGGCTGGTCTTCTCCGGCGTGTTCCCGCTGGACGCCCCTCCGCACGAGCAAAAGATGTGGCGACTAGCGGAGCAGTTTGGCGCCAGGTGCGAGACGCAACCTGGTCCAAACACATCACACGTGGTGGCGAAGACCTGGGGTACGGGGAAGTGCCAGTGGGCAAAGGAGAACGGCAGGCACGTGGTTTCCCCGGATTGGTTGTTCTGCTCCGCCTTCTTGTGGTCGAAAGCTGACGAGCGCGCATTTAACCCACCGGACCACCGCAAATGATCAAATAAATATGACAACACCAAAGCACTCAACTCGACTACACGTCCCGCCCCAACGGTAAGATCGAGTCCTCCGCGGGCTGTTCATCCGGCCCGGATTCCCTCAACTTCTTCATCTCTGGTAATTCTTGCGTACCGACAGTCTCTTCTCCTGCGGGCCCCGCTTCACCCTCAGCCGGCCGTTTCAAACCGTTGACGTCGCCGGGTCTTGCTCTGTTCTGCGCGGAGTTGGCCTGCGCCTGAATTTTGGAAAGAGCCTCCAGCCTGGAGAGCCCGCCGAGCGAAGCCTTCGGATCGTTGATCGCGTGACCGGCACCGAACCTCCCGCCCATCACGCCGCCGTCGCCTGCCCTCACGCCCCCCGCGAGCCCCGCGACGCCCGGCAGTCCATTGCCCGCGCCCAGCAGCCCCGCGCCCAGCCAACTTTGAGCGCTCAAACCGGCTCCGGACGAACCGCCCACTCCCGCGAAACTCCCGCCGGACATCGCCGCCGCGAGCTGCGCTTGCTGCAGACTGGCTCGTCGCAACGCGTCCATCTGCGCGGTTTGTTGTCCACCGCCCATCGTGGCGCTCAAGAGGTCGGCGAGGCGCGCGGGGGTGTGACACTGTTTGCACACCACGATCTGCGTCCCGACTTTCAAGGTCAGTTCCTCGAGTGTCTGCCTGAGGCTGGCGTTCTCCGCCTGGAGCTGAGCGTTGAGCGACAGCAGGATCGTCATCACCGAGTTGTCCAACTGTTGTTGTTGTTGCTGCTGCTGCTGTTGTTGCTGCTGCTGCTGCTGCTGCTGACCGAGCCTGTACATGGATGGATTGAGCCCCAAGCCCGCGGTGTTCATTCCTCCGTTCCCTCCGAGGTTGGCGAGCACGCCGAGTCCCCCGATCCCTCCGAGGGCCCTGAGTCCCGCCGTGTTCATGCCCGCGTCACCCGTGCCGAGGACGGGGGAGCCCAGACCCGACCCGCTGGGCCCTTTCGCGGCGGCGGCGGCGGTACCCGCAGCCGTACCCACGCCCCTGCCGACGTCGACGTTCCCAGCCTTCCTTCTGAACTTGAGCCTGCCGGCGTGGCACAACACGGGACCGTTCGCGCAGAGGCACAGCTTGGTGCACTGCGAGGCGAACGCGGCGGAGGAGAAGTGTCAGGAGAAGGGATGTGTCGAGATGGAGGAAGGGGGACCAGGGGTGAGGATGGAAAAATCTCTCGGGGGTGCTCCTCACCTTCGGGCAATCTTCCAGGCTCACTTTCTTGTCGAGCCCCGTGTTTGCGTAGCGCTGGCCGCAGTCGGTGGTGTGGTACGTCAGGCCGCACCTCGGACATCTAGCGGTCGCGCGGTTACCCCTGCCAAGCGGTGCCGCGCACTTATGGCACGTTCCTTGCGTCGGGTTCGACGTCAGTCCGACCGCCGCCCCCGAGCTCGGCGGGTCCATGACCCCCTTACGTAAATTGCCGCGGTGCGACACGGTCACACAATTCTTCGCGCGCCCGATCGTTCCCGGTCCGGCGAAACGCACGCGTAAGCAGCGCCGGAAAGGTCCCTGGGCTCAGATATTCCCGCTTTTCGGCCTGATGCGCGTGTGGGAAGTCGCGGCACGCGAACTGCTACAATTCCGTCGTTATGCGTCGTCTATTCTATCGTTCTACTCGTGCGCTGGTGAATATTAGAGATTTTTGAGAGTCCATTTTAGACCGAGGAAGGTTGATCTATTTGCCCCACGTTTTTTTTGCTCATCAACACGTGCTCAATGAAATTTCGGGTGATTTCTCAGTTGATTTCGTAGGAGCCCCCGTGTGCTGCCAGACTTCCTACCGTGGACAGATTTAGGAAGGGACTCGTAGGAAGGGACTCCTAACCCCCACCCGTTCAGAAAAGTTTGGGTTGAATTCGTCTCTCATCAGCACGCCTTTCCATTTGTCCACGGGATCCTCGGACCAATGAAAAACACGTTCTCCTCTTCGATTCCGAAATTGTTCAAATTTAGTTCGGGTTTTTTGTTCGTGAGATCGTTCGTTCTATTTTCGATCACACGAAGGTACGAAGGTACCTCAAGGTATGTTTTTTTTCTCCCGCCCCAAGCCCCCCCCGCCCACAGCCCGAGTCAAGTGCAAAGAGAGGTTTGCACTCGCGCTGATAAAAGTTATGGGTAAATAATCGCTGCGACCCTCGCGCACAGACGATTGAGCGGCGCGGCGCTCCGGTGGCGAGGTCACCAAGGTCACCCGGTCGCACGAGAGGTATCCCAGGTACCGTTCAAGTCGCGTCGACCCGCGCGCCTGAGCCCCACGCCGGCCGATCACGCGCGCGCGCGCCGCGCGGAGAGGTCCGAGGAGCGGCTGCGGCCAGTTGCCCCGGGGCGCGCGGGCGCGAATCGGTCGAGGCGCGATCCGCGGAGACGGGATCCTTCGGCGGAAGTTTCGAGCGCACGACGAGAGGACGCACACTTAGTAGAGGGCGAGCGCCGCTTCGGTAGAGAGCGAAGGGCGGCCGCGGGGCGCGAAACGGTGCGGGCACGATGTCCATGGAGGCTCTCGTCGCGGCGCTCCAAGATCCGGAGACGCGCGAGAATGCGCTGCTGGACCTGAGCAAGAAGAGGGACATGTTCACGGACTTGGCGCCCATCTTGTGGCACTCCTTCGGCGTCATCCCCGCGCTGGTCCAGGAGATCGTGTCCATCTATCCCCTGCTCTCGCCGCCGTCGCTCACGAACCACGCGTCCAACAGGGTGTGCAACGCGCTCGCGCTCCTGCAGTGCGTCGCGTCGCACCCAGACACCCGCGCGTTCTTTCTCAACGCGCACATCCCCCTGTTCCTGTACCCTTTCCTGAACACGGTGAGCAAAACGAGGCCGTTCGAGTACCTCCGGCTCACGTCCCTGGGCGTCATAGGCGCGCTGGTCAAGGTTGACGACACCGACGTGATCAACTTTTTGCTCTCCACGGAGATCATCCCGCTGTGCCTGAGGACCATGGAGCTCGGGAGCGAGCTGTCCAAGACGGTCGCCACGTTCATCGTGCAGAAGATTCTGAGCGATGAGGTCGGATTGAACTACATATGCGCCACCGCCGAACGATGCTACGCCGTGGGCACTGTGCTGGGCGGGATGGTCACCATGCTCGCGGAACAGCCGTCGGTGAGGCTCCTGAAGCACATCATCAGGTGCTACTTGCGACTGTCTGACAACCCGCGGGCGCGGGAGTGCCTCCGCCAGTGCTTCCCGGATCAGCTGCGGGACCCGAACTTCACCGCCTGTCTCAAGGACGATGTGGCGACGCAGAAGTGGCTGATGCAGCTCCTCATGCAGCTGGGTTCAAACTAAGTGTTAGGGGGTTTTAGGGGGTTGTTTCAGGGTACTAGGCCCTGAAGTCGCATACAAAATCATCACATTCAAGAAGCGGAAAACTTCATCGTCATTACGTATCGAACTATTTCTCATCAGAGCCAGGTGGGGCGAAAGACGTGTTGGCGTCACGTCCCCGCGGGGCAGTCTGCGACTTCCCCTCCGCTCCGCAGTCCGCGAAAACAAGCGTGTTCCTCCGGTCGTGTGATTTGTTTCGTCGTATCTCACCTCCTGTACCCCAGCCTCAGCGCCTGTTTCATGTTGCTCAGACGGTCCCGGCTCACCTTGTACCCGTTAACCAGCACTCCGAGCCCGAGACCCAGGCCCAGGCAGACCCCCAACCCGAGCCCGACGCCGATCCTGATCCCGGCGCTGAACCAGGTGAGCTCGCCGGTGAACAGATCGTTCGAAGCGCCCGTCTTGTCCTCCGTGTTCGTGGAGTGGTACTCGTGCATGAGATCCTCGTACTTCTTGCGAACGTTCCGCAGCAGCTCCGCGCGGTCGAAGAGGCTCATCTCCCCTTTCCACGGCACCAGACTCCACGGCGCCGTTCGAAGTGGAGCCCTCGCGCCGTCAAACGCGTCGGTTGGTTCGCCGTTTGCGTCGAGGACACCGACGCCGTTGCCGTTCGAAGGGGAGCACGTTTGAGTCGATGCACGGTTTGGGTCGATGTCGGACGTGGCGTGAATGTCGATGTCGTCCACGTCGCTGGGCGCAGACTCCCCGCTTCCGTCCTCGTCGTCGCTGCCAGTCTCGGGCCAGTCGTGCAGCTCCACGATGGCGTCGAGGCTGGGCCGCTGGACGAAGGATCGCGGGCTCGTCACCTTCCACCACTGCAGCGCGCTCTCCCGAGTCATGCACGTGTGCCTCCCGTCGCACGTCCCCACCAGGCACAGCTCCAGACCCAGTGCGCATCCCCCGTCGTGTGCACCCGCGCCGAGCGCCGAGGAGAGACCCGAGTGGATCGTTTGGGATCTCATCGCGAATGCATCTTCGGCGGCTCCGGGCGACGCGTCGAGGTCGACGCAGGCGCGACCCCATTGCGCGGCGGTGGAACCCAACGCGGAACCCGAGGGGTTCAGCTCGAGGGACCACGCCCCGTCGTCGGCGACGAAATCGCCCTCGGCGTCGTTGCGCACCACCCTGCCGGTGGCCCAACGCTCCTTCTCGCACGAAATCTCAAAACGTATCGACTCGAACAGAACCAACTCGTCCATGGAGACGTAGCAGCCCGCCCTGTCCCTCTTCAGGAGAACCTCCACGTCATCGCGCGCCTGCGCAAAGATCGGGCGGGAGTGGAAGTTAGCGCGCGGCGGCGAGAAGACGAGCGAAGGGTCGGCGACGATACGAACCCCGCGCGCCGCGATACGGCGCGGGCGAGGTTGGGGCGCGCGGGAAAAGTTACTTTTTCCCCCAGTTTGTTATCCCAGAGGAACTTTCTCACCTGAATGCTCACCCCGTTCGCGATAAGAGGGGCGCCGTTGCCGGGCCTCGGCGGGAAGCGGAGGCGCAGCTCGGGGTGGTGCGAGAGCTCGGACGGAGCGTCTCCGACGAGGCACTTCACTTTCACGAACATCGCGCGCCCCTGGTACGCCTCCTCGAGCCGGAGCACGTTGCCCTCTCCGCTCCTGGGCCACTCCACCTTTATCGCACCGCCGGGGAGGGTCGAGTCGACTTCCATGGTCGCCGCGCCGCGTCAGGGTTGGGGGGCTTTCGCGCCCGGTCGAAAGATCGAATCGTCGATACGATGCTGGGGGAGTTGAACCCCGCACCGTCTGAAGGAGCCGGCACGTTCACCGCGCAACAGCGCGGGTCAGAGTGGCGTAGAGTGAGGGCCATCGTCAGCGTGACGCAAGCAACCAATCAGATTTTTTTAACATCTTGCTGGATTTTTCGACGAAAGTTCCTACCGAGAGGGTATTTGCCCATACGACGGTTGGGGTCTGTTCCCTCTCGGGGTCATTAACTCGCCGAATTTCCCGCGAGTTGCGCTTCCGAGAGAACCACGAACCGGCGCTTTACACTCGCCATACAATGAGGGCGACGAGCCGCTCGTGAAGCCCTGCAGCTCGGCGTTCGTGCATCGCAGCTGCCTGCTGAGGTAGCAGTCGCAACAGATGCTGAGCGTCGCTTCCAAGGGGGAGGCGTGCCGATATTGCTTCGATGAGGGCGACGAGCCGCTCGTGAAGCCCTGCGAGTGCAGGGGCAGCTCGGCGTTCGTGCATCGCAGCTGCCTGCTGAGGTGGCAGTCGCAACAGATGCTGAGCGTCGCTTCCAAGGGGGAGTCGCCAGCTGTGGCGCTGTCGTGCCTCGTGTGCAGAAGCAGGTACACAACCGAGCCTCCCACCCCGGGGTCCCTCCTTGAGCTGGTCAGGGGCACCGGCGGCGCGGCGCTCGCCGCCCTGCTCCACCCCGGGACGTTTCTCGTTTCGAGGGAAAGAGCGCTGCCGGATGCGGCCACCCTCGCGAGCGCGCCGAATTGGTTGAGGTGGATCATCGAGCACAAGCACCGGCACTGGGTCAAGTCGGTGTACCTCCTTACACGCGTGGAGGCTAGGCCGGATTCGGAGAACGGCGACGTGCTGATTGGCGTGAACGTGACGCGCGCCAAGAGGTCGGGCGCGGGGAGCGACGACGAGGACGCGCCGCCCGACGACGACGACGACGACGACGACGACGACGACGAATCATCGGACGACGACGAGGGCGACGACGAGGGCGACGACGCGGGCGACTCTCGCCCGCGCATGCGGAGGAGGCTGGTCGCCGGGTCCTCCTCATCGTCGAGCTCCGCGCCGACGGCTGAGAACGCTGCGCTCGTGATACAACGCACGTGGCGGCGGTGCCGAGAGAGGCACGACGAGCGCGCCGCCTCCGCCGCCTCCGATGACGACTCTGATGACGACTCCGACTTCTTAGAGTCTCTCAACCACGACTCCGACTTCTTAGAGTCTCTCACCCGGACGTACGTCGGCGGCCCCGTGCACCCGAGAAGAAGGATAATACTTTTCGTCTCCCCGACTGGCGCAAACGCGCTCTCCCCGACGGGCGACGCCCTATGCGAGGTTCCGCTGGACCGAACGTGTCACCCGGGTTCACGCGCGAGGGCGTTCGCGTACCACCCGACGGCGACCGACTCGGATGAGTACGTGGACGAGATCGCGGGCGAGGCGGCGGCGGCGGCGCTCGCCGAGTCGGAGGAGGAGGACGCCGCTTTCAACGCCGATGGATTCTTCGTTCCCCGCGTGCACGTGTTTGAGGGCCACGCGAAGTGGTCGAGGACGCAGCTGATGAACGAGATCGCGAGGGGGGACTGGGGGCTGTGTCCGGCGACTCCGGAGGATCTAACGTCGAGGTGGGCGGAGACGGGGTCGGCGTACTGGGACGGGCTGCGGGCGTCGGGTCGACCGGTGTTTGCCTCCCCGACGTGAGGAGCGATTGACGGGCGGTGTCGTGATGAACGCGACGGACGCGATGATGGATCACGGATGATGTTAACGTTAGCTAAAACTCTCAGTAGTAGATATCTTATTAGTGCACCCCGAGTACTCCTCAGTACTTCATCACGTTCGTTGCGCCGAGTAGAACTCGTGAAGGTACGCGAGCGCCTCCTCGTTGGTGCGACACGCGCGCCAGTGCGGCTCCAGCTCGTGTTCCCTCAGGCTTCCGTACCGAACCATGTCGCGCTCCAAGAATTGCAACAGGCCGTCGTAGCACCCGTCGTAGTTCATCACCACGAACGGCACCGGGTGCGCGCTGCCGATGCGTCTGAGCTGCAGCAGCGCGAGCACCTCGAATATCTCGTCCAGGGTGCCCACGCCCCCCGGGAGCGCGAAGAACGCCGTGCGATCGTCCGGCGTGTTCCTCACGCCCGCGTCCACGAGACCGTGCTTCCTCGCCGAGAAGAACGACGTGGTCAGGTAGTTCTCGTCGGGGAGGTAGGGATGCTTGCGACTGGCCTGCCGCTGCCCGCCGGCCTCCAGGAGGATCATGAACCCCGCCACGGGCTTGCCCGCCGCCATGCCGCCCTGCGTCACAGCCTCCATCATACCCGCTCCCAGGCCTGACCACGTCGTGCAGTCGTGCGCCAACGCCACATCCCTGGCGAGCTCCTTCGCGTGCTGAAAGTGCGGGTGGTCCTCGGGGACGCGCGCGGAGCCTAGGTAGACGGCGCCCCTGCCCATGCGCTCGACCACCTCGTAGCACGCACGCATCTCCCGCTCCACCTTCTCGGGGCTCTCACGCGCCGAGGCCGCAGCGGATCTGGCGGACACCGCCGGTCGGGCGCGTCGGGCAACGCCGCCTCGACGCGCCGAGAGGCACACCCCAGCCGCGAGAGCCGAGCACCGCGCCGCGAGACACCGCATGTGTTGTATGACGTGACGACCTGATGAGACGACTGGAAAGTTAAATCTCAAAACTGGACAACGCCGTCGCCGGCGTCATCCTCCTCACCCTTCTTCTCCTCCCCGAAGCTGCCCACGGGCGCGCTCCTGTCCTCGCCCCTGGCCCACCTGGCGTAGTCAGCGGCTACGAACTCCGCAAACTTGGGCAGAATGGCGGCCATCACCGCCGACGCGATGATGGAGAAGGCGCCCCCGAGGAGAAATGAGGGAGCCACCGACAGAGGTCTGGGCACCTGCACTCTCATGCTCAGCCTCGTGTCGCATCGAAGCTCCCAACCCGGCGGACAGGGCGCACGTCGTCGCATGTCCGCGGCGCCGCGGTCCTTCGCGTCCAAGTCCGTGTACTCAGCCACTATGATCTCCTTTCCCTTCAGTCCAGACGAGCTCCGCCTGGACTCATCCTCATCCTCATCCTCATCCTCGTCGTCATCCATCACCACGACACCTATCCGTCCCGCGTCATCGTCCGCTTCTGGCGCGCTCTCGTACATCGCCTCCCACGTCAGCACGTTTTTCAACTCGAGGTCGAACCTCGTGTCGAGGTCCGCCTGTCCGAGGGCGGCGCCGTCTCCCTTGAGTTGAACTCTTTGCCTCGCCGTGTCAACCTCGGTGGTGAACAGGATCGTGGGCGTGAGCTCCTTGAGGATCTCCCCCGGTCCCCCGTACGACTTGTCCTTCTTGATGACCTCACGCATGGGCACGGTGAACCGGAACGTGCTCGGGCTCTCCCTCTTCACGAACTGCGGATCCAGGAGCGAGTACTCCTCGGGCGGGAGCTGCAGATAAACGTCCAGCGGCGCTTCGCCCACCGTCGCGACGCGCGTCGACGTCCTCGCCTTGCCCGATATTTTGATCCACTTCCACCCGCGCAGCTCCACCTTCTTGTCCGCGCCGTCGTCCGTCCGGTCGAAACGCGCGTCGTCCTTGAACGACGACCCCGTCGTCCCGAACATGTCGCCCGCGCTCAGCAGCTGCGCGAGGAATGACACCGCCGCCTCGACGGTGGAGAACGCGCCCCCCTGCTTCTTACCCTTCCTCTTAGATCCGCCCCCCGCGTTGCCGCTCGCCGTGACACGAACGACGACACGACGAGGACGCGGCCTCGCCCGGGTTTGGACCCGCAACCCCAAGCCCACGCCGAGGGCCTCCATGGGTGCGCGCGCGACCAGATGTATGTGAAAATCATTACGTCTGTGTAACAAAGTAGTCAACTCTTGCCGCTCAGCATGGGAACCCGCTTCACCATGTCCTCCTGCGCCCGCGCCAGCCTGTCCATCGTCTTGATCGCGAGCTTCATGTCCGACTTTTGCGTCTTCATCTCCCCCTCCAGCGCGGTCACCGCCTTCGCCATCCCGTTCAAACTCGCGCGAAGCTCCCGCACCTCCCCGGCGAGTTTGCCTCGGGCCTCACCGCCGGCGACAACCTCGGCGGCGGTCTCCTCGACCTTCGGCACGACGCCCTGAAGGAGCAGCTTGATGTCCCGGACCCGCGCCTCCGTCGCGACCGCCTCCGTGGAGAGCCGGCCCACCCAGTCCACCACGAGCTTGAGGTGCGTCCCGGCGCATTCCCTGCAATGCGCATCGACGCTCCCGGCGGTAACGGATCCATCGCACCCGAGCTCCTTGTACGGGCAGACGGCGGGTTTCATGTCGCACTCGGTCGCCATGTGATCCCTCAGCGCCGCGCGTTTGACGTCCGCGCCGCATCCCTGGGGACACACGAGCAGCTTGTGGGGGCACGACGCGTCGTGCGCCCCCGCGGAGTTGGCGCCGACAACCTGCACGCATCCGTGGTTTTGGCACTCCACTGGTCGAAACGCGCATCCTTCCTTGTGCGCCAAAAGCTCCTCCGGACTCGCGAAGGCTTCCTCGCAGTGCGCGAGCCCGCGCTTGTCGTACGCCAAAAGAAGGGTTCGCGCCGCCCTGCTGACGTCGGCGGCGGCCCAACCGTCGCCTCGCGCGACGTCCGCCTGAAGGGAGGCGATCGAATCCTCCTGCCAAAAGTTGAGGGTGAACATTCCGCGCTTCCCTGCCGTCCACTCGTTGATGTTCGCGGACAGATTGCTGAGGATGGTGTCGGGTTTGACGCCCTGCTCGAGCTTCTCCACGAGCTCCGCGGATAGGGGACCAACCTGGGCCTTGGGGTTAGCGAACGGCTTCATACCCGTCTGATACACCGCGGCCTTGCAAGCTGCGTCCACGAGAGCCTTCCCAATTCCGTCACGAGTGGACCAGCACATGTTGGAGCATCTACACGCGCCGCGATCTACGATCTGAACTTTCTCTTCATCGGTTCCGGGCTCGCCCCTAACCCCGGGACTGTTCAACTCAATCTCTGTCATCATGCTGCCAGCGGCGGGCGCTTTCACCGCGCGGATCTTTTTATGATGAGAAAAAAGTACGATCGTGGGCCCATATAAACAAGATCGGGCGCGAGCGCCTACGAATGCTGCTCTCGGTGATCTTCAAGACTCCCGAAGTGAGTGCTAAATGAACGTTGAATTCAAAACCGAACTAGGACTACGATCGCCACGTTCTCCCCGCGGGCGTCACACGTGAAGCACCTGCAGGTTTTTGCCGAATGCGATGGCTATCCAGTCGGTTTGCGTCGCGCTCCACTGCAGCTGACTGATCTCCGCCCCCGCGTTGTACGCCAGCATCGGATCCATCCCGTCCTCCCCGGGCTGCGCCACCGACGACAGGTCCCAAATGAGCGCCTGCGCGTCGTCCCCGGCGGTGCATATGTTCCTCGAGCTGTGCGGCGCCCACGCCAGCGTGTTCACCGCGGCTCTGTGCTTCTTCAGCTCCGCCACCGGCAGCGCGGGCACGCGAATGTCCAGCACCACAACCTTGGCGCTGTCCATCTCCATCGTCGCCATGTACCTCGGGTTCTGCTTGTTCCAACCCAACCTCAGCAGCGGCGTGTCCGGCGTCGGGGACTCGTAGACGATCGTGCTGTGGTCCTTATCCCGCAGGTCGAACACCCTGACGCTCCCGTCGGCGGAGACGCTCGCGAAAACCTCCGGCCCGCCCCACGCGATGTCGTACACCTCCTTGTCGTGCGCGATGAGCTGCGAGTCAACCGTCTCCTTCTCCAGGTCCCAGATGGTGCACGTGGTGTCCAAACTGCTGGTGCCCACCCTCGCCAGGTTGGTGGTGCTCCAGTCGAACGACGTGAGCGGCGCGCAAAAGTCGCTGTTCTTGTTGTTGTTCAGGAGGCTCCGCAGGTGCACGCCGTCGTCGCCTATGCGCCAAACCCGCAGATAGTCGCCGCTCGTGGCCAGTAAGTCCTCGCTGGTTCCCTCGGCGTCTGGGACGAACATGATCTTCGTGCACGGGTACGGGTGGTCGAACCTGTGCGTCGGCTCCGCCGGAAACTCCCGTCGCTGCTCGTCCAGCGTGATGATCTCAACCTTGTTGCTGTACTCCTCCACGAACGACCCGAGCGCGAGGCGGAACCTCTTGTCCTGCCTCACCTGTTGAATGCGCGCGCGGGGAGGGGGAGGTTTATATCGAGTGAAGCGTCAGCGGGTCACGTCGCGGGGCGGGGCGCGTCGGTCGACTGCCGGGCGCGTCCTCAAAGTCGCGTCAGCAGCGGATCTTGCCGGGTCAGATTGGGTGCAGGCGAGGGATCGGCCCGGGCGGGGAGGAACGCGGCGGGACGGAGCAGAGTCATCGACGGGCACTCACACTCCAATTCATCGCGTACACGAGCCATGGCGCCTCGTACGTGTAAATCTCGGCGCCGCTCTGGCCGCTGCCCATGGCCGCCATGGTGCCGCGCGCGAGTGTCGCAGATAACCAAACAACAGCAAGACTGCAAAACCCGCTCTGTGGCTCCGCTCGCCCGGTGCTGACGCACCCGCATCTGCGATTTTATCCTCATCACGGCGCCAGCCTGGGTTCGCGATTTGGGCGTTTGGGTTTGGGCGCGACCCTTCGAAAAATTCCCAGCAGAAAATCTCGAGTTGAATCCGTGGTTCCCGCGCCCGTCCCGCCAATCAGATCAAAATTTGCGAGTCCGAGGGGCGGAGAAGTTTGAAGACGCGGGCTTCATGCGGCCACAACCGCCTCGCGCGACACACACATCGAAACAAGAGCCATGCAAATTTTCGTCAAGACTCGTAAGTCGACCCGCCTCCATCTCCCCCGACCCCCCTCGCGCCCGGTTTAGTCCTCGCCGCGCGCGTAGCTGCGCGACCCCGGGCCGCCAGATCTCGCGGCAAAAACGAGGACAAAAGCGACCCTCGGATTCGTTGACAAGACCCGGCGACGGGCCCTCCTGATCGCGTCGAACGCGACCTGACCGATCTACCCCCTCTTCCGATACCTCTGTGCAGTCACCGGCAAGACCATCACCCTCGAGGTGGAGTCTTCCGACACCATCGACAACGTCAAGGCCAAGATCCAGGACAAGGAGGGTGAGTCACCGGTTCGATAATCGGCCCCACGTGGCTTATTTTGAACGCGCGCTTGAATGCGACGCGTGCGCCGGGCGCCCGTGAAATCGCGAAGACCCGACCTCGCGTCGACAACAATCGATGTCGTTCGTTTGGCTCTCATCGTTCAATTCCCCGCGCCAGTCTCGCTCGATCTCGCACGCTCTCGCCCAGATCTCACCCGATCTTGACCCGTTGACGGGGGTGCCCGTTTTTTACTTTGAATTTGGATCCAAACGAGGTGACCCGACGCTGACCTCTCCCCCCTCTTTCCTTCAGGCATCCCCCCTGACCAGCAGCGCCTGATCTTCGCTGGCAAGCAGCTCGAGGACGGCCGCACTCTCGCGGACTACAACATCCAGAAGGAGTCCACCCTCCACCTTGTGCTCCGCCTCCGCGGTGGTATGCAGATCTTCGTCAAGACTCTCACCGGCAAGACCATCACCCTCGAGGTCGAGTCTTCCGACACCATCGACAACGTCAAGGCCAAGATCCAGGACAAGGAGGGCATCCCCCCTGACCAGCAGCGCCTGATCTTCGCTGGCAAGCAGCTCGAGGACGGCCGCACTCTCGCGGACTACAACATCCAGAAGGAGTCCACCCTCCACCTTGTGCTCCGCCTCCGCGGTGGTATGCAGATCTTCGTCAAGACTCTCACCGGCAAGACCATCACCCTCGAGGTCGAGTCTTCCGACACCATCGACAACGTCAAGGCCAAGATCCAGGACAAGGAGGGCATCCCCCCTGACCAGCAGCGCCTGATCTTCGCTGGCAAGCAGCTCGAGGATGGCCGCACTCTCGCGGACTACAACATCCAGAAGGAGTCCACCCTCCACCTTGTGCTCCGCCTCCGCGGTGGTATGCAGATCTTCGTCAAGACTCTCACCGGCAAGACCATCACCCTCGAGGTCGAGTCTTCCGACACCATCGACAACGTCAAGGCCAAGATCCAGGACAAGGAGGGCATCCCCCCTGACCAGCAGCGCCTGATCTTCGCTGGCAAGCAGCTCGAGGATGGCCGCACTCTCGCGGACTACAACATCCAGAAGGAGTCCACCCTCCACCTTGTGCTCCGCCTCCGCGGTGGTATGCAGATCTTCGTCAAGACTCTCACCGGCAAGACCATCACCCTCGAGGTCGAGTCTTCCGACACCATCGACAACGTCAAGGCCAAGATCCAGGACAAGGAGGGCATCCCCCCTGACCAGCAGCGCCTGATCTTCGCTGGCAAGCAGCTCGAGGATGGCCGCACTCTCGCGGACTACAACATCCAGAAGGAGTCCACCCTCCACCTTGTGCTCCGCCTCCGCGGTGGCAACTAATTGCCCTAAATGCCTAGCATTCGGACGCGTGCGTGATTTAAATCGCTCAGACAGTGCGCCGGCTCACAGTTTTTGTTCGTGTGCCCGGTGACTTTCTCTGTCTGGCGAAAACTCCACCGAAGACGATGACGAAAACACCTTTGTAATACGCATACGCCTTGAATCAATCAAAGAATAAAGTCTTGCGACAAACAATCACAACCCAGCCTCCTCTGCAGCGGCCGCGGCCGCCACTTCCCTCGCGGCGCGGTACTTCTCGTCGGTTGCCCACTTGGAGTAATCCTTGGCCAACCCGTTCAAAAACACGCTCTGCAGCGCCTTGAGCGTGGTGCGCATCACCGCGTCTCCAACCTTCTCCGCGAAGCTCTGCGGCAGAAGCGCGAACGGCCCCGGGGGATCTACTCCCACGCCGATGTCCGCCCATCCCACGATGCACGACTGTCCGTCCTTCAGCTTCTTGGCCCCCACCACCGGCGCCGACGCCCAGCCGGTTCCCGCCTCATCCTCTCCGCCAGGTCCCGTCCGGCTGGGCACCGGGCCCGCGTCGGTACCGTCGCCGCGGGACCTCCACCTGAAGCACGTCGTCCCGCGGAACACGAACAGGTCGTTCACGCCGAGCTCCTCCACCGTCTTCCCCTCCACCCGGCACGAGATGGCCTCGATGAGGACGCACGGGCCGTGGAGGACCACATCCTCCCGCTCCGGCCGGCCCATCGGCGTGGGCGCCGGCGGGGGCGCGGGGCACTCCTCGGGCTCGTCGTCGTCGTCAACGCACTCCGCCTTGATGGCGAGCTCCGCGAGCCTCGCTGACTCGTCCGCGCGCCACTCCGGGGTCTTTCCGCCCGGGTGCCCGCTCTGCCCCGTCCACGTGGCAACCTCCTCGCCGTCGCCGATGAGCCGCACCCTGACCCGCACCACCGGCTTGACCTCCAGGCTGAGAAACTTCAACCCGGGAATCTCCAGCTGGAACAAGGTGCGGTCGCCCGGCACGCGCTTCATCTCCGCGCCCATGGGCAGCTCGATCCCGACGTACTGATCGACAGGGAGCCTCATGTAATTAGACAGCGAGTACGCCGCGTCGTCCACCTCCGGGGTTGGCACGTTCACCTGCAGCGCGCACCGCAGGTTGCTGGGGTACACGACGCCCTTGTTCTCCTCGACGGTGGCCATGCGTGTGCTGCTCGTGGCGACGTTCTCCTCGGCGGTGGAGACGGAGACGCGGAGGCACCGACGCGACCGGCTGGAAGCGGCGTTTCCCCCCCCTCTGGGGGTGCCGCCGGGGAGCGCGCGGATCGTTCGCGCGCGGGGCGCGGGCGCGGACTTGCGGACCGCGCTCGGGCGCACGGTCGTGGCCCATGAGACCATCGGCGTCGCGGACATCGAGACAAGGTTCACTCGACACTCGACGCGCTCCTCTGTGCGAGGCGGCCACCTCGGATCGAACGCGTCAAAGAGAGCCACAAACTTTGCGGCTCCCGTTTCCGAGGGGACAGGACCCGGAAATTTCGTGCGGTTCCAAGCCGGAGTCGAACCAGCGACCTAACGATCAGAGTGCGAGATGTGAGACCAATCCGCGACTGGAGTCTAATCATTATTTTTTTCTCGCGCAGCAGCACCGCCGTGCTTCTCTCTCAGTGGAAATCCTCCTGCGTCACCGCGCAGCTGAGCCCCGCGCCGAGGTGCTCCGCCGCGGCCGCGTCCATCGAGCTCTTCCTCCCGTGATGCCCCGCGCCGTTCGCCGGGGAACCCCCGCCGCCGCCGCCGCCCCCGCCGTCCTGCGACCACCGCGGCGTCCTCGCCCACGCGTCGCCGGCGCTGTGCCTGGTCTGGTTCTGTCGAGCCAGCCTCGCCCTGAGCGCGGCCGCGGCCTCCTGCAGGGCGATCTCCCCGGCCACCTTGAGCCTGATGGCCTCGACGTGCGGCCACGTGGCGCGTTCCCCGTTGCTGATGAAGTGCGCCATGTCAGCCTCGGACGGCTGGTGGAGGATCCGGAGGTAGTCGGAAAACTTGAGCTCGGGTAAGATGGTGACGTGCCCACGGAAGTCCTGGACCAGTATGCCCTGAAGCGTCCGCACCATGCGCAGATTCAGCAGGTCAACCTCCAGGAGCTTCTGCATGCCGTACTTGATGTTGAGCAGGAGGAAGTTTGCAACGCGGAGCAGCTTGATCACCGCGGCGCGCCTCTCTCCCGACCGGCCCATGTGCCGAAACCTCCTCCCGCCGCCCCCGTCGTCCGCGAGGTGGAGCACGAAGTTGATGTGCGGGTTTACCTGCGACACGATGAAGTTGTTGCAGTTGAACAGCTCGGTGAGCCTCGCGGCGGGTATGTCCGCGGTGATGGTGCCGTCGAAGGAGGTCACCCCCGCGGGATGGAACGGGATCAACTCGCCGGTGGCCTCGTCCTTGGCCAACAGCTCGGACGGAGGCATCAAACCGGGCAACGCGCACGACGCATTCACCGCGGTGCGTATCACGACTTGCGGCGACGTGAAGTGGTTCAGGACGAACCCGTGACCCGATCCGACGGAGATTTGAATCGACACAGCCCGCTTGCTGATTGCGAACGCCTCCGCGAAGGTCACGTCGCCAAAGTACGCCTCCGTGGTTCGCGCAAACTCGTCGCCGGACATCAACACCGAGTGCTGGACGAAGTGCAGAATCATCTTCCACACGGGCGGGAACCAGCGCACGTCGTGCCTGTTGCTCAAGTCCGGCTTGATCGTCTTGAGGAGCTCCTCCTCCGGGAACATGGAGATGAACGCGGCGACGATGGAACCGCCAGACGTCCCCGACACAACCTGGGGTAACAGCCCCTCCTCCAGCAGAACCTTGATGACGCCGAAGTGATACATCGCGAGCGCACCGCCGCCGCTGAGGCACAGCGCGGTCCGGCCCAGGCTCCTGTGCGCCTCGGATATCAGGCGGAGCGTCTCCGGGACCCTCGTGTCAAAACCGCCGCCGCCGCCGCCGCGGGGCGAATCTATCCTGTCGCCGCTCGACTTGGGGGGTAAGCCCGGCGGCGGACTCGGGCCCCTCGCGATGGACCCGGGCGGGTCCCCCCTGGGCGAGTCCAGCCGCGTCATCGATCCCGTGACCGGCCCAGTCGCCAGCCGCAGCAACTCACCCCCGCCGTTCCTGGAGGAATCCCGCGCCCCAAACGCGCTAACCGCGGAGTCGTACTCGGGCGTCCCGCAGGTCCCCAGGAACCTCACGCTCCTGCACAGCTCCTGCGTGAACTCCTCCGCCACCAGCTTGGTCCCCGTCCTCGCGTGCCTCAGCCGGAGCAGCCGGTTCATGCCCCCGAAGTTGCGGTGCAGCACCGTCCTCAGCGCAAGGCCCAGCGCAGCCGCGTCGCCGCCCGCCCTCGCCTGCCTCATCACCGTGAGGTAGATCTTGCACAGCGCCGCGTCGTACGCATCCGACGATCGCGACTCGTCCCTCCTCCACTCGTCCCCGCCCTCGCCCAGGTTCGCGGGAAGCTTATCCAACTGCGACGCGACGCCCAGCCACTCCCTGTACGACTTGCAGTGGAACAGCCGCGCCAGGAGCTTGTTCCGCTCCTGGGTCATCACCGACCGCGCGCGCCCGTCGTGGTCGATCACCCCGCTGCTGATTTCGTTCACCACGGTCAAACCGCGGTGGAACCAGTGCGGGAGGATGTACTTGTTCAGGAGCACCGCGAGGTGCACCAGCCCGAACAACACGAGGTTCACGCCCAGCAGGCAGAGCTCCGCGGCGACGAGCGCCAGGCTCAGGCCGTGCGCCGCCGCGTTGGGGAAGCTCGGCGGGAGCATGGCGAGCAGCACGACGACCCCGAGCACCAGGATGAACCTTCGGAACGCCCACAGTCCCATGACGAGCCAAAGCTGCCACGCGGCGAGCGCCCAAAGCACAAACAGCACGCTGCCGAGCACCGAGTAGAATGCGATGTGGAACGCGACGCGCCGGTTGAACCTCTGCCACGCGAACCTGTAAATCTCGATCCCCGCGGGTCCGAACCTTCCGATTTGCTGCTCCAAAGTGTCGCTCACCTTTTGCGACACCTTCTGGACGTTCAGCAGGCTGCTGAACGAGCTGACCCGCTCGCGAAATGTTCCCTTTTCCGTGCCTGCGTCCTTCTCCGCGCCCGCGTCCACGGGGGAGGCGCGGCCCCGCGCTGCGCGTATCCTCATATCGAACGCGCCGTCGCCAAATCTGCCGTCCGAGGGAAGGAACAGGTCCCCGACCATGGGGATGGACCTCGCCAGGCGCCTCACCAACCCCGGTCTGCTGCCGTTTTGGAAGGAGGTGGAAGCGCCCGCGCCCGAGGGAGGCCTTCCGCCGTTCGTCTCGGTCGTTACCGACGCGGACGGCGCGTCGCTCCTCTCTTCGGTCATCTTGGGCGCGGCGGTGTCTCCGGTGTCGACGGAGTCGTCCGCTTTGCCCGCCTCCGCGCCCCTCCCCATCGGCCAGCGCGCCGAGCTTCGAAAAGTGCGTATCTCAAGCAAACCAGATTCCTCAACGGGCCCGAGACTGATCACGCATACGGATTGGCCCTTCGAAGGCCGACGTGGCGGGAAGCCAGATCCTGCCCTGCCGAAGATTTCTGCGGTCATTGCGCTTTTTCGTCGATAATTTGCGCCGACGGCACCCACTCTCACCGTTGCAGGAAACAGCGAGCCAGACACCGACAGAGACTCGATAACATGGGAATGTGGTTAGCCACCGCCAAGTTCATGGCCCAGACCGCGGGCGTCCTCCTGGTACGTCCCGTTCGATCTCGCCTCCCTCCTCTCGCGCGATCGACGATTTAGAGTTAAAATTAAATCCCCCGATCCCACTCGTCGCGCAGGCTGAGACGTACGCGTGCCAGAAGACTGCGGAGTTCATCCCCGACTTCCACGACCACATCTGGGGCGGATCCGCGATATCGTCCGCCATCCCCAAGGGATACGGTGCCGTCATCCTGGTGAACGTCATCGGAGCCTCGCTCGCGCTCGTGACCTTGTCATTCAAGGTCAGCGCCGCTCGCAAGGAGTACAAGGTGGATCTCCCCGCCATGTACGCCACGGGCAAGGACAAGAAAAGCGTCACGTTCAACTGCATCCAACGAGGCCATCAGCAGGCTCTCGAGACCTTCCCGACCATCCTCGCGAGCTCCCTCATCGGCGGCATCCGGTACCCGCTCTCGGTGTGGCTTTTCGGTTGCGGGTACATCAAGGCGAGGCAGGAGTGGGCGAAGGGCTACGCCTCTGGTGACCCGCAAAACAGGTACAGCAACATGTGGGCCAAACACATATGGACCACGCTCGTGGGCCTGCAGGTGGCTGCCATCGCGGTCGCTGTGGAGCTGCTGATTAAGTGAGTTAAGTGAGCGGTCGGTTGAATGGAAAAGCGTTATTCGTAATACCAATTAGCGCTGATGTTCATATCCTATCATACGATGAAGTATAAACATCGAATCTAGTCTTGAAACATAAATTTGTCCCTGACTATTTGCATGTGTCTGTTGTGTGCTCTCATTCTGCATTCGACCGTTTGAGGGCTTTTGAACACGGGAACACAGCTGTCGCATCCGTCGCGGAACACATTCGACGCGACGCGCGCTGGGTTCCCCCGGGCCTCGGAGCATCGCGCGTCTCGAGGATGACGTCATGGTTCGCGGGCTCGTCCGCGGGTAAGTTCTTTGGCCTCGGCGCGGGCGGCGTCCTCTCGTCGTACGTCGCCTACACCCGCTCGGAGACGCATCGCGAGAGACCCCCCGAGAGTCGCGCCGCGAGGAAGGCGCGCGGGCGCGAGGCGGCGCAGAGGACTCCCGCCATGTTCGGCCGCGCGGTCGCGGTGTCGCCCGCGTCCGCCGTCATGGAGGGTGTCACGAACTCGACGGCGCTCCCTCTCCCCGCCGACGGTGCCGCGACGGAGACGGAGGAGATGACCGTGACGCGAAGATCGGTCCAGGTGCTCGCGTCGGAGGACGAGACCCCGACGTCCTCCTCCACCTCCGAGCCCCCGCGCTCGGCGATCCGACGCAAGCACGAGGGACGCTACAGTCATCGCGGCGGCGACGACCGCGCGCGAGGGGGTAAGTTCGCCAGCTTTGGCCACACCGCGGCGTCCATCGCGGCGCCGTTCATCCTCTCCGCGCTGAAAGATCTGCTCTCGCGGCGGTGGCGCCGGCTTCGACGCAAGGACGCGGACGTCCGGCGGATGGAACGGCTCCGCGAGCTGCTCCTGGCGCTCGAGAACTCCGGCCACGCGCTCGCCGTGCCCATCGCCGAGGAGCTCGAGCGGCTCGTGACGGAACGCGACGACGCGTTGAAGGAGCTCGAGGAGCGCAAGCGGCGGAGACGGCGGAGCCCGTTCGGCGGCGACGCCCGCGAGGCGGCGGACCAACCCGCTCAAAAGAGCTCGCCCATCGACCTCGCGGTGGACGTGAGTTTGCGCACCAGGGCCGCGGTGGCGCGGGTGCGGGACCTGCTCACCCCACAAGGGAAAGGAAAGAAGAAGCGTCCCTCCTTATTCAGCCCCGGCGCCACCCCGGCTAAGGGCGCGGCGAACCTGGACTCTGCGAACGCGTCCCCGGAGAACGACCAGGCTCTTTTGACGACGATGGGCGGGTCATCCGACGCCAAGGCTGTCGCGGACCTCGATCGAACCGTCGGGTTTCAGGCGAGGGAGCTGCGGTACCTGCGCATGACGCTCAAGGAGAAGGAGAGGAAGATTGGGAACCTGACCAAACGGCTGAAGGCGGCGGTGGACGAATCCGGGTCCCTCGAGGCGGACAGCGCCGGGAGCTCACCCGCGAGCGACGACGCGCCCAACCTAGACGGCCTCGACTGGAACGTCGTCGCCCCGAGGATCGTGGGGTTTCCCCGGACGGGGATCCCTCCCGAAACGCCGGGCGCCGACTCGGACGACGAGCTTTCGCGGCAGATGCGGAGGATGAGGCGACGGCCAAACTTTGCGCTCGTCACGCCGGCGCCCAACATGGCCGGGAAAAACTCGGACGAGGCGCGACTGAGGCGCGCCAAGTCGAGGGTGGGACGGATCTCTCCGACCGGGAAGCGCGTCGCTTGGGTCGCCGTGGACTCACCGTGAGCGAAGCGTTGACCTGCGCGTGCTTGTTTGCAAATTGGATTGCAATTTCAATGAATGTCATCACACCCCCAGCCGTCCATCACGCCGTCGCCTTGGCCGCCTCCGCCTTCCTCTGCTTGAGCACGTTCTCCAGGAAGTACTCGCCCGCGCGGTAGCTGGACCTGACCATGGGCCCCGACGCCACGTACAAAAAGCCCATATCCTCCGCAATTTTTTTATACGCCTCGAAAGCCTCGGGGGTGAGGTACTCCTTCACCGCGAGGTGCCTCTTCGTCGGTCGCATGTACTGCCCGAACGTCACCACGTCCACCCCAGCCTCGCGCAGCAGCTTGAGCGCGTTCACAACCTGCGGCCTGGTCTCGCCCAGGCCCAACATGAGCGAGGTCTTCGTGATCAAACTCGGCACAAACCGCTTCGCGTCCCGCAGCACCCCGACGCTCTGATCCCAATTCGCGCGTCGGTCCCTGACCTCCGCCTGCAGCTCCGGCACCGTCTCCACGTTGTGCGCGAACACGTCCAGGCCCGACGCCGCCACCTCCCTCACCAGCTCCGCCTCGCCCCTGAAATCCGGCGTGAGCGCCTCGACCAAAAGATTCGGCGCGGATGACTTCAGGCGGCGGATGGTCTCGGCGACGTGACCGGCGCCCTGATCGGGCAGCTCGTCCCTGTCCACGCTGGTGAGCACGACGTAGTCCAAACCCCACGCGGCGATGGCCTTGGCGACGTTCGCTGGTTCCTCCGGGTCGAGCGGCGGCGGCGTCTTGGAGGTTTTCACCGCGCAGAAGCGACACGCGCGGGTGCACGTGTCGCCCATGATCATGATGGTGGCTGTGGCGGTGTGGCCGTCGCCGCCGCCCCAGCACTCGCCCAGGTTGGGGCACCTCGCCTCCTCGCACACCGTGCTCAGCTTGAGCTCCCGCAGCTTGGCCTTGATCTCGGTGTACCTGTCGCCGCCCGGGATCGTCCGCTTCATCCACGGGGGCTTGCGCACGGACTTGTCGCGCAGGTTTTTGGGCGCGGCGAGCGAGTACGCGGTGCCCGGAAGCTCATCTCCCCGGACGAAGTCCCCGAAGTCGGGACCTTCGGCGAGCCTCTCCCTAAACGCCGCCATCGCCTCCGACTGCGCCGCGGACGACGACGTCGCGGAGGAGGACGAGCGACGGGTCCACGCCGGCTCCCTCGGGGTTGCCGAGGCGCCGTGGGTCACCGCCCGTGGCGACGCGGCGAGCGCGCGCGAGAACGCCCCGGACGAGCGACGCGCGGCGGCGATGATGAGCGCGGACATCGTGCGCGCGTGTGGTCGAGCACGAAGCGGGTTGGATCGGGTTCGAAGGGCCCACCGTTCCCTTCCCAGAGTGGTGGCCCGGAGCGCGTCATCCCGCTTTATCTTCGCGCTCGAGAAACGACCGACGGAAACTGGCCGCACGTGTACCTGGCGATTTCATTTCTCGGCTCCCGTCACACGCGATGAGCGCTTGCTCGGCAGCGTGCCCTCGCTGGGCGCCCGCCGGGCCGCGTCGGGTTCGCGACGCGTCCAGGATCGGCTCATCCGGCGACGGTATCGAGGGTGTGCCGCAGGAGGACAAGGCTGTCGTTCACTTTTGGCACCTCTTCGGCAGCACGCCTCACTGTCGAGCAGCGCTCACCTCGGCGGGACGCGACAGCCCTTATCGCAACGCGCCGCTGCTAGAGAGCAGGGTGCGGGCGCTGGCTAAGGTGTTCGACACGGAGACGAGCGGGCTGGACGTCCCGAGGGTGCTGACCAAGGAGCCGGAGCTGCTGTTGTGGGAGGCGAACGACGTGGTCCGCAGGGTGGTGGAGCTCAAGCGAATCGCTCCCGAACTTGGTGGCAGAGCCTTGACTCAAGCCCCGGGTCTGCTCCTGTGCGACCCGGAGGACGTGGCGGCGGCGAGGCAGGAGATGGAGTTCGCGCGGGGCACGGAGGATGCGCGAGAGACGATCGCGGTCGCGCCGTTGGAGCTCCTGAAGGCGGTGGAGATGCTCTCTTCGGACGAGGTGGGCGCCGAGGCGTGGAGATAGAGGTTAACTTAGCACTAAAAGTCGAACGAGCACTGTTCTTACAACTTGAACTTGCGTTCGCTCTTCTTCGGCGCGCGGTATCCCCCTTTCCGCATGATCCTCTTGCTCGGTCTCGCCCTGTCCCCGCCACCGCCCGGCTGCTGCTCGTCGCTGAACCCCGGCCTGCACAGGTCCCGGCTCATGTCCGGCACCAGAGCCTCGCGCGTCTCAACCTGAACCCCCTCGTGCGTCCACACCCGGAAGGACGCGTTCCCGCTCACGCCGACGCCGACCCAGCCCAAACCGCCGATGCTGATGTCCCTGTCGCTCCTCTGCCACGACTCCCCGTACACGGTCACCGTCCTGCACCCCCACTCGCCGAGCTGCGCCACACGGTTCTCGCCGACGGGCGGCGACAGCTTGCCCCCGGCGTGCTTCTCGTAAAAAGCGTCAGCCTTGCCGCCCTCACCCTTAACCATGTAGTGCGTGGGCACGTCGTGCGACGCCCACACGGTGAGGTATAAGGTGCGCTGCGGGCCGTCCACGACGTCGATGCGCGCTAACCCGCCGATGTGAACGGAGCTTCCAATCTCCGCTCGGTACGTTCGCGGGGCGAGTCTCTTGCGGGGCAGCACTGCTCGCGCCTCCTCGGCGGTGAGCCGACCGGAGACCTGAAACGGCTGCAACAGACCGGGAGTGTCGTAGACGTCCGAGCCGTTGGGCAGCAGACCCGGGAGCTTGACGACGCCGAGCGTGGTTCCCGGGAGGTGCGACGCGAGGGGTCCGCCGTCCTCGGGCCCGGGACCCCCGTACTTTTTGCTGAGCCGGTTGATGAGGCTCGACTTGCCCGCGTTTTGAGCGCCGACGACCCAAACCTCCCTCCCCTCGTCCAGGAGCGTCTCCAGCTGTTCCGAGAGGATGTTGACGCCCATGCCGCTGTGCGCCGACACCAGATGCACGCCGCTCGCGCGTCGCAGGCCCAGGTCTTTAGCGCGCCTGCGCACGAAGCTGGTCACCCTCGCTCGCGTGCACTGCGTGGGGAGTAAGTCCACCTTGGTGCCCACCAGCAGCACATCCACCGACTCGTTCGCGACGTAAGGCGATAAGATATCCACCGCGTCCACGGGAAACGAACCGTCGAAGTCGACGAGATCCACGAGGCACAACACGACGGCTCCGCCGGGACCCAGCCGAGACAACCTGTCCCCCACGACGCGGCCAAAGTCAAACGACGGCATCAAAATCTCCGCAGCCTCGTTCTTCACCTTGCCGTAGTTTCGCAGCGAGTAGCATCGAGCGCACACCACCGTCTCGGGGGATTCGCGACGCCTCGCCTCGCGCTCCGCGCGCTTCCTCGCCGCGATGGACTCCCAGTCGTCGCCGTCGACGTCCGCCCCGTCGTCGTCGTCGCCGTCGAAGAGGGCGTCCAGGGCGGCGAGCGCATCCGCTTCGGACGGAGTAGGATCCCCCGTTTCCGTTTGGTCGTCGCCGTCGAAATCGCCGCCGTCAAAGTCCGGTAGGTCGTCGTCGTCCTCGTCAGCATCCAGGTCGTCGTCGCCGAGGCCCTCCACGGCGAACGAATCCATCCCGTCCAACCCGTCCTGGTCTTCCAGGTCGTCGTCGTCCTCGTCGTCGTCGAAGTTGAGCATGTGATCCGCGGCGGCTGCGGCTCTCGGGTCGTCGACGAATCTTCCCCCTTCGTCGTCGGCGTCGCGTTCGGGCTCGAGCAGGCGCTTGGGCACGACGAAGTAACCGGGCCCGTTCTTGTCCTCGCACTGAAGCCCAACGCCGCAGCCGGGGCAGATGGACGGGAGTCCCTTGAGCACCTCGCGGACGTCAATCTCCGCTCCGTGGGATTTGGATTGGCCCTTCGCGGCGGCGGCGGCGGTCGGGGATGCCCTTCCCCCGCCGCTCGCGGGGGTCCAGCCGGAGAGGGTTCGCGCGAACGCCGGCGCGAGCGGGCCGGCGCTCGGGGTGAACGCGGGGTCGCGTCCGCTGGTGCACGCCGCGACGAGAGGCGCTCGACCGGTCGCGGCGGCGACGCGCGTCGCTCCTCCGCGGGGGTTGACGCCGAGCCCGGCATTCACGAGCGCGTTGGCAATCGCCGGAGCCCACCCCGAGGGCACCGTCGTCGGGTACCATCGCGCGCGGCTCGGGTTGGCCCTGCTGCACAGCCGTCGCAGCATCGTCGTCTCCCTCGCCTGATGCACCGTGTGAGCGGTCAGCATCGTTAGCCGCGCCAGCCGCAGTGCCGGCGCCCGCCTCTCGGCACTTTTTCGTATGAGGGCGCCCGGCCCGATTCAGTTCGATGTTTTCGCGCGTCCACGTCTCGCGTCAAGAGTCGCCAGCTGGCAGGCAAGATCGAGATCCGAAGCGGTGCCGTTCGACGCCGCGCCCGCCACAACACGGGGCGCGGATCACGATGATCGCCTCGAGGACTCTCGTCTGCGCCGCATCGACACTCGCCTCCCGCATCTCCCCTCGATTCCAGCGAGGCAACACCGTGAGGGCGCTCGCGTCGGGAAAGTCCAACGGAATCGGTCGCAGGCCGATCCTCATCGGTGGCGTCGCCGGGGTCACCACCGCGCAGATGGGCAATCTCGGGAACCAGCAGGCTCGCGCCGTGGAGGCCGCGCCCGCGCCTGACACCGCCGCGATGGCTCCCGCCGTCGCCGCGATCGCCGCGCTCAAGCCCGGCGCCAAGCTCGCGGACGGCGCCTTCGAGGTGCTCGCCGTGAACGAGGTCCCCGAGTACAACGTCGCGTGCGTCGAGCTCGTGCATCTCAAGACGGGCGCGCGGTGGATGCACTGCGGCGCGGACGACCCGAACAACGTGTTTAACGTCGCGTTCCGCACCACCCCCACGGACGACACGGGCGTGGCGCACATCCTCGAGCACACCGCGCTCTGCGGCAGCGATCGGTACCCCATCCGCGATCCGTTCTTCAACATGCTCCGTCGGTCGCTGAGCACGTTCATGAACGCCATGACCGCCGCGGACTTCACCTGCTACCCATTCTCCACGATGAACGAGACGGATTACTACAACCTGCTGGGCGTCTACCTCGACGCCGCCTTCTTCCCCAAGCTCTCCAGGGAGGATTTCCTCCAGGAGGGACACCGCCTCGAGTTCAAGGACATGGAGGATAAGAACTCGCAGCTCGAGCTCAAGGGCGTGGTCTTCAACGAGATGAAGGGCGCTATGGGCAGCCAGGCGGCGCGATTCAATCGCGCCCTGGGCGCGACGCTGTTCCCCACGAGCACCTACCACCACAACAGCGGCGGCGATCCGGTGTCCATCCCGACCCTGACCCACGAGGACCTCACCAGGTTCCACGCCACGCACTACCACCCCAGCAACGCGAGGGTGTTCACCTACGGGGACCTCCCGCTGGAGCGGACCCTCGCCAAGTCCCAGGAGCTCGCGCTCGGTAAGTTCGACCGCATCGACGTCAGCGCGCTGGACGTCGCGGACGAGCGGAGGCTCACGGCGCCGGTGAAGGTGGAGGTACCAGTCCCGGCGGATCCCGTCGTTCCGGATCCGAACAAGCAGAGCGTCGTCTCGGTGGCTTACCTCATGGTCAACCAGATCAAGGAGAAGGAGGCGGAGCTCGAGAACTTCGCGCTCACCGTCGCGTCCGACCTCTTGCTCAACGGACCGCAGGCGTACTTCCACGAGACTTTGCTCGAGTCGGGGCTGGGCTCGGGATTCGCCCCGGGGACGGGATACTCGTCGTCCAGGAGGGAGACGTCGTTCGCGGTGGGTCTGAAGGGCGTGGCCGAGGCGGACGTGACCGAGGTGGAGGCCAAGATCCAGGGCACGCTGGAGAGGATCGCGAAGGAGGGCTTCCCCAAGGAGCGCGTCGACGCGGTCATGCACCAGGTTGAGCTCGGCGCCGCGAAGGTGAGCACCAACTTTGGCCTGGGAGTGGCTTTCGGGGCGATGGGGACGTGGGTGCACGGCGGCGACGGCATGAAGCCCCTCAAGATCCCGGTGCTGGCCGCCAAACTCCAGGCTGCGATCGACGCCGACTCCAAGTACTGGCAGAAGCTCATCCAGCGCAGATTCCTCGACAACTCCCACAGGGTCACGGTGGTGGGCGTCGCCGACAAGGACTACGACGCCAAGCTGGAGGAGGCGGAGAAGAAGAAGGTGGCCGAGATCGAAAAGTCCCTCACCGAGGAACAGAAGGACACCATCGTCAAGGAGGCGGTGGCGCTGCGCGCGAGCCAGGACGGCGACCAGAACGCGGATATACTCCCCACTCTCAAGGTGAGCGAGGCGGTGCCGCGCGAGATCAAGCACTGGAACAGCTTAATCACCAAGACGTCCGGCGGGTTTGACCTGCAGATCGACGCGCAGCCCACGAACGGGATCACGTTCGCCAACCTGCTCCTGGACGTCTCCGATCTGCCCGACAGGCTCGTGCCCTACCTCGACCTCTTCGCCGATTTCATCACCGAGCTCGGCACGAAGACGATGGACTACAAGGCTCTGGCGCAGGAGGAGAAGCTCAAGACGGGCGGCATCGGCGCTGGCGTCAACGTGCAGCAGTCCCTCGACGCGTCCGCCCCGCCCCGCGTGTACGTCTCACTCAGCGGCAGCGCGCTCGACCGTAACGTTCCGGCCATGTTCCAACTCATGGCTGACGTCGCGACAGGCGCCAAGTGGGCTGGCGAGGACGCCAGGCTCGGCCTCCTCCTCTCTCGCCGCGCCGCGAGCGCGGGCGCGGGCGTCTCGCAGAACGGACTCTCCTACGCCAAGGGCCTCGCGAACGCCTCCATCGACCCGGTCGCCGCGCTGGACTATCGCACCGCGGGCTTGCCCCACGTCGCGTTGCTCCAGAGGCTGGCGAGGGAAAAGGAGGCTGGCGTCGAGGAGGTGTCCGCCGCCCTCGCCGAAATCGCCGCTTTCGCGCTCGCGAGAAACCGGGTGATGCGGTGCAGGATCAGCGCCAAGCCCGAGGCTTGCGATCCCGCGGTGAAGCAGATGGAGGCGTTCATCGACGCGCTCCCGCTGCGCGGGGCCGACGCGGTCGGCGACGAGCTCACGCTCGCTCAGTCGCTGGCGTCGTTTGCGGTCGCGCCGTCCAAGACTTTCGTGGCGACGCCCACGCAGACCAACTACTGCGCCGCGTCTTACTTGACCGTGCCTTACTCCCACCCGGACTCCGCGCCGCTCTTCCTGCTCGGCCAGGCCATGTCCACCTCGTTCCTCCACAGGGAGATCAGGGAGAAGGGCGGCGCGTACGGTGGCGGAGCGTCCGCGGCTCCCGTCGAGGGAGTCTTCGTGCTCTCCTCCTACCGCGACCCCAACACCACCGCCACGGTGGAAACCTTCGAGAAGGCTGCGACGTGGGCGGCGAAGGAGGGTAACCTCACACAGGAGATCCTGGAGGAGGCGTGGCTCAAGGCGTTCAAGGCGATCGACGCGCCGCTCGCGCCCCAGTCCCGCGGTGCCTCGCTCTTCACCAACCTGATGGACGACGAGAGCAGGCAGCTCTTCAGGGACAGGCTCCTGGACTGCACGCCGGGCAGGATGCGCGAGTGCGCGGAGAAGTACCTGGTGGGCAAGACCCCCGCGCTCGCGATCGTGGGTAACCCCGCGTCTGTTCCCGACGTGAAGAAGGCGGGGTGGACCTGCGTCGACGCCGAGGGAAACCCGCTCAAGGAGGAGTGACGAGCGGGGACGCTGTAACTTTTACGCTCGCTGCTATTTTTTATTGTCGATGTGCTTAATTATACCTTAAAGGTACCATCGTACCTTCCACCCACGCTCTCGCGCTCACTCCGCGTCCCCGTCCTCGCCATCGACGTCCGGGTCCCCCAGCTCGGCGACGAGCCTCTCCAGACTCTCCGTCGCCAGCGTGCTCAGCTCCTCGTATCCCTCCAGGAACAGAACCCTGGCGAAAAGTTTCATCTTGACGACGGCGTGTTTCCCCTTTGCTCGCTCGATGGCCTTGACCCTGTTTCCCAGCGCGGGCTCCGACATGGTCCTCACCCTCATCAGCGTGTGCTGATAGCTCGCGGTGCCCACCACGCTGACCCGCTCCTGGATCCCCGCGTTTCTCAGCCGGTACGCCTCCGCCTCCGCCTCGTGCGCGCCGTCAACCTCCACCGCGTATTCGCCCCTTCCCACGATGTACGTCTCGGTCTCCTCGTGGTCGTCGCCGAGGCCCGCGTGTTCGGCGTCCTTGGTGGCGATGCGACGCGAGCGACGCGTGGCGCGCTCCTCCGCGGGAATCTCGTGCTTCTTCTTCGCGGCTGGAGCCTTGCGCTTCTTGTTCTCGGTCGGTCCAGATGCGTTCTCCTTGCCCTCCTCCACGCCGCATCGTTGCCTCGCCGCGGAGACGATGTCGTGGTCGCCCAAGCCGAGGCGCTTCATGATCTCGCGGTTACGGCGGATGCGCTCGATGCGTTCGAGCTCATAATCGCTGAGCCCGTTCGGGTCGGCCATGAGGGCCTCCTCCTCCCCGGCGAACATGGCGATCGCCGACGTGTGATTGTCGCCGGGGCTGTCCCGCGTTTTTTGAATCAGCCAGTGAGTGCGATTGATTGGTCCTTGATTGTCGAGCTGAGGGCTGCCGGACCACGCGCTTCGCAAGCGGCGAGACATAACGAGACCCGATTACGAGATCGGCACTAGGGCGTGCGCAGCCCCCGCGCGGGCGTGTCGTCGGCGTGAGCGAAACACCGATCGAGGGATCCGCGCCTCGAAAGTCCGGGCCGTTCGCGGTCGGTTGGGCGGCCGCCGTAGGGTACGCGCGTGTCCTGCACCGGCGGGTCGCGCCCGCGAGGCCGCAGCGGGCGGGTTCCAACAAGAATAACGCGGGCGAGGACGCGGGGGACGACGAAGAGATGCCGTCCCGGATGGACTCGTTCCGCTTCGGGCACGCCAAGCACTCGGAGTCTCGGGTGGTTTACGTCACCGCGGATGCCAGCGCGCACGGCCCCAACGCGGGGTTCCGGTTCAAGGGCAACGCCATCTCCACCGGCAAGTACTCGCCCATCACCTTCTTCCCAAAGGGCCTGTACGAACAGTTCCGGCGGATCGCCAACCTTTACTTCCTCTCCGTCGCGATCATCTCGCTCTTCGAAGCCATCTCCCCGATCAAGCCGTACACCATCTGGTCGCCGCTCGTGCTGGTCGTCGGGCTGTCCATGGCGAAGGAGGCTGTGGAGGATTACGCCAGGCACAAGCAGGACCACGAGCAGAACACGTCGCTGACGGAGCGTTTCAACGGCACCTCGCTGGTGCAGTGCGAGTGGCGGGAGGTGAAGACGGGGGATTTGGTGCGGGTCGTGCGGGACCAGGCGTTCCCGTGCGATCTGGTGCTCCTCGCGTCCAGCCTGGACGACAGTGTGTGCTACGTCGAGACCAAAAACTTGGACGGCGAGACCAACCTGAAGATCAAGAGGGGCGTCGAGGGCATGGGAGGCGTGGGCACCGGCCCAACGAAGATGCGCGAGCTGTGCGGCGACGGACGCGACGCTTACGTGGAGTGCGAACACCCGAATAACTCGCTGTACACGTTCACGGGGAACCTGGACGTCCCGTCGAGGACGAGGGAGGTTTCCGTCCACGGGAGCAGCCGCAACCTCGCCGCCGCCGCCGAGGATCGAACGGGGAGCGAGAAGATCTCTCTGGTTCCGTCCAACATCCTCCTCCGAGGCAGCTCGCTCAGGAACACCGAGTGGGTCATCGGTCTGGCCATTTACACGGGGCATGACACCAAAATTATGGCAAGTGCTTCCTGGTTCCCATCCCCTTTCCCCGCTCTCGTTGCCGTGTTTTCGTCACTGACCTTTCGTCTCACTTTTCGCAGATGAACAGCAGCGCGGCTCCGTCGAAGCGGTCCACCATCGAAAAAGGGATGGACAAGATCGTCATATCCATGCTCGGTTTGCTGTGCCTCATGGGAACCATCACGGGCATCATCTGCGGCTCGTGGATCAAGAACGTGTCCCCCAAGCACTGGTACATGGACACCAGCGATACGGATATGGTGTTTGACCCAAAGAACGCCCCCAAGGTGGGCGTCGTCGCGTTCCTCACCTCGTACGTCCTGTACGGCTACCTCATACCCATCTCCCTGTACGTCTCGCTCGAGTTCGTCAAGGTGTGCCAGGCGATGGTGTTTTTGAACAGCGACCGGCAGATGTACCACGAGGAGACGGACACGCCGATGCGAGCGCGGACCAGCAATCTCAACGAGGAGCTCGGCATGGTTCACACGGTGCTCTCGGACAAGACCGGGACGCTCACGTGCAACAGCATGGAGTTCTTCAAGTGCTCCATCGCGGGCGTTAGCTACGGCGAGGGCGTTACGGAGATCGAGCGGTCCATCGCGAAGCGACAGGGCCGACCCATTCTCACCAAGCCCACAAAGCCGATTGAGCCGGGTTTCAACTTCAAGGACGCGAGGCTCGAGGGCGACAAGTGGCGGTCCCTGCCGGACGCCGAACACATCCGGGACTTCTTCCGCATCCTTGGCGTGTGTCACACCGTCATACCCGAGGGCGAGGCCACGAGGGAGACCATATGCTACCAGGCGGAGTCCCCCGACGAGAGCGCTTTCGTCGTCGCCGCGAAACGGTTTGGTTTTTTTTTCAAGAGCCGCACCACCAGCGGCATGGAGCTCGAGGAACCCTCTTTTCCCAGCAGCGGCGAGATGAGCACGGTCCACTACGAGCTGCTCAACGTGCTCGAGTTCAACTCCACGCGCAAGCGCATGAGCGTCATCGTTCGCACCCCCGAGGACAAGATCATGCTCTACTGCAAGGGAGCCGATTCCGTCATCTACGATCGGCTCTCCCACGGGAACCAAAAGTACACCGACGTGACCCAGCAGCACATGGACGAGTACGCCAAGTGCGGCCTACGAACGTTGTGCCTGTCCGTCAGGGAGATTTCCCAGTCGGAGTACGACGCGTGGAATGTCACGTACACTGAGGCTGCGCAGAGCCTGGAGAAGCGAGACGAGAAACTTCAGGCGGCGGCGGAGATCATCGAGAAGGACCTCTTCCTCGTTGGCGCCACGGCCATCGAGGACAAGCTCCAGGACGGAGTGCCGGGCACGATCGAGCAGATGATGCGCGGAGGCATCGCGGTGTGGGTGCTCACCGGCGACAAGCAGGACACGGCGATTAACATCGCGCAGGCGTGCGCTCTGATCCGGGACGACATGGACGTTCACATCGTGAACATCGAGGAGCTGGTGAAGCAGGAGCACGACAGGGAGATCACCCGCGCCCAGTTCAACGAGCAGGGTAAGGTGCAGGTGGCGGCCCTTATCGAGGAGGGCATCGAGAAGGAGGCTGCGACCGCGAAGAAGGGGATGGAAACCTGCCTGGTCATCGACGGCCGTTCTCTGTCATTCGCCCTGGAGCAGGATCTGGCGCCAAGATTCCTGCAGCTCGGCAGCGGGTGCACGTCCGTCGTGTGCTGCCGCGTGTCCCCGCTGCAGAAGGCGCTCGTGACCAAGCTGGTCAAAGACAGCGGTAAGATCACGCTGGCCATCGGCGACGGCGCCAACGACGTGGGCATGATCCAGTCAGCGCACATCGGCGTCGGCATCTCGGGTCAGGAGGGGATGCAGGCGGTCATGGCCTCGGACTTTGCGTTCGCGCAGTTCAGGTTCCTGGAGCGGCTCCTGCTGGTGCACGGGAGGTACAACTATAAGCGGATCAGCAAGATGGTGACGTACTTCTTCTACAAGAACCTGGCCTTTGGCCTGACTCTGTTCATGTACAACCTCCACGCCGCGGCTTCCGGACAGGTTGTGTACAATGACTGGCTCATGTCCGCGTTTAACATCTTCTTCGTCGCGTTCCCGGTCATCGCGCTGGGTATCTTGGACCAGGACGTGAATCAGCGATCGTGCCTGCAGTTCCCTCAGCTGTACAGGCAGGGCCAGCAGAACGCGTGCTTCGAGCGCAGGGTGCAGTTGGGTTGGGCGCTGAACGGCGTTTACATCGGCATGGTGACGTTCTTTGTGGTGTTCTACGCGGTGCACGGCGGCGAGGCGGACCACCCCAAGGGCCACGTGTTTGGCCTGTGGGAGGTTGGCACGTCCCTGTACACGGGCATCGTCATCACCATCAACCTGCAGATGGCTCAGATGATCAACTTTTGGACGTGGATCCAGCACGTATGCATTTGGGGATCCATCGCGTTCTGGTACATCGCCAACTGCATCCTCAGCAACACCGACCCGTACCTGTCCACGTACTCGTACAAGATATTCATACCCACCATCGCGCCCACCCCAAAGTTCTGGATGGCGACGCCGCTCATCGTGGTCATCGGGCTGCTCCCGGACCTCCTCTACAGGACGTTGCGGCGGCTATTCCGACCCGAGCCGCACCAGCTCGTGCAGGAGTACGAACGGACGGTGCGGGGCACGACGCCCAGGAGCTCGGCGGCAAACACCCCGATGGACACGCCGAGGCACGGCAGCAGGTACGGAAGCAGCGCGGTGTTGGCCGAGGAGGGACGGATCGAGGTGGACGAGCCCGAGGAAGGCGAGGAAAATATCGAGCCCGATGAACCCGCCGAGCTCGATGAACCCGCCGAGCCCGAGGAGCCCGACCCGAATGAGGTTGAGCGCTCGGACGAGGAGGCGCCGCCGAGGGAGGCGGAGGAAGAGAAGAAGGCGGACGAATCAGCGTAGAAACGACTGACTTGTAAATGGACGCGTTGCTCAGATTGATACGGTACGCCTCTTTTCATCCGCCGGGCTCGGGCGCACTCGCAACTAATCCCGCCACGCCACCCCGTCGAGCGCGAGACCCAGCGCCAGCGCTGATCCGAACAGGAGGTGCAACGCCGCCGCCGCCGAGAGCGTCCCGTTGAACCCCGCGTCGCCCACCTCCAACCTCCACGTCTCCCTCGCCACCCACGCGGCGAGCGGCGCCGTCGCCGCGGGCAGCGCCGACGCGACGGACGGGAACATCGTAACCCCGAGCCTCCTCGCGCCCTCCCACGCCCAGTACGGCTGGAGCAAAAACGGCGCAAACACCAGAAACGTGATCTCCCACCGCCCGAACCCCTCGCCCAGCAGCACGCACAGCGTGTTCTTACCGCACCTGGCGTCGGTGCGCGCGTCCCTCAGGTTATTCACCGCGAGCAGCGACGCCGCCAGGCTTCCGACCTGCGCGGATGCGACGATGAGCGGCCAGTTTCGCTCCCACGATGAGCCGCCCGATCCATCCGCCGATGTCCCGTCATGGTGCACCCTCGCCATGCCGTACGTGGCCACGAACCCGAAGAACGCGATCACGGTCACGTCGCCCAGGCCGTGGTACCCGAGCGGGAGCGGGCCGCCGGTGTACGCGTACCCCGCGCCGCACGCCGCGACGACGAGTCGGGCCATCGGCGCCCCCCTGAGCGCCACCGCGGGACACATCGCAAACGCCGCGAGGGCGAAGCACGTCACGCCGGCGATGTGGACGGCGCGGGGGGAGAAGACGCCGGATTGGGTCACGCGCGTCGGTCCCGCGCGATCCTGCGTCGGGTCGGGGGAGGAGAGGAGGAGGAATCAGTCGGGGCGGCGGGAGATGTCTGTGGATCGCGATTGGGTGCTTCGGGAAAACGTGGTTGTTCGGGAAAACGTGGGACGACGGTTCGAGGTTGGGCGACGCGGGGTTGGACGGGGCGTCGCTCACCTCGGTGTCCGCGCCTCGCACGAAGTCGCACGCGTCGTTCACGAGATTGGTCCCTATCTGTATGAGGAAGTATCCGACCAGCGCGCAGGTAGCCTCCATCCACCGCGCCTCGCCGCCGCCGGTGGTCGCCAGCGCCGACCCCACCAGGAAGGGCACCGTCGCCGCGGTCAGCGTCTTGGGTCGCGCCGCGGAGACCCACCCGGCGACGCCGCCCTTGACTTTGGACGACCTCGACGCTTTAGGTTTACTCCGCGGGTGCGTCGCATCGCCGTTCCCAGCCCTCGCCGCCGCTCGCGCGGACCTGCGCTCCATGACGTGCCTTCTCCCTCTCGATTGTGTGCCCACCGTTGGCGAGCAGCGCATCTCACTGCTATCAGCAGATCAGCTGACGTGGGCACGCCCGACTTTATTCCAAATTCGTTGTTAGGAAACGCGCGTTTCGAGATCCGCGTTCACACGCGGTGGTCGATCACCATGAGGGTCCGGCTGCTGCTCGCTTTCGCGCTCGTACTCCTCGCGGGTCCAGCCAGCGCGGCTCGCGCCGCGAAGAGGCCCAGGCACCCCGCCAGAACCTACGTGCCCACCTCGGAGAACCTTCGAAAGGTTGGCGGGTTTTCTCCGGGGTGGACTCCGCTGGAGGCGTGCCAGGAGCGCTACCGCGACGCGCCGCTCGATCACTTCTCCTGGGCGGCGCCGACGCAGACCTATCGCCAGAGGTACTTCTTCTGCCCGCACTTCTGGGAGAAGAAGCGAGACGCGCTCGCGGCGGCGAAGAGGCGCCACGGGTCGGCCAAAGCCCAGCCCCGACTCCGAGGGGTCGCCTCGCTCGGCGCGGATGGTGAATCTTCACCGCTCGACGACCTCGACGCGGGTTTCACCAAGTCGGGACCGCCCATCTTCTTCTACACCGGCAACGAGGCCAACGTCGAGCTATACCTCAACGCCACGGGTCTCATGTGGGAGCACGCCGAGAGCTTCGGCGCCGTTCTCGTGTTCGCCGAGCACAGGTACTACGGAGAGTCCAAGCCCAAGCCCAAGGAGGAGGATGGGAACGCCCTCGACGCGTCCAACCTGGGCGGCATCATCCCGGGCCACCTCAAGAAGAAGGGCCAGTACCCCTACCTCACTTCCGAACAGGCCATGGCGGACTACGCCACCCTCATCCGCGAGCTCAAGGCTGAGATTCGCGCGCCGGACGCCCCGGTGTTTGCATTCGGCGGCTCGTACGGCGGCATGCTCGCCACGTGGATGAGACTCAAGTACGCCAACGTCGTGGACGGCGCGGTGGCCGGGTCGGCTCCCGTGTGGTCCTTCGTGGGCGAGGACCCACCCGTCGACCCGGGCGCCTTCGCGGACGGGGTCACGATGGACGCCACGGCCGCGGGCGGGTCGCCACCCGCGTGCGCTCCCAACGTCCGAGCCGCCTTCGCCGAGCTCCTTCGCCGATCGGAAACCGATCCGAAATCGATCAAGGCGCCGATGCGACTCTGCGACGACACCCCGCTGGGCTCCCCGACGGACGTGCTGGACGTGGCGCTGTGGGCGCAGGGTGCCTTCGATTACCTCGCCATGGGTAACTTCCCATACGCGAGCTCTTACATCCTCAACGGGGACGGGACGCTGCCCCCGTATCCCTTTCGAGTCGCGTGCGGCGGCGCCATGGCGGACCCGAAGCTGCTAAACAAAGGGGGCGACGCGTTATTATCAGCGCTGGCTGACGCCGTCGGCGTGTATTACAACTACTCCAAGACCCAAGAGTGCTTCGACACCCGGCACGGCAGCAACGACGACTCGGACGAGGACGGGGAACTGTGGGACTACCAGTACTGCACCGAGATGTTCATGCCGATGTCCAGGGACGGCGTCAGGGACATGTTCTTCCCGCAGCCGTGGAACGAGACGGACGCCGTGCTGGAGTGCGAACGACGCTGGGGCGTGAGACCCAAGACGCTGTGGGCCACCACCGTCTTCGGCGGTAGAAGGCTATCGTGGGCCAGTAACGTGGTGTGGACCAACGGGTACCTTGACCCGTGGGCCGGGTTGGGGGTGCAGGAGAGCCTCTCGCCGTCGCTCGTAGCCATGATGCTCCCGGGCGGAGCGCACCACCTGGACTTCATGTGGAGCAACGACCTGGACCCGGAGCCGGTGGTCGAGGCGAGAAAGACGCAAATGAGACTGCTCAGGCAGTGGATCCTCAACAAGTACCAGGCGGTGGCTGCGCGAGGAGAGACAATCGCTGAGCTGTAGCCCATAATGAAGGTAATTTTCACGACAACCGACGAAACATGAAGTCAGATGACTTTACAAAAACATCAGAGTTCTGAGCGAAATTGCTCGTAGGTGTACGTCTGGTTGCTGGTGTCGACCGCGTACGGTGACTTCCACGGCGGCCAGTCGAAGTTATAGGCGAGGATGCCAGGTCCTTTAACGCTGCTCCCACCTGGGAGGTGCTTCTCCTCGGTTGGCAGGCACGCCCGGAAGTACACGTGGCCGTCCTTTCGCACCCTCGGACACATTCGCAGCGTCCACATGGTCCCCATCACTGTATTCAGCGCGCACGTGGCAAAGAACACCGCCATGACGGTGTAAACGAGGAACTTGTACGACAGATAGGTGCGCCCGCCCCTGCCGTTGGGCCTCGAGAGCTTCACCTCCCTTCGGTACGCCGCCTCCGATTTTTTAAACACGCGACCGATGTCGATTGAGTGAAACCGATATTGCGCAAAGGTGTTCACGAAGCTCATGCCGATCTCCATCGCCGCGAGCTGGAAGCAGATCCATGCCATATCGTCGTAGTTGGACGTCCGCGTCTTGCCGTCGGGTAAGTCGCCGGTGGACGGCAGGTTAAATACGACCATCAGCGGGGTGATGAAAGCGATGGCTCCGAGTTCGCAGAAGACGTCTGCGAGGCACGAAACCGCGTGCAACTCGTCCATCTTACTAGACGATAGAAGCGCGTCACCCGCCATGGTGCCCATGACGGTGCGCGTGAAGAATCCGTCCCTGTGTTTGAGCGTGAGCTTCATCATGAGCTCGTTGAGGGAGATGATGAGCTGAAGGGTAATGACGGACACCTTGCCGTCGTTGGTGAGGAGAAAGAGGAGGAGCCGCGAGTAGACAGCCTGGGAGACTATGGGCGCCATGATGCCCGCGGTATTCAAACCCGGGCCGGGGCTGGGATTCATCATCGCCACGTGCCTTTGGGCGGTCTTCATCGCCTCCCACATCAGCGGA
Source organism: Micromonas commoda (assembly GCF_000090985.2). Classification (NCBI taxonomy): domain Eukaryota; kingdom Viridiplantae; phylum Chlorophyta; class Mamiellophyceae; order Mamiellales; family Mamiellaceae; genus Micromonas; species Micromonas commoda. The sequence continues at coordinate 431,410 of NC_013045.1, read as the reverse complement.
TCGAACACGAACCGCACTAGTAGCTTTAGCTTTAGCGAGTAGCTGTCGTCGTCGCCAATTGCCAGGTTCCTCAGCGCAAAGATGTAGGTGATGCCGGCCATGCCGTGGTACACGAACCACCATGACATGGTTGGCATGTCCCGCGTCTCTTTCGCCGCCAGGCACGTAATCCACCCAAACACCTGACAACCGATCTGGACGTACCAAGACGTCATGTGCCTGTACCCGGTGACCTGGTAGTCGATGAGTGGGGTGACATAGAAGATGGCGAACCAGACAAAGTAGAGTCTGGTCTTCCAGGTGCGGTTCCGCGCCAGCAGATTCCACGCGAACATGTGCACGAAGAAGTTGTTATCGGCGCTGAAGACGCTCCACATCTTCGTGTAGCGTATGACGTACACGCTGAAGTCGCCGAAGGAGTTTAGCGGCCGGAACTCGTCGTCGCTGAAGTTGGGAGTGAAGCATCGCATCCAACGGCGGGTGATCTCGGACTGGCCGCCCAGCTCGAAAGCCTCGCGCGTGAGCGACGCGGTGCACTTGGCGTGGGCGTAGTACATGAGCGAGTAGATTACCATGATGACGCCGATGGAGAACGGAAGAATGTACTTCATGTGCGACCACCACGCGTTCGTGACTGCACGGAGCGTTGACGTTCGCTTGGAGTGAAACATGGCGTCGGGCGGTGCCGCTTCGGGAACCCGCCGATGCGCATCGGCGAGTTCTGGCGGGGTCGCGCGCTGCATCTCGCCGTAGCTGTCGTCGCCGTAATCGTCGTCGACGAGGTCTTTGGCGTAGACTGCCGACCTCATCCTATCGCTAGTCGCTTCGCCTCGTGAACGCCCGGGCCGGCGCGCGGGGTGGGAGTGACCGTTTTGGGAAACCGAGTGACGGTTTGGTTTCCACGGCGAGAACACCCCTTGATCCTAACATTACTTACGGTTTGGAATCTTTATTAAGGAAAATGCTGACCCTCTCTATTCCAACGACGCGCGTCAAAAGCCGGCGAGGAACACCCTCACCGGGAACACCGGCCGCACAGAAGCCCGATGCGACGGCCCGTCGAGGCTGGATCGCCTCCACATCGGCGTCGGCTCCGGCGTGTTTGGCGCAAAGGTAACCTTGGGCGGCGACCCTCTCCGAAATTTTCGGTTCGCGCGGCTTCTCTGCTCGCCGCCGCCCACGAACCCGTTCGGAGCGACGTTCTCGTCCGGTGACCGTCGCCCGCTCTCCTCCTCGTCGTCTCCCATGGGGATCCCTTTCTGCTTGGTGCCCAAGGCGTCCGCGTGCACGAGCGATCGCATCCTGGCGAGTTCCACGGTGGACGTCGGCGTCTTCCTCAGCGCCCACCTTTGTTTGCTCATCCGCTGGTTCTTCATGCCGGTGGTGAAGTCGACGCCGATCGCCACGCCGAGCCGCATGAAGAAGCTCATCACCTGCAGGATGGACGCGAGCACCAGCGACGACCATATGGCGCACGCGAGGTAGATCCAACGCCGCTTACGAACCGGCCCGGCGCTCCATTTGGTCACAACCTCCGACACCACCGCGTGTATGCACGTGCCTCTGTTCGCCATCCTCCTCGCCTCGGACCTCACGACGTGCGGCGCGTTGAGCAGCCGCGAGGTTCTGCCCATCGCCGCGGCGCACAGCTGTTCCCCATCTTCCGCGTCGAACTCGAGCAGCGCGCCGCGCGACTCGTTCGCGTCGATTTGATCTTTGAAACCCTGCGCGTCCTGTAACAGCGCGGGGGTGCCGCAGTGCGCAGCCTCGTAGGGAACGTTGCCGAAGGTTTCAAACGCACTCGCGCTGCACACCCAATCCGTGGCCCTGTACACCCCCGCCAGCTCCGTCCTCGGCCGCATGCCGGGGAGCACCACGCACCGCGGCGGGTCGTGCCAGTCCATCACGACGTCCCGCATCGGACCGTCGCCCACGAAGGCCAAGGTGACGCCCCTCGGTCGGCACTGCTTCAGGAGGTGCATGCGCTTCTCCGCGGACCACCTGCCGACGTAGGTCATGACGGGGCGCGTTGGGTGGCCGGCGGTGAGCTCGTTACGCACCGCGGCCACCTCCGCGTCGGACAGCGCGTCCGCCGTGGCCACGACGCCGGACACCGGGAGCGGCCGGTAGTGGTCCTTTATGCGCCGGATGCCTCGCGATTCCATCAGCCGCTTGAACGACGGCGACGTCGTGACCGTGGCGTGCGCCAGCGCGGACGTCGTCGACTGCAGGATGGCGGCCGACCACGGCGCCATGTTGATGCCGTCGAGTTGGGCGATGTCGGTGTGAATGGAGTACACCAGGGGCGTGCCCGTGCCCGCGCACATCATCGCGATGGGCACGTTCGAAAACAGATCCGTCATCACGACGCACGCCACCACCGGGTCCCGCCGGTTGAGCCTGCGCCATATCTTGTGACAGAAACCCACGCCCGGGGAGTCCGTCAGAGTGGACGGGAAGTTGGGCAGGTGGTACCTCGGAATGGCGCGATCGGGATCCTCGGCGTCCACCGTCCACAGCTCCACGGTCCAGCCCTCGTTCGTCAGCTCGCGGGTATATTCGTGCCACCTTGCCGCTACGCCTCCCGCGCCGTTGACGTCGGTGATGGAGGGCATCATGAGCAGCAGCGTGCCCTTGTCGGTGATGCGGCCCGAGGGGGATGCCAAACCATCGTCGGTGTCGGCATCTGTCGCACCGCGCGCCCGACGCGCCCGAGATCGCGGCGCCATCGAACTGCGATGCGGCCGAAGACTTCGGTCGAATATCCCGCTTCCTTCACGCCTTCGTTGGAATATTCCTTTGCGAGGAGACGGACCGAAAAGCAGACGAAGCGTCGGCCAAAAAAAAATCCTTCGCCTATGCAAATGTTGTTGACGAAAATCGTCAATTGGCATTAGGCGGATGTCACCCCGATTTCGAGTTTCAAAAACCGAAAAAGAGTGTCGCGCGGGAAGCACGTCGAAACGTCGCCACTCGCCAGCCACTATCACGTTCCCTACCACTCTGGTCGCGCGCGCGTCAGGTTCGAGGGTCCGCGGCCGGTCGCCATGACCATCATCCAGTCCTTCGCGCTGCTCCTCGTGTGGGCGGCGCTCCTCGCGTACGCTGCCTACAGGGGATACAAGATCTTCATCACGCTCCTGGTGCGCGCCCTCCGATGGGTCCCGCACCGCGTCAGATCGCGCGGCACCCCGATCTCGCCTCTCCTCCTTTTTCTTCCCGACGATCTCATCAACCGGACGCCTCGCTGACTCCGCGTGACCCTCCCCGCGCTCATCGCCCAATCGCAGGCCACCTCCCCGACCCCCTTCGGAGCGCGCTTCGCGTCCGGCATCCTTCGCTCCTTCTCGCTTGACGACGACAAGTTCTTCTGCGCGGACGGCGCGCCCGAAGAGATCGCGAAGAAGCGACGCGCGGGCATGGACAACCTCGCCAGGTCCTTCGACGAGCAGTTCGCGGCGTCGCAGAAGGCGAGCGAGACCGTCCTCGACGGCATATCGGACCTGCGTTTCACCGACACCAACCGCGTGCCCTTCCCCTTCCAGAAGCTGGTGCGCGAGCGGCTCAACGTGGCGACCCTGGCGCTCTCGTCCGAGGGACCGCACATTGTGGACCTCGACGGCAACCGAAGCCTGGACGTCTCCGGGTCCTACGGCGTCAACGTGTGCGGCTACGACAACTACAAGCGGTGGATGGAGGCGGGATGGCGACGGACCAAGGACCTGGGCCCGGTGCTCGGCCCGCTCCACCCCATCGTCGGCGAGAACCTCGCGATGATCAAGGCGGTGTCCAAGCTCGACGAGGTGTCCTTCCACATGTCGGGCACCGAGGCCATCATGTGCGCGGTCCGACTCGCCGCGTTCAACACGCGCCGCAAGCTCGTGGTCACCTTCGCCGGTGCCTACCACGGCTGGTGGGACGGCGTGCAGCCCGGACCGGGCAACGAGCGTAAGATCACCGACGTTCTACCGCTCAAGGATATGTCCCCAGCGTCGCTCAACGCGATTCGAGCCAGAAAAGATGAAATCGCCTGCGTCATCGTCAACCCGCTCCAGGGCTTCAACCCGAACTCCCCGCCCCCGAACGACCTGGTGCTGATGACCGCGGCGATCCGCAAGGCTGCCGATTCGGCTACGCTGGACCACTACGCGGTTTGGCTCAAGGAGCTGCGGAAAGTGTGCACCGAGTGCGAGGTGCCCCTCATGTTTGACGAGGTGTACACCGGTTTCCGCATGGCACCCGGCGGCGCGCAGCAGTACTACGGCGTTCACGCGGACATGGTCGTCTACGGTAAGACCCTGGGCGGCGGCATGCCCTGCGGCGTGGTGTGCGGCAAGAGGGAGCTCATGCGCAGGTTCGACCCGGAGCGGCCCCTTCGGGTGTCCTACGTCATCGGGACGTTTGCGGCTCATCCGCTGACGATGGGCGCGATGAACGAGTTCCTCCGGTGGGTCACCACCCCAGAGGCTGAGCAGGTGTACGAGAAGATCGGTAAGCAGTTCGAGCACTGGATCAAGGACGTGAACGACGAGATGAAGGCGGAGAACCTGCCGCTGTCGGTGCACAACCTCACCACCGTGTGGACCGTGATCTTCAACCAGCCCGGTCGGTACCACTGGATGTTCCAGTACTACCTCCGCGACGAGGGCATCGCGCTCTCGTGGGTGGGCACCGGTCGGCTCCTCGTATCCCTCGATTTCGTCGAGAACGATTTCGAGCTGCTCAAGAAGAAGCTCGTCAACGCGGCGAAGCGGATGCGCGACGACGGGTGGTGGTACCTCGGCACCCCCGACAAGCCCATAACCGCGCAATCCATCAGCGCCGCGATGGGCAAGGAGATGGCGTACAACACCGTGATGAAGACGGTGCGCGAGGGGCTCCTCGCGGAGGTGCTCTGTCTTCCCGAGCAGCACGGACCTAGGGCGCCGAAGGCTGTCCCGCCCGAGACGCTCCAGGAGTTTTACGAGGAGGTGATGCGGCGCAAGGAGGACGACCACGCCGCGTCCCACAGCAACACCGTCAACCAGTTCATGCACCTCATCTCGTCCACGATATTCATCATCAACTACTACACCATATGGAGCAACTGCACCGCCACGATGGCCACCGGTCTGTTCTCGCTGTTCCTGAGGCAGAGCGGCCACGCCATCTTCGAGCCCCCGTGCCACGACGAGGAGGAGCTCCTGCTCGGCTTCAACACCAGGTCCAAGTGCTTCGTCGTCGCCGGATACACCCTCGCGCCGCTCATCTCGCTGCTGCGCCTGTCGAACGACGTCGGGTTCTTCCTGGCGCTCGCGTCGATTGCGAGGTCGTGGCTCGGCGTCACCCTCTTCTTCGTCCTCGGGCACACCGGGCTGCTGTGGATGCAGTACGGGTTCCGGATCAGCATGGTTTGGTTGATCAAGCTGGTGACGGATCCCTTCACCGACGTCTTGGTGTACTATCCCTCCGCCGTGACCGTGTGGACCACGAAGGATTGGCAGACTGCGACGTGGGATAACTTCCTGTCGCATCTCAGGGGCGAACCCAAGGATGACGGCGCGAAGAGTGCGGAGGAGAAGAAGACGCAGTAGACGCGAGCCGAAATTCAACCACAACTTCTCTCAACGTATGAGTGCCGCTAGCAGAGCTCCGACTTCAACAAGCGCTCGCCAACGTGTTAAAGAAGTGGTAAACCTCCTCCCTGTCCCTGACCCCCACCAGCTCCCCGCACTGCGCGCAGAATGCCTCGTTGTACGGCCCGTCGTCGTCCTCTCCCGGCTGCAAGGGCGTGTCCTGCGGCTTGAGGTGCGACTTCGTGTCCACCCTCACGTTGCGCACGAACATCGCGCGGTACTGATGCTCCCACTTGTAGTGCCTCTGGCAATCCAGCGTGACCGTCTCGAAGCAAGCGGGGCAGGAAAGCACCGCGTCGCTCTGCCTGCCCCCGCGTAGCTTATCCACGAACGCCTGGTCCTTGTCGTCGAGCCCCTCCTCGTAGAACATGTCCTCGTCCTCCTTGTCCTTCGCCCGCGCCGATTTCTTCGATTTGCCGGCGCCCCTCCTGCGAGAACCTCCCGGCGCGCCCGAGGTGCCCTCTCCCCCCGCGGGCGCGCCGTCCGCAGGTTTCGCCGGCGCCCCCGCATCGTCCCTCTGCTCGTCGTCCGTCTCCCACTCGCTGTCGTCGTCGCCATCCCCGTCGCTCCCGTCCTCGTCGGAGCCGTCCGAGAGCCACCAGCGCATCCCTCCGTCCAGGTTCTGCGGTCCGCCAAACTCCCGCGCGAACCTGTCCCGCAGCGATGGGTCGTTCCACCGCCTGCTCGTGCCGCTGTGCTCCTCGCCGCGAGCGGCGGCCGCCTCGGTCCTGCCGGAAGGACCGTCCGACGGCTCGTCAACCTCCATCGCGCGCGCCGAAATGAGTGCTGATCCCGGTTCGCTGAACACGTGGACGACATCGAAAGACTTTCGGTGCAAGGCTGCACTGGCATGGCATTTTACGAGAAGAGGCTCTCTACTCGCGCGGCCAACGCCCCCGCTTCCGCTATCCCGTCTCCCCAAACCTCCCCCGCCAAGGACCCCGCGAACACCGCGCACACCACCGCCACCATACGCCGCGCGGACAGCGCCGTGGCGACGAGCGCCGAGGTCACCGCGACGGTCCGGTTTGCGGCTGCGGCGACGACCCGAAAAAAAACCCACCCGCACAGCTGTCGTCCCCGCGCAGCCGTGCTCGCCTCGCCGCGGCGCAACGCGTCGCTCCACATCCTCTCCGCGGTCAGCCCGACGAAGTTCATGATCCCCCACGCGATCCAGTGCGGTCTCGTTCCGTGCATGAGCACGCTGAGCGCGACGGTGGCGAGCGCGCCGAGGTGTCCAGAGCCGAGCGGCTCAAAGACCCGGACGAGATAGAACCGGTGCAGCGACGCGTGAAACGAGGACCAGTGCCTTCGAAACGACGCGGAGGATTCCGTCCAGAACACCGGGGTGTCGTGAGGCGTGGACGCGACGCCGTCGACGAAACAGGCGACGGCCCACGGCGCGCCGAAGACGACGTGGCTGGTGGCCCACGTCATCGTGAGGAAGACGAAGACGTGCGCCAATACGTTGAGAAAATCGGTTGGGGCCCCAGCGAGCACGAGCGACGGCCTGTACCCAACCTGCATGAACGTCTCGGCGACGACGCACCACAACGCCACCTGCGCCATCGCGTACGCGAATCGTGCCGCCCGGGCCCTGTGCCCGGCGCGTGCGTCGCCGGCGTCGTTCGTTTTCGTCCGTTTTCGTTCTTCGTCTCCGCTCATTCGCCGTCGCCGCCAGCGTCGGAAGGACTCGTACGGCAGCATCGGGCCGCACTGGTACAACGGAGGGTACATCGCGTACCCGATCAAGTCGAGAAGGTTCGGCGATTCGTTGAGCTCCGCCTGGGCCAAACCGTGCGACGCGATGCGCAGCGCGGTGAGTCGCAACGCCTTCCAATGCGTGAACGATCCCCGGCCGTACCAACCGCGGGCGGCGAACGCGCGCCAGTCGTCGCGCTCCTCCTCCGACCCGGGGCGTGAAGAACTCGCGGACTCGGCCCAATCGCACGCGAGTAACACGCAGAGGCACGACGTCCACGCGCAGACCCGCCGCGTCCGGGTCGATCCCTTTGGGGACGACGCGACGGCCTTGTACGCCGCGTGATGGAGGACGATGCACGCGAGGACGTGAAGAAACCCGACGACGCCGTGGACGACGACCGCGTTGCACGTCGCGAGGATGACGTCCAAAGTCCGTACGCCGAGCACGCGGTCACCCGCTAAAACGTTCCTCGCCGTCCAACACGCCGCCGCGGACGCGAGCTGCGCGGGGAGCACCGATCGCGGCCACTCGATCAGCCGCGCGTGCGCTCCGTCCATGGCGACGTCGTCCGAGAGCCAACCGGTTCGGAAACCGCGGTGACCGCTCGGAACCGCCGGCGTCGTCTCCAGTGCCCGGAGCGTCACCGCCACCGCGATCGCGCACAAAACGAGCGTGACGCCGGAGATCGCGTCCGGTCGCATGGACGCGGGCAGCTCGGCGACGGCGACGGCGGGGGCGGGGGTGGCCCCAGAGGACCCGGAGGACCTAGAGGACCCAGAGGATACGGATGATACGGAGGACCCAGAGGACCCGGAGGCTGCGGTTCCAGCGGCGCGCACGTGCGGCAACACCGCTCGAACGATCGATCGAACCGTGGATCCCTCGCGGAGGACCGCGTCGGCGGGAAGCGCCGCGCCGATGTCGTGTTCGATCCTCCGCAAAAGCCGGAGCGCGGCGAACGAATCCATGCCGCCGCGCGCCACCAGCCCGCACCGCTCGGACAGGTTCGGGCACGCCAACGTCTCGCGGCAGTGCGCGAGGAGCGCGGACTCCATGCTCTCCGCGAGCGCCGCGGCGCCGCGAGTCGCCAGCGTCTGGGCCAAACCCGCCGAGCCCTCGGGGAACGGTGGCGGCACCGACGACCCGAGCCTGCTCGCTCCCATACCCGGGTGGAGGTCCAGCTCGCGCGCGACGAACCTCCTCGCGCACTCCCCGCGCCTGATCTTTCCGCTCGTGGTCCTGGGCGCGGCGTTCTTTCTCAGCAGCGCCACGTGGCATCGGGGCATCGTAACGCCGTGCGCCTTTGCAACTGCCCGAATGATTCCGTCGACGATCACGCCGAGATCCGCGGGCGCGAGCTCGACGCCGTCGCGAACCTCCGCTACGACCGCGAGGGACTCGCGGACCACGTGGCCGTTACAGCCGTTACAGCCGTTACAGCCGTTCCCCGCCTCGTCGTGTACGTCCAAGGCGAACGCGGCGATCGATCCGGGACGAAGGATCCGAGCCCTGAGCACCCCGCGCCCTCGATGCGACCAGCGCGTCTCGCGCACGGTTCGCTCCACGTCCTCCGGGGCGATGTTCCTGCCGCCGATGACGATCAGGTCCTTGAGCCTGCCCACCACGTAAAGCTCCCCGCGGCGCATGTACGCGAGGTCTCCGGTGCGAAGGTACCGTTCCTTCTCGTGTTCGGCGGCGAATCCGCGCCGGAACAGCGTCGACCGAGCGGCGAGCGTCGCGCCAAAGGGTGATGAGTAATGCGCCCGCGGCGGACCGTTCGGCGAGTCATCATCCCGCGGACTCGTCTCGTTCCAGTACCCGCGCGCGACGGACGGCGAGGCGATCCACACCTCCCCGACGCGCCCGTCCTGCAGCGTCAACCGCGTTTGAGGGTCAACGACGAGAACCTTAACGTCCCCGCGCGGCGCCCCGCAGCTCGCGACCCTTCGCGCGTCGTCCGGGTCAAAACTTTTAAAACTTTTTAAACCCCTCGAGTCGAACCTCACGCACTCGGCGATCAGATCACACTCCAAACGCCTCGCGCTGACCGTCTCGTGCGAGCACCCGCCGTCGCACACGTACACGACGCTCTCGGCCAGGCCGTACCCGGCGCTCATGGCGCGAACGTCAAAGCCAAAATCCTCAAAGGCTCTGGAAAAAATCATCGCGGTGTCGGCGTCGATCCGCTCGCTCGCGTTGAGGCATCGCCGCAGCTTACTCAGGTTCAGCTCGCCCGGCCTGGGCGACGACGACGCGGACCGTTCTAACGCGAACCGTTCCGCGCACAGCCTGTACGCAAAGTCCGGCGCCTGCGTCATCGTCGCGCCGTACTTTGACATGGCGAGCGCCCAGACGATTGGGTCCTTGATGAAAGCGGCGGGTGACAGAAACGCGGAGGTCACCTCGGCGGGTTTGGCCCCTGGCTCCGGCGGTATCGTCAGCGGCACCAGATACCCGCCGACCAGGCCCATGTCGTGGTACTGCGGCAGCCACGACACGTTCGCGTCGTCGACTTTTACGCCAAACTGTTGACGTATGAGAGCGCAGTTGTGAGAGAGTTGTCGGTGGCCGATCGCTACCCCCCGAGGCCGGCTGGTGCTGCCGGAGGTGAACTGAACGAAAGCCACGCCCGAGTCGTCCGCCGCGCCGCCGTCCACGCGCAGCTGCTTCGAGGAGCATCTCTCGGCGCATCTCGCGCCGCCTTCGTCGTCGTCGCTGAGTCGACATTTTCGATTGGATCCGGTCGCGAGCGCGCTTAACGAGGTCCACTCGAGAGTTGTTCGACTTTTCGGGCCGCCTCCCGCGTCGTTCCCCGCCCTGAGTCGTCCTCGCCGCAGCGCTTCGGCCAAGTCGCGCACGCCGAGGCGCGCCGCCGCGCATCGCCGCGCGGCGTCGTACGCGCGCGTGGTGAGCGCGAGAGTCGCCCCCGCGCGCTCCGCGATCTCCTCCAGGGCCCTGACCTGCGCCCGGAACTTTGAGGGCGGAGCGCTCGGGTCGGGGGGGTAGGCCGGCACGGGCACGACTTTCGCGGCCATCGCGCCGAGCATCGCCGGGAGAAAGTCGAGGCCGGGTGGATAGACGAGCATGACGACCCTCGGTTCGCGCCGGTCCCTCGCCCAGGCGGCGAGCGCGTCCCTCGCTTCCACCGCGGCGGTCCTCAGGTCCTCCACCCTCAGCCTCGTCCTCTCGGAGGCGGCGTCGTCGGCGAGGAAGGCGTACGCGAACCGACGCGGATGCGACCGGCACCACGCGTCCACGCCGTCCACGGGGTGTATCAGCTCGAGGAGTGGCATCGTCGGGGGCGCGTGTGCGCTCCCGGAGGCGAGGAGGGCCGGCCCGCGCGTTGTTCTTGCTCGCCTCGGTCCTCCGTTCGTTGGTTTTGCCTCGATTCGTTCGCACAGCAGGTGACAGGCTGACAGGTAGACAGGTGACAGGTGACACCGCTGCAACAAAAGTTTCGGCGTGCACGGAACAAGCCTCACAGTCCCGAAGACGGGAGGCCTCGCTGCCCGCATACAGCAGGTGGGACATGCTTACGTTCACCGTCGCGGTCGAATCAGAGGATTAGGGCACGACACTTGGTCAGCAAGGCCGGCATTCCTTGAACGAGCGATACAGAGTGAACCCTAACACCGAGGGCAAGATGATGCAGGAAATCGCGCAGGTTATCCTGCTTCTCGGTTGCATCACTTGGCACACGTTTCGCGGCGCCGTGGGAACGATGCTTTCGTTACTCGACCCGATTATGTGGTTTGGAGAGTCGTGCGTCGGTGCCACGTTCTACGTCGGCCGCGTGGTGCACACGCGCAGTAAGCCGTTAAAGCGTGTGTTCGCATACCCGATGCGTTTCGCGGTGATAGATCTTGACTCGCCTCCTTCTTGGTTTACTCGGAGTGGCCAAGCTGGCGACCACCTTTCAGCCGACGAAGTTCGCGAGCGCACTGGACACGACGGGCCAGTCCGACTGTTCACGTTACCCTGGGCATATGGATACGTGCAGAATCCCATCAGCGTGTACTATAGTTATTGTCTTGGAACAGACGCCGGCGAGGAGCGGATGCACGATGCCGCTGGCAAGTCACGAAAGTTTGAACTGAAGACCTGCGTTGCGGAGGTGACTAACACGCCGTGGGGCGAGCGTGTTCGGTTCAACTTCCTTCCGGGGGGCACGAGAGCGCCGAAAAGCTTGCACGTATCGCCGTTTATGGATATGCAAGGAGAATGGCAATTGACGGCGACGGATCCAGAGGAGGACTTTCAACTCATGGTTTCCGTGAAAGGACACCCAAAATTTGGAGACTACTTTTTCGCCAAGCTCGATGCTCGACGCGACCAATCAGCCCCGCACGCGAGAAACGAGCGCAGTGGGATTTGGCGCCTCCTTCAGCACGCGTGCACGCCTCACAGGGTGGCGTTTTGGATATACGCCGAGGCTGTGTGCCTGCTGAGCAAAGGAGTCAGCATGTTTCCTCCCCCGGGCCTGGAGTTCGTGGCCAAGGCGGCGTGCCGGCGAGGAGAGGTGCATGAGATTGGGTCTGGCGATTTCGTAGGCATGAACTGCCCCTTGCGCTCGACGTGGCACGCCGCGCGCGCGTGGCCGTGGAGAACGTGATGGTATCGTCTATTTTAGCGAACATAGGAGAAATACGAAATACGAAATATGCGGTAAATGTCGTGTTTGTTGTTAACAACGTGTGTCGTCCAGTTAGTCCAGTTGTGAATTTTTCGACATGGAAAACAACTGTTCCTTCGTACACTTCGTACCGGATTTCTCGGAAGGCAGGTGGGACACGGCTGATCCGGTGGTGCCAGCAGCGCAAATCTTGGAGATCTCCCACAGTTATCCAACCTTTGAGCGCCACCTTCGCCACTGCCGCGCGCGCTCCCCACGATGGCGCTCTCCGTCACCCTCTCGGCCTCAGCGGTCGCCACCACAACCGGTGGCCGCTTCAACGTCAAGCGCACCTCTCCAGGAAGGCGCGCCGCCCGTCCCGCCGCGCGCGGGCTGGTCGTCCGCGTCGCGGCCGACTCCGATTACGACGCCGTGGTAATAGGCGCGGGCGTGTCCGGCCTGTCCACCGCGTTCACGCTCGGCAGGTCCTCGCCCGGCGTTCGAATGCTGGTCACCGAGGCCAGGGACCGCGTGGGAGGTAACATCACCACGAAGAACGAGAACGGGTACATCTGGGAGGAGGGTCCCAACTCTTACCAGCCCGGCGACGCGATCCTCACCGTGGCGTGCGACGCGGGCATGAGGGACGACATCCTCCTCGCCGATCCCAACTCGGACCGCTACGTCCTCTGGGACAAGGAGCTCCGGGCGCTCCCCAAGGACATTCCCACCGCGGTCCTCGGCACCTTCCTCACCTGGCCGGGCAAGATCCGCGCGGGCCTCGGCGCGATCGGCATCCGGCCCCCGCCCCCGGGCAAGGAGGAATCCGTCAAGGAATTCGTCTCGCGAAACCTCGGCACGGAGGCTTTCGAGAGGCTCATCGAGCCCTTCTGCTCCGGCGTCTACGCGGGCGACCCCGCGGCGCTCTCGTCCGTCGCGGCCACCGGCAGGGTCCAGCGCCTGGAACCCCTCGGCGGCTCCCTCGTCTTCGGCGCCCTCAAGGCGCAGAAGGAGGCATACGACGCCAAGAAAGCCCGGGGGCCTCGAGATCCGCGACTGCCAAAGGTGGAGGGCCAGACGGTGGGATCCTTCCGCGGGGGGCTGAAGACGTTCCCCGAGGGCCTCGCCAAGGCGCTCGGCTCGGAGAAGGTCAAGCTCGAGTGGAAGGTGACGAAGATCGCCAAGCGGGACGACGGTTCGTTCGCCATCACCTACGACACCCCCGACGGGGAAAAGCAAATCACCACAGCCACCGTGGTGATGACCGCGCCGGCTTACGTCACCGCCGATACCGTGCAGGACATGGCGCCCGACGCCGCCGCCGCGCTCCGAAAGTTCTACTATCCGCCCGTCGCGTCCGTGACCGTCTCCTACCCCGAGGATTCCTTCCGTTTGGACGGAACCTCCGCGCTTCCCGGAGGCGGTCTCACCGGGTTTGGGCAGCTTCACCCGCGGTCGCAGGGCATCCGCACGCTCGGCACCATCTACTCGTCCTACCTGTTCAAGGACGATAAGCGCCAGCCGGAGGGTGAGTTCATGATACTCAACTACATCGGCGGCGCGAGGGACACCGGCATCACGCAGCTGTCCGACGAGGAGCTCGTCAAGGCGGTGCACGAGGACGCGCTCAAGACGATCCTCAAGCCCGGCACCCCTCTGCCCAAGGTTGTGGGCGTCAAGGTGTGGGAGAAGGCCATCCCCCAGTTCAACCTCGGGCACCTGGACGTGCTGGCGGAGGCCAAGGCGGGCTTGGCAAAGGCGGGGTGCGACGGGCTGTTCCTGGGCGGTAACTACACCGCGGGTGTCGCGCTGGGACGGTGCGTGGAGTTTGGCGTCGAGCAGGCGAAGGACCTCGAAACGTACCTTTCCAAACAGTCCGCAAAGAAGGGCGCCTCGGTGCCCGCGCGCTAAGTAAGTAAGAAGCGGCTTTTCAGGCGTCGAGACGAGACGGGACGGTCGGACGAGACGGGACGGTCGGACGAGACGGGACGGTCGAGGTAGCCGCGCTTCGTGATGAGTAAAGACGATTGACTGACGACGCGAGGCGACATCACCCGCGGTCGAACCCAAACTTTCACACGCTTCGCATGGTCGACATGGACCCTCGCCTCTTCGACTCGAAGAGCTGCTTGACGTAGTACGCCTGGAACAGCGCCACCCCGATGAGCACGGCTGTGTTCAAAACGCTGAAACCCATCACCCGCCCGGTGATGGTATCCGCCGTCCGCCTGTGCGCCGCCTCCCTGTGCTTCTGGTAGATGACCTCCGATCGGAGCTTGTAGTACATCTCCCTCATCGAGTCCAAGGACATCTGCAGCTCGTCGACGTGGGCGTCGGTGGCGGCGTCGTGTGCCCAGTGATGCCCCACGTTGACGTCCCAGTACAGCGTGTGCGGGTGCCCCTTGTTGTTGGTGAAGCAGAACTCGTGCGCGCCATCGCGGTTGGTGTTGAACTCGAACTTGTGCTCGCTGCTGTGCTTGAAGCTGTACACGATCGACCTGTCCTCGTCCTTCACGATCATGTCGAAGACGTCCGAGGCCGTACCGTCCTCCACGACGTTGAAGGACCCGACGAAAGTGTCGCCCGAGCGATCAGCGTGCAGGTTGAAGCACTCCTTGTCGTGGCCGCCGATGGTCACCTTCAGCGCATCGGCCGATCTCACGAGACTGGCGAGGATCAACACCGCGAACGCGATCGGCGCCCCTCGGAATCCGCCCCCGCGCCTGAACGCGCCGCCGCTCGAGCTTCTCGCCGCCTGGATCGTGGAGCCGGTCATCTTCCGCGTCGTTAGAATCCCTCCTCGCCGCACTACGGTCACCGCGCGCCAGGCTGTGGGGCACCGCGGGAGGGTCAGGTCACGGGACAATTTCCACCGAACGGACCGCGCCCCGATGATCGGGCCGCTGCTGCGTCAACAACCTCGCCAGACTTGATCGCAAAACCTCGTCTTGGAGATCGCCGGGGCGCCAGTAAGCAACGCGCTATTTGGAGCGACGCGCGCACCCATCAGTGCGGGCGTGATCCACCTAGTGCGTGACACCCTTCGATCGCGCGCCGATCGGGGTCTGAACACGCGGACGGCAGTCCACAGAGCCACACGCCCGAGGAGGAAAAAGCGCGGCTGAATCGGCACAGATGGGAGTCCCCAAGTTCTACCGATGGCTGTCCGAGCGCTACCCGATGCTCAACCACACGTGCGACGCCGGGACCGTTCCGATCATCGATAACCTGTACTTGGACATGAACGGAGTGATCCACAACTGCTCGCACGGCGCGGGGACCGACGCCAACACGCGCATGACCGAGGATGAGATGGTGCGCGACGATCGCCCCGAATCGTTCCCTCCGCGTGCCGCCTTTCCTTTCCCGCCCTTTCCCGCCCACGCCGAACGCTGACCGTGATCCGACCCGCCTCGTCCGCTCGCAGATGTCCAAGGTGTTCGCGTACCTGGATCACATCTTCCGCATGGTCCGCCCCAGGCGCCTGCTCTACATGGCGATCGACGGCGTCGCCCCGCGCGCCAAGATGAACCAGCAGCGTTCCCGCCGCTTCAAGAGCGCGAGGGAGGCTGAGAAGATGCGCGCCGAGGCGCTCGCGAAGGGCGAACCCGAGCCCAAAGGCGAGCCGTTCGACTCCAACTGCATCACCCCCGGCACCCCGTTCATGGCCCGCCTCTCCGAGCACCTGCGGTTCTACGTCCAGAAGAAGCAGACGGAGGATCCGCTGTGGCAGAAGGCCACCGTCATCCTCTCCGGCCACGAGGTCAGGGGCGAGGGCGAGCACAAGATCATGGAGCACATCCGCTGGGCGAGGGGCGAACCCGGGTGGGACCCGAACCAGACCCACTGCCTGTACGGCCTCGACGCCGACCTCATCATGCTCGCGCTCGTCACCCACGAGCCGCACTTTTGCCTGCTCCGCGAGGTTGTCAAGTTCGGCGGCGGCGAACGCGGCCAACCCAGTCGCGAGGTGCTGCAGAACCCCACCGACGACGGATTCCTCCTGCTGCACGTGGGGTTGCTGAGGGAGTACCTGGACCAGGAGTTTCGGGTCGTCAAAGACGCCCTGCCGTTCGAGTACGACTGCGAGAGAATCGTGGACGATTTCGTGCTGCTGTGCATGCTCGTGGGGAACGATTTCCTGCCCCCGCTGCCCACGCTGGACATCGCGGAGGGGGCGCTGAACACGCTGTTCAAGACGTACCGCGACCTGCTCCCCTCGCTCGGCGGGTACATCACCGGCGATCGGGGCGGGGGGACCTTCGTGCCCCGCAGGCTGGAGCGAATCCTGGAGGTGATGGGCGCTCTCGAGGCTGACGTTCTCGCCGAGCGCGCCGCCGACGTGGAGCGCCAGGAGGCTAAGCGCGCCAAGTTCGAAAGCAAACGCGGCGGTAAGAAGCCCGCCGGTAAGGACGAGATGAGCGTGAACGATAAGTTCACCGCCGCCATGGCGGCGCTCATGCGATCGGGGCAGGACTCCCAAGTACTTGGCTCGGACCCCGCCGCCGGTACCGACTCGCCCGCGTCCGAACCCGAGGGCATCTCCGCGGACCCGACCATGATGTCCGCGGCGAAACGCGCGGTGTTCGAAGAGGGCGGCGGCGGCATCGAGGCGTGGAAGGAGATGTACTATCGCGAAAAGCTCGAGCTCAAGATTGGCCAACCCGCGCCCCTGGCCGAGCTCAGGCAGGCGTACTTCGAGGGCCTGAACTGGGTCCTCCAGTACTACTACCGCGGAGTCGCCTCCTGGACCTGGTACTACCCTTTCCACTACGCCCCGATGGCGTCGGACCTGGCGTCGGGCATGGGCGCGCTGACGTGCGATTTCGACTACGGCGTTCCCTTTCGTCCGTTTGAGCAGTTGCTCGCGGTGCAGCCCCCGCAGAGCTCGGCGCTGCTCCCGGAGCCTTACCGATGGCTGATGACCGCGCCGCACTCCCCGCTCGCGGAGTTCTTCCCGGAGAACCTCAAGGTGGACTTTGAGGGTAAGCGCAACGACTGGGAAGGGGTGGTCCTCCTGCCGTTCCTGGACGAGCACCTCGTGAAGCAGTGCATCGCCTCCGTGCCCCCCTCGAAGCTCACGGCGGCGCAGATTGCGCGAAACGAACCCGGGCCCCTGGTCGTCTTCCAGCACGACGCCAAGGGCACCGGTGACGTGCAGTCCACCCTGCCCAAGACGTTCGCGGGCCTCTTCCCCAGCAAGAGCAGGATGTTCGAGTCCATGCCGCCCGGCGAGTTCCCCGAAAGTCGCAAGTGCTTCGGCGGCGACGACCCGCTCCTGCCGGGCGTCAAGCTCGGCGTGGACCGACCCCCGGGATTCCCGACCATGCACTCGCTGGCCCTCCGCGGCGAGCTCAAGCACGCGGGCGTCAACGTCTTCGGCTCCGCGAGCAAGAAGGAGTCCCTCATCGTCCGCGTCGGCCGCGGCGGCGACCCGGCGCTGACGCTCGACGCCGAGGAGGGTTCACACGGCGCCGCGTCCTACGCGCACTTGATCAACCGCCGCGTGCACATCGACTGGCCGTACCTGAAGGAGGCGATGGTCGTGGCGGTGTCGGACAAGTCGGAGAAGATCACCGGCCGCGGTGTCCGCGTCTCGCACTCCTCGAGCGAGTGGGGCTCGGAGGTGCAGCGGGTGGCGCACGAGAGGATGACGCAGCGAGGGGTGGACGTCGGGCAGACGTCCGTCGCGCTGCACGTCCGAGCGTGCGAGGGGCTGGTGCGCCACCCCGACGGCTCGCTCCAGAAACGGTTCGGCAAGACGGACGCGCTCCTCCCCGCGCAGCTCGTGCTCGCGTCGAACGCGTCCCCTTCGCCGCGGATGCAGGAGAGACCCGCGCTCGACGGGGATGATTTTAAATCCACCGGAGGGTTCACCGTCGGCGACGTCGCGCTCTACCTCGGCCGATCTCACTTCGGCGCCGTGGCCACCGTCGCGGGCGTGGAGGAGGGTAAGGGCCTGGAGGTGTTCGTGGAGCCCGTGCCGCCCGACACTGGCATCGCGAGGCGGATGATGCACGGCCACCAAGGGGGTCGCTGGGAGAACCTCGGGGCGCTCGCGAGGAAGCTGTCCACGTCACCCCGAGCCCTCTCCGTCCTCACCGGGCCGCTGTGGGTGGCGCCCACGAAGGACGCGGGCAGGTTCGACAGGATCGACATCGGACTGAACCTCAAGAGCGGCAACAAGGGTCTCTGCGTCGCGGACTACACCAGGCCGATGAAGGAGGGCAACGGGTGGGAATTTTCGCAGCAGTGCGTGAAGCTCCTCCAGGACTACAAGCGCGCCCACCCGTGGGTGTTCGCCGCGTTGCAGTCCGATCCGGACGGCGGGTTCGAGGGCCTTCAGCTCGACGTCGCGCTCAAGCACCTCCCGGAGCCCCAGCGTCTCCCGGCGCTCAATCAGTGCAAGGCTTGGATCAAGGCGCAGCCCGCTTCCAAACGGCCGCTCGTGTCAAAGTTTTCCCGCGTCGCCCCCGAGGAGGCTGTCAAGAACGTCTTCATCGCGACGTCCGTCAAGGCGAAGCCGCCGCCGCCCGTCGCGCTCGAGGGCGTCTCCCCTCTGCTTTTGATGCAGCCGGTCCGCGCGGGCGAGGTGCTCGACCTCTACGCCGGCGGGGACTTTGACCTGGGAGACAGGGTGGTGATGGTCGGAGACTCGGGCTCGCCGCCTTTCGGCACCCGCGGGTTCATCTGCGCGGTGCACGGCGAGGCGGCGGAGGTGATGTTCGACTGCGACTTCGTCGGAGCCACCGATTTGCACGGCGTGCTCCCGGAGAAGCGAGGCGCGATGTTGCCCACTGCGCAGCTCGTCAACCTGTCGCACCCGCCCGCGATGCCGCAGCTCGGCACCGCCGCGCCCGACCAGGTCGTCGCGGACAAGAAGGGCAAGAAGACCCTCCCCAAGGGTTTCAAGGAGGCGTGGAACGAGGCGAACAAGGGCGGCGGCAAGGGCGTGCTCGCCATGGCCGCCGCGCTCCTCCCGGGTAAGGGCGGACTCCCTGCGCCCTCCGCCCCCGCGCCCGGTCCCCGGATCCCCATAAAGGGCAGCAAGGGCTTCGAGCCCGGCATGGGCCGCGGCCGCGGGGTCGGCTTACCGGGGCTCGTGGGCGGCGGCGGCGGTCCCGGCGGGATCGTCGCCCCCAAGACGCTCGGCGCGCCCGGAGGCGTCCCCGACGTGCTGGCGATGCTCGGCGCTGCGGCGGACGCCAACGCCAAATCCAAAGCCCCCCCCCTCGACGGCGGCGCGGCGCTCAAGGGCCTCCTCGGCATCGGCGGCGGACCAGGTACGGGTGCGAACGCGAACCCCACCCCGGTTCACGCGATGTCCCTGGAGCAGCTCGAGCGGCGCGTCGGTGGCGCGCCCGAGGCTAAGGCTGTGCCAAAGCCCAAGATCCCGGCGCCCAAGACTAAACGAGACGCGCCGGTGACGCCCCCGATTAAGGGTCCGGTTTCGCCGGGACCTCCCCCCGGCCCGGGCGACGCCGCGGCGTTTTGGGACTCCCTCGCCGGCGCGGGGGGCGGGGCGACGCGGCGGGGCTCCGCTCCCGTCCTCCCGGTGCCGGTTCCCGCGCCGGTGTCCATGCCTCCGGTCCCGAGGGCGGCGGCCGGCGACGACGGCGCGGCGGCGTTGAAGGGCCTCCTCGGCATCGGAGGATCGGCGCAGCCGCCGCCGCCGCGGGCTCCCGCCGCGCCCGCGTCGGCGCCCAAGTCCCTCGCGGAGATCGAGGCGCTCGCGGGCGTCGCGCCGGTGCCCGATGTGTCCGCGGGAGGCGACGACGACGATCCTCTCGCGTTCTGGAAGTCCCTCCAGGCGCAGCACCGGTCGGAGGCTGACAAACTCACGGGGGGCGGAGCGGATGAAGGCGGCGGCGGCCGCAGGCGCAGGAAGAAGTGATCGACGGATAGATCGACGGATTGATTGTATTGCACCGGAGTTGTCCTCTACCGATCGATGTGACGCGTCGCGTGTCGTCACCGGCTCACTGCTGATCGTCCCAGCCCGCGTCGCGCCCCCTCCGTCGCCGCTCTCTGCGACGCGACCTCGGCTTTTTCTCGTCATCCTCGGGCCAATCCTCGTCTGGGACGGCGCCCGCTCGCATCCACTTATCCAGCTTCTCGTCCCTTCGTCTCCGGCCCCACGCGCCCCAGTCCTCCTCCCCGTTCCCGTTGTTGCCCCTCGAAACGGTGTCGCCTCGGTCCCTGCCCGCCCTCCCGCCGGGCTTGGCCTTGGCCATGTCCTTGAGCTGCCGCTTCATCCGCCTTCGCAGCTCCGCCGCCGCCTCACCCGCCTCACCCTCCGTCCCCTCCCCTCGCGTCGCCTTGATGACCTTCTTGAACGTCCGCTCGGTTCGCTCGATCACCTCCCTCTGTTTTCGCACCCGTTCAGCGCCGTTGACGCACCCCCTCCGCTGACACGGCACCCGCCCCTCGCCGTCGCACGCTACGCACGGGGCGCCTGGTTTTGGCACGGCGACGGCCCCTCCCGGCTGGTCGGGGTCCCCGATCCAGTCGAGGTCCTCTCGCTGCTTCCACCCCGCGCTCCACAGGTGTCGGTCCTTGAGCTCCTTCACGTCGACCCACACGGTGACGTCCCTGTCGCACGTGGCGGCGAGGTGCACCGACGCGCGGGGTTTGCCGTTCGCCTTGTCCGCGGGGGACTTGCCGATGCACTCGAAGTGCCGCCATCCCTTGGTGCGCCTGTGCGCGGTCCAATTGGTGCCCACGACGTTGGCCATGTCCACGTGGTTCTTGGCGTGGAAGCCCCCCGCGGCGAGGGTGCCCTTGCCCCCGCACGCGCGGCACTCGACGACGCCGACGCCGCCGCACGCGACGCAGGTCTCGACAGCCCTTTTCGCCCCGGTCGTCGTCACGCGCTTCTTCGATTCGTTCGATGGGTCGACGAGGCGCGGACGACGAGCGGAAGCATCCGCGGGAGCGTCGTCGCCGTGGCTCGCGGCGCGGATGACGAGCGGCGGCTTCTTCGCGGGTACGGCGCGGCGGACGGCGCCGCGCGGCGCGCGCCGGGGCGCGAGGACGCGCGACGGAGCCCCGACCGCGAGCATGTAAACTGATGGTGACGCCACGTTATCACATCCAAAATGTGCGGTGACTTGGCCCAACTGCCAGACCGGCGCGCGCGCTGCGGACCACTCCATGGGGACCCACGTCGCGGCGTGCCTCTCCGCCCGTCTCGTCGCATCGCCGGCGTCCGCGTTTCGGAGGAGGAGCGGCCGGGCGTTGCCGGCGCGGCGCATCCGAGGAGCAGCGGCGGCAGCAGGAGGAGGAGGAGGAGGAGGGGAGGGCACCCCATCGCTGACGGCACCGTCATCGTCGTCGTCGTCGGCAGTGGAGACGACCGCGCCCGCGCCGCCGTACACGCCGAGCCCGATGGACGCCTCGCTCATCGCTCCTCAGCTGTTCGCCCTGGTTTTCATCCTGGGCGCGGCGGCGTACCTCCAGGTATTCGTCACCGGCACCGCCAGGGCGAGGTTCGACAAGGCGGACCCTGCGCGAAGGGCGTTCGTGGAGACCGACGGAGGCGAAAGTAGTGAGCCGGGCTGGGTGGAGCGCGAGTTGGCCAGGAAGGGGGGAACCAGGCCGAGGGGCGACAGGACCAAGGGAGGTACGGTGATACCGGGGGTGGGAGACGCGCCGGAGTGGATGCGAAGGGGGGAGGATGACGAGTTGGATAGCTAGCTAGCTCCTGAGAGGCGGTGGCGGGGCTAAAGAAGACGCAAAAAGTTCGGTCGACTCGCTGTTTTTGTCAACCCTGCCCGAAATGTTGAATTCACTCCAGGGGCGAAGGACACGAGTGGCCTCCGTGTCAGCCCAGGAGCCCGCTCGAGCCGTAAACGCGGGGTCGAATGGCGACTCCCCGCGCCCGCAGGGCGACGACGCCCTTCGGCCAGGCGGTGCGCGGCCCGAACCCGTCTCAGATCGTGGAGAGCACAATTTTGACCGCCAATCCCGAAAATCTGACCCGCCGCGACCCTTCACCCTCCCCCGCGCAGCGTCGAACCCCCGCCGCTCGTCCGATATACAGCGACTCGGAGAGCTCCGAGGACGACCTTTGGCGAGCGCCCGCGTCCGTGCTCCTCGTCGACGGCACGCCGGGCCGCGGCGCGATGCGGGCGGCACGTCAGGCGGAGACGATGGAGGAGCTCGAGATCGATCCTCCGCCCGCGCGAGTCTCGTCGTCGAGCGGTCGCGCGGGACCCTCGCCGCGCTCGACGCCCGGGTACGACCCCGGCTCGGACGACGGCATGGAATACGAGGACTCGGACCTGGAGCGCGAGGCTGACGAGTACCGCGCGATGCTCGTGGGCGCCAGCGGCGGGGGGGGGCGGGTCTTTCGCAACATCGGCGCATTCACCACGCCGAAACCGAGGGGCGCCGACGGTTCGTCGTCGAGGCGCGGGTTCAGGGGGCTCTCGCCCGGCGCGTCGTTTGGAAGCGCGGGACCCGTCCGCGGCTCGCTGCATCGACCGTCGCCGACGTCGAGCGGCGGTGGCGCGCCGAGAGCCGTCGACTTTGAAACGACCGCCGCTCGAGAAGGCGTCGGCGATGGCGATGGCCGCGACGGTGGATACGTCGCCGCCGAGGAGTTCAGCGTCAAGGAGGAGTTCGAGGCCATCAGGCGCGAGCTGGCGGAGATCAAGTCCAACATGAGCAGCCCGGCGACGGCGGCCGCCACCCCGAACGACGGCGGCGGCGGCGGGGGGGTGCATTTGGACGGAGGAACGCCGGGGCGGGGGGAGTATCCGCACGGACCTCACCGGGCATCCGTCGGATCGTTCGGCGGCTCTGTGGCTCGAGACGTTCACAGCGGCGGGGGCGTCGTCAGGCAGCAGCAGCAGCAGCAGCAGCAGCAGCAGCAGCAGCGCCGCGATAGCAACGCCTCGACGGACGGCGGTGGGAAAAGGGGCGGGTCCGGGCACGTCGGGTCGCATCGAAGCGCCGGGTCGTCCAAAACGTCGGCGCGCCACCGATCGGGTCGGAAGGTGTCGTCGGAGGCGACGGGTACGGGCCGCCTCCTCTTCGGGGACGACGACGGGGACAGGTCGGGGGGCGTTGGCGGGGAGCCGGCGTCTGCGGCGCGTGAGCCCGGCGTGGGCGCCGACGACAGTGTCCGGAGACGCGGCAGAGAGTCGGGCGCCGTCAATCGGAGACACTCAACCGGAGAAGACGAAGCCCCGGGATCCAACGATTCGTCGCTCAATAGGCACGGGGGCAGCGGGCCCGGGTCTAACGAGTCGTCGTTCAGGCACGGCGCGTCGTTCGATCGAACCCGGTCGCAGTCCCCGCGCGAGTCCACGCGCGTGAGGGCGACGACGCGGGAGACGGCGGTCAACACGGACCGGTCGGAGGCGGAGGAGGGCGGGGGCGTCCCCGGGCGGAGTCCGTTTCCGGCGGAGGAGTCGCCGAGTCGGAAATCCGCCGGAAGGGAGGTCTCAGGCGGCGAGTCCGTCGTCGTGTCGGCGCTGCGCCTCTTCGCGTTGATTCTCCTGCTGGTCGGGACGTGGTACATGGTGCTCGTCATCGTCGACGTCATCGAGGAGGACTTCTTGTCCGGCAGGCTGCCGCGGTCTAACCTGTTCCTGGACTCGCTGACCTCGCTGACGCGGACGCCGCTCGAGTTTCTCACCGGTAAACGCTCCTGGGACGGGCTCGACGACGACCCGCCGTTCGCCGCCCCGACTTGAGCGGCACGCGAAGGACGTATGGGGTTATTAGGGATGCCGCGTTGTGTTAGGGATGCCGTGTCGTGTTAGGGATGCCGTGTTGTGTTAGGGATGCCGTGTTGTGTTAGGGATGCCGTGTTGTGTTGATGATCCGTCATTGCCGAGACTCAGTCGCGCCCCCCTACGTCCCAAACCGGGTGATTTCCGTATCCAACTCCGGCGAAGATGAGCCCCTCGGGCGGCGCGGGGGGTGCCGTGGCGGCCCTCTCCCCCGCCCGGGCGAGCCTGAGCAGCACGTCCCCGCGCGCGCCCGTCGCCGCCTCTCGCACCGCCGTCGCGACGAGCGTCCTGACCATCTTTCTTAGGAACCGATCAGCCACCAGCTCGACGACGAGGACGCGCTCCATAGTGCTATTGGGGGGCCCGCCATCCCCGCCACCCCCGCCACCCACTCCCAATCCCCCGTCCTCACTAAACCCTGCACTCTTCCGGCGTCTCGCGCCTCGTCCGACGCCCCGCTCGGCTCCCTTTGAAGCGGGCACCGTCGCCTCAAACGCTCGAGCAACCTTCACGAAGCACGTCGAGTCCTTACCCGGAGGCGTGGCCCTGGCGAACGCGGACATGTCCATCGACTTACCCTCGAGCGCGTTAAGCATCGCGTTCGTCGCCGCCGGGTCCACCGCGACATTTGACAAGCCGTTTTCCTCCTCGTCACCCAGTGACCGCATTGGCAAGATGTAGACGTACCGGCGCCACGTCGCGCAAAACGTCGCGTGGAACGCATCGGAAACTTCCTCTACATCGCCCACCACCCGCCACGCCCCCGCCGCGTGCGCCGGGTGCGCTACCAACGCGTCGCGGACGTTGCGAGGGGTGAACGTGTCCTTCGCGTTGGACCACACGCTGAAGCACTGCGCGGCGGCGTGCACGCCCTTGTCCGTGCGCCCCGCGCTGTGGATCAGCCGCTCCTTGTCGCTCGAGAACAACGGCCGGAGGGCGCGCTGGATGGAGGCGCTGACGGAGCGCTCGCCGTACCTCCACTCCGTGCTCGATCCACGAGCTGCGTCCACCGCGTCGTCCTCCGCGTCGTCCTCCGCGTTCGCGCTCGCGCTCGCGCTCGTCGCATCCGCCGAGCGCGGGCAGTCGGTGTAGTCCTTGTCATTCTCCGGCGTCCACGCCCATCCGGTGAACGCCGGTCCGTAGTAGGCGAGGTGCACCCTGACGTTCGTCCGTCGCCCCCGCGATCCCTTGGTTCGCATCGGGAGCGTCTCGATGCGCGTGCCGTCCTGGTTCACGCCCCGGCCCGGGCACACCCCCGCGGGTTCCATCTCGCCCGGCGCCAGCGAGGAGACGCACGCCTCGCCGAGGACGACGCGGGCGGCGAAGGACTCAACCGCCCTCCACGCGCGGTCGTCGAAGTACTTGGCGCACGGCACCGGCGGCCACGCGTGGAGGTTGAAGTCAACCCCCGCGTCGAGTCTGTCGCCGTCGGGGGTGACGAGGCGGAGCGATAGGCTGGGGTGGTTGGCGCCGTGAAGGGTATTCTTGGCGACGGCGCCGGTCGCATCGCGCTCAGACTCCATCCGCCGAGCTCGGCCCTCGTGTGCGCCGTAGGGACGCGCTGTGCCCGCCGCGGCGGGGACCGGACGGACGGGTGCGTCACGACGCGCGCGCGCGGCGGTGAAACTCCGCGCGTGCCTCAGCCCTCGAGCACACGCCAGCGCCTGCGCCTGCGCCATCAATCGCACTGACGCGAAACCACCCCGTGGCACTCCTTTTGTCGCGGCGAACGAACGACTCTCGCGCACGACGGCTCAGGGGTTGGACCGAGACGACGCGCGGGTCGTCACGCGTGTGTAAACTACTGTATCTCGATGTATGATAGTGCTATAGCGTTTAATAATGCCGCGCCGCGCCTCTTCCCAACCTCTCCCAAGCCGGAGACGACCCAAGTTTACAGGCCCTCGATGGGAACCTGGAGAAACTTGGCGAGATCCGCCGCCTGCTTCTCAACCTCCGCCAGGGTGAGGGGCTGGCCGATGCGGGTGAGGGGAATGTCGCTCTTGTTCTTGCACCTCACGTAAACCACGCGCCTGGGGTTGACGCCGTCCGCGATCTCCACCCTCACGGCCTGGATGTCCTGCAGCGGCGTCACGAGGTTGATGCGCCTGTTCTTGCCGGGGAAGCCGTAGCGGAAGATGCGCATGATGCCCTCGTCCTTGTTGAACTCGTTGTACCCCGCTCCAACGTCCCAGTTGATGGTGAGCCAGAGGTAGGTGGCGAGGAGGGAGCCCGCGACGCCGTAGAAGCTCATCACCAGGCCCTGGGGAAAGAACTTGATCTCGGACGCGTCGAGGAAGAAGAGCAGGTTGTGCTCAAAGTACGAGGACGCGCCGGTGATGAGGAAGCCGGTGGCGCCGATGGAGACGACGCCGGCCCAGAAGTAGTTGCTGAAGCGCTTGGCGCCGACCACGGGGTCGATGATCAGGTTATCGGTGTTGGTCTTCACGGAGACGTCGCGGGTCGCGGCGCCGTCGGCCCTGGTCACGACGCCGCGGCGGGACACGGAGACGCCGGCGGATTTGCTCAGTCGGGCCGGGAGCGTCGCCCTGAGGCCGGCGGGGGCCTTGGCGACGAGGGACGCGCGCGCGGTGGTGCGCGCGGTGGCACGAGTGGGGGCCGCGCGGACCGTGAAGGCCGCGGAGGCGAGAGCGGAGCTCATCGTCGGACGATGGGGTGCGCGTCGAAGTGGCCCCATCGGCGAAGGAGAAGATAGCGGTCAAGATCTCAAAAAAACGAAAGCTGATTGGCTGTGGGGTCCAGACATTTGACTCAAGGATCCTTGAGTTATAAATCCCCATAGAGCACCACCCGGGCCACCGCCTTTTTTTCTTCAACCAACTTGAAAACCTCGACGCCTCACACTCGGAGACTCCGCGCTCGCGAGGCGTTGGAAGAGGATGGCGTCGACGGCCGCGGTGGGAGTCCAGGCGACCGCGAGGTCGCCGTGGGCTCGGGGCGGCGGTCGCGGCGAGCTCGGATCGCGACACCGCGTGGGCGGTTCGCAAAGACCCGGACCGCCCAATCGTCGGATCTCGTCGAGGACGTCGACGACCGCCGCCCCTAGAGCCGCGGTGGACGGCTCCGCGCCGACCCAGGACGAGCTCCCGGACTTCGCCAAGGCGCGGAGACCGCTGCCGAACGTCCGGGACGTCGTCAAGAACCCGATCAAGTTCGCGAGCGACCTCACCGACGCCATACCCAAGGGCGCCGATCGCGTCATCGATCAGAAGGTTCGCCAGGTTGTCGTCCCCGCGAACAGGCTCGAGGACGCCATGCGCGCGCTGTCCGGCCCGGAGCTCGCCGCTAAGACGGACGAGTTCCGCGATAGGCTCAAGAAGGGCGAGACCCTGGACGATCTGCTCGTCGAGGCCTTCGCGGTGGTCCGCGAGTGCGCCAGGCGCGAGCTCAACATGAGGCATTTCGACGTCCAGCTCGTCGGCGGCGCGCTGCTGCACGACGGGTGCATCTGCGAGATGGCCACGGGCGAGGGCAAGACGCTGACGGCGACGCTGCCCGCGTACCTTAACGCGCTCACGGGTAAGGGGGTGCACGTCGTCACCGTGAACGATTACCTCGCGAGGCGCGACGCCGAGTGGATGGGCCGCGTGCACCAATCGCTCGGGCTCACCGTGGGCATCATCCAGACGGACATGGAGGCGGAGGAGCGGAGGGAGGCGTACGAGGCGGACATAACCTACGTCACCAACACCGAGGTTGGCTTCGATTACCTGCGGGATAACATGGCCAACGAGGCGCACGAGCTCGTCATGCGCCGCGGGTTCAACTTCGCCATCGTCGACGAGGTCGATTCCGTCCTCATCGACGAGGGGCGCAACCCGCTGCTCATCACGGGTCCCGCGACGGAGGGGGACGAGGAGATGAACAAGTACACCGTCGCCTCGCAGGTGGCGGCGCAGCTCAAGGAGGGATCGGATTACGTCGTGGACCGCAAGCAAAAGACGGCGGATTTAACGGAGCGGGGGATGATGGTCGCGGAGCAGCTCCTGGGCGTCTCGGACATCTGGGACACGTACGACCCGTGGGGCCGGTACCTACTCCTCGCGGTCAAGGCCAAGTCTCTGTACCTCCGCGACGTCCATTACATCGTCCGCGAGGGTCAGGTGATGATCGTCGACGAGGGCACCGGGCGCGTGCAGCCCAACCGCCGGTGGAACGATAACATCCACCAGGCGGTTGAGGCCAAGGAGGGCGTCGAGATCAAGCGGGAGAACACCACCGTCGCGTCCATCTCGTACCAGTGCCTGTTCAAGCTCTACGACAAGCTATCCGGCATGACCGGCACCGCGTCCACCGAGGCTGAGGAGCTCTACACGACGTACAAACTCTCGGTCGTCACCGTGCCCACGCACAGGCGGAACATGAGGGTCGATAAACCCCACGCGATGTTCCGAACGGCGGCGGCTCGATGGAACGCCGTGGCGGACCTCATCGTGTCGTGCCACTGGGAGGGACGGCCGGTGCTCGTGGGCACCACCTCGGTGGAGCACAGCGAGTACCTCTCCCGGCTCCTCGCCGAGTACAGGTGGCAGTCCCAGGACGGCAAGCTGGTGAACGGGGTGCCCCACAAGCTCCTCAACGCCCGCCCGCAGCTCGCGGCGAAGGAGGCGGAGATTGTCGCTCAGGCTGGCCGCGCCCACGCCGTGACGATCGCCACGAACATGGCGGGACGAGGCACCGACATCGTGCTCGGCGGTAACCCCCCGGGCCTCGCCAGGCTCTTCCTCGAGCGCGCGCTGTTTCCCAAGCTCAGCGTGGGCACCCCCGAGGCTGACGACGCGTCGGAACCCAACCCGATGGCCACCGTCGGGATGTCCCCAAAGACGGAGGCTGCGGTTCAGGCCGCGGTGGGCCTCGCGCACGTCACCGCCAAGGCGGACGGCGCCGTACCGGTGTCTCCCGACGCCGTCGTGGCGCTCGTGACGGAGGCTGTCGAGTACGCGGAGCAGATTCTGAGGGGCGGCGCGGTGCGGGAGGCTGCGGAGGCGGCGGCGGCTGAGAGGGAGAAGGAGATTGGCGGCCCGAACCCCGTCATGAACGCGCTCAGGCACGCCGCGGTATGCCTCCTCGAGGACTGCACCGCGCAGTGCGAGCGCGAGGCGACGCTCGTGCGCGACCTCGGCGGCCTTCAGGTCATCGGCACCGCCCTCCACGACAGCCGCAGGGTGGACAACCAGCTCCGCGGTCGAGCCGGTCGGCAGGGCGACCCGGGCTCCACCATCTTCTGCCTCTCGATGGAGGACGAGCTCATGGCGGTGTACTGCCCGGGATGGGCGTCGTCGTCGGTGTGGGACTGGTCCGGGATGGACGATGACACCCCGCTCTTCTCCGACGTCGTCGATAAGCAGCTCGCGGGGATCCAGGCGTCCATCGAGGACTTCCACGCCACGCACAGGACGTCGACGTACGAGACGGATCGAATCATCGACGGCCAGAGGGACGCCATATACAACGTTCGACGCAAAGTCTTGGAGGACGGCCAGCAGCCGCTCAGGGCCAGGCTACTGCGATACATCGAGTGGATCGTCGACGACGCGTGCGACAGGGCCAAGGTTGACGGCCTGAGGCCGATCGACGACTGGGACATCGAGGGCCTCCTCGACGACCTCCGCACTGTCTTCGCGGGTAGGAGGGACCAGTGGCTGAACGAGTCCGGGCAAACGATGAGCGAGTTCCCGCACTTCCTCCCCGGCGTGGACGCTCGCGGAATCCGCGATGCGCTCAAGAGCAAGGGCGCCATGCCGCTCCAGACGGAGCTCCCGGGCCTGGAGGCGGCGCCGGAGGTTGTCGCGGCGGCGCTTCGGGGGGTGGACGTCGTCGACATGAATCCCCCGGCGAAGCCCGCTCGGGTGGTGGACACGGAGCCCGAGGCTGCGGAGGAGTGCATCGCGGCACGCGTCGAGAAGCGCATGGAGATCACCAAAGGCATGAAATCGCTGGAGGACTACGGCAGGAGGGGCATGAACGCCGCGGAGGGGAGGATGCTGCGAACGTATCTCTCCGAGAGCGCCATCGCGCTCTACCTGGACAGGTTCGCCCGGCTAAACCAGCGGTACGATCGCACCGATCTGGAGGCTGTCGAGCGCGTGTGGGTGCTGAGGGCGATCGACGACCGGTGGCAGAGGCACCTGGTGGAGATGCAGGTGCTTCGGAGCAGCGTCAACGTCCGAGCTTTCGGCCAGCTGGACCCGATGGAGGAGTATCGCATCGACGGCGCGAGGGCCTTTGTCGACATGGTCCGCGACATGAGACGCAAGACGGTGGCGAACGTGTTCTTCTTCGTCGGAAGCGCCGTGGAGCCAACGCTGGACTTCGAGGAGGTGGCCGCGGAGGAGGCGGCGGCGGTGGCCAATCCGGCGGCGGCTGAGCGTGAGGCTGAGATCGCGAAGGTTATGCAGGCGACTGGTATGACGGCCATGGCGGATTTCATCTCAAAGGGCGACGACGCCGAGGCGGAGACGGTTCTCGTGGAGGCGCAGAGGCAGGCGGCTCGCGCAGGTAAGAAGCTGCAGGCGATGGACGACGGCGAGCAGAAGAAGATGATGGAGGAGGCTGAGCGGGTGCTGGCCAAGCAGCGGGCGCTGATCGAGGAGGAGGAGGAGGAGGAGGACCCGGACGGTGACTCCGACGGCTCGGTCACTTACAAATTTTGACGATCAAACGTCTAACGTCGCGCTCTCATCAGCCAAACGCCGTCACGCCCATGCGCCGCATGATGTTCTGGCCCTTGATCGCGTGCATGCCCACCGCGCCCACGTGAAGTGGGACGAACATCTCGTAGTACCAGCCCAGCTGTTTGTGCAGCTTGAACGCCCTACCCGCCAGCTTACCGTCCCTCTTGGACGCTCCCGGGATGGTGTAGCCGAAGAAGGGCAGCCCGCGACCGCCGTAGTATCCCATTATGAACCCCGACACGGGCATCGCCGTCATCATGCCGTACATGACGAGGTGCCCGAGCTGCGCGGCGATCTGCTCCGCTTTGCTGCCGGGCACCGCGGCGGGGATCTTGGTCGTCAGACGCAGCGCCAGCCTTGGGATCGTCAGCCCCAGCACGCACAGTCCAAGCGACTTGTGGAGCATCATGAATCGGCCCTTCTCGGCAGCCTGATCCTTCGGGAGGTTCATGGCGAGCTGAACGAACGCGAACGTCCCGACGGTTCCGCCCGCGATGAGCCAATGGAGCGCCTGAAGCGGCGTGGCGTACTGCTGCTCGAGCGCGGACGCAGCCTCGGCGATCGTCCCGGCGGAGGCGGCGAAGCCCCGCGATGTTCCGGGGTTGGCGGGAAGCGACGACGCAGCCTTGGCGACGGAGGCTACGGCGGTGCGGGCAGTGGGAGCCGCCGCCGCGGTGTACACGGACGATGCCATGGAAGGAACGGCGCGGCGTGAGGTCGCGGCGCCCACCTGCGGGAAAGAGAGGGGGAGGGGACGATGGGCTCAGAACGTCATGGGGACCGTGGCACGTCGTCGGCTAACAATCGTGATTTTTGGCTTGCCGGAAGGAGACGGGCCGGTGTCTCCACTAAGAGTCGCGCGGTCGACGCACCTGGGTCAGCGCGGCTCGAGCCGCACGCCTGAGGGCTGCCTGCTGCATCGGGGAGACGTAAGGGCGGCGCGCGTTGGTTCTGGAAGGCGGAGACCCTGGGGCGATCGAGTCGAAACCGGTTTTGCCAACTGGCACGGTCGACAATCGGGAAATTCGGGGACTTCTGTTGTGAGTTGCCGCCCAAGCTGCCAAGGAACTGGGTGCCCAACTCTAGGTTTACCTCTTCCCAGAGCGGGCGGCGCGCGGCGGGCGACGGCGACTGGGGGCGGGGTGTCGCCTCCCGGTACGTCGCCATGGACTCGGACTCGGAGGATTTCATCGTCGTCGGGACCCCCCTGGAGCAGGAGGAGGAGGCCCGCGGCTACCGCAAGAAGGTGACGGATCTCGCGGTGACGAAGGCGCTTCCGGTGCACAAGCAGGAGGCCACGGACGCGGAGGGCAGGCGACGCTTCCACGGCGCCTTCACCGGGGGGTTCTCCGCCGGATACTTCAACACCGTCGGCAGCAAGGAGGGATGGACGCCGCAGCAGTTCACGTCATCGCGCGCCAACCGCGCCAAGGTGACCCAGACGGCGGAAGATTTCATGGACGACGACGAGCGCGAGGAGATGCGCGCGACGGCGCTGGAGGCCCGGGACGATTACGACACGTTCGGAACCGCCGCCGAGCTCCGGGCGCAGCGCGCGATGGCCGCGAGCGAGGCGACGGGCGACGGCGGTCGGCGCAAGGTTTACGGCCCGGCGATAATCCCGGGCCCGGTGCCGTCCGATCTGGTCGTCCCAACCTCGGACCCGGTGGGCGCGAGGCTCCTGCGGCTGATGGGTTGGAGGCGCGGCAAGGGGATCGGGCGCGGTGGGGCACGCAACGGCAACGGCGGCGACGGTCAAGGCGACGGCGACGGCGACGGTCAAGGCGACGTTAACGACGAAAACGGCGGGAGCCGAAGGAGCCGATGGGGAAAGTCCGCAACCGCGCTCGTCGACGACACCCCGCGCTACGTCCTTCACCCGAAGACGAACCTGCACGGCGTCGGGTACGACCCCTTCGAGGGCGCCGAGGAGTTTCGCAAGGTGGCGGAGGCTCGTGCGGTGCGACGGAACGCGGACCCCCGGGGTCTCGGATCCGTCCGGCCGAATCGCGGGGAGGCTTTCGGCGTCGGCGTGTTCGAGGGGGACGACCCGGACGAGGACGTGTACCGAACCAGGACGCTGGGCGGCGACGAGATCGGTCACACGTACGAGATCATGTCCGAGGAGGAGGATGAAGAGGATGAGGAGGAAAAGAAGGGGGAGGATGCGAGGCGGCGAGGGGGAGGGAAGGACGGTCGGCGCTCCGGCGAGGGGGGAGTCGGCGCGGTTCGGGGTTTCTCGCTCTCCGCGGATACCCTGGCGCCCGCCACGTGGTACCCGCCGCCGGTCGTCCCGAAGTCGTTCCGGGCGTTTCACGTGTTCCCGCCCGGCACGGAGCCGCCCCCCTTCGCGGACGCGTCGAGGGCTCTGGCGAAGCCGCCGCCGAGGGCGCCGCCGCCGCCGCCGCCGGTGCCGCCCCCGTCGGATGCCGAACGAGCCAAATTTATCGACACGACGGCCATGTTCGTCGCCAAGAACGGACCCGCGTTCGAGGCGATGGCGCGCGAGAGGCAACGCGGCGATCCCAAGTTCAGCTTCCTCTTCGGCGGCCCGGACGAGGGGTACTACCGGTACAAGCTGGGCGAGTGCCGTCGAGAGTTGGGAGCCGGGACGGGGGCGGTGACGCAGTGGGCGAGCGTGGCGCTCGGCGAGGCGAGGCCCAAGCCGCTGGACGCGGACGATCGCGCGAGGATGCTGGGGGAGACCCCGCTGCCGGCGACGATGAAGGGCGGGGGTTTGGCCAGGCCGTTATCCGCGGCGCCTCCCCCCGGGACTAAGGTACCAGAGAAGCAGCCGGAGACGATCAACGTGAAGGGGATCGCGGCGGCAGATCGGAGCAGGATACAGGCCAATCTCGGGAGCATGTTCACGTCCGGGAGCACCCTCGAGACGCAGGACATGGGCCACGGCTCGCGAGCGCTCAAGCCGGGGCTGACCATGGCTTCTTCGTTTGTATCCGCCGGAGCTCTGGAGGATCCAAAAGAGGCGAGGGAACGGGAGGAACGCGCGAAATTAGCGCCAATCGTAAACTCGCGCGTGAGCCGCGACTGGGCGCCGGAGAGCCTCCTGTGCAAGAGGTTCGACGTGAGGGACCCGTTCGAGGGACGAGCAAAGCCCGGCGCGGTGAGGAGCTTCAAGTCGGACAGCATCGTGCTCACGGAGACTGTCGCGGCGGCGACGGCGGCGGCGCCAAAGTTTTTACCGCCGACCGGGGGGGACGACCGGGTCCTGGAGGTCCCGCCGCCGCCGCCGCCGCGGCGGGTCCCGGCTTCGGTCATGCCCCCGCCGCCGCCGCGGAGCCATCCGCCCGCGGCGCCTACCGCGTCCGTTCAAACCCTAAACCCTGCACTTCAAACCCCGGTTGTTCCGGGCGGAGACCTGCGGCGATACAGCACCGGCGCGTGGGGCTCCCGGCCCGTCTCCGCGCCCCCCGCGGGCGAGCCGGTTCCCTCCGCCGCCGGCGACGGTGTCGGTCCCGGTCCCGTCTCCGCTCGCGAGCCCAGCGTCCGGGAGGAAGCTGAGAGCTTTCTGGACAGCCTCGGAATCGTTCCAGAGCGACCGATGGAATTTTTCAAAGCCATCTTCGACGACAGCGACGAGGAGAACGACCCCCCGCCGCCGCCCAGACGGAGGGAGAGGTCCCCCGATCGGCGGGAACGCGCGATTGGGACGATGGAGAGCGCGTCCCTCGAGGGTAGGCGGCCGGTTGAGGCTCCGACGGATGTCGTGTCGGGCCCCGCGCCACCCCCGGGGGGCGTCCCCGAGAAGCGACACCGCGCCGACGACGACGACGGGCGTTCCTCGAAGAAGGCGAAGAAGGACTCCAAGAAGAAGGACTCCAAGAAGAAGGACTCCAAGAAGAAGAGCAAGAAGGAGAAGAAGTCCAAGAAGAGCAAGAGGTCGAGGAGGGACCGCTCGGACAGCTCTTCTGACAGCGACTCGTAGTCTATAGTGATTCAGTCTTGAATTTCCCAGAGACCTCCAGTACCTTCAATTTATCGTAGACTAACGATCTCCCCCGTGGGCGCACTCTCCACAGCCACCATGGAGGATTCCAACCCCAACATGACCCCGCGCGAGCTCTGGCAGCGTGCGGTCTCGAAGGTTGCCGCGCAGCGCATCGTCGACGACGGAACCCAGGACGGCGCCGCCTTCGCTCGCGTGGTGAAGCAACGAACCTTCATCAGGATGGTGAATTCGGAGAGCGCGTTCAAGGCCGCGTTTGGGGCCAGGAGTCTGAGAAACAGTCTCTCGCTGTCGTCGAAGAAGCTCGTCGCGAAGGAGGCTGGGGATGATAACTTCGAGGGTATCGGTGCGTCATCATCCTCGGTCGTTCGCCCGAGCGCGGGTGCCCAATTCGTCCCGGAAGCGGAAGATTCGCGTGCAGACTCGCATGCGGAGGGAAACTTGGAGAAGGCTGAGCGCGTTGCCAGGTACGTCCGCGTGGAGGCGTCCGAGGAGGAAGGATGCTTGAGGGTGGCGTCCGCGTACAGTCGCCGATTCTACCTCAGTCCGAACTCCAAGTTCAACTACTCTCAGTTCTTTCGCTCGTTCTTGTACGAGGCCCTCTCGTTCCCTACGTTGCAGTGGATTGCAGTTCTGGTTGTTGAGACTTTGGTGTTCGGTCACACGGTAGAGGAGGCCATGTATTGCGCGGGTGCGCGATTCTTCGCTCCAATACCCATCATCGGCGAACGCATGCGGAAGGCGTTCAGGCAGATAGACAAGTCCGCCAACTTAATGTTCGTGTTGGGACCGGTCCTCTTTGTCATCCCCCCGCTTGCGGTGTTTGCTGATCTCGGAGAAACTAGAAAGTATATTGAGCCGATGGAGCTGCTGCCACTTCTTCTGATGGTCTTGGTGCAGTGCGGCGTTATCTCTTGCAAGTACGGCATCCTGCCCGCGTCGTACACGTCCGACGCCTTTGGCAAGATCTACCAACCGATGACACCCGAAGATCTGAACAGAACACTCATTCTGGGAGCTTGGAATGACCCCAAAAACGAGAAACATTTCGATCTGCTGAAGATGGAGATGGAGAACGCTTGTCTGGAGGCTGATGTCGACTTGAATCATACTGAGATCAACGTGGGGAGCGCACATGCGGCGCGCGCGATAAGGATGCGGTCCCGGGGTATCGGCGAGCGGTCAGAGAAAAGGATGAATGAGACCCCGGAGACTGTGTCTGGGAAGGAGCTCATGGCGGCTCTTGTTGATGTCCATATAGGCAGGCAGTTACCCTCCGAGCTGATGCCCTTTATCATGCTCATCAGCATACTATATGGGCTCACCGGTCCGGTAATGCGCGCGTGGTGTGGGGTGCCTATGTTCGGCGGGACGCACATGAGCAAGTTTGCGGCCGCCGGCCTCTTTATAGCCAGCGTCATGATGTTCATGGCCAACTTCAGTTTTGCTGCGACGTGCGCTTGGCACTACAGGAGGCAGTATGACGTCATGGAAGCGCTCAGCCAGATGGTGAGGTTCCCGGGCGAACCGCTCATAAATTTCTTGCCACCCAAACCCAAGCCTAACTCCAAGAAAGGGAAAATAGCTCCGGTGAAGGCCATCAGCGGCGCTATTATTGCCCTAAACTCCCCGGTGCCCCAGCAAGGAGGACAGCCGGCCACGAAGGCAAAAGAGGATGACGACGAAGAAAAAGAGAGCGAGGAGCTTCGCGAGCTTCGGCGCGCGGCGAAGACGGATGAGTTCGACGTGGTGATCGACCTCAAGGACCCCGCGAGCTGCCTGTGCTGGTCGCTGGTCAGGCGCTCCATGAGACACATGGGCTCCAGCTGGGCTCGAAGGATGAACCTCTACTCCGTCATTTTCCTCCTCGCGGCGTTCTTCTCAGCCGGTATGATCCTCGGACTATACTTCGGCGCGAACCGCATAAACCACCGCTTGGCCACCGCCGCATCCTGCTACTTCCTCGCGATCATGGTCTCCTTCCTGGTGTCCCTTACCGTCTACGAAGCAGCGGCGATAAACGAGATGGTGCCCAGGGTTCGGTCGTGGCTCAAGCGGGAGAGCGTCGCCATCGTTGCTCAGATGGCGTACCTGGGCAACGGTTGGGGGCGGTCGGGCACTGACGACAGGGATAAACAGGAGGCCGAGGAGCTCCGGGGGGCGTACAGGCTCATAGAGACCGTCGAGCAGTACATCCGTCTGGAGGAGGAGGAGAGTCAACCGGTCGAAGTGTTTAGCAAGATCAAGGCCACTCCCGCGGCGGTGACGTTCGTGGTGTCTTCGCTGCTGTCCATGCTGCTGATCGCCATGCAGCGGGGATTTACGATGATGGAGAGCGAGGGATGGTCGTACGACGGGAAGAACGGGGAGTTCGCGATGGATCCGAGCAGACAGGAGTAGACACACGCGGCGGGGGCGCGCGCGGATCCACTCGCGGGTCTGTGGGCGCGCGTCGCCGTGGAGCCCCCCACGTGTTGTAAATTACTGATTCGTCACTGCCTTCCAGAAAATAACGGCTCGGGCACCTCAGAAGAAAAGTGCAATCCCCGCCGCCGCCAGACTCGCGCGCGCCGATAGGTGGCCGCCGAGGCGTGTGGGTGGTCAGGGGACACTCCGCGCTCTATTAACATGGATTTAAAGGAGGTGCTGCGCCGTGGATTGGAGCGCATAGCGGAGCGCTGCCCCGACGCGCCGGAGTCGTCACCGTCGGCGGCACAGTCCTTCACGGAGGTGCCGGGCGGTGGCGCCGGTGGCGGTGCGAGGCGATGGCGGGTGCGCAAGGGCGCGTCCGAGGACGCCATGCTCGCCGCCGCTGGAAGTTTTCTCCTCGATCCGCGGTTCGCGGTGCCAGCGGGCGGGTGTTTG
Source organism: Micromonas commoda (assembly GCF_000090985.2). Taxonomy (NCBI): domain Eukaryota; kingdom Viridiplantae; phylum Chlorophyta; class Mamiellophyceae; order Mamiellales; family Mamiellaceae; genus Micromonas; species Micromonas commoda. Next base: position 394,210 of record NC_013045.1, on the reverse strand, counting down.
AGGCCCGTGGCGCTGCACGCGCTGTCGCACGCGCTCGACGCGCGGCTGGCGTCCAGGCGCACGGCGGCACACTCGGGGAGAGACGAGGACGATGGGAAATCTCGGAAGAAGCAGCGGAAGGGCGGCGACGCCGATGCGGTCGTGCATCCTCGGAGCGCCGACGTGATGCACGAGAGGGCGTGCGCTGCCCTCGGAATGCTGCTAGAGCTCCTGCCGCACGCCAAGCCGGTCGCGATGCGGTACCTTCGCGCCACGCCCGCGCCGTTCTCTCGGCTCTGCGACGCTCTCGGGACGGAGGAATCATCGGGCGGCGGCGACGGCGGCGGGGGCGAGATGGTGGGCGACGACGTCGAGGGAGCGAGCCGCGAGCACGCGCTGCTCGTCGCGCGCTCGTGCGTGCGTCTTCTACGCGCGCTCGGACCCGCGGCGGAGGGCAGCGGCGCGCGCGTCACGTCCGCGCCCGAGCGCGACGAAGACGACAGCTGTGCCGTCCGCCCCGCCGACGCGCCCGCGAGCGCCGGCGTCCTCGCGCACTGGGATTGCTCCCGCGCGCTGCGCCTGCTCCGACACCCCGACCCCGAGGTTCGATGGACGATATCGGCGGCGCTGGAGCGCGCGGTGGGTCTTCCCGCCGAGACGATCGCCGCGCTCAGGTCCGCGCACGCGCCCGACGCCTCCACGTCGCACGCCTACCACGAGGGTTGGGAAGAGGAGTCCGCCTCCATCGCGATTGAAAAGGCGGGCGCCTACCTCAACCCCGGCCCACCTCTTCCCTCCTCTGCGACGACGCGAAACGAACGCGACGTCGACGAAGACGACGAAGACGAAGACGAAGACGACGCGCTGCTCGACGACCTGCAGCGGTTACCCGCCGCGCCGGGACACGTGCGCGTGGGGGGCGTCGAGGTTCGAATGCGCACAGCTGTGTCGTCCGCGAAAAACGGCGCGACGACGACGATGATCCGCACCGGGAGCGCCGCGCGGAACCTCCGCGCGGTGGCGCTCGCGCTGTGCAGGAACAAGCCCCTGCTCCTGGAAGGCCCCGCGGGCGCGGGTAAGAGCGCGGTGCTCGAGGAGGTGGCGTCGCTCACGGGCAACGACGATTTCGTCGTCCTCCACCTGGACGCGCAGACGGATTCCAAGTCGTTGCTCGGTTCGTACGTCGTCGGAGCAGCGCCGGGCGAGTTCAAGTGGCAGCCCGGGGCGCTGACCCAGGCGGTGGCGTCAGGGCGGTGGGTCGTCATCGAGGACGTGGACCTCGCGCCGTTCGAGGTGCTCGCCGCGCTGGTTCCCCTCCTGGAGGAGCGAAGGCTCTACGTACCCGGGCGAGGCGAATCCGTGCCCGCCGCCGAGGGGTTTCAGCTCTTCGGCACCGTCACCGTGGGTGGGGGAAGGAGCGGCGGCGCCGCCGCGGCGGGGGCGCGCGCGGATCCACTCGCGGGGCTGTGGGCGCGCGTCGCCGTGGAGCCACCGACGGGGAACGAGCCAATGGAGGTGCTCGTGGGGGTGCACCCGCGGCTGGAGCCGCTGGCGCCGGCTATGCTCGAGACGCTCAACGTCGCGCAGAAGATGTGCGGGCAGGGCGGCGCGGCGGCGGCGCCGGGGGGGACCAAGCGCTCGAGGTCGAACCTCCCGGGGTTCGAGGATTCGGACGGGGACGGGGACGGGGACGGGGACGGGGACGGGGACGTGGCGGCCATGGCCGTGGACGGCGACGGGGCGGATAAAAAAGGGGGGCTGGTTCGGGGTTTCGGCGCGGGTGGCGTCGAGGGGACTTCCTTCGCGAACGTCGACGGCGGCGGCCCCAGGGTTCACGCGGGTCGACCGTTCACCCTCCGCGACTTACTCCGATGGGCCAGGCGCCTCGAACGGATGCGAAAGACGGAACTGTCGCTCATCCGACCGGGCAAGACGAGGGCGGATTCGCTGCCGCCGAAGGTGAGGCTCGCCGCGTACGAGGAGGCGGCGGACGTCCTAGGCGGGATGCTGCCCGCGGGGGTTGGCAAGCGTCGGGTGCTCGAGGCCATGGCGGGGTGCTGGGGCCTCGGCGCCGACGCCGCGGAGCACACCGACGTCCTCCACAAGCCCGCCATGCAGCGGGGCTCGGGCGGGGTCGCTGTGGGCAGGGCGGTGCTCCCCGCCGGCGACGGCGTCTCCGCGGCGGACGGTTCGGACGGGCGGTGGGCCAAGACGGGTCACGCGATGCGGATCCTGGAGCGCGTCGCCGCGGCGGTTCAGATGACGGAGCCGGTGCTGCTCGTGGGTGAGACGGGAACTGGTAAGACGGCGCTGGTGCAACAGCTCGCGAGGGTCACGGGCGCGCCTCTCACCGTGGTGAACCTGTCGAATCAGTCCGAGTCGGCGGATTTCCTCGGCGGGTTCAGGCCCGCGGGCGCGAGGCACCTCTGCCTCCCGCTTCTGCCGAGGTTCAGGTCCGTCTTCGAGAGGACGTTTCCGAGCGCCGCAAACGCCGAGTTTATGCACAGGGTGACTCGGTACGGGGAGAAGAAAAAGTGGACGCACCTGCTGCACGCGATGCGCGCGGGCGTGGAGAGGGTCGCGAAGCTCGCCGCCGAGCGAGCCGAGACTGCCGCCGAGGCGGCGGACAAGGAGCAAGAGGAGAAACCTGGGGAGGAGAAACCGGAGAAGGCTGACGAGAAGAAACCGCCCAAGCGCAAGCGCGAAAAGAAAGCCAGAGGGAAGAAGTCCGCCGCGATCGATGAGGAGGACAAGGAGGAGGAGTCCACCCCGACCGAGGAGGCGAAGAAGAAGCAGAAGCAGAAGCGCGCGTTACCCGACGACCTCATCGCGGAGTGGCGACAGTTTGAGCGCGAGCTATCCACCGCCGAGCGCGCGTGCGGCCAGGCTGGCGGCGGGCCCGTCTTTGCGTTTGTGGAGGGCGCGCTGGTCACCGCGCTCAAGGAGGGTCGTTGGATCCTCCTTGACGAGATCAACCTCGCTCCCGCCGAGACTTTGGAGCGTCTGGGCGGCGTGCTTGAGTCCGCTCACGGCAGTGTGGTGCTGTCGGAGCGCGGCGACGGCGCGGCGGTGCCGAGGCACCCGCGGTTCAGGCTGTTTGGCGCCATGAACCCGGCGACGGATGTGGGCAAGAGGGACCTGCCCGCGGCGCTCAAGCACAGGTTCACCGAGATTTACGCGGGAGAGTGCGAATCCAGAGAGGATCTCGCGCTGCTCGTCAAGCAGGGCCTGCGGGATACCGTGCCCGGAAGCTCGATCGAGGCGATCGTCGATTTTTACCTCGCCGCGAGGAGGGACGCGGCTGCGACGCTTCTCGACTCTGCGGATCAGAAGCCGCAGTACTCGCTGCGAACTCTGAGCCGAGCCATGGAGTACGTCCGAGCCGCGGCGCCGGTGTATGGGGTGCAACGGGCGCTTTACGACGGGTTCGCGATGTCGTTTCAGACTCTACTGCAGGCGCCCTCGGCGGCGGCGCTGGAGACGCTCATGGTGAAGCACTTGCTCAGGGGACAGCCGCTCAAGGTGAGAAGCCGGGACCCGCCCTCATTTTCGTGTTTTGCCGTTTCATCGGCCCGTAATTTGCCCGGTCCACTGCTCCAGCCCGTGGGGCCCCTATCATGGGCTCGTCGCGGTCCTGATTGCGGTGGGAGAGCCCAACTCCAGCGACGCCCATACCTATTCTTGCCGCGACATCACTGAAAAGTGATGATCCATGAACGCGCAAGAAGAGCGGCGTCGCACACTTCAAAAAACTTTTGCGCATTGTCCATCCCTGCTCACTCGACTCTCATCGAACGCGCGCGCTGACTCACACACTTCCACGCCGCCGCCGACGACGACAGGCCATATTCAAGGCGCCTCCCGCGCCTCCCGACGGTACTCACGAGCTCATCGAGCAGTACTGGGTCGAGGGAGGGGATTTGGAGCGCGAGGATCCCGAGGCGTCTGGCAGATACGTGGTGACTCCGGGTGTTAAGACGCATCTCTCGGCGCTTGCCCGAGCCGCGCTTCTACGCCGCCACCCGATCCTGCTGCAGGGCCCGACGTCGAGCGGTAAGACGAGCCTCGTCGAGTACCTCGCGCAAAGGACGGGGCACAGGTTCATGCGCATCAACAACCACGAGCACACCGACCTGCAGGAGTACCTCGGGTCTTACGTCACAGACGCAAACGGTGAGTCAAAATTGTGTACTTGACGTCTCTTTGATGTTTTCCCTTTTCGGTCTAGTTCGTTGGTCGTTTCGCCCGTCCCGTCTCCGTAAGGCTGCTGTTCGTTACTCATGCACCCCAACACCGTGGGCGCACACGAGCTGGAAGGTAGCCGAAATCAAATACACCCCGGCTCGGCAAGTGTTCGCGACCGCCGGCGTCTCGCCAGTGTCGCTTCCCGAGCCGGGGAGGACATTCCCGGATGACCCGTTTTCTTTTCTTCATCCGCTGAACGCGACCCGGTCGTCGTCTACGTTCCTTCGATCCGTCCCACCGTGCGCTGACGCTCGTCCGCTCAACAGGTAACCTGTCGTTTCAGGAGGGTGCGCTGGTCCAGGCTGTGCGAAGGGGCTACTGGATCGTCCTCGACGAGCTCAACCTCGCACCGTCGGACGTCCTCGAGGCGCTTAACCGACTCTTGGACGATAATCGCGAGCTTTTCGTGCCCGAGCTGCAGGAGACGATCACCCCGCACCCGCACTTTATGCTCTTCGCCACCCAGAATCCCCCGGGCGCCACGTACGGCGGCCGCAAGGTTCTGTCAAAGGCGTTTCGAAACCGTTTCATGGAGATCCACGTCGGCGACATCCCCGACGAGGAGCTCAAGACGATTCTCAACAAACGATGTGCGGTTGCGCCGAGCTACTGCGCGAAGCTCGTCGAGGTCATGCGCGAGCTGCAGCGACGCAGGCAGGCCTCAAGAGCGTTCGCTGGCAAGGACGGCTTCATCACCGCGCGCGATTTGTTCAGGTGGGCAAACAGGCAGAGCAACGGATACGAGGAACTCGCGGCGGATGGCTTCCGGGTCTTGGGGGAGCGGCTCAGGTCCGAGGAGGAGCGTGACGCGATGAAGACCGTGCTCGCCAAGGTGCTCAAAACCCCGCCCCTGCTGGACGAGGACATGTACGTCGCCGCGGAGGAGGGCGCCCTCAAGCTGAGGCTCGATGAGGCCGCGGCTCGTGCGGCAAAGAGAGCCGAGGAGGCTGAAAAAATGGCTTCGAGCGCAGTCGCCGCGGCTGACGCCAGATCCGCGAAGCAGGACGCCTCCGACGCCGCGCAACTCTCCGAGGCTATGGCGTGGACCCCGGCGATGCGACGGCTGTTTTCGCTCGTCGAGGCGTGCATGAACCACAAGGAGCCCGCTCTTTTGGTCGGCGAGACTGGCTGCGGTAAGACGTCGGTGTGCCAGCTCCTCGCGCTTCTCCGCGGGCAGAAGCTCCGGATTCTCAACTGCCACCAGCACACGGAGACGGGTGACTTTCTCGGCGGGTTCAGGCCCACGCGTCCCACCGGCGCGGAGGCTGACGACGTGGACGGGGAAGAAGGCGCAGATGGGGTCGTTGACAAGAAGGGAGCGGCTCCGTTCGCGTGGGAGGACGGTCCCCTCATCAAGGCTATGCGCGACGGCGACATCCTGCTGGTGGACGAGCTCTCGTTGGCGGAGGATTCCGTCCTGGAGCGTCTTAACTCGGTTCTCGAGCCGGGAAGGACCCTCACGCTGCCCGAGAAGGGCGGTAGCGAGGTTGAGGAGCTCGTGGCGCACCCAAACTTCCTGCTCCTCGCGACGATGAACCCGGGAGGCGACTTTGGCAAGAAGGAGCTCTCCCCGGCGCTTCGCAACCGCTTCTGCGAGATTTGGGTGGGAGCAACCGGGGACGCGTCGGAAATGGAACAGATTTGCGTGCGTCGAATCCCCGAGCCGGAGCTGAAACCGTACGCGGGTCACCTCGCCAGGTTCTGGGAGTTTTACCGAGAGATCGCGGGTCGGGGCGCCGCGCGGGCCGCGCTGCTGACGCGCGATTTGGTGGCTTGGGCTCAGTTTGTGAGAGCCGCCGCCACTGGCGCCGGGTCCGCCGCGAGCGGTTGCAACCGCAGGTTGGCGCCCGCCGAGGCGTTCGCGCACGGCGCGTATCTCACGCTCCTCGACGGCCTGGGCCTGGGCCTGGGTCTGCCGGAGGAGACGGCCAGGGGTCTCGCAGAGCAGTGCAAGAAGTTCCTGAGAGACGAGCTTCCTCCCGAGGTGAGCGTTTCTTCCCGTCTGAATTTTCGGTTTTTCTTGGGTCTTGCCCCTGCCCCGGCGGTTTTCACGCCACCCTCTCCGCTGCTCTGCTCTCGGGTTCCGACGAAGCGATGAGGCTTCTTCGTAACCTGGTAAGTTTCAGAAACAAATCATGTTCAGAGAACGACATCTACGACCTGAGCTTCAGAGGAACCCGCTTCGAGGGAGACGCAGAGAGAGGGATCAACCAGCCGCGCGCCAGCTCGCTTCGCCCGATCCGACCCGATTCCCGACTTAACTTGCTGGATCCCCTCGCGCTTGATAGGCACACGCCGCAATCGAGGCTGCCGCGAATCCCGGCGGCGACCACCTCGCCGCCGCGACCGGCGACGGCGCCTTCATCGACCGCGACGGCATCTTCGGCATCGCCCCCTTTGCCATCCCCCGCGGCTCCGCGACTACGCCAAAGACGATGAGCTTTGAGCTGTCCGCCCCGTCCACCCGTCGCAACGCCGCGAGGCTTCTCCGGGCGATGCAACTCCCGAAGCCGATCCTCCTCGAGGGTTCCCCCGGTGTCGGAAAGACCAGCCTGGTGTCCGCGCTGGCGAAGGCGGCGGGACATAACCTGGTTCGCATCAACCTCAGCGAGCAGACGGATATGATGGATCTCCTCGGGGCGGATCTACCCGCCGACGGGGGCGCCGCCGGCGAGTTTCGATGGGCCGACGGCGCCTTCCTCGCGGCGCTCAAGAACGGCGACTGGGTCCTGCTGGACGAGCTCAACCTCGCGCCGCAGCCCGTGCTCGAGGGTCTGAACGCGGCGTTGGATCACCGCGCGGAGGTTTTCGTGCCCGAGCTCGGAGAGACGTTTCGGTGCCCGCCGACTTTTCGGGTGTTTGCCGCGCAGAACCCGGTGCAGGAGGGAGGCGGCCGCAAGGGCCTGCCCAAATCGTTCCTGAACCGGTTCACCCGCGTGCACGTGGAACCCATGGAGAGGTCCGACCTCGTGCACATCACCGCCGCGCTCTACCCGACGGTGCCTAGGCTCGTCATCGAGCGGATGGTCCATTTCATCGGATCGCTCGCCGACGCCTCGAAGGAGGTTGGCGGCACGTTTGCCAGGGCGGGCGCGCCGTGGGAGTTTAACCTGCGCGACCTGCTTCGATGGTGCGACATCGCGGGTAAGGCTGCGAGGGTGCACGACGGGGACTTTGACCGCGCGGTCGACGCCACCTTCGAGACGCTCTTCTCGCAGAGGCTTCGCACCGCGGCGGATCGCGCAAAGTGCGTCGAGCTCTTTGCCGGATCGTTCGGGCGCTCGCCGCGCGCCAGGCCGCCGCCCGCGGTGTCCCTGCGCGACGGTAACCTGCACGTGGGCGACGCGAGTTTCCCCTGTGGCTCCTTTGACGCCAAATCCGTCGGCGCGGGGGATCACGACTCCCTGGGCCTGCTGCGTGGTCAGCTCCCCGCTCTGGAGGCTGCGGCGCATTGCTGCGCTGAGGGTTGGATGACCATCGTCGCCGGGCCCGCCGCGTCCGGTAAGACCAGCCTCGTGCAGACGCTCGCCACGCTCGCTGGCAGGCCCCTGCGACAGGTGGCGCTCACCGCCGCGACGGACACCAGCGAGCTCCTCGGATCCTTCGAACAGAAGGAACCGTCGCGGGACAGAGCCGCGCTGGAGGAGGACGCGACGTCCGCGCTCCGAGGGGCGACGGCGGTGGCGCTTCGCCTTCAATCGAGCGTTACGGCAGTTACCGTCGAGACCGCGTGGCGCGCGTGGAGCGCGTACCGCGCCGCGTGCGAGGCAGCCGCGGAAGGTGTCGGCGCGGAGGAGGCTGACGCGGCGAAGCGTGCGCTCCTCGCCGCGATTGACGCGCTCGGCGTCCTCCAATCGTCGGCCAAAAAATCAGACGTCGACATGGACGTCGACATGGACGCCGGCGACGTCGGCGGCGACGCGGTCGATGAATCGCTCGCGTGTTCCCTGCGCGAGCGCGCGGCTGAGCTCGGCCCGGAGGCGTGGGGCGGCGTGAGCCCCGCCGCGGGACGCTTCGAGTGGGTCGACGGCGTGCTACTCAAAGCTGCGGTTCGCGGCGAGTGGGTCCTGCTCGACAATGCGAACCTATGCTCGCCGACTGTGCTGGACAGGCTGAACCCGTTACTGGAGATTGGCGGGTCGCTCCTGGTGAGCGAGTGCGGCATGAGGGACGGTAAGCCGAGGGTCATAACCGCGCATCCGGCGTTTAGGCTCTTTCTCGCGCTCGACCCGAGGAGGGGTGAGGTGAGCCGAGCGATGCGAAACCGCGGCGTCGAGGTTTTTTTCATGCCGCCGGAGACTTCCTCGCCGATCAGGGCGTTGCGAGCGTCACCGGAGAAGAACACCGACGCTTCCACCTCCTCTCCGGCAGCGGAGGGTGCTCTGGCACTGCCCGCGCCCATGGTCATGCCCCCCGAGCGGCACACGGTCGAGTGCGACCTAGCCGCGGTGCTCGCCGCCGCCGGCGTCCCCGCGGGTCCCATCCGCGCCGCCATGACCGCCGCGCACCGCGCGCTCGTCGATCCACGGGGAACTTTTCCGGGGAGCGACGGCGACGACGTCAAGGCGGCGGCGGCGGCGGCGGCTGCTGCGGCGGCGGCACACACCGCGAGAGAGGCTGCGCGATGGGCCTCACTCGCGGGCGAGCTCCTGGCTCGAGGCGCCGCCGCCGGCGCCGCGCTCTCAGCCGCGTGGGATCACGTCTATTCGAGGGGCGAGGCTTCCGTCGCCGCGCGCCGCGCCGCCTCGGCCGCGTTCCGATCCGCGGTCGCGCCGTACCTCGACGCCCTTCGATCCGAGGGAGAGCCCGCCTCGGGCGTCGTTCGATCGTCCTCGTACGGTGGGGGGGCGCTCGTGCTCGCCGAGCCCCTCGGGTGGCCGGCTTCGCCAAACGTCGCGAAAGCCCTCGCCTCCGCCGCGGGCTGCGAGGTGACGCGCGTCAACCGCGCGGGCGCTCTCGTCGAATCGTCCGCCGCCGCGCTTCACGGCTTAGAGCTGCAGAGGTCCGGGGACGGTTCCGAGGCGTACAGGTCGGCGCCGGCGCTCGCGGCTGCGGCGCTTTCGATTGGCGCGCTCCGATCGCGACTGGCGATGGCGCCGGTTGCGGACCGCGGTGAACAGGGTCCGGGACCCGAGTTGGACTCCGACGGGGCGTCGACGATGGACTTGGTCGGGGCGCTGCGCGCCGCGGGCGCCGCGCTGATCACGGGCGCCGCCTTTGGAGACGGCGCCGCGGGGGGTCTCGCGCCCCGCGAGTTGAACGACGTCTCCGCGTGGCTTCACCGTTTAGCCCGGAGGTTCGCGACGGGTCGCACTCTTCCCGACGAAAACGCGCCTCTTCCCCCCGATGAAAACAGCTTGGGCGCATCGAACGAGCTCATCGCGCTCGCCGACGCGTCCGACGCGCTCGCGGGACACCCCGTCAGCGTTCTCGACGGTCTCGTCCAAGCCGGGAGCGGAGGAGGAGGGCGCCGGGCGGCAATCGCGAGTGGGCTTCGCGCGCTTTCGTTTCGTGCAGCCGCCGCCGCCGCGCGCGTCGCTCCGCACTCCGCCGCGACTTACTCGGCTGGGTCAGACTCCGGCAGCCTGTTGCAGCTCGCCACGTGGCGACGCGCCAACCCGGGCGAGAGGGGACGAGGCGACAGGGTGCACCCCGTCGTGGACGCCCTCGCGCAGGCGCTTTCCTCGGCGGAAAACCTGGAGCGGTCCGTCGCGTGCGCCCTCTGCGCGGCTCTCGCCAGGGCGCCGGCTGCGGACGCCGACTGGGACGCCGTCGCAGAGGCGGTGGAAGCGGTAAAAGCGGCTCAGGACTGGAGGCTCCGTCTGGAATCTTTCGCGTGCGCCACTCCCGCGTCGAAGCTGAGGCACGGACCGGACGGTACCCCGCCCGACGCCGCCGCGGTGGAGAGACTCGCGGTGGCGTATTCGCTGCTTCGCGAAGCCGTGGGCGACTTCGCCGCGGCAACCGCCGCCGCCGGCGCCGGGAACCTCAGCGTCCCCGTCGCCGTCGCCCCGAGCGCCTCCGCGGAGACGCCCGCGCGCGCGTGGGAGGCGTGGCAGCACGCGTCCGGTCGCGTCAACGTCGCGCTGGGCATCCCACCCGGCGACGGCGCCGTTCCCCCCGCCCTGCTGTGGCGCCTCGGGGGACACCCGCTCGTCCCGAGGACGGAGGGTTTGCGTCGAGCCGAGGATCGCGTGAGGTTCCTGTGCGCGGCGCTTCGACCCGGAAGAAGCGACGTCGTCGCCGCCGCAGCGGCAGCAGCCGCGCGCGAGGCGGGGCGCGGAGACGTCGACGCCGCGCGGGCCGCGTCCGCCGCGATGGAGCGCGCGACGCTCGCCGCCGCCGCCGCCGTCGGCGGCAACGGGGGCGGCGCCGGCCTCAGATCCGCCGCGCTCGAGGGTCTGTGCTTCTTCGCATGGACGCACGTGGGCGGCGGGGTACGGGGTGGCGCCGAAGAGGACGGCGCGGACGCGGCCGCGTTCCTCGAGAGCGAAGCCGCGACGATCCCCGCGCAGATCGCGGACGAGTGCTCGAAGCTGGCGTCGGCGGCGGCGGCGGCTGCTCCAACGCCAACCCTCGGCAAACGCGAGGACGGGGGCGACGACGACGACGCCATGGCGATAGATACGTTCGTCGAACGGACCGACGCGTCCACGCCTCCCGCCCCGCGCGAGTACGACCTGAACTCCTTCGAGCTTCTCAGGTCCGCCGACGTGTTCGAGGGGTTCGACAGCGCTGGGGGTCAGAGACCCCCCGCGCCGCTCGGCTTTCCGGTTTGGAGCCAGAGGTTCGCCAAGTGTCGAGTCGCGCACGGGTCGCTTCTCCCGCTGCTGGAGCTGCACTCGATCGCGTCGCAGATGACGCTGCTGGAGATTGTATCCGCGCGTCTCGCTCGCGTCTCGCTCGCTGCGACGGTCGATTCCACCCCTCAAACGAAGGAGGCGACGCACGCGCCGCCGCTCACAGCCGACGAACTCGCGGCTGCGGCGAGGGGCTTATCCTTTGGCGTCGCCGCCGCGCCCCGAGATCCCGCCGATTTCGTGGCGCACCGGCACCTCCTCTGGCTCACGAGAGCCGACGGCGGCGACGCTCGCCTCGCGGAGTCGCTCCCGTCCCTCGCGCACGCGATGTGGAGGTCGTGGCACGCCTCGGGGTGGGGAGGCGTCCTCGACGAAATCCCAGCCGCGCTCCAGCCCAAGTTTCGTTTGAAACGGTCCGAGACGGACGGTTTCTCCGCGAAAGATTTCGATCGCGGGTCGACGCACGCGGCGGCGTCCTGGAACGCCGCGCGCGGGCCCGTCCGCGGCGAGCGCGCCACCTCAACCTTCCTCGCCATCGCCCTCGTCGCGACCCACGGGGGCATGGACGGCGTGGTGTCGAGACCGGCGAGGGCGCTTCAGCTCAGGCTGGCGGCTCGAGCGCTCCGCCTGACACCCGAGGGCGGTTCGCACGGGACGCGCGTCGCCCTGGAGTGGTCCGCCCTGGGTTCGCTCACCGCGCAGGCGCTCGCGGCGCACGCCACCGCCGCGCCCGCGCACGCGAGGCCCGAGCTCGCAGCCGCCCTCGCCGACCTCGTCTCCTGGACGTCCCCGCCGAATTCGGAAGAAAGTTTCGTAGAGCGGAACCGAAATGTCGAAACCGCCGCGGTTCTCCGCGACGGTCTCTCCCGCGCGGCGTCCGCCGTAGATCACGGGCCGCTGAGGGCGCTCATGGCACCCGTCGTGGGTCCGCTCGTCGACGCGGTCATCGCGGGGGCCGCGCGCGCGAGAGAGCTCGCGGAATCGACCGCCGTCCGCGCCTTTGCGTCGGTCGAATCGTCCGCGACGTGGGCTGAAAACCGCCGAGCCGATCGCGCCGCGCGGGGCGCCGCGTGGGCGCTCCTCGGGCTGCTCCGTCTCCACCTGCTCCTTCCGGAGGGTACCCCCGACCCGGCCGCGGCGACGCGCGCCAGACTCGACCGCGCCGACGCCAAGCTCTCGAGGGAGACGGCGCCGACGCTCGCGTGTCTGGCGTGGCAGACGCGAGCGTCGGGGGCGACGCCTCCGCCCGAATCCGCCGTCGAATCCGCAAAGTCGGAGGCGCGAAGCCTCGCCGCCGAGTCCGCCCGACTGGCGCGAAACGTCGTGCCCAGGCCAGATCCGCCCCTGTGGACGCCGATGCTCGCGGAGGCTGCGAGGTTCAGGGACCAGCTGGCGTCCGTGGAGCGCGTCACCGGCATCGTCGCGGCGCTGTCCGCCACGAACGTCGGGGCGATTGACGACGGCGCAAATGAAGCGACTGCAAAGGCGAGAGCCGAGGCTGTCGCGTGGCTCGACGCCGCGGGACCTTGGGGCGGCCGACTCGACGTCTCCTTCCCGGGGTACCGGGACGCCACCGAGCCGTTACAGCTCGCCGCCCTCGAGCTCAGGCGTGGCCTCGCCTTGCTCGTGTCCGCCGCGCCCGACGTCTCGTCCGACGGCGCCAAGGCTAACGCGGCGAGGGGAAAGATTACGCCGGGTTTCGCCGCCGCCGCCGCCGCCGCCGCCGCGGCTCACCTTCTCGCGTTCCCGCCGCTCGCGAGCGTCGGTGGAGGCAGCGCCGCGGCGTTGCTCGCGTCGCCCGCGACGCAGCGGGCGCTGAGCGTGGTCGAATCCGTGGCGTGGACTCGCGACGCCGAGGCCAGACGGGGCGCCGGTTCGGGCGCGGATGCGAAGGGTCAGTCGGCGGCTCGGTCGGCGGCGCAGTTACGCGTCGAGGCGTTGCGAGCCGCGCTGGCGGCTGCCGCCGAGGAGGCGTCCACGTCCGGTTCCCTGTCCATAGAGGGGTGGCGCCGGTGCTGCGACGTCTTCGCGTCGCTTTCCTCGCTGTGGGCTCACGCCAGGGACGCCGAGGCTGAGGCTGAGCGCGAGGCGGCGGAGCTGTTTCGCTCGAGGACCAAGCCGCCGACGGCCGCTGAGACGTTGGAGGGCGACGACGACAAGACGGAGGAGGAGGCGTACAGGCGCGCTTTCGGCGACCACGGCGCGATGTTCGAGGACCTGCAGAGGGCGCCGGATGCGGTCATGGAGCTGGGAGACGACGAGGGCGAGGAGGGCAAACCAAAGCTCGACGGCAAACCGAGAGCCCACCCCGACTCGGACCACGACGACGACGACGACGAGCGGACCGACGAGGAGAAAGCCTCCATCGCCGCCGCCAAGATTGCCGGTCTCCTCGAGGGCGACCTACTTGAGGAGGTCGTCGCCGTGCACCGCAGGGTCCTCGGCGGCCTCCGCGGCCCGCCGCCGCCGCCGCCGCCCCCGCCGCGTGCGGATGATCCCGCCGCCGCCGCCGCCGCCGCGAATAACCCGAGCGGGTGGTGGGCCGCGTCGGGCGCGCCGCCAACCCCCGCGCGTTACGGCCGCGTCCTCACCCCGGAAGAGGCTGCGCGCGCGATGACGTTCGTCAGGTCGTACGACGTCGGCGCCAAGATTGCGCGCGCCGCGGGTCTGGTCGACGTGCCCGTCGCCGTCGACGAGGTGTCATCCGTCGGTCACCTGCTCCGGACGGCGCTCGAGCACGCGTGCGTCACCCGCGCGCCGTTACCCGCGGATGGATCGCCCATGATCCACCGCGTGGCGGGCAAGAGCGTCGAGACGAAAGATATAACGGCTGTAACGGCTGTAACGGAGCTCGCCGCCGGGTCCGAGGCTGAGGCGCATGATCCTGCGGCTGACGCCGCGGCGGATGCGCTGGGAGCCGATCTCAACGAGGGCGGTTGCGCGGGCGAGATGTACCTCGTCGTCGCGCCCGTGGCGGCCGTCCGGAGGAGGCTCACCGCGCTCCTGGAGGAGTGGCCCGAGCACCCTTTGCTGGAGCAGCTCGCGGAGATTTGCGATCGCGTCCTCGCGCTTCCGCTGCTGAGCCCGCTGAAGCAAGCGCTGACGGGCTTGGAGCTGTTGCTGGCGCGGGCTCAGACGTGGGAGGAGGGCGCCGCGTCGCACGTGTCACTCGCGGAGGAACTCACCGCGTGCGCCAAGCTGGCGCTGCGCTGGCGTCAGAGGGAGCTCAGGACGTGGCCGAGGCTGCTCGCGAGGGCGGCGGAGCGCCACGCGCAGAGGGCGCACCGCACGTGGTTCGCCCTGCACCGCCTCCTCCGACCCCCCGCGTCAAAGAAGAAAAAAGCAAAGGAGGATGCAAACGCCGACGAAGAGGACGCCGCCGCCGAGCTCGACGCCCGCGGGCTCGACGAGGAAGAGGCGGAGGGCCTCCGACAGGTGACCCTCGCGCTCGAGGAGTACGTCCAGGGCTCCACCATCGGCGAGTTCCGCGCGAGGCTGGATCTCTTGTGGCAGTTCCACGCCGACATGGCCGTGGAGCACAGATCGATCCGATCAACGTCCCGAGGAAACGGCGCGAGGGAGGCTGCGTTGTCCAACGTCCTCTACAACACGTGGAGGTATTACGTTCAGTTCCTCCCCGCCGTGGCCAGGCAGGTCGAGGCGGCGCGCGCACCCTGCGCCCAGAAGCTCAGGGACCACGCAAAGCTCGCAAAGTGGGAGGACCGCGGGTACCACGCCATGAAAACGCAGGGTGAGGCGAACCAGCGCTCTCTCCACAAGTTTGTGCGAGCGTTCGACGTCTCCCTCAACGCGCTCGTGCTGCCCGTGCTGCAGGCGACGAACGGGAAGGTCGGGCTCCCCGACCTGCCCTCGGAGCGGGGCGCCGCGGAGGTTGCGGCTGCGAGCGCGGCAGCCGCGCAGACTGCCAAGGAGGCCAAAAACGCGGCAATCGAGGCCAAAAACAAAGCCGCGAGAGACGCCCGCGAAAAGCACAAGGCTTCCTCCGCGGGCCTGTACAAGAACGAGACCGTCGAGGAACGCGCCGCTCGCGAGGTTGACGAGGAGGAGGCTGAGAAGGAGTACCAGCGAGAGGCTGAGGCTGCGCGCAAGCGGGCCATCGCCGAGGCTGCGAGGAGGGCGTCGACTGCGGCGGAGTCCGCCGCGGAGCGGATGAGGGAGGAGGCCAGGGCCGACGCGAGACAATCTTGGCTGGATCTCACCTCGTCCGTCGTCGTGGACGCCTCGGACGCGGCGCGCGCCATCGAACTCGCGTCCGCCGCGTTTCACCCGGGCTCCCCAGCCTCCGCCATGGCCGCGCCGCTCCGGCTGGACCAAGAGGCCTTGTACCAGTCGCGCCTGCCCGCGCTGGCCAAGAGGCTCGGCGAGGTTCTCGGGTCCACCCTCGCGGGAGCGCCCCCGATCGATTCGAGCTCGATCGCGGGTCAGCACGGCGCGGACGACGTGGACGAGCTCGCGTCGACCGTAGCCGCGCGCGCAACCGCGCTTCGCGACGACAAGACGGCGAAGAAGGCGGTTAAGAAAAAGGCGCTCACCGACCTCCTTCGAGCGCTGCCCAAATTCGGCATCCAATCCGCCAGGAAGTACGTGCCGGACTCGGAGCGCTCGCCGAGCGCGTGGTTTCGCGAGGCGCCCTTACCCAGGCCCGCGTGCCTGGACTCCCTCGGTCCAATCGCGGCGGAGGCGTTTGACGCCGCGGATGCCTACTACTACAGGTCCATGGCCCGCGTGCAGCGGCTCAGGACGGTGAGGGGAGCCGCGCACTCCGACTTGAGCTCGCGCGAGGTGGACGTCGCGTGCGGCAGCGTGGAGCACCTGCTCCACATCCTCAGGCACCAGCGAAGGAACGTGGCCGCCGCGGCGAGGGTCGAGCGGGGGTTTGCGACGCTGGCCGACGCCGTCGTCGCGCTCAAATCACTCGGCGGCGTCGAGCCGCCGCCCCCGCAGGAGCGCACCAAGCGCTGGCTCCTGTCGCAGAGGAGCGCGCTCGACGCCATCTGCCAGTCGGTCGCCGCCGCGAAGCTCGTGCACAAGACGGTGAGCGCGGCGGAGTCCACGCCGGGCCTCAAGCCCGGCGGCGGGGCGGCGGCGGCGGCGGCGACGACGCTCGCCGCCGTCGGCGACGCGGCGTCGGCTGCCCGGGATCGCCTCGACGCCTTCCTGGTCCCCGCCATGGAGTCCGCCGAGGAGTACAACGAGGGTGCCGAGGGTGCCGAGGGTGCCAAGGGTGCCGATGACGACGCCGGTGACGGGTCTTGGTCCGCGCCGCCGCTCGTCGCTATTAACGTCGCGAAGGCGCTCGCGGGTAACTTTGACGAGTTGCGAGCGGCGTCTGCGAAGATTGAAGTCGCGTACGCCGCTTCAATCGACGCGGTCCAATCCGCGCCGGCCGTCATCGAGGGAGCCGCGCCGCTCCCCGGGTGGGAGCCGCTTCGTGCGCTGCTGCTCGACGCGGTCCGATCCGCGGACGCGTTCGCGGAGGGGGCGTTCCCTCCCGCGAAGTCGTCCTCTGAAGAAGGTTTGGGAGCTCGAGCGGTAAAAGCGGTTGTTGACGCCAAGCTCGCCGCGGCGGCTGAGGTTCAGTCGAGGGTGGCTGAGGCGTCGGCGAGGCTGTCCGAGTCGGTCGAGGCGGCCACGTCCGCCGCGTTGGTGTGGGCCCAAAACGTCAAAGCCGCCGCGGACGGTCCACTCTCGGCTAACAAGGGAGAAGACGATATGGACGCCGACGACGAGGACGACGAGGACGACGAGCCACCCACGATGACCCACACCGAGGAGGCCCTTTCCGGAGCGATGGGCACGAAGCGCCTGGAAAAGCTCCAGTCGCACCTCGCCGCCGTCTCCAGGTCCCTCGCGGACGTCGCGGACGCCGCGGCAGCCGCCGCCCCGGCGGATTCGCGCGACGCCTCTATTGCCGCCTCTATTGCAGCCGCGCGGGTTGCGCAGCTGGCTCCCATTCTGGCGCTCATCCGCGAGGCTAACCGTCGAGCGCTGCGCGAGTACCTCCGCTTCCACCGATCCAGCGCCAAGCTCGAGGCTGTGTTAAGCAGCCTCGTCGTGGGTTTGTGCGCCGAGGGTTTCTGCGACGGCGGCGAGGATGGCGACGGGGGCGAGGATGGCGAGGATGGCGGTAAGCTGATGGACGATCAGGGCGGCACCGGCATGGGCGCCGGCGAGGGAAAGAAGGACGTCAGCGACGAGATCGAGGACGAGGAGCAGATCATGGGCATGGAGGACATGGAAAAGCAGGAGGAGGACGAGGGCAAAGGGCCGGACGGCGACCAAAAGGAGAAGTCCAAGGGCATCGAGATGCAGAACGACTTCGAGGCTGACGCGCAGGACCTCTCCGACGGCGACGATGAGGAGGACGATAACAACGAGGAGGACGACAACGGCGACGACATCGACAAGGAAATGGGCGACGCCGACGACGAGAACGCCGAGGTTATCGACCAGAAGATGTGGGACGAGGAGGACGAGAAGGAGGAGGACGAGGACGGCGGGGACGGCAAAGAGCGGGGTCAGGAAAAGTACGACAAGGGATCCACGGTTCAAAAAGACGACAACCAGGAGACGGAGACCCGCGCCGCCGACGAGGAGGACCAGGATAAAGACGACAAAAAAGACAAAAAAGACGAGGGAGCTCCTGACGAGCCCGACGCGGACAAGAAGGACAAGAACGAGGACGAGGGCGGCGGCGCGGGCGACGACGAGGACGAGACCGCGGACGACGGCCCCAAGGATGAAAACGACGGGGTCAACCAGGAGGAAATCGAGGAAACCGGCATCACCCCCAAGGGTCCCGACCAGCCCGAGGCGGACGACGACGAGGAGATGGAGCTCCCGGACGACATCAACCTCGACGGTGAGAACGAGGAGGGCGACGGCGAGAACGACGGCGGCGACGACGACGAGGGCGCCGCGCCCGAGAGCGAAAAGGTGGACTTCCCCGAGGACGACAAGCCAGGCGAGGAGGGCGAGGGGGACGGCGCCGACGCCGACATGGACGAACAGGGCGACGGCGGTAACCTCGAAGAAGTCCTGGGCGACGAAGGCGAAGAAAAGGAGGAGGACGAGGGCGACGAGGGCGGCGAGGATGAGGAAAACGCCGGCGGCGCCGCGCCCGACGAGCCCGGCGCCGGCGAGGACGACGACGACGTCCAGGCGGGCCCCGACGGAACCGGCGCCGGCGGCGGTGCCGACGACGAAAACGGCGACGACCAGCCCCAGGCCAGGCCCGGCGAGGATGGCGGCGACGCGGGCGTCGGCGCCGAGGGCGACGGCGTCAACGAGACCGAGCCGGACGCCGCCGCTCGAGCGCCTCAACCTCGGTACGACGACAGCCGAGCCGGCGAAGAGGGCGACGACGACGGGTTCGACGACGGCGCGCAGCAGACGGCGCTGGAAACACCCGCGGGCGGCGGCGACGGCGGCGGCGGGGGCGCGAGCGCCTCCGCCGCGGGCGAGGGCGCCATCGCGCCCGTCGCGGCCGGAGCCCAGCCGCCCGGCGGCGGCGCGCCGCCCCCGCCGCCCAAGCCGGACGGTAAGTCCGCGCCCGACGCTACCAACCCGCACAGGTCGTTGGGCGACGCGCTGAAGAGCTGGCGCGAGCGCCTGTCCGTCGTCGGCGAGTCCGTGGACCGCGACGCGCGGACGGGCGAGCTCGATCCCGACGCGACGGGCCGTTTCAACGAGTACGAGTTTGAGCGTGACGCGACCGACGACGTCGGCGTCGGCGGCGGCGGCGGCGAGGACGAGGGCGCCGGGGAGGGCGACGCCGACGCCGGCGTGCAGGCGCTCGCGGGCGCCACCAAGGAGCAGGCCGCCCAGGCCGCCGCGCAGGGCCTCGACCGTGCGAACAACGCCGCCGGGGACGGGGACGACGACCCCATGGAGGACGTCGAGCAGCCCCCCAAGGAGCCCGAGGAGTTACTCCCGGATCTCGGCACGGTTCGCGCGGTGGATGACGCGACGGAGATGGAAGCGCCGGAGGGGACGAGAGATGGGCAGGGTAAGGATGGCGACGCGGATAAAGCGGGCGACGGCGAAGGCGACGCGCGAGAGGAGGGTGACGAGGACGTCGAGGACCCGAACAAGGGCAAGACGGCTGAGGAGCGCGGCGCGGCGAGGGCGCGGAGGAAGGGGGCGTCCACGGACGAGTCCAAGCCCAAGCCGAGGGATAAAAAGTCCAAGGCGGGCGGAGCCGGCGGCGACGCCGGCGCTCTCGACGGGGACGAGGACGAAGGCTTGGGGCACGGTGATGACGGAGACGAGGAGTTGGTGCCGGGTGGACGCGCGGAGCTCGGCGAGGAGACTGTCGTCGCGCTCAAGATGCTCGAAGACGCCACCCTGGAGGACTCGGGCGACGACGGCGTACCCTCGTACACGGAGGTTCAACACGAGCTCACCCCGGAGGAGGTTGAATCCGCGCGAGCCGCCGCGGCCGCGTCCCTCGCGGAGTACCGCGAGAGGACCGCGTCCGGCGCGGGGCACGTCGCCAAGGCTCAGGAGCTCTGGCGCAGGCTGGAGCTTCTCACCGGGTCGCTCTCCGGTGAACTCGCCGAACAGCTCCGGCTGATCCTCGAGCCCACGCTGGCGTCGCGGCTGCAGGGCGACTTTCGCACGGGTAAGCGCCTGAACATGCGCAAGATCATCCCGTACATCGCGTCCGACTTTAGGAAGGACAAGATCTGGCTCAGGCGATCCAGGCCGTCCCAGCGGAAGTACCAGGTGGTCCTGGCCATCGACGACTCCAAGTCGATGGCTGAGAACCGGTGCGGGCACCTCGCGCTCGAGTCCATGGTCCTGCTGGCCAGGGCCATGGCTCGGCTCGAGGTTGGAGAGATTGGCGTCGTCGGCTTCGGAGCCGCGGGCGGGGGAGGAAACGGCAAGGATGACCCGAGTCCCAACGCCAACGCGACCGACGCGGTGCGAACGCTGCATCCCCTCGGAGCCCCGTTCACGGACCAGGGCGGCCCCGCTCTCGTCTCTCAGTTTACCTTTGCCGAGGATAACACCTTGGCGGACACGCCGATGGTCAACTTGCTCAGGTACCTGGACGCGCAGCTCGGCGCCGCGCGCGAGAACATCCGCGGCGGGTCCGAACAGCTCCAGCAGCTCTGCCTGATCATCGCCGACGGTCGCTTCCACGAGAAGGAGGCGCTGCGGAGGCAGATGCGGGAGATGGGATCGCGCCGCGGGTTGCTCGTCGCGTTCATCGTCCTCGACAACCCGAGCAGCTCGGTGCTCGACATGCAGAGCGTGACGTTCGCCTCGGGTAAGCCCGTGTTCCAGAAGTACTTGGACACGTTTCCGTTCCCGTACTACACACTGGTGCAGGACATCAACAGGCTGCCGTCGGTCATCTCGGACCTGCTTCGGCAGTGGTTCGAGATCACCGCGGCGTGAAAAACGTGGGATTGCTTTGGATCGCATGAGATTATCACCACACGTAGACTTAATAAACACCCTTAGACAAACTTTCTATCGACCCGAGAAGTGATATGAACGCGCACCGCATCACGTCACGACGCATCCGCGTCGGCTCGTCGCCGGCTCGCATCTCCCTCGCGTCGGGTAAGAATTTTTAATGAGACGAGTGCAAATAAACATGGGAAATTTGCCAAGTTTATGGTATCCTCACAACAGGTTTCGTGGTGAGAGGATCGATTGAATACTTGGAAAGTCCCATTGATAGGAAATTGAGCACCGCCGTTTTGACGCGCTTGTCGGAGCCCGCCACCCATTATCCAAGCAACTAGCACGCTCAGGTGATCTAGCAAAGATGGGCGGAGGTAACGCTCAGAAATCCGCGATGGCTCGCAAGAAGGCGCAGGAGAAGGCGGCCAAAGAAGGCAAAGGTGCGCGAGCCCCCCAACCTACACCCCGCGCGCATCCGCGTTCGCCGCCGCAATTCTAACCATCGTTTCCGCCTTTTCCCGCACCGCAGGCAGCCAGCTCAAGCAGAACGCCGCCGCGCAGAGCATCCAGTGCAAGGTGTGCATGGCGACGTTCATCTGCACCACTGCCGAGGTCAAGCTCAAGGAGCACGCCGACAACAAGCACCCCAAGAACGACTTCCACCAATGTTTTCCCCACTTGAAGGCGTGAGCTGCAAGACCTGCAGTCGATACACACGCGCTCTGAGACAAGAGAAGAGTCGGGCGGTCGGGAGTGATCGCGTTCGACGTAGCAGGCCCCGGGGGAGTATTACTCTCGGGGACGAGTTAGAGACGGGCGTTTGTAAAGCAGCTGAGACGTAGGCGATTGCAAGTTGGTTGGGACATGATTATTACATTCAATAAATTCGTGGTCTCTCGCGGGTGCGGGAGGTTTTGTTACAGCAGGTTACCACAACTGCCCGAGCCAGCACCGAAGAAGGCGCTGCTCCCTTGAAGTCCGACCTTATTTTTCTAGTCCCGTCGCGCCCTGCGCGCGACTTATTCGAGGGAACGAGTGCTTGCGCTTAAGCCTTGTTCTCGCTGATGGGCGCATCCTTGCGGAGGATTTCCATGTCAGGGGGAAGGATGGCGTTCATGAGGAGCGCGAGGACGGTGCCGACGCAGTAGGGGGTGGAGAGGAACTGGACGATGCCGTCGCGAACGCCCCTCTCGGCGTCGGTGCAATCGTCCTCGGTCCTGAAGGGGCCGCGGCACGGGAAGAAGGGGGAGGTGCCGTAGGACGCGCGCATGTCGGCGAAGATGCCGGGCACGATGGCGACGCCGATGCCCACGCCGAGGGAAATGGCGAGGATCATGCGGTTGCGGCGGGAGGTGAGGTCGACCTGGGCCACGGTCTTGAGGCCGGAGATGAACACGTTCACGAACAAGAACGTCGTCATGCCGCCGATGACGCAGTCGGGGATGGAGGAGATGATGCCAGAAACCTTGGCGAGGACGCCGAAGAAGATGAGCCAGCACCCACACGCGACGCCGGCCCTCCTGGACGCGCACTTGGTGAGCGCGATGACGCCGTTGTTCTGCGAGAAGGTGGTGTTGGGCATGCCGGTACCAAGAGCGGCGAGGAAGGAGCAGACGCCGTCGGAAAGAAGGCCACCCTGGATGGACTTGTCGAACTCCTCCGACTCGACGGATTCCTCAGAGGCGTCGTAAACGGCGCCGATGTCGCCGATGGTCTCGAGAGTGGTCACGAGGAAGGCGATGAGCAAGGGGAACACCGCGGGGCCGTAGAAGCCGAGCTTGAAGCTCTTGACCCAGAGGAAGGTGATGCTTTCGGCATTCTCGATGTTGGTGTCGACGACAAACTTCCTGCAGGTGGACCCGACGCACTTCTCGCTCAAGCCGGCGACAAAGTAGCCGAAGAGGAGGGCGATGATGACGTTGCAGTTCTTCATCATGGGGGAGCCGAAGAGCTCGACGAGGACGAGCATCACGAAGACGGAGAAACCGAGGCCGACGAGCTCGGGAGAGCCAAAGGGAAGCGCGACGTCACCGGCTGCGCAGCAGGTTTTGCCGCCGCAGACGGTGCCGGCGGGGATGGGGGGAATCTTATTCCATTCCACGCCGGTTGCGTTTTCGGTGATCGAATTGAAGCCGACGAGGTCGTAAGCCTCATTGTGGTTCTTCCAGGACGTTTCGGCGCACACGGTGCCGCCACCCCAGTACTTCATGCCGGTGCCGGTGAGGCCGATGCCGATGCACATGACGGCGACGCCGGTGACAATCGGAGGGAACATCCTCCTGAGCTTGTCCTTGGGGATGAAGGAGAGGAAGATCTCGAGGAAAGAGCACACCATGACGGTGCCGAGCATCTTGCCGTACGCGTCCTCGGCGTCCGTGCCGTCGGCCCTCATCGCCGAGATGCCGTTCTCGAACACCGGGAGGAAGGTGAACGAGGTGCCAAGGACGGAGAGCACGCCGGTGCCGAGCACATAGGGAGTGCCCGGGATCTTAAACTGGAGGCAGTTGACGATACTGAAGATGCCGGAGAGGATGAGAGACGCCGCGATGGCGTACTGCTGGAGCTTGACGTCTGTGAAGGCGACGCTGAACCTCATGACGACGAAGGGAGGGGTGATGAGACCTGCGAGGGAGGCGCGGTTTTGTCAGAGGTGAATTTTAATTGTGCGTGAAACGTGCCCGGAAGACCGTTTCGTGCCCACACCAACAAACGACTTTTGAGGGCCGAAAATTGGGAAAATTGCGCCGGTTGACCGACGACCCCGCGCGATACGCGACCTCACGCGTCGATAGGACGTCGCGCGCGATCGAAAATATCGAGGCCGATAGTATCATATCCGATACGCGAAGGTCCGGATCGGATCGGGAGGATTTTTGGGCGAGTCAGCGCGCTCGAGACACACCTCCAATCATCGCGAAGCAGTGCTGCAGACCCATGACCGCCGCGACCAGAAACGGGGTCTCGTCGTTCCTCGCGAAGAAGGGCATCTTGCGAGTGGACTTGGCCCAGGGAACCGTGGGTAGGCACAGGGCCCCCCAGTCGTAGTCGCCGATCAGTTTCTCTTTGGTGAGAGCCATGTCGAGCGGTGTTGTGCCACGAACAATGCGCGTCGACGCCGAAGCTGTCTGACTTGTTAGCGAAAGTTCTCTCACGTTTCCTCCCCCAGACGCATCAGCAAGAAGGGGTTCGGGCAAATTTTAGAAGTTTCCGACTCGTCTCGTATGCAAAATCACCCAGAGCTCGGCATTGAAATCAGAGAAATCTCGTCGGACTAGCGCGACCTTTCGCGTTTAAGTACCCCTGATCATGGGCGATATTTCAATCACGTGGTCGGGAGTGGTCCACCTAGGAAAAATAACGGACACGATTTTGAGAAATAACGAACTTTCCATTCCGCCGGGATTGCCCAGTACTAACGCGATTGACGATTCTCTCCCCCACGCAGACGAGCCGAGGGGCGCGTCCGCCCTCCTCCATCGTCGCGAGCGTCCTCCATCGTCCGCTCACTTCAAGTCCTCGTACCTCCCGTTGGTCAGGTTATACTCCAGCTTCGGGTCCCCGATCGCCCCCGCCACCTTGTTCCGCACCTTGGCGACGTGGATCGTCACCTCCCTCAAGCTGCCCAGCTTCTCGTCCCTGTTCCTGTGCACCACGATGCCGTTGTCGCACTTGTTGATGAAGTGCGCCGACCCGGATATGTCGTAAAGACCGGGCGCCTCGCCCCGCCAGTTGTGCAGCTGCCGGGGATGCGCCACGAACCACACGTGCACGTCGTAGTGCTGCGCGAACCGCTTGATCCGCGTCAGCATCTGGCTCACGTACTCCGTCTCCGTCTGACCCTGCGGCCGCTTGTGGTCCAACTCGTTGTAGGGGTCGATGAGGAGGCCGCGGATGCCGTGCCGCATGACCGCCGCGCGCGCCAGGCCGATGATCCAGTCCACGGAGGGGAGCTCGTCGTCCTCGTGGCGGATCAGCACGAACTGGTTGTCGAGCCAGTGCAGCCCCGCGCGCATCGTCTCCGGACGCATCCGGGCTTTTTTACCCCCGTACTTGCCCTCGAACCACGGTTCGCCGGTGTACTTCTCGACGAGCTTGCGCGCGTGCTCGTGCACCTTGTTCTCCAGCGAGCACAGCGCGAACGTCCACCCGTGCTGCACCGCGAGGTTGCACATGAGCGCGTCGACCCACTCGGACTTGCCGCTGTTGGGCACGCCGGTGACGACGGTGAGCTCGCCGGGGACCGGTCGGTAGTGCCCGTCGATGCTGCGCCATCCCGTGCTCACGCCCTTCATCTCGCTCGCCTCGCTCACGCCGAAGTAGTTGGAGATGTCGTCCTGGAAGTCGCTGAACCGGAACAGCCCGCGCAGGGGGAACCCCTCGGCGTTGTCGATGCTCCCGCGCACCGCGGCGTCGCCCTCCTTCTGCAGCACGTCGTTGGCGTCCTTGCACCCCTCTGGCCACGTCACCCGGTAGCACCGCTCCTTGCCCAGCCGTCTGGCGAGCTCCTCGGCGAGCGCCAGCCCCGGCCCGTCGCTGTCCACCGCGATGACGATGCGGCTCACCGGGTCCAGCGCCGCCCTGCAGTTCCACAGGTACTCGAACTTGCGGTCCTCCTCGGGCGCGGGGAGGTCTCCGTCGCGAACCTTGCCGGGAGCGCCGTCGGGAACGGAGACGACGTTTTTGATCCCAGCCTGCTCCAGCGCCAGCTTGTCCATCTCCCCTTCCACGATGACGATCTCGGATGACCCCGCGATGTCGTCCAGACCGAACATGATCTTCTCCGCGCCCTTGATCTGCCAGAAGGACTTGTCCGAGCCGCGGTACTTGATGTTGACGAGCTCGCCGTCGCGCATGTACGGGAACACGAGCGCGTTGACGTGCTCGCCAGCCGCGGGCGAGAAGACCCGCTGCGCGGCTACCCCGTTGCGTTCCGCCACCTCGAGGGAGATCCCGCGCGAGACGAGCCAGTCCGCCCACTCCTTCGCGTTATCGGTGAGCGCGCCGGGGCCGACGCGCTCGAGGGACTCGGGGGCGGGCAGCTTGGGCGCGCCCCCCGCTCCCGATCCCCGTCGTCGGCTCATCCCGGTCCCGACGCTCGCGCCGGATCCAGAGCCAAACACCGCGGACGACCTTTCGCCGTTCGCGCCGTCGACGTTCGTTCGGCCCGGCCTCGTACCGAACGACGGGCGCGCGTCCGCGGTGGACGCCCCCCCGGTCCACTCGCACGTCGCGCGGTGGCACATCCACTGACAGCTGGCGCCGTCGTCGTCGACGTGCACCGCGAGCGATCGCTCCGCGGTGGATCCGCCCCCGCAGCTGGGGCACACGATGCGGTGCTGCCCGGGGGTGTAGGACGTGAGCACGATGCCCTTCTCGAGGAGGACGTCGCGCAACGCGATCGGGGATCTGTCCGGAGTGGGCGGGGTGCGCGTTTGGGGTGGAGGAGGAGGCGGCGGAGGGGGAGGCGGAGAAGGCGGCGGCGGGGGAGGCGGCGACCTCATCCCCGGCGGCGGCGGCGGGGGCGTCGCCGGCCTCCGGGGCGTCGCCGCGTTCGCCCCGGGCTGCCTCTGCTGGCGCTGCGTGGCGACGGGGTTCGACTGGGCGGCGCCCGGTTCGTTCGGATCCGACGGGACGGGCGACCGCGGGTTTGCCCCGATCCGCCCCGGGGTCGCGTCTCCGTCGTTTGCGACCCGCTCAGCCGCGCGGTCCCTCCTGACGAAGGGATTGGGCGCGCCGGTGCCGCCCGGCCCGCCGCGGTTCGGGGCGCCCGTGCCGACGTTCGCGGCGGGTGCCCGCTGCGTGGGCGCGTCCGCGGCTCCGAACCACTGCACCTGGGGGTCCACGTCCCTCCGCCCCGCGCCGCGCGCGTCGGAAGCGCCGCGTTGGTCTCCGGTTCGGCCTCCTCCGTTGGGGCCGTCTCCGTTGAACCCTCGCGTCGCCGCGGCGATCTCGCCGCGCGCCGCGCGCCACGGGCCCCGGACCGCCGGAACGGCTCCCGGGGCGATACCCCCAATCGAGACGACGGGGATCGCGCGCGCGCGCGCCGCCATGACGCGCGCGGCGCGCCTCGCCCACATGCCCCCGCGCGCCCCGGCGCCTACTGTTGCGCGATCTCCCGCTGCTACGCTACGCTGTGTGAATGCGCCCGCCCTGGCAGTCGACGTGCTCGCAGTTAACATCGATCACGCGACGGAGAGCATGTGTGCGACGCTCTCGGTGCGTGCGCGCGCTCGGTTCGTGCCGGCGAGGTCGCGGGAGTGTCTTGGCGCCTCGCGGTGTGGTCGATGTTGCGCGGGAAAACCTTGAGAGCCCGCAGCGCGAGTCAGGTCCCACGACGACGGGTGAAGTCAGGTGAGATTTCTCCCGTGGAACTCGCCACACCCGCCGGGCGCGCGACAGCCGAACCATGAGCCTCGCCGCGGCAGGACCGATCCGCGCGGCCCCGATCGCGTCCGCTCAGCGTACCGGGATGCCCGGAAAGCCCGCGCCGGCCTCATCCCGCGCGGACGTCGCCGGCATCGGGAGGCGCGACGCCCTCGCGCGCGCCGCGACCATCGCCGCCCGAAAGCTCCTCCCCAGCACCACGATCGTCCTCCCGAGCACGATCGCCGCCCCGAACGCGCGCGCCGATCCGGTCGATCTCGCACCCTTCGTGGGCAAGGCTGGGTTCTTCATCAGGTACCCCGCCGGCTGGGTCCGCGCCACCGATCGCCCGGGGACGGACAACGGCAAGTCCGAGACCCTCGCGCTCGTGGGCAACTTCAAGGACATCGACACCGTGTCCGTCAGGCGCGAGCCCATGGCGCTGCACCGGGACTTCGCCGAAGCGGCCGCCGCGGGGGGGGACGACGCCCCCGAGGGAGGAGACGGGGGAGACGACGCCCCAAGGGAGGGAGGAGAGGACGCGTCGAGTAACGCTCGAAGTAACGCTCGAAGGGTCGCCCTGGCGCTCACCGCCGCCGAGCGCGACGCCGTCGCGGCGAACCAAAACTTCGGCGTCGTCGGCGGCGTGGAGAACGGTCGAAGCGGCGTGATGGACTTTGCCTTGGGGGACGCGTCGGTGGCGGACGGACCGGGGGCTGCCAAGGGCACCACGCAGCCCTACTTTGCGTACGAGTACTTCACGGAGGTGTGCAGGGCGAACATAGAGGAGGGCGCGGGGGGCGCCAAGGTTTGCGTCGGCCCGAGGGGAGACGTCTTGGACACCGTGAGGCGCGTCAACTACGCGGTGGCCACGGAGAGCGAGGGGTACCTGTACCTGGTCAAGGCGTCAGCGGTGGAGGGGCGGTGGGAGACGGTGGGGCCGCTGCTGAGGGAGGTGGCGCAGAGTTTCAGGGTGCCGCAGGCGTACTGACATTTTTTAACGATGGGATTTTTCGTCTTTCAGTTGTTGCGAACTCGCGAGCGGGGTGGTATCGGCGCCGCCGAACGCGCCCCGTCGCCTCCCGAAGACGTCGAAGCGGTCGGCACGCCCGAGGCGAGCGGACCGGAACTTACGGAAGCTTTCGATGCGCGGGAGGCCAACGGGCGACGGAGCGTTCGTGGTTCCGCGAGGCGGGCTCGGTCCCGGGACCCCGTCGCGTCACACGCGCGCGCGCCCCCAACCAACGAAGCCGCGTCCCCCGCCGACCCCAACCCCGCATGGGCCAGTGCGCGTCGCAACCCCGCGTCGACGACGGCGCCGTCGTCGACGCGCCCGTCGATCGCAAGCTCACGCCGAGCGATTCCGCGGACTCGCTCGCGCGGCCGAACGTCCGCCAGACCCGAGGCGAGGCTTTCTACCACCCGACCAAGACGGCCAAGGCGGCGCCGTTCGCCAAGCCGTCGCCGCTGCCGTCGAACGAGGGCGTCGTCGACGACTACACCCTTCGCCGGGGCGTCGTCCCGCGGCACATGTACACGTCCAAGGACGTCAACAACCCCGCCATCCCCCCGGTGCACCCCGACCACAGGCTCACCAAGGAGGAAGCGGAGGCACACCCGCTGGGACGGTTCCTAAACGCCTCGCGCCTAGTGAAACCACCTCCGAACCGGTGGGGCCCGTGGGAAGACAACGCCATGGTCAAGGAGGTGGACAAGAGAATCGCCGAGCTCGAGGCGGCGGACCCGCAGCGACAGTTGTACGAGAAGCTCATGGCGGAGCGGTTCGAGGCGCTCAAGGCGCTGCCGCAGCGGCCGATAGACCCGGAGACGGGCGAGATAAATTTCGACGTCGACCCCACGGCGGAGGACCCGACATTCGACGAGCCGGTCCCGACGGCGCCGCGGGCGCTGTCGAGCGCGATGGAGCGCGCGCTGATGGAGTGCGACGACAAGTGGGCGGATAAGGCGGAGATCGCGGAGATGCTTCACCCGGACATCGTGTACAGGACCATGGACGGGAAGACGTGGAACGGCCGGCGCGCGGCGACGGACAAGATGAACCACTCAATCGCGCAGATGACGGTTCGCATGAAGCGCAGCGCGAAGAAGAGCTGGGACATCGTGAAGTGGCGGGACACGTGGGTGGCGACGGAGCCCGAGCGCAAGGCGCCCGGGGTGTGGGTCATGGAGTTTCGGATCAAGCTGCTCCTCATGAGCATCAAATTCAGGGAGGAGTACGTGGTCGACGACCGCGGGAGGATCCTCGAGCTGACCCGAGTGAGGCTGTCGTGACGGAGGGAGGGGAGGAACGCGGACTGGG
Organism: Micromonas commoda; assembly: GCF_000090985.2. Taxonomy (NCBI): domain Eukaryota; kingdom Viridiplantae; phylum Chlorophyta; class Mamiellophyceae; order Mamiellales; family Mamiellaceae; genus Micromonas; species Micromonas commoda. The sequence goes on along the minus strand of NC_013045.1, from coordinate 365,065 downwards.
ACTGGGACTGGGACTGACGACGGTCGAACGTGGGTTTTGCCCTTCCGCGCCGTTTGTGATGAAATTCATCGTCGTTTGCGCGCATCGTGAACGGGCCAGCAGGTGGGTCGCGTCTGTTTGGCCCAATCTTTGCTGCGATAATAACAACCCGCAACTGAAAATTGGGAAAATGGGTCCCAGTTTGGCGGGAAAGTGGGTGAAATGTTGTGGAGGGTGTTGGGACAATTTTTCTATGCGCAACACTCTCGATCGGTCCCGAATTATAACCAGGCCGCGTGGTCCGGCCGGCAATCAACCAGCCGCCATTTAGCCTGTACTCGCCGAACCTGTACAGTAAACGCCTCTGGCCGCTTCTTCCGAGTAGACATAGAAGATCTCGCGCAGAGTTGTCGGGCGCGGGCGGGTGCAAGCGTCGACGTCATCGTCGCTTTTTGAGTCTCCGGGAAGGGAGACGCGAAGTTTGCGTCGCGGAGGTCGCGTTCGACAAGGTCGCGGTCGGCGAGCCGCGGGCGAGAGGTAACCGCTTCGGTCGTGAAGGAGCGGCGCACATCTTCCGAGTAAACTTCGGGACGCGTGAGGGAAGACTCCGCGGCCTCGAGACGCGCGCGGATCGAGCGCGGGATCGCGAACGCGGTCGAGGAAGGTTCCACTTCCGCGCGAACGAAAGTTCGAGCGACGGGAGGCGGCCGCGGCGGGAACCACCGCGCCGACACGCCCCGCGGTCCGCCCTTTCCTTGGATGGCCTCGGCGGAGGTGGTTGGGCTCGCGCCCAGCGGCTGCGAGTCGTATTCGCCAACCTACCTCGCGCAGGCGCTTCCCGACACGCTCCGGCTGCTCAGGAAGCGCGGCGCGTGGGAGATGAGCGATCACAACGAGATCGCCGGACAGGGCGAGCGGGTCAGGAAGATCCTCAGCCTCGTCAAGTGCCTGCTGACCGGTGAGCGCCCGCGCCCCTCCGTTTTTTTCCCTCATCACGCGCTCCTTGGCACCCCGCGGCCTCGACATGGGGCGCGGACGCTTTTCGCGCGCGCCGCGCCCGTCGCACGGCGCGCGCCACATCCTCTCATCGCGCGTTTCGATCGAGTTCCCGCGCGGCCGATCCGATCCGATCCCATCCCCGGCCGTCGCGCGGCTCGCCCGAGCGTAACCGCCCTCGCCGCGCCCCGCCCGCGCCCGTCCGCCCCTCGAGCCCACAACCTGAGAACCTCTTGCACAGTTGACTGACCCTCCGTTTCCCCCCCCCCGAAACGTCTCCCGCAGCCAAGAAGGTCAAGTCCGACAGCGAGCCGTCGGAGGTTGTCCCCGACGTCTTCCTCGGCTCCATCGGCGCCGCGCACAACCGCGAGGTGCTCGAGCGCCTGGGCATCACGCACATCCTCACCGTCGCGGGTGGCTTTGAACCCAAGTTTCCCCAATCGTTTATATACGAGTGCGTCGACGTCAAGGACGTGCCCGAGGAGCGCCTCAGCGTTCACTTCGATCGGTGCCTCAAGTTCATCGCCAAGTGTTTGCTGGACGGGGGCAGGGTGCTGGTGCACTGCTTCGCGGGGAAGAGCCGCAGCGCGACGGTGTGCGCCGCCTACGTCATGGCCACCGAGGGGCTGTCGCTCGAGGAGACGCTCGTGACGATTGGGCGAAAAAGGCCGGCGGCGTCGCCCAACCACGGGTTCATGGCGCAGCTCGCGAGCTTCGAGCGGGAGCTGAATAGGGCCAGGACGGAGGGCAGGCTGCTGGGTAGGGTGCAGCTGGACGCGCGGAGGGCGGCGAGCTGCGAAGAGTTGGCGGTTAAGAGCGGTGAGGAGGGTGAGGAGGTGGTTGAGGGGACGCGTGACGAGTGAGTAAGTGCTAGGGATGTCGCCGCGCATCGTCGGCGAGTCGTCGTCGCCAACGCTTCGGGTTGGCACACTCGACGCCCCGGTCTCGGTATTTTTTAGCCGGTAAATACACAACATTGAGTTGATTTGTTGAGAGCGACGCGACGGTTTCGTGCGCGCGACGTCGATCAGCCCGGGGATGGGGATGTGATGATGTCTTTTCGGTGCCAGCACTCCTGGAAACGTACCCGAGCCTCCTATCTGGTGGAAACGGTCGAAGGTCGACAGAAAAATTTGCGACCGACCATTGTTGCTCGGTCGGACCTTTTCTCGCCGTTGATTGTCGCGTGCCGGAAACCAGACCCACAGGCGGCGAAGAGAGACAGGCCTTGGAGAGGTCAGGCCGCGGAGGCGCCATGGCCCCGACCACCCCGGGATCGAACAGAGCGCTGGAGGATCTGGACGATCAGGTGAGCGATCCGCCCGCCCCGGCCCTCGCCCCTCGGAGGATAATCGCGATGGGAAATTTATTCCGCCCAAATGACAACGCCCCCGCCTCACCTTCCCTCCCCCGCATCCCCTACGCAGTGGGCTAAGCTCGAGCAACTCGCCACGCACACCCCCCAGGGTAGCCGGAGACCGCATCCGCACCCCGGGGATCACCCGAAGTCCCCGCCTTTATCCCCCCAGCGCTCCCCCGCGCCCCGGTCGTCGAGGGGGGACTCCGAGATCCGCGACAGTCGCGAGGAGTACCCACCCGCGAGGAGGATGAACGACGACGTGATGAACGCCATCCGGGGCTCCGTCACCAAGCTCTTGGCGAGCGAGCCCCGCGTCGGCGGCCCGCATTCCACCCCCGCGGACGTCGTCGCCGTCCCGTCGATGCCAGCTGTGCAGCGGTCGACGCCGGGCTTTAGCAGCGGCGACGCCCCCGAAGCGCTCATCGCCGCGAGGATGGAGCTCGAGGACCTTCGCAGGGAACGAGCCGCCGCGCGCGCCGCGATGGACGCGGAGATCGCCGCGTCCGAGGCGAGGGTCCGCAGCGAGAACGAACGCGCGCGGATCGCCGCGGAGAAGGCTGACGCCGAGGCGGCGCGCGTCGCGTCGGCGCTACAAAATCTCCGACAGCGAGAGCTGCGAATGGAGGAGCGTTCAGACGAGTTGCGACAAAAGGAGCGGCGCTTGCGAGACGTCGAGCGCGCCGAGGCCGAACTGGAGGCGCGCCAAACCGCCGCGATGGCCGCGGAGGACGCCGCGAGGCAGGCGGAGGATGCCGTCGCGGACAAGCTCGAGCTCGCCGAGCGGATGACGATGGATGCCGAACGACGCGATGCAGAGGCGAAAAACGCGTTCGAAGCCCTCGCCGCGGAACGCGACGCCATCGAGCAGGACCTCGAGACGCTCGAGGTACGAAGGCGAGAGATACTGGGGGAGCTGGCGCAGAGGGAGGTGGAGGCGGAGGCGAAAGTGGAGGATGTTATGCGACGCGCGAGGGAGGCGAGCGCGGCGACGGATCGCGCCGCTTCGGAGCAAAAAAGTTTGATCGGCGCCGTCGAGCAAGTTCGCGGCGCGCTCGTCATCGAGGAGGAGAAGCTCCGGCGGTGCAAGGACGCGCTTGAGGCGCACGGCCGGGAGGAGCACGAGATTTCGCACAAGTTGGAGCACGTCCGGCAACTCGCCAGGGCGCAGGAGTCGAACCTGCGCGACGCCGAGGCGATGCGAAAAAGAGCCGAGGCGGATTTCGAGGGCGAGACGCGCGAGTGGGCGATACGAATCGACGCGCAGAAGCGCGAGCACGAGGCTGCCGTCGTGAGGCTGGAGCAGTTGCACAGGGAGGCCGCGGGGTTGGAGCGGGAAGCGTCGGAGAGGCGCGCGGCGTACGAGGCTGAGCTCAAAGAGTTTCGAGAGGAGCTCGACGCCCGAAAAAAGGCGTGGGAGCGGGAACGTTCTTCGATGGAGGCGACGCTGGCGGAGAAGGAACGCGAGCAGCGACGAAAGGCGGCGGACTTTGACGACGCGTGCCGACGACGCGTCGCGGACTTTGAGACGGAGTGCGGTTACGCGCGGGACGAGCTTCGCGACGAGCGCAACAAGCTGGAGGATTCCAAGGCTGAGCTCGGGCGACGGGAGGAGGCTGTCGAGGACGCGATGCGACGCGCGGAGAAGGACATCGAGGAGGCCAACGCGGTGCTTCGCGAGCGACGGCAGAGGGAGGCGGAGCTGGACAGGCGAGCCGCGGCGGTGAAGGCGGCGGAGAACGCGCAGGAGGCTTGGAAGAAGAAAACGTTTGACGAGGCTGCCAAGAGCTGCGAGGACCGCGAGAAGGCGCTCAAGCAGTGGGAGGCGCGCGTGCGCGCGGAGCGCGAGGACGCAAAGCGCGTGCGCGACGCCGCGGAGAAGGAATCCGCCCGGGCCAAGGCCACCATCGAGGAGTTCACCAAGAAGTCCCGCGACGCTGACAAGTCCAGGCGGGAGGGCGAACGAATGAAGGACGAATACGCAAAGGCCAACGCGAAGTTCGAGGCGGAGGTCAAGCGGCGCCGCGACGAGATGACCGCCGACGAGCTCGCGCTGGCGAAGCGATCGAAGGACGTCGAAGAGGCGGCGATGGACGTCGCCGCGCAGGTTGCTAAAGCGGCTGAGTCGCGAGCCGCGTCGGAGGCGGCTCTCGAGCAGTGCCGATTGGAGAAGGAGCGCCTCGCGGAGCTGCAGTCGGACCTCGAGAAGGAGGCGGCGCGGGTGAACGCGCAGCGCACCGTCGTGGAGCGCGCGTTCGAGGACGCCGCGGAGGAACGACGGGTCCTCGCGGAGGCTGCCGACGAGGCTGACGCCGTTAAGAGTAGTTTGGAAAGGTCCGTCGCGGAGCTCGACGCCAAACACGCCGACGCCGACGCCAGGGCGGCGGTCCTCGACGAGGTCACCGCCCTGCACCAGCAGTGGGAGCGGGAGCAGGAGGAACGCGAGCGCGTCGCGCGGGACACCGTGGAGGTGGCCGAGGCTGCGGAGCGGTCGGCGACGGAACAGACGGCGAGGGCGAAAGTCGAGCTCGCGGCGATGGAACGAGCCAGGCGGGCGTTTGAGGCGTCCGAGGCGGCGCTGGACGAGCGCGAGCGTAAGCTGGCGCACACGTGGCGGACGATCCGCGGGGACGCGCACAGGATCAGCGAGGCGTCGTACCGCGCGTCCATCGGCGCGCAGCGTTCGAGGGGTCGGATCCTCTCCGCCAAGGCTGAGATGTCGCGAGAGTTTGGCGACGACGAGTCCGGCGAGTCCGGGTCCGTTCCGCACTCGCCGCTCGCGCCCCCGCCCACGCCCGGCGGCGACCTCGCGGCCGCGACCGCCGCTCGCAAGGCGCTCCTCGCGTCCTTCGACGCCGGCGTGCCCGCGATCGCCGCTCCCGCGAGGAATAACTACGCCAGCGACCGCGCCGTGTCGGAGATGATCGGGAAGGTTGAAGAAATCGACATCTACTCGCTGGAGGATGACGCGGCGGCGGCGGCTGCGGCGCACGCCATGCTGCCCGGCGATCCCTCCGACGTCGTCACGCCGTCTAAGCGGCGGGACTCGAACGATTCATACGACGACGACGACGGCGCCGTCGTTCGAGTGGCGCTCGCGGTTGTGCCCGAGGCGGATGGCGACAAGGACGACCACTCCCTCGCGCACGCGACCTTCGCGCGGCTGATGGAGAAGAAAAAGTTTGTCCTCGAGAAGGAGACGCAGCTGCAGCGATGGAGCGTGGCGCTGGACCGCGAGGGCGCGCGTCAACGTCGGGTCGCGGAGTCCCTGGAGGCTGAGATGTCCGCCGCCGAGGCCGCCGCCGCCGCGGCGGAGATTCGTCTGGCCGAGTCCAAACAACTGGAGGAGGCGAACCACAAGGCGGGTATCGTCCTCGAGACGGAAAAGAAGCGGCTCTCGCGGCTCGCCGACGAGCTCGACGCGCGACAACGCGAGATCGACATCAAGCAGGACCTGTGCGATGCACTCGAGGCGAAGGTAAAGGCGGCGGAGGCGGCGATGATCGCGCGAGAGGGCGAACGCGCCGAGCTCGAGGACAAAATTCGCGGATACAAAAACGAAATCGTCACCTTGACTGCCGAGCTCGCGCCCGTCCGCGCGGAACACGCGGCGAAGACGGCGGAGATTAAGGCTGCGGACGAGCGCATCGAGCGTGCGGTGGCGCACCACGAGGAGCGCGTGCGAAAGGCGGAGGGCGACGCCGACGAACGCGTCGCCAAGATCGAGCGGGACGCGAGGGAGCGGGCTCGGGAACGGGAGGATGCCGAGAACGCCGCCGCCGACGCCGCCGTCGCGAGGGCCCGCCGGGCGATCGCCGAAGTCGACGAGCGGACCAGGGCGGCGGAGAAGAAGTTTGCGGATTTCGAGCGCGAGCACGCCGTCAAGGCTGGTAAGATGGAACGCGAAGCCGCGGAAAACGCTCGGCGGCTGGAGGCTAAGCTCCTGGAGCAGGCCCGCTCGACGGAGGCTGAGGCCTTGGAGAAGATGCGGGACGCGAACGAGAAGGAGGCACGAATCGCTCACGACCTCGAGAAGATAAAGCAGATGGAGAGTTTGCGCGCGGAGGCGGCGAGGGAGATTGCGGCGGAGCGCGAGGAGGCTCGACGCGAGGCGCTCGCCGCCGCCGACAAGATCCAGCAGGCTCGGGAGGGTCTGGCCCGGCTCGAGCAGCGGAAGATCGCGATCGACGCCATGGAAACGCAGGCGAACGAGCGCATACGCGTCACCCTCGAGGACGCGCAGTCCAAGTCGGGCGCCGCGGAGCACTCGCTGGCGGAGGCAAAGCGCGACAGGCTTCGAGCCGCGGATGAGCTCCTCGCCGCCGAGGAGGCGCGACGGACGGCGGAGGTCAAGCACGAGGCGGCGGAACGGGCGCTCCGAGGGAACGAGTCCGCGCGGGAGGAGCTGCGTCGGCAGATGGAGGACGCCGCGTCGCGGGACCGCGAGTCGAGGCTGAACAGCGAGGAGGCGAACGCTCGGCTGCGCAAGGCGCGGGACACCGTCGAGGAGGTGGCCAAGGCTGAGGCGCGGGTGCGCTTGGAGGAGGAAAAGCTCGCGAGCGTCAAGGCGGAGACGGAGCGCGCCACCGCGTTGCTCGAGAAGCACAGGGACGAACACCGAGTCGACGCCGCGAAGGTTGCCGCCGAGCACGCCGAGCTGGACAGGCGCGAGCGTAGGATTGGCGAGGAGCGCGAATCGCTCGAGTCTCGCCGGGAAAAAGCCGCGTCAGAGTTGCGCGACGTCGAGGAGGAAATCGCCAAGGGCCGCGCCGAGCTCGCCGAACGCATGGGCAAGGTGGCTGACATCGAGCGCAGATCGGCGGAGGCTGAGCGCAGCCTCGAGCACGCGCGTCGCACGCTGGAGGCGTGCGACCGCGAATGCGACCAGCGCCGCGCCGCCGCGTCGGCTGATATCGAGCGGATGCACGCGGATAAGTTAGAGGAGATTCGGGTGGCGCGGGAGACCAAGGCGACGTGCGACAAGATCGTGGCTGACATCGAGCGCGAACGCGCGACACTCGCCGCGACGCGCGTCGCCCTCGAGGCTGACCGCGCCGCCGCCGTGAAGGAGCGCGAGGAGGCCGTGGCGAGGCTGAAGCGCGCGGCTGAGGCGGAGGCTGAGGCGGAGAAGGCGAGAGCGGATGCGGACGCCAAGGTTGCGGACGCGAACGCTCGGCTCGCCAAGGCTGTCGCAGACGCCGACGCCGCCGGGATAACCTCCGCGCGGCTGAAGGAACGCGAGGACGCCCTCGCGGACCAAAAGGCTGAGATTGAGCGCGTCCTCGACGAACTCGGCCCGAGGGAAACCGACTGCGCCAGGCGGGAGAAACAAGTCTCCATCGACGAGGAGCGTTCCGCGGCGCGGGCCGAGGAACTCTCCGCGCAGCTCGCCGCCGCGAAGAGACGGGAGCTGGACGCGTCGGCACGGGCGGAGGAGCACGCGGCGTTGAACGCGCAGCTGGAGGCGCGGCTCGCGACGATTGAGGGTAACGAGACTGCTGCTAAGAATGCCAGGGACGACGCCGAGGCTTTCGCGGAGCGAGCCGCCGCCGACAGGCGTCAAGCCGCGGCGATGCTCGCCGACGCGCAGCGCGTCGCGCAGGCCGAGGAGGACGCCAAGGCCAAGGCGATCTCCCTCAAGGAGGCCACCGCGCGGTTCGAGGCGGAAGGGGCCAAGCTGGCGACGGAGCGGACCCGGGTTCTCGCTCGGGAACGGGCACTCGAGGAAAAACTCGCCGAGGCGACGGCGGATAGGCGGCGGGCGGAGGCGGAGCTGCGAGCCGCGACGGAGGAGGCGGGCGTCGCCCGCGCGCGAGGCGAGAAGACCGAGGCGGACGCGCGCGAGGCGCTCGCCGAGCTGGAGCGCCGGCGTAAGCGGCACGTGGCCGAGGCGGAGGCTCTTCGAACGGAGCGATCGTCGGTGGAGGAGCGGTGGAGGGCGGTGGAGGAGCGCGAGGCGAACGTCGCGAACCGGCTCGAGTCCGTCGTCGCCCGCGAGGAGCGCCTCGCGTCGCTCGAGTCCACCTCCGCCGCCTCCGAGTCCGCAGCGAAGCGCAGGGAGGAGGTGAGCCGCGCCGCGGCGGCCGCGGCGGCCAAAGCCGCCTCGACGCAGGCGAATCGCGAGAGGGAGTGGGCGCGACGGGTCGCCGACGAGAGAGCCGAGCTCGCGCGACTCCGCGCCGAGGCGGAGCGGCTTCAAATCGTCGCCGCCGCGGCTGAGACCGCGGCGACGTCCGCCAAGGAACGGTTCGAGCTCGAGGCGCGGCGGCTCGAGGACGACAGGGCCGCGGTGCGGGAGGCGCGCGAGGCGTTGGAGCGCGAACTCCTCCGAGCCTCGCAGTCGAGGGCCATCGTCGGAACCCTCGGATCGAGTCACGTGCATGGAGGACCGAACGAACGCGGGAGGTTGAGCGGCGAATCGATGTCCAAGTCTCGCGGCGCTCACGGCGTCCTGTCGCAGGGTTTCGTGGAGAAGGAGGCTGCGATGGACGAACGTCGCAAACGCGAGCGCGAGGAGCTCGAGGCGCTCAGGGCCGAGGCGGATGCCAAACTCAGGCTCGCGCGCGAGACGCTCGAGTCGGCGCGAAAGGAGCGCGAGTCCGCGCGCAAGGAGTGGGGCGGGCTCGGGGGCGGAGTCCCCGGGGCGTCGCGCGACCTCATGCCCCCGCCGCCGCCCCGGTCGGCCATGCCCACCCCGCGTCAGCTCCGCCTCGACTCGGAGCCTTCGACCCCCCGGGACTTTTCGGACGCGCCCGCGGGTTCGGCGCCGAAGGGTGACCCTAACCCTAACCCTAACCCTAACCCCGACCCGAACGATCCTGGGCCCTCGGGGGATGCGCCGGGGGTGACGCCGGGCGACGCCGCGATCGAGGCCCTCGTCGATAACCTCGCGCGTCGAACCGCCGAGGCTGAGAAGAAGCTGACGCGCGCGGAAAACCTCGCGGCTGGGTCGCAGATTGGCGGGTCAAAGGTGAACGTCGCGTCGGGCATAGCCGCGCTCAGGAGTCGGCTGGCGAGGATCGCCGTGAACAGCCGGCGGCTCACGCACGCCGTCGAAGAAGGGGACGGTCCGTCAAAGAAGGAGACGATCGCGCAGTTGGAGCAGCAGGAGCGAGAGCTGGCGAGCTGGTTCGCGGAGCTGCAGAGTCAGCTCGAGGCGCTCTTCGCGCGGCCCAAGACGGCTCGGCGGAGCGCCGTCCGAAGCTCGTGGAACTGAGGACGAAACGGGCGGCGACGGATATCGCACAAGTAGATTTGAATGTGAAATGAATCGACTCTGATGTTACATCTCCTAGCTAGCTAGGTTGGTGGCCCACCATCGCAAAGGGTGCATTTTCGCACACGGGATGGCCTTTCCTCCCCTCAACTTTGCGCGTAAGTGGGCTAGTCTCAGAAAGCCTTGAACAGCTCCTGCTCTGCGAGGGAGAGGTGGCACGGTTGCTCGAGGCACTCCACCTTGACCGGCGTCTTGACATCCTCCGGTCCCTTGTCCGCGTCGGGCTCGACGTCCGGCCGGATCATGTCCAACGTCTGCTCCAGCACGCTCGTCCAGCTGAAGCCCTTGAAGAAGGGGTGCCGGCGAATCTTCTGGATCCCCTCCGCGCCGACGCCGATGCGCTCGCCCTCGCTCTGCTTCAGCAACCGCTTGACGAGATCCGCGGCGTCCTCGTCAAACTGGCGCGGGAACGAGCGCATGCGACCGGCGGTGATGCGGCGGTACAGGTCGCTGTGGGTCTGCCCGTGGAACGGCGGGTACCCGGTCATCATCTCGAAGAGCAGCACGCCGATGGCCCAAAAGTCCGCCGCCCGGTTGCACCCCTGCTGCCGCAGCGTCTCGGGCGCGAGGTAGTCGGGGGTGCCACACACCGTGTACGCTCGCTCGCCGGGCTTGAGCGCCTTGGCGAACCCAAAGTCGGTGAGTCGCAGGTATCCGTCCTCGCGGATCAGCAGATTCTCCGGCTTGAGGTCGCGGTAGATGAACCCCTTGGAGTGCACGTGGTCGAGCGCGAGCGTCACCTGGGTGATGTACGCCCTCGTCTGAAACAGCGACAGCGTCCCGCGCTCGTGAATCATGAAGAACATGTCCCGCCCCGACGCGTACTCCATGACGATGAACATGGCGCTCGGGGTCTGGAACGACTCGAGCATGGACACGATGAACGGGTGCTTGGACACCGACTTCATGATCTTGCTCTCCTGAACCACGTGCGCCGTCTCGTTAATCTCCAAAATCTTAGCCTTGTCCATCACCTTCACCGCCACGGCGGCGTACCTGGCGGCGCTCTCCTCGTCGCCCTGCGCCTTGACCAGCATCCTCGAGCTTCGCCGCGAGCCGTCCACCTTTCTCCACGCCTTGTACACCGAACCCGTGAGCCCGACGCCCAGCTGCTTCGCGAACGTGAACCCTCGCAGCATGCGCTCGCCGGCGTCCTCCTCGTTGAGCCCGATGAGCGAGGACCGCCTCGACCGGCTCCTGCGAACCGCCGGGGACGACATCATCTCCTCCTCCGTCATCCCCAACGCCGCGGCGGACATCGCGCCCCGTAGTCCGCCGGACGAAGGCGAGGGCGAGGGCGACGTGTAGTCCAGGTGGGACGAGGTTGCGGAACCCGGGGAGAGGGCCAACGCGGGGGCTTGCTTCGGGGCCCAGGACATGGACGGATGCATTGGGGACGTTCCCGTCTGAACAGCGGGACCGCGCGAGTGGGTGTCGACGCCAAAGCCATCGAGGTCCACGACGGAGTGCGATTGGCGCAAACCGCTGGGGCGAGGTTTAGACTCCGCCTTGTGAATGTCCATTGCGGAGGATTTTTGGTGATCCGCGAGCTTGGAGCTGGCGCTCTGCAGCAAGCCGCCGGTGGGCCGAATCTTCTTGTGAATCATCCCGCCGCGCACGGAGTTCTCCAACGAGTCGTAACCGTCGTTCACGAGGTATGCGCCGCCCGATTGAGTGCTCGCGTCGCTGTCGCTGTCGGAAGCCTTGTCCCAGACTTCCTTTGCCTTGAACGACTCACCCTCCACGATTGTGTGCTTGGGCGAAGCCGGGAGGAACCCCTCCAGCGATGACCGCCTGTTGAGAACGCCGTTGGACGACGACTTCGACTTGGACGACTTGACCCCCATCATTTTCTTCATTTGCTTGCTGAAGCTCTTGAACGACGCCATGAGCGACGTGGAGGACGCACCCCTAGCCTTCTTTGACTCCTCCTCGGCGGCGGCGCGGGCGATGGCGTCCGAATCGCCCAAACCGGACATGCCCGCGTGCACGCTGATGCTCCCCATCAGAGCCTTCTTCGCGAGCGACTTGTGCACCGCTCCCTGGGACTTGACGGACGAGAAAATGTTCCCGCTGCGAATGCTGAGATCCCCGGCCTTGCCGCCGACACCGTCGACCTTCTTGGCCTTGTCCGCGATCGTCTTGTGCGTTGGCGACGGCGACGCGGGCCAGTTGTCGAGGCTGGATCCCGAATCGCTCGCCTTCATCGAGCCCGACGGCGCGCCCAGCTGATGACCGCCGATGAGGTCTTTGGACGCGCCAGCCGCGGATGCGGTGGTGACGTCGTGCCTCGACCTGATGTACTTGTCAAAGTCCGCGCCCCACAGCCTCTCCAGCAGCGGCCTCGTCACCTTGAGCGTCACGGTGTGGCTCACCGCCACGTGAGAGTGCGTCGAAGCCTCGTCAGCCGGGGGCAAGCCCGCTCGTTTTCTGGCCTCCGCGGAGAGCAACGCGTCCTCGCCGAAGGAATCCGCGGCCATCAGGTGCACCTGCCGCCAGTCCGTGCCGGCCCGGACCTCGCCCTCCAGGATGATGTGAAACGACGGAACCTTCCCACCCCCGGAGATTATCGAACCGGGCGGGTAGCTCTTGCTCTCGGTCCACATCGCGTTCAAGAGCAGCTCCTTCATGTTCGCGGGGACCATACGGAACGTCTCGATGATGTTCAACACGTTGGTGCACAGCTGTCGGGTCCTGTGGATGCGCGAGCGCACGATGCGCTTGAACGTCTCGACGTTGATGGCGAAACCCCTCGTCGCCACCGGCTCCATCTCCCCGTTCTGCGACGTGATCCTCGCCGCCGTCTGGTAGGCGTGCTGCAGCGCAACCTCGCCGAGCAAACACCCCCGGCTCAGCACGAGCGCCTGGACCTGGTTACCCGCCTGGTTATGCCAGCTGTCGCGAAACAGCGAACCCTCCACGATGATGTACAGGTTCGGGATGAAATCCTCGGGTTCAAAGGCGATGTCGCCGGCGGCCCACCGCACCTCCCGCAACTCGCTGATGATCTCCTCCTTCGACGACTGGAACATGATGGACGCGTACGCGGGAAGCACCGCGAGCGCGCCGTCCACGACGGACCTGTCCTCCGGGGTGAGCACGGCGGGCTCAACCGCGGCGAGGTTGACGTTGTTCATCTGCCGCGTGAGAGACTCCATCGCCTTGCTCCGCATCTGCATGTACTCCGCGCCGTGAACCTCGCCGCCGTGCAGCCGCGCCATGCGCTTCTTCACCTCCGTCTCGATGTCAATCCCCCAAACCTTCTTATCGTGCTTCGGCGGCGAGGGCGTCGGGGTCGCCGCGCCGGGCGGCGAGGGCGTCCCCACCAGCGCTAAACCCCGCTTGGCCGAGTTGCTCGAATACGGCCTCGTCTTGTTCGTTCCGCCCACCCGCTTCGAATCCCTGAAGCACCTCGCCGCGAGCGCGCTATGCACCTCCTCGAGAACTTCCTCGGTGATCTTCTCCCCGGTCGCCACGTCCACCACGGAGAGGTAATTGGACGCCAAACCCTCCGCCGTGGTGTAGATGTGCGCGTGAACCACGCCGACGTTGTTCTTGTTGAGGCACTCCAAGACATCCGCGATGAGCCCCACGCGATCGGGCACCTCCATCGTGATCTCCGTCGCGTTGGCGAGCTTATCCTGGCTGAGCTTGAACCCCGCGCTGGAGTGCGTGGATCCGCCCACCTTGGTCCGAAGCTGCCACTCGACCATGGCCTCCTTCTCCTCCTCGATCTGGGTCATGCCGCCGCGTCCCGAGCTTTCCCGGACGTCCCGGCTCGGCGGGGAGCGCGCCGCGCCTCCCACACCGGGCTCGATACCCGCGTCATTGTCGTCGAGTTTGGCCGTGTACGCGTCGCCGGTGCCGTGACGCTCCACCCTCTCAACCTCGGGCGCGGGTCCCAACTCCATCTCGGCGAGGCGCAGGTCGAGCGCCGTCACCTCCGCCTCGCTGATGCCGTTGGCGTTCATCACGTGGGATTTGAGCTCGATCGGCGGGACTCCATTAGCGCCGCCGTTGCCGTTCGCGCCGATGCCGTTTCTCTCCCGCGCCAGGTCGTCGGCGCGCTTGATGACGTCCAGCGCGTCGACGACGCCCATCCGCGATTCCCCCGTTTGCGAAGTGAAGAAGTGGTTGCCCCCGTGCGCGGAGGGCTCCCTGGACCCCGCCCTCGACGATGACATGGACGTCCCCGGGGTGGTGCTGTTGCTGCGATGGATGCGGTTGGACTTCAAGATGACGTCGCGAATCTCCTCGGCGAACTGCCGCGGCTTTTGTATCTTCCGGCCGTCCGCCTGCTGCACGAGGAAAATGTCCGAGGCCATGTTGTCGTGCGCCGTCGTGGACACCTCCGCCTCGATGATGCTGTACTTGTTCCGCTGAAAGAAGTCGCTGATGTCCAGTAATAGCGCTGTGCGATCCGCGGTTTTGACTGCGTTCGGGACGGGACGGGTGGGACGGGGACGGGTGAGGAACGCGGAAAAGGAAAGCGGTGCGCGACCCCTCGGGATTGGCAGCGGTCTCGTGGGTCGTCACATGCGCGCGCGGGGGACGCGGGAGGCGCACCTTTGACGACCGTGCACGTGACGTGCAGCTTGTTGGACACCTCGACACCCGCGCAGGTCAGGGGCAGCAAGCCGCACTCCATGATCCGCGTCGGGAACTCCTCAGCGAGGTTGCTCATCGAGGAGTCCGAGCGCGTCAGCTGGGCCATCGGCGACCGCGTGGTCCCTCGCGGCGGAGGGTTATCGGTCGAATTCGACGCGCCTCCCGCCGTGCCCGGTCCGTTTGCGCCGAACGGTCGCGACGACGATATCGGACGAACGACGATCCTCCCGGTGAGCTCGATGTGCACCTCCCGAAGGCGTGCGCGAGCGTCGCGCGCGTCGCGACTGGCGCGGGCGCGGTGGGGAGAACCGCTTTTTCGCGACTTTTCCCTTTTTTTGGTGACTGCGCCTCGTACGAAACACGACGGTCGCTGCGACGTTTGAAACGATTGAAAAGGCGCTCGGCGGCAGCCGCAGTTACGCGGTGAGATCTCTCATCCCAGCCAAGCAAAAGAGGCCCAGAATCACGTTTTGACAGCGGTTCGCGGCCACAAGAGAAAACAGATTTCGTCCTTCCCGCTAAAAAGCTGCATTTCTCAGATTTCGTCCTTCCCGCTAAAAAGCTGCATTTCTCGGCCGCGGGATTTCCGCATTTACCGAAGGTAGACTAATAACTCGTAGTGCCATCTCCAGCCAGAGTGCTATCCTTGAGACCATTCACGCCAGAATCGACAGACTCGACCTTAAAAAATCACAGTGTATATAGTATCATGGGAATGATTGGGGTTAAGATCAATCTGAGGCGCGCGACTCCGACTCGAAAAAATTCAAAGCGTACATATCTTCGAGTTAGACCACGGGCGTTATTTGGGATTGATCAAAATCTTTTTCGCAGATTATCTGAGGCGCGCGACTCCGACTCGAAAAAAATTCAAAGCGTACATATCTTCGAGTTAGACCACGGGCGTTATTTGGGATCGATCAAAAATATTTTTGCGGATTTGATACCAATTACACCGCGTGATGTAGCCTTTTTGGAATCTCGCAAAGCCGGCGGCGATGAATCTCGAGAGGTCCAGGAACGATGCTCATACGGCATAGCGGAGCGTTTTTCCCACTTTTTTTTAAGTGTTAACGAAAAGAACATTTCCTAACAACCTCGATGCCACTTCACTGCCGCGCGGTTCATCGCGCTCGAATCAAGTCATTCAGCAACGATGTCTGATGCAATGATGCGCCACCTGCTCGGCTCCGAGAAAGCGCTCGTCCACGATCCTGGGCCCAAGGGCGAGTCCGGCGAGGGCGACGCCTGCCTCGTCATGATTTTCCTCGTCATCGCCGCTGCAATCGCGATCACCATTTACGGTGAGCTTCAGCTTCCCGCCCACCTCGACTCCGCCCCTCTCGACGCCTCGCGTGCGCAGATACCTGACTAATTGTTTTTTGCAGAGAAATTTTTCCGCCCTCCCTCCCCCGAGGAGAAGTCCGACGCGGATTACCTCGAGGAGCAGAAAGCCAAGTCTGCCGAGGAGGGGGTCGAAAACGTCTCCGAGGGCATGACCCCCGAAGAAGCGCGCGACGCCGCCAGGCAGGCGAAATGGCTCGTGCCCTCCAACGACGACCCGAAACTCAAGGTTGCTCTCACCCTCGCTGTCTTCTTCTGCATCTGGGTGTTCCTTCTCACCCTCTCCATCATGGGCACCGGTTTCAAGCTCCTCGGAGGCAAGGACTCTGCCAAGATGTTCGACGTCGCGGACAACCCAATCTCTGCCCTCCTGATTGGTGTGCTCGCCACCGTGCTCGTCCAGTCTTCCTCGACCACTACCTCCATCATTGTCGCCATGGTTGGTGCCGATGAGCTCTCCGTCAACATCGCCATCTTCATGGTCATGGGTGCCAACATCGGTACTTCCGTCACCAACACCATCGTCGCCATGGGCCACTTCGCAAACCAGGATGACCTCCGCCGCGGCTTCGCCGCCGCCACCGTGCACGACATTTTCAATATGCTCAACGTATTGATCTTCCTTCCCCTCAACTGGATCTACCCCTTCCTCGCGAAGATGACCTACGAGATGGCCAAGGACCAGAAGCCCTGCGAGGGTGACAAATGCAAGAAGACTGAGTTCCTCGGTCCTTACATCTCCCCGTACTCCAAGGGCGTCGCCAACTACGACAAGAAGGTTGCCGAATACATTTCCCAGAACTGGTGCGCCGGTCAGTGCAGCAAGAGCTACTCCAGCGGTGCCATGAAGTTGATCTCCGCGGAGGTCTGCACCTCCACCACGGACTGCTCCAACGTCCACAAGAACTACGAGTCCAACTGGGTGGATTCTAAGGGCTACCTCCAAAAGAAGCGCGCGCCCGCGTACATCGTCGGCACCGCCTCCGGTCCCGCCGAGTTCCACTACTCGAAGCCCGCCGCCTGCTCCACCTCCACCAAGTTCTTCGACGATGAGACGGCCTGGACCAGCTCCGTCGCGAACTCCCTCACCGCCGGTACCTGCTACGAGGTTTGCGGCTCCAAGGTCAAGACGGACCTCTGCGACAAGCGCCTCCTCAAGGGTGGCCTCACCCTTACTGAATGGGAGATGACCGACAACGGCGCGGGTACCTTCCTCACCATCGTCTCCCTCATCTCGCTCTGCTCGTGCCTCTTCTGCATCGTGTACATGCTCCAGATCATCATGAAGGGCGCCGCTGCACGCGTGCTCCAGAAGGTGGTTGGCTTCAATGGCTACCTCAACATCGCCATCGGCTGTTTCATCACCATCATGGTGCAGTCCTCCTCCATCACCACCTCCACCCTCACCCCCCTCGCGGCCGTGGGTATCATTTCCCTCAACGATATGTTTCCCCTCACCCTCGGCGCCAACATCGGCACCACCCTCACCGGCATCATGTCCGCCTCCGTCGTCACCTCCAACCCCGTCAACGGCTGGCAAGTTGCGCTTGCTCACCTCTTCTTCAACATCTTTGGTACCCTCATCTGGTATCCAATCCCCAAGGTTCGTGAGATTCCCCTCAGGGCCGCCCGGTTCCTCGGCCACTGCACTGCCCACCCCCAGTACGGCAGCCTTTTCCCCTTCGTCTACGTCTCGATGGCCTTCTTCATCATCCCCGGCATCGCGTACGGCATCGCCTCTGCATAATAAGCAGCATGATGAATTCAAGGCGTTGACGTCCTCTCGACGACAACGCGTGTGTACGGGTCCACGACCTTTTTCGTTTAAGAATAAGTGTTAACACTAGCCAGCTAGTAGTTAACACACCGCAAGCATTAACTTACTTTTGATGACATGGTAATACTTCTCTCTCCTCGTGACTCGAGATCTTGCCGTGTTCTTTCGACGCTTCAGTCTTTGCGGAAAAACGTGAACGAGGCTCGAGCGCCGTCCCAACCCGGTGTCGACCCGCGGGCTACACACCGTCCTCCATGCTCTCTAACGTCCGTCCCCGCGTCTCCGGCAGCGTCGCACGCACCACAAAAAACGCGACGCACACCACAGCCACGTACAGCACCCACGTCCCCGTCGCGCCGAGCGCATTCACCAGCGGGATGAACGAGCCGGTGACGACGACGTTGGCAACCTCCCTCGCCGCCGCGCCCGCAGCCGCGCCAACGCTCCTCGCCTCCGACGGGAACACCTCCGCGCTCACAACGTACGGGATCGGCGCCATGCTCGCGGAGAAGCTCAGCCTGAACACCAGGATCCCGAGCACCGCGATCCACGGCGCCCACGCGTGTCCCGCCGGCGTTAAGTGACTCGACGCCGCGAGCATCGCGAGTCCGACGGCCAACCCGGCGATGCCGCCCAGCGCCACGGGCCGCCGACCCACCGCGTCGATGATTGCCCCTATCCTGCTCCCCACCACCAGCTGCGCCACCCCGATCACGCACACGAAGCCTATCGCGGCGACGGGGGTAAACCCGAGTTGATTCAGGATCCGCGGCGCGTAGTAGACGACGACGTTGATTCCGCACAGCTGTTGCAGCGCGTTGAGCCCGCACGCGATCAACGCGGGCTTGCGGTACCTTCGTTCGGTGACCAGGGCTTTGAATGTCACCGATTGACGGGGCTGGCGATTTAAACGACCCGACCCCCCGACCGACTCGTCGTCGTCGGCGAGGGTCGACAAGTCGGCGTCTGGCTGGCCCAGGAAGCGGAGGCATCGCCTCGCTCCCGCGATGTCGCCCCGGCGCTCTGCGAGCCACCTCGGCGACTCCACCAGCCAATGTCTGAGACAGAGCTGTGCCGTCGCCGGAACCGCGCACATCGCCAGCGTGAGCCTCCAGCCGCCGACCACGTTGGTCAGCGGCAGGCTGACGAAGTAGCTCGTCAGGATGCCGACGGTGACGCCGAGGGGCGCGTAGGAGGTGAGCGCGCCGCGCGTCGCCGCGGGGGCGCACTCGCCTATGTATACGGTGCATAGGCTTGTGCTGAACCCCACGGCGAGACCGGCGACGAGCCGCCCCACCGTGAGCTGCGAAGGGGTCACGGCGGTGAACATGAGCGCCGCCGCGAGGAGGAACGCGACGTTGCCGACGAGGATGGACGATCGGCGCCCGGTCCTGTCCGCGAACGGCCCGGCGATGAGCGCGCCGAGAAGGGCGCCGAGCGGCGTGGCGGCGATTATCCGGGACTTGGCGGCGACGGTCAGGGCGCCGAGGGCGGTGTTGGACGCCTCGAGGTGGAGGAGGGCACCCGCGATGGCACCGGTGGCGCAGCCGAAGCTCACCATGCTCAGGCACACGGCGAAGGTGAGGCGGCGGAGGTTGCGCTCTCCCCCGGCGCGGTAGTCGTCGTCGGACGTGAACGTCGGTCCTCGCGAGGAGAAGGCGGCGGCATCGGTCGCGGCGACGCGGAAGGTCGAGTATGCCGACGTCCTCCTCCTCGCGCCGCGACGCTCGCCTCCCGTCATCCCTAAGAAGATCGCCGTTCCCTCGTCGCCGCGGGGACGCGCGCCTCTCCCCTGGGCGCCGACCGCCCCGCGCCGGGTCCGCCGACGTCCGCATTTTGAGACGAGGCCAACGTCCCCCCGAAGCGCCGCCGGCGCGGCCGCCGCTCGCATCCCGCCACGCGCCTCGGAGACTGGCGAACTCGACGTCAACTCTCGTCCATTTGTCAAAAAGAATCTCGTTCACTACAAGACTGCACGGGCTCGCCGGCGCCTAATAAAAGTCAGTCACGTCCGCCGGTTCATCCGCAGGTACCCGAAAGCCGCCCCCGCCGCCTGGACCCCCGCCGCCCACACGCTCGTCGCCATCCTCCCAAACACCAGCCACGCCGCCGCGAAGTAGCACCCGAGACTCAGCGCCCCGGCGACGACGCACGCCACCGCCGTCACCTTCGCCGCCAGCCGCGCCCGTTCGCTCGGCTCGGCGCCCTCGCGCCACAGCACCAGCGCCGCTTGCGCCCCCGACGCGAACGCCGCCACGCCCAGCACCGTCGCCACCGCGAACATCGTCAGCCCGAGGTACAGCTCCCACCTGCGCTCGACGGATGCGAGTTTGTCGCGAACGTCAGCCGCCGTCTCTCGAGCGTTTTTAGCCCAATCTCGTCCGACGCGTTCGATGGCGACGGAGAGGTCGGATTTGGCGCCCCTCGTCGCCTTGTCCAGAGCCTTGTCCAGCTCCACCAGCGCCGAGGTCTGGTTGGCGACGAGCTCCTCCAGGTCGTTCACCTCCTGCGCGATATCTTCGAACCTGCCGCCGTAGCTCGCGGAGAGCGACTCGATGTAGCGGTCGAACATGGACTGGTTGAGCTCCAGGGATTTGATCTTCTTGGCCATCAGCGAGAAGACGTTCTCGGGGGACGACGGCCGCTGCTCGGAAACGGCCGGTTTGGGCACCGCCGGGAGCGGCTTGTCGTCCTTGCCGACCGTCGGGGGCTGCTGCTGCTGCTGCTGCGCGGCGGCGGCGGCGGCGGCAGCCTCCTCGGCGGTGGGCTGGATCGGCTGAGCCGCCGCCTCCGCGGCGGGCGGCGTCGTCGGCGTCTCAGCCGCCGGCTCCGCACCCTCCCTCGCGTCGGCCGTGGCGGTCTTCGCCTCCTCGGACGACAACGACCGTTCCGAAGATCCCGGGGCGGTCTCTGCTGACGCGGGCGGCTCGACCCCGACCGTGTCCTCCCCGCCGCTTCCGCTCCCGTCGTCCTCCTTCTCCTCGTCGGATCGGGACTTTGAACCCGCCTCCTTCGCGGGGTCGGTGAGCGCGTGATCCGGGCGGGGCGGCGAGTCACGGGCCTCCTTGGCCGCCTCCTCCTTGGCCGCCTCCTCCTTCGACGCCGCCTCCTTGGCCGCCTCCTCCTTCGACGCCGCCTCCTTCTCCTTCCCGAACCATGACTTGAAGAACCCCTCTTTTTTATCATCCGCAGCCGCCGACGCGTCCGCGCCGGCCGAGTCGCTCTCCCCCGGCGGCTTCGCCTCCGACGTCGCCCCCGGCCCCGCGTCGGCGGGAAGCTCCGTCGGGGGTGCCGTCGGGGTGCCGTCGGGGGTGCCGATCGAGGGCTCGATCGGGGGTTCGGGCGCCGCCCCCGGCTCCGACGGCGAATCGGTGTCTGCCACCTGTACCTCGTCCTCCGCCGCGGGTTTGTCGTCGTCGCCGCTTCCGCCGCCCGATTGAACCGCCTCACCAGCCGGCTCGTAATCGTCCCCGGCGTTGAGAATCTCCTCAACCTCGGCAACCTCCCTGTTGATCGCCTCCATCTCTTCCTCCAGCGTCTGCTTCGCGTCCTTGCCGTGGACCCTCAGCAGCGACAGGGTGCAGAAGTGGTGCCGGCCGTAGTGGGACGTCATGCTCACCCGGACGTACTTGCTCCAGTGCCCCCTCGGCAGCACGAACGTCTGCACGTCCCTCCCGTCTCGCGCGCGGCACCGGCCGAGCCTGCGCCAGTCCTCCTCGCGGTCGTGCGCCCCGGCCGCGCTCGCCCACACCTCAAACTCTCGCACCCCCGAGGAGTGGAACTCGTAGTTTGCGAGCGTCACCGCCGTCACCGCCGCCTCCTCCGAGAGCTCCACGGTGAGCCACCTGCCGTTCTTGGCGGCGCAAGGCGTGAGGTAGTACGAGTCCATGTCCTCCTTGAGCGCAGCGCCCGCCGATTTTGACTCCGGATTGGAGCTCACGACGCGCGCGCCGTTCGCGTAACTCGCATAGTTGTACTGCCGGATAAACGCCTCCCCCTCCGCGGCGGACGCGGGCATTATCCAAGGGTCCTCCTCCTCGGCGGCGGCGGCGGCGGGAGCAGCGGCGGGAGCAGAAGCGACGGCCGGGTCGCCGTCGGTCGCGCCCGCCGCGGGTGCCGCCGCGGGTGCCGCCGCGGGCTGATCCTCCGGGGTCGCCGAGGGTGCCGAGGGTGCCGAGGGTGCCGAGGTCGCCGAGGTCGCCGGCGCCGCGGGCGGCTCCGACCTCGCCTCAATCTTTCCTCCTCCGCCGCCGCCCTCGTCCTCCTCCGCCGCGCCCGGATGGGCGGGTTCGGCCGAAGAGCGGGCACCCGCGGCGGCACCCGCGACGGCGTCGGCGTCGGGCGCGGCATCGTCGCGCTCGGGCTCCGACGCGGGCTCCCCGCCCGCCTTTTCGTCCCCGCCGCCCCGACGCTCGCCTCGATTTTCCTCAGCCGCCGACGCCGCCCCTTTCGCCGACCCCGCCCCTTTCGGCGCCCCCGTCCCCGGCGCCCCCGCCCTCCTCTCCCTCTCCTCCTCCGTCGTCGCCGTGGAGTTGGCGTCGCCGGAGATCGAACCCGCGACGTCGGAACCCGTGCGGTTCGCGTTACCCTCCGCGTTAACGTCGGCGTCGGTCCCCGGCGAGGGAGCGGGCGGCTCGCCGGCGGCGTCTGCTCGGTCCGTCCCGGTTGCGTTCTGATCCGAAACGTTTGGCTCTATAGACGTCGCGTGTCCCTCCTTGTGCTCCTTATCCTTGTCCTTTTGGGGCTCCTTGTGCTCCTTGGGTTCCTCCTTGGCCGCCTTCGCGGCGCTCACCTTGGCGGCAATGTCCGACTTGAAGTCTTTCAGCGACGGGATCTTGGCCTTCTCCTTGGCCTCCCGCTCCTTGGCCTTGCGCGCCTCCTTCTCCCGGCGGAGCCGCGCGTCCTCGGCCGCCGCGAACGCTGCGGATCCCTTCTCCGCGTCCGTCGTGCACACCATCCGTTCCCGCCCTCCTCCGGCGCCGGCGTCGCCGCCGAGGGCGGCGAGCGTGACGTTGGACTGCCGGAGCACGTCGTGGCTGAACGAGTTCTCGATGGCGCACGACGCCGCGAGCTCCGCGATGGGATCCGCTTCCCGGACAGGCTTGGACGCGGCCGGATCGGACGTCGATACCATCGTCACGGTCGCCTGATGGTCGTCGGACGACGCCGCTGGCGGCGCGCCCGTCGGCTCCCCCGCCGTGGGCGTCGCGACGGGATCTTCCGTTTGGGCACCCGACCGGGGCGCCGAGGAAGGCGACGTCGGCGCCGCGGCGGATCCCGCCTTCGTTTGGTCCTCCACCCCCGCCCCCCCGGGCGCACCGGGATGCGACGGGATCGTCGTCCCGAGCCCCCCCGCGCCGGCGTCCCCAGGCGTCGCATCCGCGGCGGCGGCGACCGGCAGGAGGCTGGATGGGCCATTCCACCACGACGATCCCACCACCGGTCCCAAAGGGTGCGTCCGAGGCCCCGGGAAAGACGCGACCGTCCACGCCGCCCACAGCGCGAGCCACGTCAGCCCGGCTGCGAGGCGCGGAGACCCGCGCGCGGCCCTCATGCGTCCGAGAGAGCCGCGCCGAGAGCGCGCGATCGACCACTGAGGAGCCCGCAATTACTTCCTCAAGTTTCGGCATTTTTCCCCGTGCGTGCTCGCCCACGGAGGTGAGACATTTTAGACGGTCGTTTCTTGGTTCATCGCGGGTCAGGTCACGAGCGTCAGCAACGCGTCAGATCGGAACAAAGTCGCGGGAAAACCCATCCAGTCCGGAAAACCCAGTCGCGGCAACGACGCTTTTGAACCCCGGGCGAGCGAGCGCCGCCGGTCAAAGCGAGCGGACGCCCGTGATATCGCCATGCCGTCGGCGTCGATCGACGAGGGCGTCGGCGTCGACGCGAATGACGACGGCAGGATGGAGGAGGGGGCGGTCGAGCTCGGGGGGCCGGGGGACGCCCCGAATGGCGACGAGGGCGCGTCGGTTCCCCATCCCCACGCCGGGCAGAAGCCCGGCTCGGCGGTGTTCAACCTCTCCAGCGCCATCATCGGCGCGGGCATCATGGCCATCCCGAACGCCTTCCGCGTCCTCGGCGTCCTCGGCGGCGTCCTCGCCCTCGTCGCCATGCACGTCGTCACCGGCACCACCGTGCGATTCCTGGTGCGCGCCACCGAGGCGTCGGGCGCGGGCACGTACGCAGCGTGCGCCGCGCGGTTCTGCGGCGACGCCGCCCGTACCGCCGTGCAGCTCGCCATCGTTCTCAACAACTTCGGCATCATGGTCGTCTACCAGATCATCTTCGGCGACGTGCTCGCGGGAACCCCCGCGGATCTACGGACCCTCCCCGACGTCGATCCCGGCCCGGGATCCGACGCGGAGGATTACGCAGACTACGACGACGGGCGCGACAACGCCACGCGCGTCTACCCGCCGCCGCTGCCCCCCGCGGCGCCGCCCTCCGACGAGGACGACGAGGACGCCGCGCCCGCGGCGCTGCTGCCGTGGGCGTTCGCGCGCGCGGGGGGATCGTGTCGCGTCCCCGTCGCCGCCGTCGCGCCAAACGGCAGACTGACGTTAAGGTCCGGGCCTTCTTCGTACCATTCGTTCCTCGCCTCCACAGGGGTCCCGGTCGCGGCGTACGACGCACGCGGCGAACGTGCGTACCTTCGCGCCGCCCTGGCTGTCCCTGACGACGGTGCGATTGGATGGGGCGAGTCGTCCGACACGTTCATCGGACGGGCGCTGGACGGGTGGGCGGCGCAAAAAAACGGAGGAAACGTAGAGCCTAACCACCACTCGCAAACGCAGGTGGCGTACGAGACGGCGTGGTACTGCACCCGACCCGCGTCGATAGCGTACGTGCTGGTGCTGGTGTGCGCGCCGCTGTGCCTGATGCGGAGCCTGAAGGCGCTCGCGGGGGCGTCGTTCGTGTCCGTCGCGTGCGCCGCCAACTTTGCCGCGGTTTTGCTCTTCAAGTTTGTGATGCACGTCGTCGAGGAGTTTGGCAATGACACAGCTGGCGACACAGCTGGCGCCGGCGTGTTTGGGAAGCTGGCGGCGCTGACGCCCCGACTACTGCCCGACCCAACGCGCACGAGCGTGCGCGAGGCCATCTCCGTCATCGCGGTGATGACCACGGCGTACGTGTGCCATTTCGTGGTTCACCCGCTGTACGCGGAGATGGACCATCCGAGGTCGCCGGAGCGGTTCGAGGCGTTGGTGGCGCGACGGTCGCTTCGCCTGTGCACGTCCATCTACGTCGGCGTCGGTGTGGTCGCCTTCGCGCTCTTCGGGGACGGGACCCACGCCGACGTGCTCGTGGACTTTCGGCGTAACACCGCGCTGGACCAGGCTGTCGTCAAGGGCGGCTACGTGATGTCGTTGGCGCTCACGTATCCGGTTTTGTTCTGCGTGATGCGCGAGGTGCTGGTCGAGATCTTCATGGACCGCGGAGACGCCGCGAAGAGGCGGTCGGGCGCGACGACGGACGCCGACGACCGTTACGACGACCGTTACGGTGACGAGGCGACGTCGGATGAGCTCCGCGAGCACCTGCTCACAGACGCCGGCGAGGAGGAACGGGCCGATCCCGGGGACGAAGTCGCGCACACGCTGGCCATGCGCGACTCGCGAGTCTCGCTTCGCGACCCCGAGGAGTGCGCCTGGCGGCTGAGCCGACCCGCGCACGTCGCCCTCACGCTCTCGATCATCGCCGCGCAGTTCCTGCTGGCCATCGTCATCCCCAACATCGAGGTTGCGCTGGGGTTCATGGGGTCCACCCTCTCGGTGTTTGTCGCGTTCGCCGCGCCGGCGATGATCGCGATTGGCGTCGCGAAAGAGGCGGGCGCGGATGGATCGCTCGCGTGGGCGGTGCTGGCGTTCGGAGTGTTGGTCGGGGCGTCGGGGCTGACGGTGGCGACGTGGAACGTGGTGTCGCCGCCGGAGTGAGCGGCGGCGGGTGTCCTTCTTTTTATAAAATGTTGTACAACCAGCCGGGTCTCCGTTTTTTCCGTTGACCGGAGATCTGCGTCTCCCGTCACACGCCCGCGCGCGCCGGAGCTGCGGGGAACCGAGGGGTGCCCAACGTCTCGATGCCGGAGGAACCCCCGCGACGGC
The DNA here is from genome assembly GCF_000090985.2 of Micromonas commoda. Classification (NCBI taxonomy): domain Eukaryota; kingdom Viridiplantae; phylum Chlorophyta; class Mamiellophyceae; order Mamiellales; family Mamiellaceae; genus Micromonas; species Micromonas commoda. The sequence goes on along the minus strand of NC_013045.1, from coordinate 339,623 downwards.
CTCCTCGCCGGGGCGCCTCCATCCTCAGCGACACCGACGGCGACGGCAGCGACGGCAGCGACGACGACGACGACGACCGGCGCTTCGCGGGGGGAGGAGCCGATGCCGACTCCCCGTCCGTCCCCGCGCCGCGTTCCTCGGACTCCGACGACGAGGACGACCGCGACGAAGAGGCGCTCGACGCGCAGATCGAGGCGTTGCGTCGCCAGATCGCGGCGGGGCGGCTCACCCCGTCCCAGGCGTCGGAGACGGACCATGTCGCCGAGGACCCTGTGGACGAGCTCCTCGGCAGCGAGCGTTGGGACGCGGGCGCGCTCGCCGCCGCGGACAACGACACCCTCGACGCGCTCATCGACAGGCTCGCCAAATCGCGACCGCAGACGGACCCGATGTCCATGCTCGAGCGCGAGGAGGCCGCCGCGCGCCGCATGAAGGTCCAGACCGACCTCATGGCATACCTCCACGAGCTACGAAGGCGCGCCAAGGTGGACTTTCCGCCCGATTTCGCCGAGCTCGTCGAGGAACTCGTGGCGAACGCGACGAAGCGCGACGCGCAGCTCCGCGCGGTGGGCCTACGGGGCAAGGTCGCGGCGATCAACGACGACGACGACGACGACGCGGCATCTCGCGGAGGAGGAGGAGGAGGACGGATGCCCGACCCGTGGACCAACCCCGAACCCGGGCTGGACATGATCTCCGCGGAGGACCTCGACCCGAAGATCCGCGCGGGGCTGGAGAAGATCCGGCGGTACGACGAGATGCTCCTCGCGAAGGAGGCGGAGCAGCGGATGGTGGAGCAGGAGACCCTGGAGCGGGCGGGCGGCGGCGGCGGCGGCGGCGGCGGCGCGGACTCCGGCGACGTTCGCGGCGGCGCGGGTGACGACGACGGAGACGACGGAGACGACGGCGACGAGCTCGGAGGCGGCTTGGAGGCTCGCGTCGCCCGCCGACGCGCTCGAAGGCTTCGAAAGATCGCCCGGCTCCGTCGCACGCTCCGCGGGGATGACGCGGAGCGCATGGGCGGCGCCGCGGCGAGGAACGCGGCGAACACGGGGGCGAACACCCGCGGGGCGCGACGTCTCGCGAAGCTGACCGAGGAGGAGGACGCGCTCGCCGAGCGACTGCTGGAGGAGTTCGCGCGCGAGGAGGGTGGGCGGTCGGGGGTTCGCGGGATCGACTCGTCCGCTGCTGCATCCTTGGACGCTGACGTGGACGCTGACGTGGACGCTGACGTGGGCGCTGACGTGGACGCCGACGCGAGATCCGTCGCGGCGTCGACTCGCTCTTTCGCGTCGTCCGTGAATACCAACCCGTTCGCGGTGACCCGCGCGATCGCCGGCGTCGTCCACCCGGGCGCCGGCACCGCCTTCGGCTCGCTCGACGTCGACGCGCACGGCCCGGTGGACGAGGACGCGAGGCGCCTGGCGGAGATTGAACGCGCGCTGGGCGAGATTGCGTCGGGGCGAGGGACGGTCGCGAAGACGCAGCCGGCGTCGTCGTCGTCGCCGGCGTCGGCGGTGTCGTCGTCGCCGGCGCCGAGCAGCGCGAGCGCCTTGGCGCGGCGCCTCGGAGCGTCCTCGGTCTCCGGGGGCGGCGGCTGGGACGACGACGGCGAGAAGGAGAACGATTCGGTCCGAACTTTCCGGGGCGAGTTCGACGGTGAAAATTACCTCGAGGACGCCAGGGAGGATCGCGAGCTGCGGGAGGTTGACGAGACGGTGGACGCGGCGCTTCGGAGGATGAAGACGAAGGGGGCGTTTCCCGAGCGGCTCACCGCGGAGGAGATGCGCAGGCTCGTCGACGAGTGCAGGAGCGAACAGGGCGCGTGAGTGAGGTAATCTTAGCGTGAGACTTTTAACTTTCAACCGGGTTGGCGACGTCGTCGCGCGTGTGAACTCGGATCACTCGCCCTTACTCGCGCTACACTCGATCAGCACACTTTCCCAATCTGATCAGTACACTTTCCCCATCATGCCGCCGGTGGCGTCCGCGGCTTTCTCGTTCATCGCCAGACCGCGGTCGAGGACGTAGCCCACCTGGTGCGGCTTGAGCGACATGTACTTGCCGATTGGCAGCTCGCTCGGCATGCGCAGCCCGCCCACGCGCACGCGTTTCAGCTTTTTCACGTCGACACCCGCGCTCGCGGAGAGCACCCTCACCTCGCGATTGCGCCCGTCGACGACGTCCACGAGGATTCGGTGCGCGGGGCCTCCGTCCCTGGCGCCCTCCATCGACTCCACCCTCAGCGGCGTGACGTGCACTCCGTCAACCTCGCATCCCTCCGCCATCTTCTTGATCTGCGCCTTCGTGGGGCGCGTCGCGGCGGTGACGATGTACGACTTGGGAATCTGCGACGAGGGGTGCGCGACCCTCTGACACCACTGTCCGTCGGTCGTCACGAGGAGCATCCCCGTCGTGTTGACGTCGAGGCGGCCGACGGTGAACAGCCGCGGCGCCAATTGACCCGGGTGTCTCTTCCTCCATCCCTCGCGCCAGTCCTCGAAGAGGTCCAGCACCAGCCTGTCCTGGCCACTCGCCCTCGCCCCTGCCCCCGCGGGCTTGCTGCTGCACAGGTAGCCCTTCGGCTTGTGCAGCAGGAAGTAGAGGTGGCCGCCGTCTCCCAGCGATTCCAGCCCGCCCTGGACAACCTTGCCGTCCACGGCGATGACGTCTCTCGACGTGGACACAGCGTGCTGGGGCATCGTGACGGTCACGCCGTTGACCTGGACCCTGCCGGCGAAGATGAGTTCCTCGGACGCGCGCCTAGACGCGACGCCGAGCGCGGCGAGCGCCTTGGAGAGCCTCTGGCCCTCGTCGTCGCGGCGTTTGTCCCTGAGCGCGCGAGGGTCGAGCGCGACGTCGCCGTTGAACCGCTTCTTGACCGGTCGCGGGCCCTGGCGCCGCTGTGTTTGGGGCGGGCGGGACGGCTCGGAGTCCGGGAGGAAGCCTCCGCCGCCGCGCTGCGCGCGCGCGTGGGGCGTCGTCGAGGACGTCGACGCGTCCCGCGCGGCTGGTGACCACGGCCATTGACGCGCGGTCCTCCGCGTCGAAGATGAATCTGACCCGACGGCGGCGAGCCCGCCCTCGGGGCGGACGCATCGTGCGGGCGCGAGAGCCGCGCGGGTGCGGATCGACGCGCCGCCCGCACCCTTGAGGGCGACCGCGGCGGTGAACCGCGACGCGAGTTGCGCCAGATGCAGCGCCGCGTGCCCGTGCATCGCGTCTCGGAGTGTGACGATTCACCCACCGCCGCCGCTGAGTTTCCGTGCTGCAAGGCGTGTAAACTTTTGGTGTCGGGAAAGTTGGCGCACCACTCCGCGCGGGGCGAGCGAGACGTGGGGTCGGCGATGACGAAGCTGGTCAAGACCGGACGCAAACCCGGCGCGTCGGCACCTAAGGGTGGGGTCGGCAAGGGCCGCGGCGGCAAAGAGAACCCGAAGTCCTCGCAACCGCCCCGCAAGAACAGCGGCGCGTGGAAGGATGAGTTCCGCGAAAAGTTCAAGTTCAAGTCCAAGCGCGCGGGCAAGGCTGTGAAGGAGCGGACGGAGCGCAGGTCCATCCCCGACTTCCTCAAGCCGGAGGATAAGGGCGAGAAGCTCACGCCCAAGCAGGTGGCGAGGGTGATCGGCGAGGTGCTGCAGCCGGTGAGGGCAAAGTACGGCGGCCAGGGATTCGCCAAGCCGTCGGCGTTCATCAACGGCGCCGCGCCGGACTTCAAGGAGCAGCTCGGCGAGCTCTTCGACGAGCACGTCGAGGGTTTCTCGGGCAAGTCGTTTCGGAAGATGGGGAAAAAGCAGGAGCAGATGAACATGCTGTGGAAGCAGCGGCTGAAGGCCAAGGCGGAGGCGGACGGCACCATCGTCGCGGGAAAGAGACTTAGGGAGAAGGAGCCCGACGTCGATGATGACGACGACGACGGGGGCGGCAAGACACTCGCGCGCGGCGGCGTGAACTGGAAAAGGAAAGAGAGGGCGATCGTGCCCGATGCGACGGCGGCGGCGGAGGAGGAGGAGGAGGAAGCGCGCGACGGCGGCGATGCGCCCAGGGGTGCGGGCGGCGGCCTCAGTCGCAAGCAGCGAACCAAGGCGGCTCAGATGGGGATGACGCCGGAGGCTTACCTGGAGTGGATGCAGCGGGGCAAGGTGAAGGTGGCGGTGGACCACGACGCGAGAAACAACGCAATAGAGGCGTACCGCGCCATGCAGAAGGCGAAGCTTCAGAAGGCCAACCCGCGAGGCCGGCGGTGACGTCGTTGAACACCAGTTCGATCATAAAAACAACAGCGATGCGCGCAAAATAATCAACTTCGCAACCGCCTCGGGGCGGGCGGGCGGCTAATACGGGTACCAAAACAAACGACGCACCGGACGAGCCGAATCACGCGGACGACGCGACGACTCTCTCGTCGGTTCGACCGACTTTTCCTCTCACGGGTTTGACTTTTCCGCTCGCATCCTCGCCGGCGCGAGCGGTCCGTCGAAGAAGTGATGCCTCAGACCGAACGCCAGCCTCGACACGTTGAACACGAAGAAACAGCCCCACACTCCCTCCACGGTGTGGCCCCACACCTTAAGCGCCCCGAGCATCAGCGTCGTGGACACGCACATCCCCCCCGCGAGCCTCGCGAACGCCTGGTGCCCCTGCATCAGGCCCTCCGCCACGAACACCAAGCCGTTGAGCGGCATCTGCATCGCGCCGATCAGCACCGGGCCCCGCGCCATGGCCTGGACGTTCTCCAACGGCGTGAAGAACTTTAGCGCCGGCAGCGCGGTGAGCTGGACGCACGCGAGGAACGTGCCGAGGAGGAACCCCCACACCAGCAGGCGGTCCGCGCAGATCTTCGCCTGCTCCACGCCGCCCTCCCCCTTCGCGGCGTTGAGCTTCTGCGGGATGAGGATGGACGCCAGCGTGGACAGCGCGAGGACCGCGATGAGACACAGCTGAAACATCTGAGACGAGAGCGTGTGCGCCGCCGCGGCCGTCCCGGTCGCGTCCATCGTCAGAATCGCGCGCATCACCGCGAGAAAGGTGACGTTCTGAGCGATGGACCTCATCTGCACCGCGGCGCCGCCCACCATCAACTTCCCGATGTTACCCCAGCTCGGCACCCGGATCAGCGACCCCAGCGTGATGATCCCGCGGCGCAGCATGGCGCTCATGTAGAGCGTGAACGACGTGATCTCCGAGGCTGACGTGGCAATCGCCGCGCCCGCCACGCCCATCGCCTTCACGAACCCCGCTCCGAAGATGAGGATCGGGTCCAACAGCAGGTTCACCATCTGGCTCACGAGCGTGATCTTCATCGGGGTCGTGACGTCCAGGGTGCCCCTGAACGCGGCGAACCCGACGGTGGACACGATCGCGGGAACGAACGTCAGGGCGCGCCAGCCGATGTACGGCGCGGCGGCGGCGGCGGTTGCCGACCCGGGGACCACGCCGACGATCTTCAGACTCGCCGACTGGAACACCGTCAGCAGCACCATCCCGAAGACGCCGACGAGGGACGCGACGAAGATGGCCTCGCCGGTGGCGCGCTGGACCTCCTCCGTGTCCCCCGAAGCGGCCGCCTTGGCGACGACGGGCGCGATGATAGACGGGACGAAGGAGATTATCCAAAACGCCGACTGGAACACCTGGTTCGCGGCTCCCTGCGCGGCGAGCGCGACGGCGCTGCCCATGCGCCCGACCCAGAAGACGTCGATCGCGCCCACGAACGGGATGATGAGGAAGTTGAGCATGGCGGGCACGAAGAGCTTCAGTATCTGCTTATCCAGTGCGTCGTTCGCGGGCATCGCGTCACGCCAGTACGACGCGAGGGTTCGTTCCGGAATCGCGCTCGTCTCGATGGCTGCGACGCTCTCCCCCGCGGCGCCCTCGTCCGTCACCCTCGTTCCGCCCTCGTCCCCGAAGGAGTAGATCACGACGTCACCTCCCGAGGATGCGCGGGTCGGGGCCAACCGGGCGACGCCCGCCCCGGGGTGGCGCGTCGAACGGCGCGGCCACCGGAGGAGGACCGGGTTGAGACGAGCGACGTGGCCCCGGTTGACGAGAGGAGCGACGTCGGCCGAGACGCGACGCGCTCGGGCGGACGGGACGTCGCCGCCCGTCACGCGCCGCGCGCCGGCGACGCGCGCCCTCGCGGCGATGCCGGACATGACCCTGATGTCGCGGCGGCTTCGATCGGTCGCGAACGCGAGTGGCGTAGACGCCGTGCGAGGCTGCGCGGTGGTCGCCCGGAAACGCAGCAAAGAACGCATCGTCAGGTGCGAGAAGGAACTGGACAGCTGGACGCGGAAAAAGATGCATGCGGTTCCTTCGACGAGCGTGCGTTGATAAGTATACAAGCGGCGGCTACGACACGCGCCTCGGACGATGACGTCATCTATTGACCGACTTGCCCTTGGCCCACGCCGTCTTCCACACGTTCGCCCCGGTGGCCACCACGTTGAAGACGACGCCCAACAGGAAAAAAGCCCCAAAGAGCTCCTCGTCGATGACGGGCACCCCCGTCTCGAGGTTGAACTGCTCCAACGGCCCACGCTTCGTCACCGCCTCGCCCACGAGCGCGAACGCGAACCCCAGCATGGCCAACCGCCCGTTGAACAGCTCGTAAGGCTTCTGTTCTCTGACCTGCACGTCGAGCGCGTCTTTCACGGATGCGAGCATGACGCCCAGGCGCTCGCCGCTCGCCTCGAGCTCGGCGCGTCTCGCGCTCTTCTTGCTGCTGTAGGTGCGCACCGGGGATGCGAGCCCCTGCTGCACGGCGAGGATGAACGCGGCGGCGAGGCAGAGCCACACGATGAACACGCTCTCCACGTAGATTCCAGCCACCTCGAGCGCGTCCTTGGCGATCATCGCGGGGTTGATGTGATTCATTATGAACGTCTGTTCATCCCTGAGCTGCTCCACCGGTCCAGCGCCGCGGGTCACCACGTCGCCGACGGTGGTGAAGAAGAAGCCCACCATGGCGGCGCGGCCGAGCTTCATCTCGAGGTCCATGTTCTCCGCGGTGGCGAGAGGGTTGCCGTCGGTGAAGCCCTCGTCCGGGTGCGCGACGCGGACCCGCGCCGCGTCGCCTCGGCTCCGAGCGGTCCCGCTGGATGTTCGCAGAGGAGAGGCGCTCTCGAAGCGGCGCGAGGTTGCGCGCGCGCGGGCGGCGATGCGTGCGGCGCGCGCCTCCGGGAGGGCGGACGCGCGGACGCGCGCGACGGGAGCGATGCGGACGAGCGCCGCGGACATCTGCGACGGCGACGGCGTTGGGGAGATGTCGGGCGCGCGGCGACGTGTGCGAGGGCGGTGCGCGTTTGTGTTGCTTTTTCGCCACAGCTGTGGCTCTCCACGGGTGCAGGTGAAATTGAGGCCTCAGGAATCGGCCACGTCATCGTTTTGGCTAAACTCGCTCCGGAATGACGGCACACCAGGCGGAAACGAGCTCCCCTCTCGCGCAACCCACAATCGACCGCGTCTCGCACGCATCGGCGAAAGAGTCCTCAAACCGACCGCGATGTCCGCGTTTATCATCACCTCCACGCCCGTCGTGCGCGCCTCCGCGGCTTCCCGCGCGTCCGCGCGCGCCCCCGTCGCCGCCGCCCTCCGCCCTCCCTCGGCGAGGATTTCCACCGGCGTCGCCCGGTCCGCCGCGCTCCGCATCCGAAGGCGCCGCGCCTCTTCCCTGACGGTCCGCGCCGAGGCCGAGGCCGAGACCGCCGCCGCGCCCGTGGAGTCCCTTCCCCCGGTCCCGGGCACCTTCGTCAAGATCTGCGACGCGGACGAGCTCCCGAGGGGCACCCGCAAGAAGGTGAGCGCGCTCGGCAAGTCCATCCTCATGTTCTGGTACAAGGACTCCATGGTCGCCATCGAGTCCCGGTCCCCGGCCGAGGGCGCCTTCTCCGAGGGTTTCGAGAACGCGCGACTCACCCAGGACGGCTGCATCGTGTGCCCGTCCACGCGCTCCACCTTCGACCTGAAGACCGGCGAGATCAAGGACTGGTACCCCGACAACCCCGTGCTCCGGCGGCTCACCCCGATCGAGACCTGCCGACCGATGGAGGTGTTCCCATGCCTCGCGCGCCCCGACGGAGTGTACGTCGACGTCAAGAACGGATCCCTAGGCCCCGACTTTGTCGCCCCCGCCACCAAGGGCGGCTCCAACACCTCCCTCGAGAACAACAACGTCTACGCCGTCGAGCCGCAGATGGTCGTCGTGGGCGCGGATGGGAAAGAGATCGCGGTGGACGACGACGGCGAGTCGGGCATGTCCAAGATGGACCCGGGGACGCTCGCCATCTCCATCGCGGGCGTCGCGGCGTTGGCGCTGGGTGGCTCCGCGGTTTGCGTGTTCTACGAGAACTACGTCGGCCTCGGGCTGTTCTGGCTGGTGGGCTTTGGCATCGCGGCGAAGGTTGGACTGGACGCCACGGGCGCCCTCGACGAGGACAAGTGATCGATCGATCGACGCGTACGTAAATGGGGGAGGGGGTGTTTTCGCGTAGCCTCGAGCGGGCGGGCTCGGGATCCGGGCGTCGGCTCTTCCACGGGATCGGGGCGCCGTCTATTAGGCGCCGCGACGAAGGCGGGAGAGCTGGTTGTATAACCTTGGTTTTTTTGTTTTAGCGCTGGCAATGAATGGAATCCTGAAAATTTCATCACATCACGCACGTGACAAACAGTCAGAAAAAAACGGCATGACTTTTTGACTTTTTCACTTTTTACACATGACCGACAGTTACGCTGGGCGCAAGGAAAAAACCGGTCCATCTCGATCCTGCCCGTGCTTCCTCGCGGTGCCAAACGTAACACCTCGCGCAAAAACCGCGGCGTTTCATCGGACTCGCCACAACACGATGAGCGACGAGTCCGCGCCCCTGCTCGAGCCTCGCGAGGGCGCCGATGCGCGCTCGCGTCGCGGACGCATCGTGCGCGTCGCCGCGGCTGGTCTCCTTGCCGCCGGCGCCGTCGTCGCCGTCGCCGGCGGTTCCTCCAGGGACGCCGTCGCGCTGCTCCGATCTCCCGCCACCAAGACCACCATGCCGTCGGTTTCTCACCGCGAGGCGCGCCTCGGGGACGGACGGTGGGAGGAGATCGAGGAGGCTAACCGGCTGATGATGGCGCAGGAGCGGCTGCAGATGCAGGCGGACGCGCAGACCGCGGCGGTGGAGCAGAGCGCGTTCGAGGACCGCGAGGCCTCCGTCGCGCGCGCGGGCCCGGGAGAGCTCGCGTCGCCCGACCCGACCGCGCCCACCGAGATTTCTCAACCCACCGCCGCGGCCGTCCCTTCCGTCGTCCCTTCCGCCGCCGCCGCCGCCGCCCCGCCCGGACCCTACCCCATGGCCGACGCGAACGAAGGCGGCGGCCCGGTGTTCGTCCACATCCCCAAGAACGGCGGCACGTCCGTCGAGCTCCTCGGAGCCTACTACGGCCGGAGGCTCGGGATGTGCGCGGCGAAAGACCCCGACGAGTGGGAGGGTGCCCTCGGGTACGAGACCATCCCGGGGTTCAAGTGCAACGTCTGGCACAGGCCGCCGCTGCCGCCCGCGACGGGGGACACGGCCGGCGACGGCGACGGCGACCTGTTCGACTCGGGCTCGGGCGTGAACCTGGGCAAGATCGCCAACTCGTTTTGCATGTCGCGCAACCCGTACGATCGACTGGCGTCAATCTACCGGTACAAATCCGGACTGTACCCGGACAAGTTCGCGCCCACGTGCGAATCTTTCTCCGCGTTTCTGGACAAGCACTTCGAGAAGCTCGTCACCAACCAGCTGCTGCGTTGCGTGCACACCGGGGAGTTTCACCCGTCGGAGTGCGAGTACCACGTGAGGGCGGACATGGCCAAGGCAGAGGCGGACATGGACGACATCGAGCAGCACTCGTCGTACTCGGACGAGGACTGCCACTTCCTGCCCCAGTCGCTCTACACCCGCACGTGCGAGAACGTCTTCAAGGTTGAGGACTACGACGCCGCAGTCATGCCCTACCTGAAGGAGCAGTTTGCCAAATTCGGAGCCGCGGCGGCGGCGAGGAGCGAGGGCGCGTCCTCCTCCTCCGCCGCCCTGGGCGACGGCGACCAGGCCGTCGCCGCCATGGGAGACTACAGGACGGACTGGTGGTGGAACCACGTGGGCAAGTATCAGCAGCGAAAGGCGGGTTCGAGCGAGCGTCGTCCCGAGGTGGACGCGGAGACGGCCGCCGTGGGCGAAGCTGAGCTCGCCGCGAACGACGGGACTTCATCGACCGCGGATTCGACAACCGCGGATTCGTCCACCTCCCCCTTGTCCTCGTGCACCTGGTCCGACGTGAGCGCGGAGACGATCGAGCACATCAAGTTTGCGTACCAGGACGATTTCGACTCCCTGGGATACTCCCCCGAGCCCCCGCCGGGTCCCCTGGACCTGTCCGGCAAGGACAAGACCGACTCGATGGCGTCCCTGGGGGCGTCCGAGCTCCGAGTCGCGTCCTCGGAACCCAGGGAAAACGCTCCCGGTCGAAACTTTCGTTCGACCACCCCGCGGCGCGCTCGCCTCGGCTCCGTCGCCGCGGATCGCCAGGCGATGGAGGCGAAACTCGAGGCGCGAACCACGCAGCAACGCGACGCGGATGAGTTTTTCGCCGCGTGGCTCGACGAGGACGCGGACGTGCGCACAGCTGTGCGCGGCGGTGCGAAGCTCGGCGCCGCGCCCGAGACACCGACCGAGCCGACTCGGTGGGGGGACGCCGCCGGCCAGCCCGTCGTTCGGGAGCTTCAGCCCCGGCCCGCGAAGGCGGGGCAGCTTCAGCCCGACGCTCGCGGCGGCGGCGACGACGTCTCCAACCCCGTGCGCGACGCCCTCGCGGATCCCGACTCGGTCGGCCCCGGAAGCGGGAACGGGCGGGGTGCGTGGTGGCAGGGAATCTGGCACGGCGGATGGAAGGAGGAGGACGAGCAGCGCCCCGAAAACGGCCTGGGTGACGTGGAGCCCAAGCAACAGCAACAGCAACAGCAACAGCGCCGGCGGCGTCAAGGCGGGGATCCCGCCGAGAGGGACGAGGATCCCGCCGAGAAGAAGGAGCCGACTGAGGCGCAGAAGCGATGGTGGATGGAGCATCACGGCGGCGTCGACACCCGCGTCGCCCCCGAGGACACCCGCGTCGCCCCCGAGGACACCCGCGTCGCCCCCGAGGACACCCGCGAGCCGCCGTCCGCCGCGGCTCCCGTCCCGGAAGAAGAAACCCCCGGGGATGCCGACGCCGTCGACCCGGTGACGATGAAGCGCCTCGAGGAGGCGGCGACGGCGTGTTCCGCGGCGTTTCCGAAGAAGGGCAAGGCGAACTTCCCGGCCATCATCAAGTCGCACCTGCTCGAGATGCACCGCGAGCTCACCGCCGGTGCGGCGGGCGGCGCTGCGTCGTCGACGATGCCCTCGGGTGACTCGGCGTCGGAAGCGTCGACGATCCCCTCGGGCGCCGCGGACTCGGACGGAGGCGACGGAGGCGCGTCGTCGGGCATGTCCGAGGAGGAGCGGGCCATCGCGGCTGAGGACGCGGCGGTTGCCAAGGCGATGGAGGAGGAATCGGCCGCGTACGGCGTCCGCCCCACGACAGAGTCGGGGGCGGGGGAGCCGCAGCCGCAGGATCACTCGGGGAGCTACCCCGATCAGCAGCAGCGGGGAGCGCCCGGGGGGACGATAGTAGAGGCGGCGCCCGTTAAAACCGAGGCGGCGCCCGTTGAAACCGAGGCGGCGCCTACCGAAACCGAGGCGGCGCCTGGCGAAACCGAGGCGGCCGGTTCCGACGACGACATGTCGAGCCTGCGCGAGGAGCTCAAGGCTGAGCTCAAGGCTGAGCTCAAGGAGCAGCTGAAGCAGGAGCTGATGCAGGACATGATGAAGGAGGGCGGCGGCGGCGGCGGCGGCGTGGTCGGAGCCGCCAGGTGAAGGACGGTTATCGACGAGGCGAACCGAGCCTCATTCTCAATTCGATTGTACAAAGCGTCACGAAGCGTCGCCTACTTCGTCCCTCCTTCCTCCCGCCCACTACTAGACTACTTTCACGCCCTGTTCTTCCCATCGTCCAACGCGCGCCACGTCCCCGCCAGCGCGCTCCCCAGGCACGAGTGCACCGTCGCCGATATCGCGCACGGCACCGCCACGAGCGGATCCGCGAAGTGCGCCGTCGCGAGCACGACGCCGAGCGCGCTGTTTTGCATCCCAACCTCGATGGACACCGTCCGACGATCGGGCTCGGGAAATCCAAACGCGCACGCGACGCCGTACCCGAGCGCGAACCCGCACGCGTGCAGCGTCGCAACCGCGGCGATGAGCGCGCCGCCCGCGGAGGCGATGGCGACGGAGGAGGAGCCGATGACGCTGGAACACACGAGCGCGACGGTGGCGACGGCGAAGGGCGGGCAAAACGGCGTAACCTTTTTCACCGCCTCCGGGAACCACCGCTTCAGCGCTAACCCGCCGAGTATGGGCAGCAGCACCACCTGAAGCGTGCTGGCGAACAACCCGGACGCGGGCACCGGCACCAGCGTCCCCGCCAGCGTCTTCGTCATCAGAGGCGTCAGCGCGCACGCCAGAAACGTCGACGCCGTGGTCAAAACCACGGAGAGCGCTACGTTGGCTCGGCCGAGGTAGGTGACGAGGTTACTCGCGGTGCCCCCGGGGCAGCACCCGACCAGGATGAGGCCCACGGCGACGGGCCGGGCGACGGGGAAGAGTTTGCCGATGACGAGACCGAGCGTGGGCATGATCGTGTACTGCAGCGCGACTCCGAGCGCGACCTGTTTCGGTTTCTTGACGGCGTCGAGAAAGTCGTCCAACTCGAGCGTGAGTCCCATGCCGAGCATGGTGACGGACAGGGCGAGGGTGATGGCGGTGCCCTTGAACCAGGTGACCATGGACGGGGCGGTCATGCCGACGACGGCGCCGAGGAGGACCCAGAGGGGAAACGCGTTCGTCGCCGCGTTCAACGCCGCCAAGATGGGCGAAGCCGATCCTCCGTTCGTCTTTTCGGATTTCTCGGACGAGGACGACGCGGGGGGGACCGACGGGCGGGGCCCCGCGGATCCGCCGCTCAGCTCGGGAACGCCGTAGGCGTTGCCGTACCCGTGTCCGTACTTGAACCCGTACCCGTACCCGTACCCGTACCCGTTGGCGCGGACTCGCGCGGCGCCCCGGGAAGGTGCGCATCGCGAGAATCTCGGACCGGCCCGCGAGGACGAGGGACGCGACGACGGTGCGAGCGAGCGACGCGCGACGATGGGGCCGGCCGCCGCCGCCGCGGCGGGCGGGTGGGACGTCACGCCACGCGCGAGGGGAACGACGAAGGACGACGCCATTCGCGGAGCGCGGCGGCGGAGACGCGCGGACGAGTGTGGGTTGGCCGTCGTCGTTGTTCGTTCCTCAGTCGACGTTTGGCAAATCGCGAACAGTAACACAGGAGATGTCGCGGCTCGGGTGCCGCCACGCGCTGACACCCTCCACCGCCGCGCTCGGGCGATCGAACCGACACCCCGACCGCATCGTCACCCGCCCCGTCACCCGTCGCGTCCGCTCGTCCCGGTCCATGTCCGCCCCGCGTGGCGCCGATGCCCCACCCCTCCCCGGGAGGCTCGATCCCGCGAGGACCGCCGTCTTCGTGTGCGACGTCCAGGAGCGCTTCCGCACCGTCATCCACGGATTCGACCACTGCGTGCACGTCTCGTCGATGATGTTGCGCGCGGGGAAGATCCTCGGCATGCCCGCCGTCGTCACCGAGCAGTATCCCGAGCGCCTCGGCGCCACGGTGGATGAGCTCGCGCCGAATCTCGACCCGCGCGCCCCGCCCGTCGCGAAGAAGCTGTTCAGCATGATAACCCCGGAGGTGGACGAACGCTTGGGGGGCATGAACCGCGATCAGGCGGTGCTGATGGGGCTGGAGTCGCACGTGTGCGTGTTCCAGACGGCGATGGACCTGATGGCCAGGGGATGGGAGGTGCACGTGCTCGTCGACGGCGTCAGCTCGCAGCGGCCGACGGACAGGGCGGTCGCGCTGAGGCGACTCGAGGCGAGCGGCGCGATGCTGAGCACGTCGGAGATGGCGCTGTTCGACCTTCTCAAGACGGCGGAGGCGGAGAACTTCAAGGCGGTGTCGGCGATTGTGAGAGAGAAGCGACCCGAACCGCCGCTCCCTTCGTTGTGAATGAATGAGACGAGAGAGTTTTTTCCAAGCTTTTTTCAATCACAACACGTGCCCAACGTATCATCACGTCTACGTCTCGGCGGCTAACACGAGTCGACGACGAACGGTCGGTTTCAGTAGGAGAGCTCGTTGTACACCCTGTCGATGTCCATGCCCCACTTGTTCACGTACGCGTCCAGCAGCTTGTCCGCCTGCGTCTGTCCGCTCGTCGCCATCTCCATCAAGCCGTCCACGAAGTTTTCCTCGTTGCACCCCCGCCGAGTCAAACCCTCCTTCGAGATTCGCACCATCTCCACCGCGATGTCCTGCACCGTACCGTCCCGGAACTTCGTCTGAAGCCCGTCCTTCGTCACCGCCACGCGCAGGTACTCGCGCTCCTCCGGCGTCCAGTCCGCCACGAGCGCCTCTGCGTTCGCCAGCGCGGTTTCATCGTAGAGCAAACCTACCCACACCGCGGGGAGCGCGCAAATGTTCCCCCACGGCCCTCCGTCCGCGCCGCGCATCTCCATGTACCGCTTCAGGCGCACCTCGGGGAAGCACGTCGTGAGGTGCTGCTCCCAGTCGTCCAAAGTGGGGTACTCGCCGGGGAACTGCGGGAGCTCCCCGCGCATGAATGCCCGAAAAGATTCGCCCGTCACGTCGTGGTACACCCCGTCGCGGTAGACAAAGTACATGGGCACGTCCAGCACGTACTCGGCGTACCTGTCGAAGCCGAAGTCGTCCTCGAAGACCCACTGCAGGGACCCGGTACGGTCCGGGTCAGTGTCCGTCCACACGTCCGAGCGTAAGGATTTCTGCCCGCTCGGCTTGCCGTCGCAAAAGGGCGAGTTGGCAAAGAGCGCGGTGGCGATTGGTTGGAGCGCCAGGCTGGTTCGAAACTTTCGCACCATGTCCTCCTCGGACTCGAAATCCAGGTTGACCTGGATGGTGCACGTCCGGAACATCATGTCCAGTCCCTTGTTACCCCGCTTGGGCATGTACTCTTTCATGATCTTGTATCGGCCCTTGGGCATCACGGGGGTATCGGCGACGGACCACTTGGGTTGGAACCCGAGCCCGAGGAACGACACGCCAATCTCTTTGGCGACCGTCTTGACCTGGTAGAGGTGCGAGTGGACCTCGGCGCAGGTCTGGTGCAGGTTGGCGAGGGGCGCGCCGGAGAGCTCGAACTGGCCGCCGGGCTCGAGCGTGACGCTCTGGCCGTTGAGCTTGCACCCGATGATGTTGCCGGATTCCGTGATTGGCTCCCAGTCGAACCTGTCCACCAGGGCGTGAAGGAGCTTGGCGACGTGCGCGTCGTACTCCATGGGGCGGAGGTTCGCGAGCTGGTACCCGAACTTCTCGTGCTCGGTGCCGATCCTGCGTGCGGTGGAGCGCGCGGGGTGGGTTCATCGTCAGAAGGGGCGTCTATAGGTGTCTACGTCATCCCGCGCGCTTTTTGCGGCCGCCGAGGATAAGAGGCGCGGAAAGCGAGAGCGACGGGGGCGCGAAGAGGGGCGACGCGCCTCCACTGGGATTTGGGCTTGCAGCCGGACTCGAGGTAGGCCACGAGATCCTTCTTGGTGAGCGCGTTGGTCGCCGTTCGCTTCTCGGCGCTCGCGGCGGGCGCCCCCGCGGCGCGAGTCACGGCGCGACGCGCGTTTCGCGTGGCGGCCCGCGTTTTCGACAGTTGCCCGGACGAGCCGAGGGCGCCCCGCGCGCTGAGGCGCGCCGGCGCCGTCGCGTGCGAGCGCATCGTCGCTGTCGTCGCCATCACGGAGAGGAGCGTTGCGCGGGTCGGATGCGGATATAACCCGGACGGTGTCGCTCGGGGCGCGTGTCCCGCGTGTGCCAATCCTCCACGGCCGAAAAGCGGCGAAGGCGGGGCGTGTCACCGGTTTGTCATCTCCCTCCATCACGCGAGTCGTCAGAAAAACTGTCACGCGATTTCAGCCCGGGTTCTGGGTTTGTCTGACGGTTCAAAACGCCCGTATAAAAAACCGCACACGCGGGCGTCCGTCTGCGGATGGAGCTCTCGCATCACACCAGCTCTCAACACCCAAATCCAAAACAACGAAGGCTCGCCACATCGAGCGCACGACGAGGGCCTCCCTCGCGCGTGGAAATCGTCTCGATGGTCGGATCTCCCGACGCGCACCCTCCCGCGGGCGGCGACGCCCCCCGCGCGTTCCCCGCGCGCCGACGCCGTCAACGGACGAGCGGCCACCCACCGCTCGCCGAGTTCGGGCGGGTCGCGAGTCGCCTGGCGCTCGCCGGCCTGGCGCTCGCGTGCTCCGGGGTGGCGCGGGTCGCCGCGGCCGACCCAAACGGAAGCTACGAGATACACGCGGCCATCGACGCCGCCTTCCCCGAGGGTGCGCGCCGGTCGAACGTCGCCTCCCCGCGACGAGCCCCGTGATCTTCCCCGCCAAAAATGCGCCACCGGTGAAACCACCACCAAAAAACCGCCAACCAGGACGAAACCTCCGTCTCACCCCGCCCCCGCCCCGCCCGTTCCCGCAGGCTCGGACATCGGCACGTCCTCGCCGTGTCCCCCGCCCCCGAACGCCATCTGCCTCACCATCCCTTACGAGGCGCACGTCGGCGAGAAGGAGATCCCCGGGGGGCTCGAGCCCGATCCGTCGCGATCGTCGTCGCTGTCGCGCTCGTGCGCCTCGTTAGGCGCCGACCCCAAAGGCGCCAACCCGGTGTTCCTCAAGGTGGGATCCATCGTGTCCCGCGGGGTGTGCGGCGCGCTGGGCGCCGCGGATACCGTCGCGAGGGCGCTCAACACGGTATCTTCCACGATGGGCGGCGATCGGCGAAGAGACGGCCGCGTGGTGTTCGGCCGATCCATCGACGCGACCGCCGCTCGCGCCGCGGGTGGCGCCACGTTCAAGGACTCCACCGATTACGAGTACGACCACTCGCTCGCGTCGCTGTGCCACCTGCGGGACGCGCGGGTGTGCGGGTCCGTGTACGGCCTGCAGGCGGCGTACAACGCCTCGCACGTCGCGATGACGGACGCGGGAAAGGCGGCGGAGGATGCGTACGACGCGTTTGAAAAGGCGAGGGAGGTGTGCGACGAGTTCTCGGCCAAGGCGGACGAGATGGGCGCGGCGATGCGCGCGGGGAAGAAGGTGTGCCGTGAACGGGCGAGGGACGCGAGTGGGGACGACCTCGCGCGCGCGCTCGGCGCGATCAAGGCGACGCTCCTCGACGTCCAGACGGGTGGCGGCAGGTGCAGCCGACGAGCCATGTACGAGCAGACCAAGGCTGCGCGCGCCGCGGAGATCGCGGCGGAGAACAAGGCTGGCGCCTCGCACCGCGACGGCAAAAAGATTGGCAAGGTGGTGGCCGTGGAGCGAACGCTCGAGGGCGGTAAGGCGGTCAAGTTTGGCCGGGAGGAGAGATCCACCACCTTTGTCCTGCCGAACGGGTACGTGATGCCTGACGAGTACTTTGACGAGTGCGATAAACTGTCCAACTCCATCGACGCCATGGTCGCGATGCTCAAGCCGCAGACGGTGAAGGAGCACGTGTGCTCGGAGTACACCCCGGGTGAGGTGGCGATGCTCAAGGCTGACGCCAAGCGCGCGTGCGCGTCCATCGCCGAGTCCAAGGATGCCTACGCGCTCAAGCTCGACGCGGCAAAGTCGCTTCGGTCCGAGGTGGAGGCGAGGTACAGGGACTTGCTCGACGCGGAGGCGGCGGCGAGGGGTAAGACCAGAACGCTCGATCGCCTCATCGCCACCACCGCGGCCGCGGGAGGTAACGACGAGGCGGCGCGCGAGCTCGCGCTGTCGCAGGCGGAGGAGCGCGCCGCCGCCATCGCCGCCGAGCGAGCCGCCCCAACGCCAAATTCTCCCGAGTCAATCGCCGACGCCGCCGAGCGAATCGAACGGACGCCCGCGGAGAAGATCGGCGCCAACGACGTCGTCGACGTGCTGCGAAGGTTCGCGGGAGCCCGGGCGGTGGTACCCCCGCGCGTGTCCAAGCACATCGACGCCGCCTGCGCCGGGCCCACCTTGACGAAGAGGGCGTCGATGCGAAACGTCGCGGATATGCTCGAGGCGTTCGCGGCGGCGAAAGTCGTCCCCGGGGACAAGGCGAGGGAGGCGATGTTCGCCGCGATCGTCCGCGAGGCGACCAGGGCCACCCCTAAGGCGATCGCGGAGGTGCTCCACGGGCTGGGCAGCGCGCGAGGCGTCGGCGCGGGGCTTCAGGGGGCGGATGCGCTCACGCGAAGGGTCGTTGCCAAGTTGGCTGCGGCGGCGGCGAGGGAGGCTCCCAAGATGGACGCGAGGGAAATCGCGGACGTGCTGTCCTCCTTCGGCTTCGCCAAGCCGAACAAAGGACTCCCCGGCGACGCCAGGGCGGCGCTCGACGCGGCTGTCACCCGCGAGGCTTCGCGGATGTCCCCCGAGGATGTCGCGTCTGTCCTCGTCGGCTACCACCGCGCGGGCGCCGCGCCGGAGGCGTCCGGACTGCTCCAGAAGATTGCCAAGTTCTCCGACCCGTCCGACGCCGTGGACGCGCTCGCGGTGTTCACCTCGAAACGCGTCAAGCCCGCGGCGACCACCCGCGAGGCGCTCGCCAAAGCCGTCGTCAACGCCGCCCCCGCGATGCGAGCCGGGGACGTCGTCAAGACGCTCGACGCCTTCGCCGACGCCGGGTGCGCGCCCATGCCTCCGTCCGCCGGCGACGCCCTCGGCCGCGCGGTGCTCCGACTCGAATCCAAGGTGGACGCCAAGGGGGCCGCGTCATCCGCGGCTGGCGCCTTTGGCCCGGAGGCTATCGGCGACGCGATCCGCGCCTTTCGCCGAGCGGGCGTCGCGCCGTCGAACGGCGTCAAGGATGCGTTGGCTCGCGCCGCCGCTCGAGAGGCGCCCCGGTTCACCCCCAAGAACATCGCCGGGACGCTGGAGGGGTACGCCGACGCCGGGGAATCCCCGCCGTGGTCCGTCGTGTCCGCGTGCGTCGACGGCTGCGTCCGGGAGGCGGCGAACATGGACGCCGACGAAATCGCCGACGTCGTGGGCGCCTTCGCGTCGGCGCGCGTGTGCGGCAAGCTGACGGCGACGGCGCGATCGGCGCTCGACGCCGCCGTCGCGAGGGAGGCGCCGCGGATGTACGCGCGTGACGTCGCGTCCGTGGCGAGGGCGTACGCGGACTGCGGCGAGGGCGCGCCTGGGCACGGGTCCGTCGGGCCGCTGTTGAAGGCGGCGTTGGAGACGGCGGCGTCGATGCACCCGACGGACGCTCGGTCGACGCTGGCGGCGATCAAGCGGATGGGTCTGGGCGGAGCGATGGACGCGAAGACGCGGCGCGCGCTGGAGGCGGCGGCGGCGGCGACGGGCGAGGAGGCGAACGCCCTGCGAAGGTCGCCGACGGCCAAGGAGAGGCGCGAGGCTCGGAGAGGGGGCGGGCGACCGGGAGAGATGCGTTGAGATCCCTCGACGCGTACATACGATATGATACACACATCGC
This sequence comes from Micromonas commoda, assembly GCF_000090985.2. Taxonomy (NCBI): domain Eukaryota; kingdom Viridiplantae; phylum Chlorophyta; class Mamiellophyceae; order Mamiellales; family Mamiellaceae; genus Micromonas; species Micromonas commoda. Next base: position 319,991 of record NC_013045.1, on the reverse strand, counting down.
GCGATTGGAACAATCGCCATTGGAAAAATCTTCGCTTTCGTTAAGAGTCACCTTCACGAAGGTGGTCTAGCTTCAAGATATGAACAACCGAACCGCCGCCGCGTCCAATTTTTCTCCCTCCGCCCCCCGGTCACGCGCGCGTCGCTCACTTCCTCTCCTCCCTGGGCGCGGCCCACTCGACGCGGAGGATGAGGTTATCGTACCCGTACCCGTCCAGCTTGTTGATCGCCCGCTGCGCGTCGTCCTTGTTGACGAAGTTGACGAATGCGAACCCCCGGGACTCGCCCGTCTCCCTGTTGAACGCGACGTAGATGCGAGTCACGGGACCGAAGGGGCGGAACAGCTCCTGGAGATCCTGCTCGCGGGTGTCCTCGGACAGGTTGCTCACGCGGACGGAGTTCTCCTCCCTCCTGCGGTTCATGGATTCTCCCATGGACGCGCCGCTGCTGGCGCCCGCGCGCATGGACGGCGGCACGTAGCCGCCCTTGCCGGGCCCCTTGCCGGGGCCGTCGTCGTCGCCCGGCGGTTTGGAGTCGCCCAAGCCGAGGGTGTTCATCGACGCGAGGTCCTTGTACGGGCACTTGGTGGTCCAGTGGTCGCCCTTCTTGCCGCAGATGCGGCAGACCAGGAGGGAGGTGTTGCTGCTGGCCATCTTGGCGAGCTCGTCGCCCTGCTTCTCGCTCTCGGACTTCGGCGTCGCGCGGTACCTCTCCAGGAAGATCTCCTCGATGGACACAGCCGTCATGGACTCGTCGCCCGGCTTGTACCTCTGCGCGTCGCCGAACTTGGCCCACTTCTTCCGCGCCGCCATCGCGGGGGTCACCTTCTTCGTCTCGGTGTGCACGCGCACCTTCTTCACCGTTCGCACCTGGACGGACGAGAGGACGAATGGCGGTGATGAGAGGTGAGGGACGAATTCATCGTCGGAGGCGGAGTTTTCGGGTGCGTCGGTGGGTGGGAAAAATGTTTGGGTGGCGCCGCTAGGGTTGGGACGCGGGCGAGAGGTGCGATCGCGCACCTTGAGGCCGTCGTCCTTGACCTTGTAGTCGATGTACGTCTTGACACCGTTCGCGTCGGGGCCGATGACCTGTCGGGGTTGGGGGAACGTCCGGTGAGCCGTCAGGGTTTGCGCCTCTCCACGGCGAGCTGCGAAGAGGGAGGTGCGAGGAGGTTCGTGATCGGACGCGGCGCTCACCTGGCTGGCGGGCAGCGCGGCGGACATGTCGAAGTCCCCATCGTCGTCGAGCTCCGCGGAGTCTCCCCAGCGCATCTTGCCAACCATCTTCGCCACCTGCGAGCCTTCACGGGCGTCGTCTCGGGGCGGGTGAAAGAGAGCGTTGCCGAACCGCTGTGAAGCGTGTTTGACGGCGGCGAGGCAAACGTGCAACCGACCTACATACGGGGAAAATTCCGTTTAACGACTCATAAATCAGCGAGAAAGTCGGCCGGACACCGACGAAGTCAATCGATTCGTTTTGCTCCCCTTCACCGTCATCACAACCGCCTCGAGCCATGGCTTGTTCGACGGCCGCGGCGGTGGCGTGTGGGCACTCGAGGGTCTCGCCGGGGCCCCGAGGCCGACCAATCGATCACGGACGACGCGCCGCGCGTATCGTTCGGGCAGCCGGAAACGAGGACATGAACGCTCCCCCATTTGTCGTGCCGCAGGACTGCTTCCAGGACAAAACGTATCCACCGGAACTGAAGGCTGCGAAGCAGCTGAAGCTCCTGGTCACCATGGTCGCGGTGCGCGTGGTCTTGGCGCAGGAAGAGGGTTTTGGGAACGAATGTCATGACGACCCGAGCTACACGGAGCTGCACGACGATTTGACGACGTTCCTGAGCCAGAACCCGCTCGGAAAGCTGTGGGACGGCGAGTGGCTGGAGAAGTTGATCAGGCACCCCAAGCTGAACTGCAGGCTCGCGGCGGTGCGGATAATAGAGGTGCGAGACGTGTACTTGTCCAAAGAGTTTGACTGGGGTCTGTACAAGAGTGAAGCGTTCGATGACATGGACGAGTGTTATAAGAGGTTGATGTCGGAACACATGGAGCGCAGCATGTTGGGTTGAGGCTTTGAAGAGAAAATTGTTTTGTTTTTAGGCGGTTGTAACAACACGTAAAGCGCCGATCCGTCTATGCGTAGTAGAATAGGTCACTCTTCTTCTTGGCCTGCACCGCGATGATCCCCTCGTTGAAGTCCTCGTGCGTCACCTCCGTCCCGTCCCTGCGCAGCGCCAGCATCCCCGCCTCGACGCACACCGCCTTGAGCTGCGCCGCGTTGAAGTCATCCGTGGATCGCGCCAACTCGTCAAAGTTCACCTCGCCGCTGAGGTTCATCTTCCTCGAGTGAATCTCCATGATCTGAGCCCTGGCGTCCTCGTTGGGATGCGGGAACTCAATCTTGCGGTCCAAACGACCGGAGCGGAGCAGCGCGGGGTCCAGGATGTCCGCCCTGTTCGTCGCCGCGATGATCTTCACCCTGTCGTCGCTCGAGAACCCGTCCAGCTGGTTCAGCAGCTCGAGCATGGTGCGCTGCACCTCGCGGTCACCGTTGGTGTCCGAGTCGAACCGTTTGGTGCCGATCGCGTCGATCTCGTCGATGAAGATGATCGCGGGCGCCTTCTCCTTGGCCAACGCAAAGGCGTCGCGCACGAGTTTGGCGCCGTCGCCGATGAACATCTGCACGAGGAGGGGACCCGCGAGCTTCAGGTACGCGGCGTTCGTCTGCGCCGCGCAGGCGCGCGCGATGAGCGTCTTGCCGGTGCCGGGAGGGCCGTAAAGCAGGACACCCTTGGGCGCGCGAATGCCCAGCGTCTTGAACTTCTCCGCGTGGGTCATGGGCAGGACCACCGCCTCGGTGAGCTCCTGGATCTGCTTGTCGAGGCCGCCGATGTCGGTGTAATCCTCGGTGGGCTTCTCGTCAACCTCCATGGCCTTGACGCGGCTGTCGTACTCCGCGGGGAGCATGTCGAGGATGAGATACGAGTCCTTATTGACGCCCACCAGATCCGCGGGCTTCAGCTTGTCTGCATTCGGTGGACGGAGGGTGCGCGGGTGAGAGGGCGGAGAAAAAGCGCACAGCTGTGTTTGGGCGGTTGGTGCGCGAGCGGAAACGTGGGGGCGAGATCTTGGGCGGACGATGCGCTCACCTCCGTCGACGAGACCGATGACGGGCAGGAAGATGGTCTGCCTCGTCGTGGTCTTGAGCACCACGGCCTTGCCCTGACGTTTGCTGTCCAAATCTACGTTCGCGCCGTCGTCCTCCTCCTCGTCCTGCGTGGGTCGCGACGGGGCGGGGTGAGGTCAGATCTGGGTCAGATAAAGGGAAAAACCTCTCCCCTCTCGGGGTCGCGGTCGGAGCGAGTGACGGGGGTTCGATGCGAGCACGAATTGACGCGTACCTCGGGCTTGAGGTCCAGGATCTCCACCACGTTCCCCACCAGGTACGGGAGCTGCTTGTTCATCTTGATCTTCTCGAGGTTCTCCTTCACCTTCTCCTTGTCGCCCTGCAGATCGAGCGCCAGCCTGTTGCTCTCGTCCCTCAGCACCCGGATCTCGTTCTCCAGCAGCCGCTGGCGCATCTGGACGTCCTCCAGGCTGGAGTTCTCGAGCTCACGCATCATCTCGGCCTCGCCCTCATCGAGCACGCCGTCTAAGTCCATGGTCGGACCTCTTCTCAGTCCAGCTCGCTGCGCCCCCCGTCACTGCGGACCCTCGGCTTTTTTTTGAACGGAAAAATGCGAGCGAGTCGCTGTCGCTGTTCCGCTGTCGATGCGAGATCGAGGCGAGCATCCTGGGCACCCCCCGCTCAGTGTTGCGAGGCACATGGCGACGCAGCTGAGGAACTGCCTCGTGCGCTGCGGCGCCTCGGGGTTCGCCGTGGACTACTGGGGCCACAGGGACTTCGTCGGTGCGCCCCAGAAAACCTCATCGCCCCTCCCCCGCGCGCCCCGTCCGTCGCCCCCGCCTTCAAAAAGTCGAGTCCTCCGAGAGACATCTTGGCACCCCGCGCTCACCTCTCCCTTTCGTTTCCCCCGTACCCCGCCAGGCGCGCATTTCCTGACCCACGCGCACAGCGATCATCTCGTCGGGCTCAAGAATGACTGGCGCTCCCCGACCGGCGCGAAGATCTACTGCACCGCCATCACCGAGGCGCTCATCCTTCGCAAGTACCCGAAACTGCTGGACGGCCCAACCTCGATCGTGACCCTCGCGACGGACCAACCCACCGTGGTGGACCTCGGGGGCACCGGCGAACTCCTCACGGTGACCGCGATCGACGCCGGGCACTGTCCGGGCAGCGTCGGCTTCCTCTTCGAGGGAACGTGCGGGCGAATCTACCACACCGGAGACTTCAGGCGAGAGGACTGGTGCGTCGCAGGGGACGACGGGAAGAGCGCGAACATTCCTGAGTGCCTCACGAGGGCGCCGCTGGACCTGCTGCTTCTGGACAACACCTACTGCAACCCCGCGTACCGTTTTCCGAGCCGAGCCGCCGCGCAGGCTGCCGTCGTGTCGCTCATCGTGGACAGGTATCCCGACAGGGAGGTCGTCCTGGGGTTGGATTCGCTGGGCAAGGAACCGCTCATCGCCGCCGTCGCGGCGGCGACGGGCCAACCGGTTCGATGCACCAAGGAACGCTTCGACGCGGCGGCGGCGGCGCGCGACGCGTCGCTCCGGGCGGACGAGGAGGTACCGGTTTTGGCGGACGACGACGACGACGACGACGACGACGACGACGGGAACGCATCACCCGACCTGCGTCAGTACGACGGGCTCGGGCTCCGCGGATCGACCGAGTACTCGGCGGCTCCCCGCGACGGGACCATGGCTTTCGACGCCTCCGCCAAGGGTCGCGTGTGGGCGTTCCCGAAGCAGCGAGTGACCCGCGACATGCTCACCGCCCGCGCGGTGAACAGCGGACGGAAGGTGCTCGGGATACTGCCGACGGGGTGGGCGGCGACCGGAGCCGCGGGGTTACCCTCGACGTTGGTGGGCGAGGACACAGCTGGCGGTAGTAACACAGCTGGCGGGGCGCGGGACGGTGACGACGACGATGAGCCCGCCGTCGTTCGCGCCGTGCCGTACTCGCTCCACGCGCCGTACGAGGAGCTGCGGGCGATCGTTCGAGCGCTGGCGCCCGTCGCGGTGGTGGGTAACACGAAGCCGCCGAGGTCGCCGAACGCCCCCGCGAACGACCCGGAGACTTTCTTCTCGCGACTCCTCTCCGACCCGCGCGGTTCGGACGATGATGATGAGGAGGAGGAGGATGAAAAGAGCGACGACGCCGGGTTCCTCGACGGAAAAGAGAACGACGGTGACGGACACGGGATCGTGCGCGTGTTCGACGCCGGTGCCGAGGCGAAGAAGAACGCGGCAAAGAACGTCTCCAAGATCGCCCCGATCGTCGCGCCGAGGCGCATGGCGCTCGCGAGATCCGCGCCGGGGCACGCGAAAACCCCGCCCCCGGTCGCCCCGGTCCCTTCGCGAGACGACGAAGACGAGGAAGATGCATCCGCGGATGCGGCGACAAGCCCGGCGGCGAGCGCCTCGGTGAGCATCGCGCCGACCGCCTCGGGGGACTCGAGCGGCGGCTGCTCGCTGGACGCGCCGCTCGACGGAACCGAGACGGCGCGCATCCGCGACGATCCCGGGGTGGACTCGCGTTCGTCCGCGACGACGTCCGCGGCGAACGACGATCGACTCCGGGAGCGGCGGCGCGCGGTCGCGTTCGCGCGAGCGCTCATCGACGGCGACGGAGCGGCAAAGGGGGCGCGACGTTGGGCGAAAGCGGCGGCGAGGGCGGCGGCGAAGGCGAGCGACGGGGCGGGCGGAGACGGGAAGAAGCGCCGGCGCCTGCCCGCGGGTTGGGCGGTACGAGCCGGGACGGGCGCGCGAACGCGGACGAGGTGTTGAGGACGAGGCGGTGACGCGTTTGAATCCTAATGACGTACGACGTTCGACGGTTACGATTATCGTGAGAACCCTCTACTCCTCCTCCTCGTCGGCGTCGGGCGCGGTCGCAACCGCTCCAGTCGCGGCCTCATCCCCCTCGGACGCGCCCTCCGCTTCCCACGCCGCGATCTCCGCCTGGATCCTCGCGAGCTCGTCCTCCTCGCTCTCGGTCTCGCCCTGAATCCGCTCGACGGGGGCGTCGTCGTCGTCGTCGTCCGCCGGCGTCGACCTCCCGCCGTCTGCGCTTCGCGCGGCGGGGGAATCATCGAAGCGGCCCGCGTCTCGGAGCAGACGTCCAAGGGTTCCGTCGACGTGCGCCCTGAACGTGTCGTCCGAGCCGCCGACGCGCTCGGCTCCGATGAACACCTGGGGTACCGTCCGTTGCCCGTACGTCTCCGCCATGGCGTTCTGGAACTTGGTCATGTCGACGCGAGTGTCCAGGTCGATCTCGATGACGTGCGGGTGAACCTCCGGGTACTGCTCCGCCATGAGCTTCTTCACCGCGCGGCAGTAGGGGCAGTAGGACTTGCTGACGATGACGACGCGGTGCGCGCGGATGGCGTCCGTGAGCATCTCGGATTCATCGGAGGACGCCATCACGGGCGACACGGCGCACGCGCCGAGGAGGACGAGCGTGAGCGCGACGGAGGAGGCCACGGCGACGCGGCGCGTGGGCGAGCCCGAGGTCGTAGAGGGGAATGAACGCGACCCCTCCTCTGCTGCCGCGCGGAGAGGGGTGGAACGCGAGGCGAACGCGCGCGAGGCACGACGAGGCGCGCTCCCGAGCGCCGCGGGTAGCGACGAAGCGGACGCCGCGCTCATCGACCCTTCGATGCCCGCGCGTGTGGTTCAGTGCGTCGAGCGACCGCACCCGGCCGAGGCGTTAACGACAACATCTCCGCGAAAAATGCTGACGAAGCAAACTGGGCCAAAGCAAAGTCTCGTCACAACGGAATTCGCGCGACGTCGAAGGGAAGTCGCTTTGCTAGGAGCTCCGCGCTCGATTCGTCGGAGCGAGGCTGCGATTCTAAGCGAGCACGAGACCGCGACGTGTCAACGGCGCCGGCCAGTCAACCCTAAACCCTAAACCCAGGAACCCTACGTCCTCACCGCCGACCCCTCCCGAACGTCGTGCTTGCAAATCGGGCACGTCGAGTGCTCCCCGAGCCACTTATCGATGCAATCCGCGTGGTACACATGCATGCACGGCAGCGTCCGCATCGCGTCCCCGTCCTCCGCGTCGCACAGACACACGCTGCAGCACGGAACCTGGGAACATTCGTGCTCGGGTCCACCACCCGGCGAACCACTCGGGTCCATTGCGCCAGGTGTCGGCGAGTGATAGGTCCACGCGGGCATGGCGTCGATCACGTCGGCGCTCACCCCCGCGCTCACCGCGCCCAGCCGCTCCGCCAGCGCCATCATCTGCTCGTACGTCATGCCCCCCATCGCGTTTTCGCCGCCGGCCGTTACGAAGCCGTTTCCCCCGCGGCTCCGCATCCACTCGTGAAACGCGAAGACGTCGTGGCCGCTGTCGGCGCCCCCCCACGCGCCGCCCGTCATCATCCGACGCAGCAGCGCCTCGGCGTCGTCGCCCTGCGTGGTTCTCAGCCGGGGCTGGGCGCCCCCGTCGCCGTCGCCGCCTCTGTTGACCGCGAACCTGAAGTTACCGAACGGCGTTCGCCACTCGTGGACCAAGAAGTCGCTCACGGTGCCCGACGCCCAGTCGAATCCAGCCGCTTCGTCTTCGTCGTCGTCGAGGGCGCCCCGGTCTTCTCCGCCGTCTCCCTGCTCGGGAGGGTCGTGGTCGGGTCGCATCCCGGCCGCCGCGCGTTCCTCGCGCTGCAACCGCCTCGCGAGCGCCTCGTCGCGTCGCATCTGCGCGCGTCTCGCGCGCTCCTCGGGCGGACCCGCGATGAGGCGCTCGCGAGCGCCCGCGTGCTCGCCGCTTCCCCAGCGCTGGAGCGCGCGTCCGATGGAACGCGTCGCGCCGACGAGCGTGTGCCCGAGGATGCCCGCTCCCAGCGCGGTGTGGAACAGCACGCCGTTACGTCGGCGCCTTTCGCGCTCCTCGATGGCGCGCTCCACGGCCTCGGCGACGTCGCGAGCGTCCGCCGCGCCGGACGTCTCCGGCGCATCGCCCAGGTCTTCCCAGTCCGTGGGTTCGGATGCGAGGTCGTCGGCGGGGTCGCCGACGGTCGTCGGTTCGGGGTCGTCGGGGGGAAGGCCCTGCTCGCGCCGCCACCTCGCGCGCTGAGCAGCCCGCGCCGCCCGTATCTCGGGGTCGATATCCACCACCCCGGCGGTCACCATGGACTCGTGCGCGCGCTGCGCCCTCGCGAATGCCCCCCCGTCGTCGTTTCTTCCCGCGGTTTCTTGGGACTTCGGTGACAGCGTGTCCCATTTTTTTCGGACGGCCCGTGATGTTAATTTTTTCTTCTCGCGGGTGTCCCGTCCCAGTTGTTAGACTAAGATGACAACGCCGCCGCGCGGCCGTCTTCTAGCGCAACGCGAACCCCTCCGGTCGCTCGAACTCCCGCCCCTTCATGTACCCCACGTCCTCGTCCCACAGGTCCGCCAACGTCCTGTACGGCTTGCCCGGGCCCGTGTGAAAAGACCCGTGCTGTAACCGGTACTGCTCCTCGAAGGAACCGATCGCGTCGGCGTGCTCCGGGGGAAGCGCCGTATCCCCCGTGACCGCCCGCAGGTTCTCCAGCTGTCGCTCGGGGTTGGCCGACTTTGGAATCACGCACACGTTTCCCCGTCCCACGTTCCAGCGCAGCAACACCTGGTGACGCGTCATGCCGGTGGCCTTCGCCGCGTTTATAACGGCGGGATGATCGACGGGCTCCGCCCCGCTTCGCTCTCGACCCATGCCGTCGCTCGAGAACTGATCGCCGCTGCCCAGCGGACCGTACGCCTGGACCACCACGCCCCGCGTCACGCACCACCGCAGCAGACGCTCCTGCCGGAAGTGCGCGCCGCACTCCACCTGGTTCACCGCCGGCGGTATCCGGCACTCGCCGAGGACGCAGTAATCATCCTCGGCATTAGAGAGGGCGGACGTCGCGTCTCCCCCCACGGCTCGCGTGACGTCGGACCCGTCCATCAGTTCCCCCAGCTTTTTGGCGCTGAAGTTACTGACGCCGATGTGCCGCGCGAGGCCGGCGTCGACGAGCGCCTCCATCGCGCACCACTGCTCGGCGATCGGCGCCCTCTGCGGCGCCGGCCACTGCAGCAGCGCGAGATCCAGGTAGTCCACGCCCAGCTCGGCGAGCGAGGTCCTGACGGCGGCTTCGAAGTCCGTCGGTTCGAGAGTTTGCGTCATCAACTTGCTGGTGACGAACAGCTCGTCCCTCGACCGCAGGGTTCCCTCGTCTAGGGCCTGCTGAATGGCGGCGCCAACCTGGGGCTGATTGCCGTACACCGGCGCACAATCCAGCAGCCTGTATCCGCACCGCAAGGCGCTTAGAACCGCCGCGGTGGTGTCTCCGGCGGCGATCTTCCACGTGCCGAGTCCGAGGGCGGGCATCTTCGCGCCGCCTCGGAGGGTCAGGCTCGGGACGACCGGGGTCATGTCGGTGGGCGTCCGCATCTACGGGAAGTGAACGGGGTGATCCCTTCGACGCATCGGTCATCTGTTTTCTGTTCGGTCTCACACAGCAGTCGGCACTCGAATGGACCGATATCGCGCGCCGAGCCGCCAGAGGTATGTACGCGGCAGAGCACGATGGCGGGACCGACGTCGTCGACGACGACGGCCTCACCGCGTTCCGCCGCGCGGAGAAGCGGTACAAGCTCCACCGGACGCAGATCGTCCGGACGCGCGCCGACGGGAGGCGCAAGGGCGGCGCGCTGGAGACGCGCTTAGTGGACCTGTCGGCGGTGGTCGACACCCTGAATCTCGCGTCGCTCGCGCGCGAACCGGGCACGCGCGTCTCCGTCCACGGCGCGTCCTCGTCCAAATCCGAGGTTCACGAACGTACGCACCCGGCGGCGTACGCGATCGACGGGCACCCGGGCGCCGTCTTGGTCCCCAACGCGCTGTCCGTCGACGAGCAGCGCGAGTGGGTGCGCATCGCGGTGACGGAATCGTGCGAGCCCCCGGCGAGGACCAACCACGACGCCGCGCTCGGGCCGCTGAAGGGGTTGTGGCGCGAGGCGCACGCGCGTCCCTCCCGGTACGTGCGCGTGCCGTCAACGGACGACGGCGCGGGACGAGGAGACACCGAGACCGAGACGGGATGGAGGCACATCTCCCCGGAACCAACCGGCGGGGACCCGAGGGTCAACCTCGCCGCGACCCGCCTCCTCGAGAAGATGCGATGGGCGACGATCGGCCCGCCCTACGACTGGACCGCGCGCGCGTACGACACGGACGCGCCGCGCAGGCCGGTGAACCCGCGTTGGCTCGAGCGATGCGTCGACCTGGCGGAGGCGGCGGGAGCGGCTGGCGACTTTGCCGGAGAATTTGCCGGTTTGGTAAACTACTACCGATCCGGCGACCAACTCGCCGGGCACGTCGACGACGCCGAGGTGGACATGTCCAAGCCCATCGTCAGCGTGAGCCTGGGGTGCCCGTGCGTGTTTCTCCTGGGCGGGCGCAGCCGGGACGTGGCGCCGACCGCGGTGTTGATGCGATCGGGGGACGCGATCGTGCTGACGGGACCGAGCCGGCGGTGCTATCACGGCGTGCCCAGGATATTCGTCGCGGGCGAGGGATGCGTGGACGGAGACGGGGTGCGGTTGGGGTGCCCCGAGTGGCTCGGGAACCCGGACGCGTGGGCGGAGGAGCCGGACGTGGCGAGGTACATCGCGGGAGGACGCGTCAACGTCAGCGTCCGCGTGGTAGATTGATTAGGACAAGCGCTTGGACGCGTTTTTAGCCGTCTTCGTTTACGATTGTTAGCAGCGGACCGGATCGACGTCGCCTTCCTACTAGCTAGCTAGCTACTCCTGCACGTTCTCGAAGCCGACGTCCCAAGGCGCCACGTAGTGCTTCTTCTTGATCTCCGCCCGTCGTTTCTTGAGCCGGTCAATCTCTTGCTTGGAGAGCGCGCGCTCCTTGCGGCGCTCCTTGGCGCGTTTCATCTCCCACAGACCCTCCTCCAGTTTGTTCACGTCTATGTGGTGATCCAGCGCGCCGCCGGAGTAGATGGAGGCGCCGCCGCCCGTCGCGAACGAACCCGCGGGGGCCGCGGTGACGCGACCGGTCATCTTGTTGTACCTCGCCTCCGTCGCGTACCCGGAGCTCGTCCAATGGTCGCCGACGCCCGCCTTCGCCGCCTCCGCCGCGGCGACTCGGTCCCTCTCAACCTTCGCCACGAGAGCCCTGGCCATGTCCGCCGGGTCCACCCCGCCGGATACCACCGCGCGGTACTGCTCGGGGTTGAGACCCGCGAGGACCGAGTCGACCATGGACGAGGCGACGCCGGCTGCTGCCCGGGGCGGCGGGGGTGCCGACATTCCCGCGGGCGCCGCCGCCGCCGCCGCCGCCGACAAATCGCGGGGCGGTTTTCCGTCCCCCGCGGCGGCGGCGGCGGCGGCGTCGCCGCGGCCGGCGTTCCCCGCGCGCATGGCGATGACGGTCTCGATGGCGATCTCAGCCTGAGTGGCGGTCGCCCTGGGCGGGAGGTGGACGTCCATGGCGGCGGCTCGCGCGAGCAGCTCGTCGTCGCCGAGCACCGACGCGAGGTTTTGGTTTTGGTTATGGTTTTGGTCTTCGCCGGCGTCGACGGGCGCGCCGCCGTCCGCGCCGGCCCGACGAACCGCGAGCTCCATCGGGAGCATCGACCGCCACCCCCGGAGCTCGTCCACGCTCCACGGACCCTGCCACACCCCCCCGTCGTCGCAGTAGTACCACTCCTTGCGCGAGGAGGAGGCGGGCGCGGCGAGCGGGGGGCCGGGCGCTCGGCCCGCCTCCGCGGCGGCGAGCCCCTCCATCGCGGCGACGGCCCACTCCGAAACCGCGCCCACCTCCGCCGCCGCCCCGGCGCCGTTGTCGTTGTCGTCGTCGTTCGCCGCGGCGGCGACCGCGGCGGCTCTGGCCTCCGCCGCCTTCGCCGCCCACAGCCCGGCGGTTCCCTCGTAGACGATTCCGCTCGCGACGCCCGCGGCGGCGTCCTCCCGACGCTGCCGCTCGTCCTGCAGGCGCCACAGCCGCTCCTGCATCTCGTCCGCTTTTTTACGCGCCGCCCTCTTGCTCTGCTTCGCGTCGCCGCCTCCCCGGGTGCCGAACGGATCTTTCGCGCGTGACGCCGCCTCGGTCGCCTCGCGACTTTCGCGTTCCTCCTCCGTCTCCGTCGGCATCCCGTTCCAAACCGCGCGGACGTCTTCGTACTCGTACACCTTGACGTCGTCGAGCATCTCCGACATGGTGACGCGGCCGTACCCGTCGGCACCCTCGGCACCCAAGTCGGCACCCCCGTCGTCCCCAACGTCCCCGCCGTCGTCCGGGCCGCCCGGCGGGTCCAGGCCCAGCTTTCGCCTGGCTCGCGCGTTGCCCTCGATGGCGTGATGGAGCATGATCTTCGCGGCGGACGCGTCGGGTTCTTCCCACGTCGTCTCGCGCGTCTCGGGGTTGTAAAAGTAAAAGTCGTCCTCGTTCGGGTCGTACGTCTTGACCCACACCGGGCGGTCGTCGCCGTCGTCCGCGGGTGACCCCGCGGCGTCGTCGTCCGCGTGAAAGCCCCGCTCGGCGGGATCGAGCTCGGCGGCTGGCAGCGCCTCGGGGATCGCCCTCCGCGCGATCCCTGTGCCCGCGAGCGAGGACCCGTCGATCTCGGGGTGAGCCATGCCCATCGCCGCGGCAGCCGCCGCACCGCCCTGCGAGGCGGGCACCGTCGCGAGCGCCTCCTCGAGTTCCCATCGCTCCCCCCAGTTGACCTCGGGCCTCGGTTGGTAGTCCGGCAGGTCGCTCGGCGCGAAGATTGTCGCGGTGCGCTTCGATGCCTGCGCCTTGGACTCGGCGATCGCGCGCGCGAGCCGAGTCTCCTCGTCCTCCTCGGCGCCCGGGCCGCCCATCGCGCGCCTTCCTTAGATGGCCCGCCGCGCGCGGGTTCCTCTGACCAGCCGACGCTTCCCGAACAATTCGTTCTCTTTCCCGCTGCTGCTGTGTGACGCGATCTTTTCCCGCGACTTCTCGATGATGCCGCCACACGCGCCATGAGCAGGTTCGTGTACGGCAGTCTGCTCGCGCCGGAGGTACTCAACGCGCTCCTCGGGCGCGTCCCCGACCGGACGCCGGCCACCCTTCCCGGGTTCGTCAGGAGGCGAATCAAGGACGCGGTGTATCCCGCAATCTACCCCGCCGAAGATCCATCCAACGCGTCGGTCGACGGAGAGGTGCTCACGGGGATGTCCAGGCGCGAGCTCGCGGTGCTCGACTGGTTCGAGGACGAGGCCTACGTCCTCACCCGCGTGGACGTCACCTTCGACGAGACGCGCGTGTGGTCGCCGCCCGAGACGGTGGAAGGGGTGGAGCCGTACCTGGACCCGAGCATCGTGATGGCCTACGTCTTCACTTCGCCGAGAGACCTGTACGGAGTCTGGGACTACGAGGAGTTTCGAAGGGAGCACCTGGGTTCGTACGTGGCGATGTGCGAGGCTTTCGCGGAGGACGTCAAGCACAACGACCTTCCGGGAGACGACGACGAGCTGGAGGACGGGATCGGTGACGAGGTGAAGTAGCGAACGTCGTCGAGCCCGAAGGTTTTAGCTAACTCTTAGTATCATACCGGCGATGACTTTTAGGAAGATCCGCGCCTTTGTCGTCGTCAGGTGCCGACGCTCATGGGCGCGACCGCGGTCTTGCGCGCGGGCGCCGGCGTCGCGAACGAGCTCTCCGGAAAGTTTCCCAACCCAAACTCCGCGTCCAGCGACCGTTCGAACCGTTCCTCCAACCTGGCCGACGGAATCTCGAGCCTCCGCATCGCTAAACGCAAGTCGTCCACGCCCCCGCCGCTCGACGCCGAACCGAGGAGATGCGCGATCCTGCTCGCGGTCCTTCGCACCGGCTTGGCGTCGACGTCCCCGAAGCACGCGTCGTTCGCGGCGCCGTCGAGACGCCCGGGCCTCGGCGCCGCGGGAGGGCGAGCGTCGTCGTCTGACTCCCCCCGCCCGCCGCCGACGCCTCCTCCTACTCCGGGTCGCCTCGGGGGCGACGCGTCGCCGACGAGCGCCGCGTCGATCCGCGCCTCGAGCGCCCCGCGCCCCCCCGTCTCGATCTGCTCCGTCCCCGGGGACGGGATGGGCCTGAAATCGATCCCGGAATTCGACGTGGCAGTCGTCGACGATTCGTTCTTGAGCGGCGACGACGCGAGCTTCGCCGACCGCCGCTGCTGCGCGCGGTGCATCCTCGCCAGCTCCCGCATCCGCCGCGCCTTCCCCGGGGAGTTCAACGGCCCATCGTACGCGCCGCGGGCAAACTTATTCGGGGATTTCATCGGCGATTTCGTCCGCGCGTTCGCAGCCTCCGTCGCGACGAGCTCCAGAACAGAGTCCGGCGACACCCGGTTGTTAACGTCGTCGTCGTCATCCGTGTCGAAGGACGAGTCGAGCTCGAGGCACGCCGTCGACGGCATCGCGCGATCGGATCCCTTCCGTTTGGCGGGCGACGCCCCGGGCACCGCGGCAACCGCCGATGCGAACCCCCTGAACGTCCCCACGCCTCCCCTTCCTCCTCCGTCTTCTCCGTAATCTTCGTCTTCGTCGTCTGAGTCTGGCTCGTGGGAGCGGCGGAAGCGGACGTGTTCCTCGAAGAGCTGCTTCCGCGCGCGTCCCAGCGCGCAAGCCTCGAGGGAGCTACACGCGCGCGACGCCTCGGTGCCGCCTCCTCCTGCTCCGTCCGACGTGGACGGTATCATCGAAGCGCGTTCGTCCGCGGCGGCGGTGTCGAACGTGAAGCTCGCCACCCGCGCCATCGCCGAGCCGTCGCGCTTCTCGTCGAGCTGTTGCCGGCGTCGCGCGGCCGGCTTGGGCTTGGGCGCCCTGCCGTCGTGGAGCGGGATGGCGCGGTACACGACGTATCCCGGGGTGGTCTCCGCGACGGTCTTCTGCGCGGGTGCGGGGGTGTGCCACTCGTCGAGCGCGGACGACGTCGTCGTCGTCGTCGTCGTCGTCGTCGTCCGCGCGTGGAGACCGTGATCGTGCGAACGGGCGCCGGGATGCGCGGGGGGTCTCGGGCGCTCCATCTTCGGCGTGCATCCCCGCACGACGGGCGTGACGCACGCGTCGTGGTCGAGGGGAACGAACGCGGGCGTCGAGAACATCGTCGCTCCGTGGCTCGTCGCGCGTGGCTCGACCCTGGTCCTCGATGGGCACCCCACCCAGCCCGCAACGGTCAGATGCCAAACTCGAACCGAGGCGGTCCGAAGCGGATTCGACGAGGACCGGAGCCGCGCCGATATCGAGGGCGTCGACTGCGATACGAGTGCGGGAGGATGCCGTGGGTGAGCGACGATCCTTTCTCGCCTCCTCCGCGGTGGCTGTCGTGGCTCCGTTGTGGACCTCGTACAGCACCGGGTCCTAGAAACGGTCCATCCTCTCTCATCCAAGGTCCGGGGATTGGTCCTAACTACCCTCTCATAGAAGCACTGCATTTGAAATGCGATTTAAGACAATATTGGACATATTTTGTACTTAAAACACCGTTGTCTCGTGTTTTCAATATGCATTATCGGATCTCGCCAGACCAAAGCCCCGAATGGCGGCTGGTCTCCGGGCGAGAGCGCGAAAACGCGACGATGGTTGGTCGGGGCGGGGCCGATCGGGGCAGAACGAGCGCGCGCCAGGTGCGACGCGTGACGCAACGAACGTTTCGACCGTTCGTGTTCCACCCACCAGTCGCGCGGAAGCGTCGACGAAACGAGGTAACCCGCCTCAGCTCCTCTCGAGACGCTCGCGGCGCTCGTGGCAGAAGAGCGTACACGCAGCGCAGAGTGCGCCGGTGACAGTCACAGGACCAAAACTCTCGACATGGGTTACGTCGTAGGAGAGGACGGACTGTCTATCCAGGACGCAGCCTCGCTCGATGCGTCCACCCTGACCCCGCTCACCCCGGAGGTCATCAGCCGCCAGGCCACCATCAACATCGGTGCGTCCCTCGCGGAGATCGAACCCGTCGCCCCCCATCGCACCTTTGGCTTTGAGGGCCTAGGGTTAAAAAGCGCCACTCCCATCGCGCCTTCGTTTTGCCTCGCGCCCCGTCCTTCGCTGACCCGCGCGTCCCTCCCCGATCCACCGCCCAACCTTAGGTACCATCGGCCACGTCGCGCACGGCAAGTCCACCGTCGTCAAGGCCATCTCCGGCGTCCAGACCGTCCGCTTCAAGAACGAGCTCGAGCGCAACATCACAATCAAGCTCGGCTACGCCAACGCGAAGATCTACAAGTGCGAGGACGACGCGTGCCCTCGGCCGGACTGCTACCGCGCCTACGGCAGCACCATGACCGACTCCCCCGCGTGCACCGTGCCGGGATTCGAGGACAAGAAGATGCAGCTCGTGCGCCACGTGTCGTTCGTGGATTGCCCCGGCCACGATATTCTCATGGCCACCATGCTCAACGGCGCCGCCGTCATGGACGGCGCGCTCCTCCTCATCGCGGGCAACGAGTCGTGCCCTCAGCCGCAGACCTCCGAGCACCTCGCCGCCGTGGAGATCATGAGGCTCCAGCACATCATCATCCTCCAGAACAAGATCGACCTGGTCCAGGAGAACGCGGCGGCGAACCAGTACGACACCATCTGCAAGTTCATCCAGGGCACAATCGCGGATGGCGCGCCCGTGATTCCGATATCTGCGCAGCTCAAGTACAACATCGACGTCGTCTGCGAGTACATCTGCAAGAAGATCCCCGTGCCCGTGCGCGACTTCACGGCTCCCGCGAACATGATCGTGATCCGATCCTTCGACGTGAACAAGCCCGGCGCGGAGGTTGACGACATCCAGGGCGGCGTCGCCGGCGGGTCCATCCTCCAGGGCGTCCTCAAGGTTGGCCAGGAGATCGAGGTCAGGCCCGGGATCGTGTCCAAGGATGCGGAGGGCAAGATCAAGTGCACGCCGATCAGCTCCCGCATCGTTTCGCTGTTCGCGGAGCAGAACCAGCTCCAGTACGCGGTGCCCGGAGGTCTCATAGGCGTGGGCACCACGGTCGATCCCACCCTCACCCGCGCGGATAGGCTCGTCGGACAGGTGCTCGGCGAGGTTGGCAAGCTTCCCCGCGTCTTCACCGAGTTGGAGGTTAACTTTTTCCTCCTCCGCCGCCTTCTCGGCGTCAGGACGCAGGGCAGCGAGAAGCAGGGCAAGGTGGCCAAGCTGAGCAAGGCGGAGGTGCTCATGCTCAACATCGGCTCGATGTGCACCGGCGCGAGGGTGGTTGCGGTCAAGTCGGATCTCGCCAAGCTGCAGCTGACGTCGCCGGTGTGCACCAAGGAGGGCGAGAAGGTGGCGCTCTCCAGGCGCGTGGAGAAGCACTGGCGTCTCATCGGCTGGGGCCAGATCCAGGCGGGTGTCCAGCTCATGGACTGAGGGGGTGTCGAGTTATTAGCGACGAAGGGCGAACCTGCCCCCATCGTACCCGTGGGGGCGTGGTGAACTTCCACCTTCGTAATATTCACGTCAGGGTCTGATCATCAATCAAGCGCTGTCTCGGTGTGCCAGCTTTTGCGAAAGCCACGCGGATAATAATTGCCTTCTCGGAAGGGGGGTTGCCCACTTCACGCGAGCACAACCCCAAGGAGCACGCGGACAGACGAGGTGTATCTTTCGAGATTGGGTGGCTTCCGTCGTTTCCAGCGTAAGCGCTTCGACGTCAGCACGCGCGCAGCGACTGGATACGGACGGCCGCTGCCGGAAGCTGCCGGAAAATTCAGGAACGTAGCCGTGTAAAGTGTGCCAAGCCCAAGGGTTTTCGGGCTGTCGAATCCGCCCTGCGGCTGCGGACAGACTTGACGCGCGCCGGCCGGAATCGTCATGCTGGTCATTCCCAAGCAACGCCGAACCTCCGCCGCGAGCGGCGCGCGGAAAGAATCCTCCCCGCCGGAGGAGGGCGCGCCACGAACGTCCTCGCCCGATGAAAATGCGGACGCCGGGAACGCCGGAACCTCTCCCGCGGTGAAGGGACCCCCTCCCAAGCGCGCGCGCTCCGCCGCAGCCCCGGTAAAGTCCTTCGACGGCGCCAAGAATTTCATCGCGCAGCTCCAGGCCTCCGATGCGGACCCAAAGCCCAAGGCGCGCGCGAACACGTCGTCTCGAAAGGCTCCCGGATCCGGTGACGCATCGCAGAATAGAGGCGGGCCCGCGGGGGGTTCCAATCGCCTGGACGAACTCGAGGAGGACGCCATGCACGCGCTCAGCGACCTCCTCTCTCAGGACCCCGAAGACAGCTTCGCGCTGGGCGGGTCGGACGCCGGGACCGCGCCGACCGCGCTCGCCGCGCGCGCCCCGAAGCGCGTCCGCTCCAACGTCGTCGCGGCCAAGCCCGGCGGGGCAAAGGCCAGGCGAACCTCCGCGGGGGGCTCGGCGAGGGGCAAATCCAAGCAGCAGAGCGGGAGCGACAGCGGCAGCCAGGGAACCACGACGCAGGCTGCAAACGCGCAGCAGCAGCTCGACGGACCGTCAGCCTCGCGCAAGGCTGCGGACCACCGCCGGCTTCTCAAGTCCTACATGAAGGCGCTCTTCCGCCACCTCAAGCTTCCCGTCGAGTACAAATCCGCGGCGTCGGCAACCTACCGCGACCGCATCAACAACGCCCTCGCGTACTGGTTCGGAGACTCCTTCGCGCCCGGTAAGACTACCAGGGAGTGCCACGCCCCGAAGGTGGTGTGCTGCCTGGTCAGAATCGCGACCAGCGGCCGAGTGGTGATCCGCCCCGAGGACGTGTCCGAGATTCTGGTAAAGGGGCTGCAGGCTAAGAACGCCAACTACGCCGTGAGCGCCGCGGCGCTCCGTAAGCACAAGATCGCCGACGCCGAGCTCAGGACAATGTTCGACGGCGAGACCCGGACGACGGACGGATGGCCGAGGGGCCTGCCCCTGAACCTTCCAGATCGCGACGAGGCTCTGCCCGACTTTGACTCGAAAGCCGCGAAGGTCGACGCCGCGCTGTCGCCGGTCAAGGAGGAGCCGAACCCCGCCGAGGCTGACGAGGGCGGCGGTGAGATCGACGGCGCGATCAAACCCGTGGCGGCGGTGAAGGGCGCGAGGTCCAAGCGAGGCGGAGGCGCGAAGAGACCCGACGTCACCGGGACGCCCGCTCCCCCCGCCGCCGTCAAGACCCACGGCGCGACAGTCGTCGGAGACTCGCCGCTGTTCTCGCCGGTGGGCCACGTCGCCGCCGCGTTCGCGGCCGCGGCGCTCATGCCCGAACCCTCGGACAGGAGCGAGGCGGCGCGGGAGTTTACGACGTCCATGGTGGACCCGCTCATCGCGAGCGTGAGGGCGCAGGCGGACCCGGCTACTCGGATGGAGATGATAAACTGCGCGCAGGGCGAGCTGGCTCGGCTGGCGACGGAGATGGCGAGGGAGCACCACGAGGCGTCGCGCGCGGCGTTAGCGGCGGCCGAGGCGGACCAGCCGTACTCGCCCCCGGACGCGGCGAGCCCGTCGCGGCCGAGTAAGAGGCGCTGATTTCGGGGGGGGGAGCGCGACGGGGGAGAAAGAACGGCCCGGGGTTGGGCACGAACACACGCGACGGGATGTGATATACCAGCGGCGCGGGCGCGTCGCGCGGACGCGCGCACACGAGCGGACGAAGCCGTCGTCGTCAATCCGCGAGCGGGGCTCGTGTTTAAAGTTTTGTAGCGATGCGAGCCGTCTCGGCTCGCCTGTAACGACGTTTCTTCACGTTTGCTATATTTTCCCCCGCCGCGAGTTCATCCTGTCAGTCTGTCCCTGTGGTCACTGCGTGGGAAAGTGCCGAGCGCGCCGCCGCTGGCTCGTAACTTTTCCGAGAGGCGGCGGCCACTTCGTCGCGCGCTCGGCGTGTATCACCCCGCGCGCCATCATGAGCGGCTGGCTGAACGCGATCAAGACGGACGCCCCCGAGGCTCCCGTCGAGCCCAACGCGCCCTCCGCGCCGACGGCCTCGTCCTCGGTCACCAAAGTCGTCGTCGACACCAACGCCATCGTGAAGGGATTCCGACTCGAGCGCTTCGCCGACGAGGCGGTGACCATCCCGGAGGTGCTCGCCGAGGTTCGCGACAGGCAGGCGCGTCACACGCTGACGACCCTCCCCTTCGAGCTGAAGGTCCAGGACCCCGACGCCGATTCCATCGCGGCGGTGCGGCGCTTCGCGAAGCTCACCGGCGACATTGGCGCGCTCTCCGAACCCGACGTGCGATGCATCGCGCTCGCGTACATGCTAGAGCGGGACGCGCACGGCACCGCGCACCTGCGCACGTCCCCAACGCCCGTCGTCCTGTCCAAGCACAAGCACAACAAGGCGTCGAAGATGGCGGGTTGGGACTTCGTGCCGAACCAGGACGACTGGGCGGAGCTGGACGAGATGAACGCCGAGGCGGAGGCGGCGGCCGAGGCGGTGGCTAAAAGGATGGCCGCCGCGACGGTGGCGGATGACACGTCCGGCACTCCCTCGCCGAAGCTCCCAAAGAGCGCGAGGATCGCCGCGGAGGTGGCCGCGGAGGTGGCCGCGGAGAGGGGCGCGGGTTCGATTCGCGGCGAGTCCGACGCGCCGGCCCACGCACCCGGAGGCGATGAGTCACCGGCCGGTGAGTCACCGGGCGCCGCCGACGACGACGGGTGGGAGCGCAACGTCTCGAGGACGACCCGCGTTAAGCACGCCAAGCGCGAGCAACGACGAAGAGAGGCGGAGGAGGAGGCGAGACGTTTGGCGGAGGAGGAGGCGAGGATGGAGGCGGAAAACGCGGAGAGACGGAGGGAGTTGGACGCCGCGGCGGAGGAGTCGGCGGCGTTTTTTAAGTCTGCGCCGGGAGCGGTGCCGGAGGGGGCGGAGGAGGATGACGAGGAGGACGACGAGGGGGAGGGAGACGGGGAGGGGGAAGAAGGAGACGGCTCGGACGACGACATCGTGCCGTTCGAGACGACGATCTCCAGCGTCACCGCGGACTACGCCATGCAGAACGTCATCCTCCAGATGAACATGAAGCTTCTCACGCCGGATGGAATGAGAATCACCAACCTTCGACGATGGGTGCTCCGGTGCCACGCGTGCCAGGAGGTGACGCGGAACACCGAGCGCGTCTTCTGCCCCAAGTGTGGCAACGCGTCCCTGACCAAGGTGGAGCACACCGTCACCGCGGACGGCGTGGAGCAGTTTGGCGTGAGGCGCAAACACGTGCTCAAGGGAACGCGATTCACGCTGCCGATGCCCAAGGGCGGCCGCCGCGAGAAGGCTCCCATCCTTCGCGAGGATCAGCTCATCGGGATGCGCGCTCGCCGGAACAAAGACACCGACGTGGACGTGTTCGCCGCCGAGTATAACGAGGAATCCTTCGCGGGCGGGCGCGCGGTGAACGCGGGGGCGGCGCATCTCTACGCGCAAAAGGAGCTGCTGGAGAATGCGAGCGGCGGCAACCTGAAGAAGAACCCAAACGAGAGGCGGTTCGTGCGCACCAACCGCCGACGAAAGTGATTTTAGTAATCCACAGCTGAGAGTATCATAGCCCAAGATGAACTAGAAGTCTACGCAGAGTCACTCGTCCGTCTCGTCCCGCGTCGCCTTCGCGGTTCTTCTCGCCAGAACCTCGTCCACGGGTGCGCCGTATTTGAACAAACCCTTGCTCGTCTCCGGCGGCGGCTTGGTCTCCGCCACGTCCCTGATCTTCAAGAGGTGGTACAGCGACGAAAACGCGCGCCCCTTAGCCTCCGGGTTGTTGATGTGCTCGTCCCCCGCGGGGATGTAGACGCGCTCGTGCCGTTCCCCCTTGGGCGCGGATAGTTTCGCCTCGATGGCCCGAAGCTCCTCCTTGCTCTTGCCCCGAAGGTCGTTCGCCTTGGCGGAGTCCATGCTCTGAATGCGCCGATACGTCGCGCCGGACTCGAACGACGACGGCACGTCCGCGGTCCACCTCGGACGATCGTCGTTCGGTTGCACCGCCTTGTACCCCGGCCGTTTCGGGTACCTCACCTCGAGAGCCGACTCGGAGGGGGTGGGCGACGGGGGGCGCGGCTTCGGCGGCGTCGGGTGAACAACCTCCGGTAGGTCCTCGAGCCGACCGTACTTTGCCTCGGCGCGTTCGACGGCGAGCGCGCGGAACGTCTCGGGGTCGGGCATCGTCGGCATGACGAAGACGGCGGCGCGCGAGCCGCCCGCGGTCGGCGCGGGCGATTCCTCCCCGTCCTCCCCGTCCTCCCCGTCCTCCCCATCCTCCCCGTCCTCGGCGGGCCGCGGCTCCTCCGCCCCCGAGGTTTCCTCGACGACGACGGCGGGCGCCTCTTCCTTCTCCGCGTCCACCTCCTTCTTCGACTCGTCGCGCGGCGCGTCCGCGTCGCCGGTATCGTCCGCGTCGTCGGTAGGGTTCGGGTTCGGGTTCAGGGCCGGGGTACCGTCCTCGTCCGTGACTGTCGTCCTCGAAAAATCCCCGTCTGGCGGCAACTCTGTCGACGCCCACGTGCGCGTATCCTCCAACGTCCAACGGTGCGGGCCAAACTCTCCGACGTGCTGGCCGTCCTTAGACCACAGGTGCACCGCGCAGTCGTCTCCCGCCGTGGTGAAGAAGACGCCGATGCCCTCCACCTCCAGCCATCGCGCCGCGTTGACGCACTTCCCGCTCGAGTGCGCCTGCCAGTACCCGAGGAGTTCCACGTCGGACCTTCCAAACGGCGGCTCGTCCTCGCCCGCGCCCGGCGCTCGCGAGTGTATCCCCCGCACCAGGCCGGCGATGTCCCAGAGCCGGCACCGGCCGGTGGAGTCGGCGGTGACCATCCTGGTCGCCCTTTGGTCGGTCGCGACGCACAGCACGCTCTCGCCGTCCCCGTGGCCGGCGTGAAAGTCGCAGAGCAGCGCCCCCGAGCTCGGTATCGCGTTCCACATGCGAACGCGCCCGTCCGCGTGAGACACGCACAACACCACCGGGGTTAACTTGAACTCGCTCAGCGCGTTCATCGAAGTCCGCGGCGGACCGCCGCCCTCGATGAAGTGTACGCACTCCGCCGCGCGGGAAACCGGCAAAGAAGACTCGTTCGCATCCGCTTCGCTCGGCGGCGGCGGGATCAGCTTGTGTCGCTTGCCGCCGTTGTCCACGTTCCACACGATGACGACGCCGTCGAAATCGCCGCTCGCGATGGTGCCCGGGTGGTGCTCCGCGACGCAGAGCACGTCGGCGCCGTGTCCTCGCATCTGCCGCCTCGGCTCCTGCTTTGACGATATTCCGCCCAAATCCTCCCACACGGTGACCAGCCCGTTCCAGCCCGAGGACACCACCCTCTTGCCGTCGCCGCTCTCGTTCACTGCGTGCACGAGGCCCGTGACGTCGTCCATCGTCGGTGTGGTCATCTCCTTCAGCATCACGCCGTTGGCAAAGTTCCAAAGCCGAACGTTCCCGTCCGACGACCCCGTCATCAGACGTCGCTGCGCATGATCGAAACAGGCGCAAGTCAGCCTGTTCCGCCTGTGCGGAGCCATGTCCTCGTCGTCGCCCTCGTCCACCGCCCTGTCCGCGACCATGGGACGGTACGTGTCCGTCAGGCGTTCGTCGTCGTCGGGCCTTCGCGTGCCCTCGGCGCCTTCGAACCTGAACGAGATCTTCCCGGTGAAGACGTCCCACACACGAACCCCCCCGGCTTCGTCACAGCTGACAACCTGATGGAATCGCCGGTTCCAGAGCGCGGCGACGCACCTGCGCTTGTGCCCCGCGTGCGTCTCCGCCAAACGCTTGACGAGGGCGTAGCACTTGGGCGCGGGAGCCCCGGTGACGAGTCGGTTTCGCTTGGAGTCGTATCCTAGCGCTCCGAGCATGTTCGTGGGGTGGTAGCTCTCCTTGTCGTGAATCACCTGAACGCACCGCGCCGATCGAAGGTCCCAGACGTGCATGCGCTTACCCACGTCCAGCGTGACAATCTGATGCACGTCGTCCAGCACGAGGCACTTGAGAATCGGCTCCTCGTGGCCGACGAAGATCTGCTGCGGCTTGGCGCTGAGCGGGTTCCACAGGTTTATCAGCTTATCCTCGCCGCAGCTGACGAGCTTCTTGTACCGAGCCGTCCAGCTCACCGCGTTGACCGACTTGCGATTGTGCCCGTCGTACCGCCGCGTGGGATC
Source organism: Micromonas commoda (assembly GCF_000090985.2). Lineage (NCBI taxonomy): Eukaryota > Viridiplantae > Chlorophyta > Mamiellophyceae > Mamiellales > Mamiellaceae > Micromonas > Micromonas commoda. The sequence continues at coordinate 295,796 of NC_013045.1, read as the reverse complement.
CGCCAGGGGGTATCCCTTGCGTTCGAGGTCGGTGATGCACGCCAGCCCGTCGCCGCCCCCGGAAGCCACGGAGTTTAATTCGCCGACGTGGCTCACCGAGTTGACCCAACCGTCGTGTACCTTCATCCGCCACATCGTCTCAAACCGCACGCGGTCGCCGCCCCCCGCCGCGGCAGCTTCCCCATCGGTCATGTCGATCACCCGCCCGACGGTCACGACGCCCTTATCGTCCCCCACGGCGAAGTAATCGCAGTCCTGATTGTTGACGATTCTCGCGCCGCCCTCCCACGCGGTGGCGCACAGGGGCGCGTCGGGCAAGCCTCCGTACGTGCCCACGCAGACCCATCCCTTTGGGTCGTAGACCTTAACCTTGCGATCGGCGCACGCGATGAGCATGCGCTGCGACGCGGGGAGCTGGGCCGCGTCCACGATGTAGGCCCCCCCGGTCTTGGCCGTCTTGCGATGGGTCATGATTCCACCCTTGGAGTCGTCGTGCGCCCAGACGCGGATGGTGCCGTCTCGCGACGCGGTGGCGTAGGAATCGCCCTTCTGGAAGCGCATGACGGCCGTGCACATGTCCTTGTGCTTGTCCACGGGGGCGCCGACGACGCCTTTGGGGCCGTCTTCGCACAGGACGTACTCGGTTCCGTCCATGGCTTCGCGCGCCTTCTCCCCCGCGATTCCCTCCAGCAGGATGAAGGACGAGAACTCGTCCCAGTCGACGGTGTTGTCCGCGTTGGCGTCGATGCGCGTGAAGAGGTGCCGGAGCTTCGCCTCATCGACCTCAGGGATCACCATCTGAAAGGCGCGGACGAACTCGTCGACGCAGAGGTCGCCGCCCCCGTCGACGTCTGCCTCGTCGAATGCCGCCTTGAGCTTCTGAAACGTCTTGAGGTCGATCACGGAGTCGTCGCTACCGAGGGCCTGCGCGATGTCGACGCCGGCGCGGACTGCCTCGACGCGCTCGCGGACCGCCCGGGCGGCGGACGCGGAGGTCCGGTCCGCGCCTTCGACCTCGTCGGCGCCCATAACTCCTCCCCTTCCGACGAGATTGTGCAGAATCTGCTTTTGGCTTTCCGAGGGAAATGGTGGGAAATGGTGGGAAATGGTTTTGGCAAAATGTGCATCACCAAAAAACGAAACTGACTGTTTCCCGTGTGTCATGAAGCGCCCAATATCGATTACCAGGTGGCAGGCGCGCGCGGCGAAAGACCGAGATTTCGACGTGTTGTCAGAGATCGGATCGTTCAGGCCGAATGTTTCATTACAGAGCTACTGCGACGCGACCTCGACCCGGTAATATGCGGTTGTTTCTCCTCGATAAAGCCTAAGTCTCATAAGTTTCCCAGCCGTCCCGTCCCCCCCAGGGCGACGGCACGGTTCGCCCGGTCATGAACTTACTTGCGGTTCACCTTGTCGAAGGTGGACACACCGATGACCGCGGCGGCGATGGCGCCGAGGACGAGGCCACCCGCCACGACGGAGAGGAGGGTGTTCTTGAGGGAGGGGGTGACGGCAGCCTCGGCGACGAGGGGGTTGGCGAGCGCGGCGGCGGTGCCAACGGTCACGGCGGCGGAGAGCTTCTCGACCTTGGAGCTGTTCGGGGCGGGCGCGGACGGAGGGGGAGAGGGCGGGTCAGAAAAATAATTCCGCGCGTGGCAAACGACCTGCCAACTGGCACGGTTGCGTGGAGGATCGGGGCGCGGTGATCGACGGGCGCGTCCTCGCCGATCGATCTCGCGGAGGCGCATCCACGGACGGCGGGCGCGAGATCGATCCGAGTGATCTTCCGCGGGCGTTCCGCGACGTTTCCGGGGACGCGCCGGAGAGATCGCGCCCGCGGTTCGCCCGCCCGGTCAATCGCCCCTCACCCACAAATCTCTCGGCTAATTCCACGGATCACCAATCGGGGGGGGGCCCTCTAAGAGGCGTTGGCGCGATTCTCACCTGGCGACAGCCTTCACAGACACAGCCTTCACCGCCTGGACACGCTTGACTGTGGTTTCGAGGACGGGAGGGACGGGGAGGTCAGTCGGCCGATCGTCGACGGGCGCGTTTTCTCGCGTCACGACCCCAGGGACTCCAGGGTTTAGACGGTCCGAGGTGCGCGGGTGAAGTTTACAACAAAAATCGCCCGCGGGGGTTGCGCTCGTTCGGGGGACGCACCGGAAAGCGCGGCCTTCTTGGAGGAAAGCTTGCGGGCCACGGTGGGGCGGGCAGCGACGGCGAAGTTGGAGGCGGCGATGGCGGCCATTTTACTCGTTGGGTTGCGTTGAGTTGCGTGGAAGGGTGCAGGAATGATGGGCGCGACGGGCTCGTCCGCAGTTTTATCTCGAATCCGCATCACGGGCTCAGCCAATAGGGGTCAGGGACCAATTTCAGGATGACCAATCAGGAGCCAGTCTCGATCAGTGGTTAACTCGTCGATTCCTCGAGTCAAAAGTACGCGAGGAATTTCTTTTTTGGACGGGTGCCGATACCAGCCAACCGCGCCATGGCTTTTTCGTTTTTCAAACCTTCGCAGACAGTCGCAGACAGTCGCAGACGAGGGGAGCGCTCGGACCAGACCGGGCGGCTCTCACCCCCGGAGGTCATGGCGCAACCGTCGCCTTCGACGGATCAAGCGCGACCGTCCGCCACCGACGGGCCCGATGACCCCGCGCCCTCCACGGCCCTCCAGAAGGAGGCTCCCTCCATACGCCCCATCGGTGCGTCCTCCGTCCATCGCATCTGCTCGGGGCAGGTGGTGCTGGACCTGGCGGGCGCGGTGAAGGAGCTCGTCGAGAACGCGCTCGACGCGGGCGCCACGAACATCGAGGTCCGGCTGCGCGATCACGGACAGGACTCCGTCGAGGTGGTGGACAACGGATGCGGGGTCAAGTCGGACGACCTGGCGATGATGACCAAGAAGTACGCCACGTCCAAGATCCGACGCTTTGAAGACCTGGACGCGTTGGCGTCGTTCGGGTTCAGGGGCGAGGCGCTCTCGTCGCTCTGCGCGCTCAGCGACCTCTCGGTCACCACGCGCACCGCCGACTCCGACGCGGGTACCAGGGTGGAGTACGACGCCGAGGGAAACGTGCGCACCCGCGGCGTCGTCGCGCGCGCGGTGGGCACCACGGTGACTGTACAAAACGTCTTCGCCAGACTGCCCGTCCGACGCAAAGAGCTCGCGCGGAACGTCAAGCGGGAGTACGGGAAGCTCCTTAACATCCTACAGGCGTACGCGCTGATCAACCCGGAGACGAGGATCGTGTGCTCGCACCAGGGCAAGGGCAAAAACGCGCCTCGACAGACGGTGCTCAACACGCAGGGCGGCGGGTCGCTTCGCGCAGCCGTCGCCACGGTGTTTGGCCACAAGACGTCGAGCGCGATGCTGGAGGTGCGCGAGGACCTGGGCGAGGGATGCGGCGCGAGAATCGACGGGATGGTGTCCAAAGCCGCGCCCGGGTGCGGCAGAGGCGCCGGCGACAGGCAGTTTTTCTTCGTCAACGGTCGGCCGGTGGACCTCCCAAAAGCCGCCCGGGTGTGTAACGAGACGTACCGGCAGTACAATCAGACGACGTCGGGGACGCCGTTCCCGTGCGTCGTGCTCGACTTTCGGCTCCCCACGGACGCGTACGACGTCAACGTCACGCCGGATAAGCGCAAGGTTCTGTTGCACGGCGAGTCGAAAGTGTTGGCGGGTTTGAGAGGCGCGCTGGAAAAGATTTGGTCCCCGACCGCGTACACGTACGCGGTGGCGGCGGCGGGAGCCGCGGACGGATCGGAGACGACGCGTGTACGAGTGCACGACGCGATTGGAGCCGCCCGGGATGTTATCGCGGGCGGACCGAGCGCGGCGACCCCGGCGCTTCCACCGGCGAGCGCGGTGGGGGTGAAGCGGGAGAGGGAGGAGGACGACGACGCGACAGTCGTCGCGCCGTCGGTTGACGTCAAGCGGGAGCCCGCGGAGGACCGAGTGCCGCGGGGTACGTCCGCGGCTGCGAGCGCGTGGGAGTCCTTCGGGATGAACGCGCCGCGCCACAACACGGCGAACGACGCGACGACGACGGCGAACGATCGTGTGTCGAACGATCCGCGGCCGATCCACGAACGATACCAACCCCGCACTCGCGAGGGCGCGACGCAAAGAGGGTTGGCTTCGTTTGGCTTTACCCGCGAGTTGGACGGGGTTGGTATCGGCGGCGGTTGGAGGTTCCGCGCGCGACGGGTGGCGAACGGCGGCGAACGCGACGGCGAACGCGACGACGACGACGACGAGGAGGAGGAGGAGGAGGAGGAGGAGGATGATCCGAACGATGGGGATTATCTCGCGGGGGGTTCGCCGGGGGGTGTGCCGGAGGACGACGGCGAGGAGGAGGAGGAGGAGGAGGAGGAGGGGGAGGGTGATGGGGCTAACCGGGACGTCCCGGCGCGGGTCGATCGGGACGCGTTCGTGAAACCGGAGCCCGTCGACGACGCCGTGGACTTTGACTTTCCAACCTCGGGCGCCGCGCGGGCGCCCCTCGTCCATCACGGCGCGCCGCTCGCCTTCTCCCTCGCCGCGCTGCGAGAGCGCCGCGACGCGGTTAGGAACAACCGACGGGGAAGCCGGCCGGCCGTTACGACCGTTACGACCGTCGGGAAGGGGGACGGGAAAGGTGGGGCGGACGCGCCGGACGTTTCCGTGCACGGTTCGTCAAAGTACGCGGCCGCGTCGTTCGGCGTCGAGCCGGGGCCCGCGCGCGAGATTGTCGCGGACGAGGACGACGAGTCACCGGGCGGCGACTCACCGGGAGGCGCGCGTGAAGCGTCGACGGGAAGGGACGCGCGGCGCGTCGGTGAACGATCGAGCGACGGCGGTGAAGGCGAGGAGGGTGGCCTGGGCCCCGCGCTGAACGAGGGGGGCGACGAGGTTGCCACCGGCGAGCTCGAGCGGGTGTTTCGCCGCGAGGACTTTCGCGACATGAGAGTCGTCGGTCAGTTCAACCTCGGTTTCATCCTCTGCACCCTGGGCGACGACCTCTTCATCGTCGATCAGCACGCGTCCGACGAGATCTACAACTTCGAACGGCTCCAGCGCACCACGACGTTGAACCGGCAGCCGCTCTTGGTCCCCAAAAAGCTGGAGCTGACCGCCGCGGAGACGCAGACGGTGCACAGAAACATGCCCACGTTTCTCGCCAACGGCTTTGGATTTTGCGAAGTCGACCAGCCGCCGCCGACGGTTCGCAGCCTCGCGCTCAACTCCGTGCCCTTCAGCAAGGGCATCACCTTCGGCGCCGACGACGTGCACGAGCTGATCGGCATGCTGGATCAGGGCGAGTACGCGTTGCCCGCCAGGTCGCAGCTCACGGTGGGACTCTCGCGGCAATCGACCGGCACCCCCGGGTCCGGCTTGTCGGTGTCCGAGATTGTCCGGCCGTCCAGGGTCCGCGCCATGCTCGCCATGCGCGCGTGCCGCTCGAGCATCATGATCGGGAAGGCGCTCGACGCGAAGACGATGCGAAGGGTGCTGGATAACCTGAGCGACCTGCAGGCGCCGTGGAACTGTCCCCACGGGAGGCCGACCATGCGACACCTCGCGGATCTGCGGAAGCTGCGAAAGTGGAGCCGGGACGGCGCGGGAGGCGACGGCGGCGGCTGGCGTCGAGGGTTTGGCAACGCGCGTAAGAAGGTCAAGGGCGGCATCGGCGGGTGGTAGGTTAAACGCGGACGAAGGTAACTTTTTCTCGTCGAACATACATTAAACGATTCATTCGCGTGATGAATCGATCATCGATAAACCACATTCAACGGCGCTTTGACGGTTCCCATCGCTCTCGACTCGCCTCGCGCGATCGACTCGCCTCGCGAGATGGGAAAAACCGTCCGCCGCCTCCTCATCTGCTGGGCCGCGTCCCCCCGACGCTTCCCATCTCGATCTCCGACTGCCGATCGTCCCCGTCGGCGGCGTCGCGCGCCGCGGAGTCGTCGAGGCTGTGGTAGTTGCGTTGACCCCGCCGACCCCGACCCGCGGTGCCCCGGTCGCCGCCGCCCGACCCCCCGCGCGCGTTCACGTCCCCGCACGCGCCCTGCCGCCACGTCAGACCCGCGGCGAACCCCACGACGAAGAACGCGCCGAGGAAGACGCCGAATATCCACGTCTCGTCCATCGTCTTGATTCGTCCGTCGTCCCGACCATCCGTCGCCGCCGCGGAACCGAGCCCCGCCGCGGCGCCCGCGCTCCAGTCGACAAACCGGGGGTCCGCCGGGCCCGTGAACAGTTTCGAGGGGAACTGGGGACACGCGCGCTCGGTGAGCACGAGGCCCCCGCCGTTCAGGCCGTCGGCGCTGTTCTCGGTGACGACGAAGGAGCCGCCGCACGTGGGCGAGTACCCTCGGGAGCGCACGGTGGGCGTGAGCACGAAATCCGCGGTGAACGCGTCGGCGTCGGCGGTGATCATCACGAAGCCGCGTCGGCCCGTCTGCGCGTGACGCAGCGTCCCCGGGTTGGCCTCGAGGTGCCCGCGGTCGATGAGCTCGCTCGGGCACCACGCGAACGACTGCTCGAACGCGCCCGGGGGGGACACCGACGGGGCGTCAAACTCCACGGCGCCCACCGAATTAACCAACGATGAGGGGTCTCTCGCGCCCGCCGCCCACGAACCTTCCGCGCCCCAGTGCGTCTCGTCCGCGGCGATGACCCCGGCCCAGGAATCGTGCGAGTCACCGCCGATGATGACGGCGCGGTTGGCGTTGGGCACGAGCGCTTTGAGCAGCCGTTTTCGCTCCGCTACGTACCCGTGCCAGTCGTCAAAGTTCCAATTCAACCGGTACCGACCCGCGGCGAGCAAAGCCCTCGCCGCGGACACGGGCACCGCCCTCCCGCCGTCGCCGAAGGACTCGGCGTTTGGTGGCGCGGTGCCGGTCCAGTCGGTCCACGCCTCCAGCGCCGCGCGCCAACTTTCGTGCCCCGTCGGCGGCGGCGCCCCGTCCCCGTCCAACGCATCCGCCGCCTTTTCCACGTCTGGGCTCATCATGTCCATCACGGGCGAAGCCTGCGCGACGATCTGCCACGCCACCCCCGACGCCGCGCTGCTCGTCACCTCGTCCACGAGCCACGCGAGCTGGGCGGGACCCGCCATCTGCTCGTTCTCCTCGCTCCTGTACGCGTCCAGGCCCGTCTTCACGTCGCGGATTCGACGCTCCAAAGCGCTACCCGGCCACGACGCGGGCGCTTTCGTGTCGGACGCGGCGATTTCCGCCGTGAGGTTCGCCCAGACGTTGCCGCTGGGGTTGGCGTTCGGGTCCGTGCGCGCCGTGAGCCTCGTCTCGAGCACGTGGAACGACGCGACGTCACCGAAGTGCACCGTGCGGTTGTAGTAGTAAGAGTCGGAATCGGAAGAATCGTCCTCGCCGTTGGATCCGCCGGGCTCGCGGGTGGGCAGCCACTCGTGGTACGCGCGGATCGCCGCCCTCGCCCGCGTCTTAAAGTCCCCCTCCCACGCCTGGTGATCCTCCGCCCCGTTCATCCACGGGTTGTTCGCGATCTCGTGGTCGTCCCACATCGCGACCACGGGCGCGGACGCGTGCAGCCGCTGTAAACCCGGGTCGCTCCGGTACAGCCGGTGCCTTCGCCGGTAATCGTCGAGCGTCACCGTCTCCGTGCTCGGGTCCAGCGAGCGCCACCGCTCGGGCACGGACTCGTCCGCGTTCGGGTAGTGCGTCTGCCCGTACTCGTAGTAGTAGTCGCCGAGGTGGAACCACACGTGGAGCCGGCGCGAGTCCTCGGCTATCGAATTGAGTTCGTCTACGCCGCCCCATCCCCGCGCCGCGGCGTCGTAGGCGTGGAAGTACCCCCAGCCCCAGTTGGCGCACGAGAACACCGCGGCGCGCACGGGGCCGTGGTCTCGCGGGTACGCCACGCCCTTGGGCGGGGGAAGCTCGAACGTTCCGGTCTCGCTTCGTCGCTCTCGCGTCATCGGCGGAAAATCGGACGGCTTCGTTTTCGACCCCCCCCGCGTGTCGACGACGTCGAAGGCGTACCAGTACCGCACGCCGTGGGACAGGCCGGTGACGTCCACCTTCACGGTCCAGTCCCGCTCCGCCCTCGCGGTCGCGATGCCGGCTCTGGCCACCTTGGACGAGTCGGACCAGCCGAAGACGGTGGAGCCCGGGGCCATCGGGACGCGCGACCCCTCCACGACGGGCCTGGCGTCGGGGTCCACCGCGGCGGACGTGGGCGGCGTCGTGGCGACCCTCCATCGCACGTCGAAGGATACGTTCGGGTCCGGGTCCGTCTCCCCGGGGTCGCGTCCCGTGGGCGTGACGCGGGTCCAGATGACCACCGAATCGTGCGTGGGGTCCCCCGAGGCGACGCCGTGCACGAAAGCCCCGTGCACAGCCTCGGCGCGCGCGCCGGACGCGAACGCGGTGGCGAGGAGCGCGATCGTCGCGAGGGGCGCGATCATCGCGGGGTGTCGCGGCCGGCCCGGGTGAGGATCGTGCGGGTGCGAGGACGGGTGAAACCCGCTGGGGGGTTCGCCCTGCGTCGCGCCTTGGGTCGGTGCGATCCAAACTGTGGGAAAGAAAACGCGTCGCTCAGCCAATAACAACACCCAAGTGCGGCGAAATCGAACGGCGGTTCCCGGGTTCGCGCGCTCGGATGATTGCCGTGATAATGTCGGATGATTGCCGTGATAATGTCGTGTCAGCTCCCGCCACGTTTCTGTTGGTCCTCCGTTGGCATTCTCCGCTCGATCGAACACAACCGTTCGCGCCAGTCACCGCCGGCCGAACACACGCGCCCCGTCGAGGACTTCACACAGTTCCTCCGCACCACCGCGCTACCTCTATCCCGCCGAACCCCGCCCCGAACGGTCGCCATGGCCAAGGAGAAGAAGGAGAAGAAGGAGAAAAAGGAGAAGAAGGAGAAGAAGGAGAAGAAGGAGAAGCGCCCCGCCGAGGACGACGCCGAGGACGAGCCCGACGCCAAGAAGACCAAGGAGGTGCGAACCGACGTCTTCAATCACCGTCCACGATCGGTTCCGGTCGCGTTCATCCTTCGCACAGCGCGTCACCCGCTCGGGGGGCGCGCGCCGCGATGCACTTTTTCCCATCATCACCGCCGCCGCCGCTCGCCTCTCGGGATTCCCGCCGCCTTTTTCGCCCTCCGTCCCGTGCCGAGCGCCGACGCCGACGCTGACGCTCGCCCGACCCGTTCCGATCGATTCGCAGGAGGAGCCCGAGGTCGAAGAGGCTAACGACGACGACGAGGACGATGGGGTGAGTCCAACCGCGAACCCCGGTTCCGCCGGAGCGCCCCCAATTCATCAACCCTCTCCGTCCCGGAGCGAGCTCCCGAACCAACTTTTGGCATTTCGCCAACCAACCAACCCCGGGGGCGCTGACCTCCCGACCGGATCCCCCCCGTGATCCAACACCGCCCCACGCCTGACCTCACGTCTGACCCCGCCCCCCCGTCCCTCCACCCACCCCTTCCCCACTCGCAGTTCAAGGTTCACAAGAAGTCCGCCGCCGACGCCAACCCCCTGTCCAAGACATACGAAGACATCACCTTAAACTGCCGCGACTGCAACGCCGAATTCGTCTTCACCGCCGGCGAGCAGGAGTTCTACAACTCCAAGGGATGGGAGAACCAGCCCACCCGCTGCACCGAGTGCAAGAACGCCAAGAAGGCCCGCTTCGGCGAGGGTCCTTCCTCGGGCAAACCCGTGTGCTACGCGTACCAGCGCGGCGAGTGCACCAGGGGCGACGCGTGTCGCTTCGCGCACGAGGAGGGCGGCGGCGGCGACAGCCGCCCGCCCTCCCGCGGCGCCCCTATCTGCTACGCCTTCCAGCGCGGAGAGTGCGACCGCGGCGACTCGTGCAGGTTCAGCCACGACGCCAACGCGTCCACCCCGCAGAAGTCCTCCGCGCCGTGCTACGCGTTCCAGAAGGGCGAGTGCACCAGGGGCGACGCCTGCCGGTTCTCGCACGACCCCAACGCCGAGGCGCCCCAGCGCTCGTCCGCGCCGTGCTACGCCTTCCAGAGGGGAGAGTGCGATCGCGGCGACGCCTGCAGGTTCTCGCACGAGCAGTGATCATCCCCGCGCGGTGAAGGCGGAGGACGAGGAGGAGGAGGAGGAGGAGGAGGAGGAGAGGGACGGTGATCGTTTGTCTAGCGCGTCGCGTCTAGCCGTCGGCGCAGCCGCGTAACCGCGTCAGCCTGCGTCGCGTGGACCCCGCGACGTCTCACTGCTTTGAATGCACCGAAAACACCATCTTCTGAGAAGACTCGCGCGTGAGAGGGACGAGACTTTCGTCGACCGCCCCGCGAATGACCCACGAACGCGCGAAGAGCGTCGACTGTAGCGGTGCGGAAAAGCACGAGACGGAGCCCAGCCTGGTGACTCTGTGCTGCCAAATATTTGAAAGCTGACATCATCGGTGACCGCACAACCGCCCGCGATGGCCGCGGCTGCGATGCCCGAGCTGGGCGAGTCCCTCGACCCGTGGACCGAGGATGACCCGGAGAATTTCGACCTCGACGGTTTCGCCGCGGAGTTCTACGGCGACGCCTCCGAGCGGCGCATGCGGCATCTGCGCGACCAGCTCTCGTCGCTGCGCGATCTCGCCGAGTCCGAGCAGAGGCAGAACGTCTTCGCGCACTACGAGTCGTTCATCCGGGTCAGCCGCGAGATCTCCAGGCTTCAGGGGCAAGTTGGCAAGCTGCGCGAGATGGTGCAGGTCCCGTCGGACGTGGTCGAGACCCTCGTGGCGGACGCGAGATCTCATCAGGACGACGCCCACGAGGACGAGGACGAGGCGTCGGCGACTCTGAGGCGCGCGGAAGAGCGCGCGGTCGCTTCGGCGCGCGCGGTGACCGACGGAGGGGTCGACGGCACCCTCGGCACCCTCGGCGGTCGCCGCCGCGCCGACGATCTCGTCGGCGACGACGGCGTCGCGACGGGAGACGCCAGGCGGGCGGCCAAACTGCGAGACCAACTGGAAGAGTCGCTCTCGGGCCGCGAGGTCTTCGCCGCGCTGGAGGCGATCGAGGAGGGGACGAGGCTGCTTCGGTCGATGCGAGACGACGTCGCGGCGCGAGGGGGCGGGCGGCGCGGGAAGACGTCGAGAACGTTCGGGGGGGACGAAGATGCGAAGAGGGGGGCGCCGGAAGGAAGACGCCCGGATCGCGTCGCGAGCGTTTCCACCGTCGATCGGACCCCGGAGGAGCCGAGGTCGGGTTCCCCCTCGCTCGGGGAGACGCGCGCGAACCCGCTCTTCGCGGCGACGCGTCACCGGGCGGCGACGGCACCCTCGGCACCCTCGGCACCCGGTGACGATTCGAACGACGATTCGAAGGGCGACACAGCTGGCGCCGAGCCGGCTGCGATTCAAAATTTGGCGAGGGCGCTGGCGGAGTCCAGGCGGACCGCGTTGGACGCCCTGATGGACACCCTGGTCGACCCGCACGAGACCAAGGCGCGGCGAGACGCCGCCGCGGACTCGCTCCGACGCGCGGGGGCTTCGGCGGCGGCGGCGCGGCGCGTCGCCGACGCCGAACTCGCGACGGCGAGATCGGAGACGAAGCGACTCGCCGAGACGGAGAAAGGCGCCGGCTTCGCGTTGGAGGCGTGCGAGGCGACGTTCCGGGCGCTGCGCGTCGCGTTCGTTCACGTGGACGATGTCGAGGGTGCCGAGGGTGGTGCCGAGGGTGCCGAGGGTGGTGCCGAGTGGGGTGCCGAGGGGGGTGCCGAGGGTGCCGCGTTCATCGCGGAGCGGGTCCGCGACGAGACCTCGCGGCTCTTGCACCTCGTCGCCGAGCGGTCGCTGGGTCGGTGGGAGAGGGCGGCGAGTCTTTCGGAGGCGTGCGCGGCCGTGTTGGCGTGCGTCCGCCACGTCGACGCGTTCGTCGCCGACGCGTCATCATCGCGGCGACGTGGCGGCACCTCAATCGCGGAGGGCCTTCTCGACGCGGTGCAGGCGCACCCCGGGATCAACGGCGCGATGAAACGCGTCTTAGACGCCGCGACGGAGGCGTTCATCGCGGACGACGGAGAGACGGACGGGGTGGGGAGCAGCGGGGGTTGGATCGACGCGGGCGAGAGGTGGCTGGAGACGCACGCGTGGGAGGACCTCAGGACGCTGTGCGAGCTGGGCGTCGCGGACTGAGGCTCGGCGGCTTTACTCTCACCGGATTTGGATTTCAACTCTTCAAAAGAATGGTTCGCGGGCTCAATTAGGCGCGTTCTGATCAACCTTGAGCACCGCCATGAAAGCCTCCTGCGGCACCTCAACCTTCCCGAACTGCTTCATCCGCTTCTTACCAGCCGCCTGCTTCTTCAGCAGCTTCTTCTTGCGCGAGATGTCTCCTCCGTAGCACTTGGCCAGGACATCCTTACGCATGGCGCTGATTGACGTCGACGCGATGATCTTGGCGCCGATGGCCGCCTGGATGGGGATCCGGAACATCTGCCGCGGGATCAGCTCCTTCAGCTTGTCCACCAACCCGCGGCCCATGGCGTACGCCTTATCCTTGTGCACGATGCACGCGAGCGGCTCCGCGGGCTCGCCGTTGATCATCACGTCCAGCCGGACCATGTCGTTTTTCCTGTACTCGAGAAACGAATACTCCATGGACGCGTATCCCTTGCTCCTGGACTTCAACTCGTCGAAGAAATCCGTCACAACCTCGCCGAGCGGGATCTCGTACTTCAAACACGTTCGCCCCTCGGACAGGTAGGTCATGTCGATGAACTCGCCCCTCCGCTGCGTGGACAGCTCCATCAGGGACCCGACGTAGTCCGCGGGGGTGATGAGCTCCAAATTAACGTACGGTTCCTCGATCCGGTCCCTTTTTCCCGCATCCGGAAGACTCGCGGGGTTGGCGCAGTCCACGCACGTCTGCTCCGCGTCGTTCATGTACACCTTGTACACCACGCTGGGGGCGGTGGTGATGAGGTCGAGGTTATACTCGCGCTCCAATCGCTCCTGCACGATTTCCATGTGCAGCAAACCGAGGAAACCGCAGCGAAAGCCGAATCCCATCGCGGAGGATTGCTCCGGCTCGTAGCACAGCGCCGCGTCGTTGATCTGCAGCTTACCCAGCGCCTCGCGCAGATCGTCGTACCTGTCGCTGTCCGTGGGGAACAGCCCGCAGTACACCATGGGCGTCGCCTCGGCGTACCCCTCCAGGGGTTCCTTTGCCGGTTTTTTGGCGCTGGTGATGGTGTCGCCCACGCGCGCATCCGCGACGGATTTGATGTTACCGATGAAGTACCCAACCTCCCCCGCGCTCAGCGTGGTGACCGGCACCTTGTTCGGCCGCATGATCCCCACCTCGTCCACCGTCGCCGGGGCCCCGGTGTTCATGAGCTTGACCTGGTCGCCCACGCTGATGGTGCCGTCGACGACTCTAAACACGCACACCACCCCGCGGTAAGAGTCAAAGTACGAATCGAATATCAACGCCCTCAGGGGTTGGTCCGCGGTGTCCGGCGGCGGCGGCACGAGCTCCACGATCTGCTCCAGGATGTCCTCCATCCCTATGTTGGCCTTGGCGGAGGCCTGCACGGCTTGCGAGGTGTCCAGACCCAGCACGTCCTCAATCTCTCGGCACACGCGCTCCGGTTCCGCGCCCGGAAGGTCGATCTTGTTCAACACCGGGATGATCTCGAGGTCGTTCTCGAGGGCGAGGTAGACGTTCGCGACCGTCTGCGCCTCCACCCCTTGGCTCGCGTCCACGACGAGCAGCGCCCCCTCGCACGCGGCTAAGCTCCTCGACACCTCGTACGAAAAGTCGACGTGACCCGGGGTGTCGATGAGGTTCAACACGTACGTCTCGCCGTTCCGCGCGGTGTAGTTCATGCGCGCGGAGTTGAGCTTGATGGTGATGCCGCGCTCGCGCTCGATGTCCATGGAGTCGAGCAGCTGCGCCTCCATGTCCCTGTCCGCGACGGTGCCGGTCCGGCTGATGAGGGTATCGGCGAGCGTCGACTTGCCGTGGTCGATGTGCGCGATGATGGAGAAGTTGCGGATGTTCTTGGCCGGCACCTGGAGCACCGCGTTCGGGTCGATCTTGACCCTCTCACCCTTTCTCTTGGGCACCACCGGCGTGTCCGCCGCGCGGACCCGCACGGCGCGCCTCCCGGAGAGTCGCGGGCGACGCGTGGGAAAGAATCTCGCCGACGCGTCGCCGCCACCGCCGTCGCGGGCGAGGGCGCGCGCGCGCGCGGCTCCGAGCGTCGCGCCGCGCGCCGCGGAGGGCGCGATGCCCGACATCGCCCTCGGGAGGTTCGCTCTGAACCCGACGACCGGAGAGCCGGCACGAACCGTCTACCCGCGCCGAGCGCTGTGTCCGTCCAGCAGCGAGCGCCCCCGGACGTGTCACCGTGGCCTCTGGTTCTGGACTCGAGCGAGCGAGCATTATCCTGTGGGATTGTCCGACCGCTTCCACCGCGTGGCTCGAGTCGTAGACGGCGAGATTCCGTTTTTCCCGTATACACAAATCGGTCGGTTGACCAAACGGCAACCCGATCGGAGTCTGAGGCTCGCTCAGCTCGGTTCGAAAGCCCGCTGACTGGACGCCGAGGGCGCGCCACTTCCGCGGACGCGTCTCCACGAGCGTCGGGAAGCCGCGAAGGAAAAGCGGCGATGGCGACGTGCGCACACGCGATGCCGACGACGACGACGACGGCGCGCGTGAACCTCGTCTCGAACGCGCGCGCGCGTGGGGTCCGCGCCCGACTCGGCATTGTTACCGGGGCGCGAATCCCTAGCGCGAGACACCCCGCGGGGGTGCCCGGGCGTCGGCTCGGAACCCTCGTCGTGGCCCGGTCCAGGGACGACGGCGGGAGCGGGGGCGGGTCGTGGGGCAAGTTCCTCACCGGTTTCCTCGTCGGCGGCGCCGTCTTTGGCGTCGCGGGCGTGCTCTTCGCGCCGCAGATCTCCAAAACCTTCCTCAAGGGAAAAGGCGAGGTGGGCAAGTTCCTCTACGACGACTGGACCGAGGACGAGGAGGAGGACTCGCTGGAGAAGACGCGACAGAATCTGAACGACAAGATCGCGCAGCTCAACGCGGCGATCGACAACTTCTCCACCGAGGCCGATCGCGGTTTGAGCGACAAGATCACCAAGCTGAACAGCGACATGGAGGTCATGGAGAAGGATCTGTCTGGCAAGGAGGAGCGCAAGGAGGAGCCCAAGCCCGCGGAGTCGCGCTGATACCCTCGTCGGGCGCCTTATGAGACGGTTCCTAATGTAACAACACACACAGGCACACAGAAACATTGATTTCATCTTCGTAGCACGAACGACGCCTTCGAACTGACCCTCCGACGGAAAACTCGTCGCCGAAAGCGATCGCGTTTGTCTCATCCCCTCTTCGCCTTTTGCGGAGGCGCGCTCAGCGCGTTGGACACCAGAAAGCTGATGGGCACGATGTACATCCAGTTCTTCTCCCAGAACGTCTTCTCCTTGACGGGCTTCTTCCCCTTCTCCCTCGGCTCCCCGCTCTCCTTCCGCCGCCGGTGCTCCTCCTGCCGTTGCTTCGTCGCCGGACCTCCGTGACCGCGAAGATCCGTCGGAGCGTCCGGGTCGAGCGCGGGCGCGAGCTTGTAGAACCTCACCTGCGCCGTGGACCTGAACGCGATGGACCCTTGCGAAGCGGCGCCCGCCAGCTTGGGCGGCAAGCCAGCGGACTGCTCCGGGTCGATCACGCAGTCGCCCCCCGCGGTGGAGTAATCCACGCCGATCACTCCGCCGCGCTCGTCCGTGTGCAGCGCGAACGTCTCCGCCAAACCCGCGTCCGCCAGGCACCGGGCCGGGAGGTACGCCATCGTGTACTCCCCATCCACCGGGTGCAGCACGTTGGAGTGGACGCGGACGCGGTAGACGAGGTCGGCGGCGACGAGCGCGTCGAATTTTTCGGCGAAGTTTTCGTCGATTGGATCGCGCGTCAGCCGCAGGTGCGAGAGTCGAACGGAGACGCCGTCGGGGGCGGTGTGCGCTCGCGCGGAGAAGACCCCGCACGGCGTAAAGTCCGCGGCGGACGCGTCGCCCGGTCCGACCACGAGCGAGTGCTCCAGGACGAAGGAGACCTCCTCGTACGCGCCGCGCTTGCCCCCGTCGGTCTTGGCCGTGGCGACGGTGCCCTTGGCGGCGACGGCGGGGTCCGCGGCGGGCTTCGCTCGCGCGGCGGGGGGCTCGAAGTCGTCGTCGGCGGCGGCCGCGCGCGCGACGCCGACGAACCCGGAGGTGGCCAGCAGCGCGAGGAGGAGCAGCGCCCGGGCGTCGGTCCTGCTCAGATCGATCGACGAGGGATCTGGGGTCAGCGATGAGGGGGGGATTCGGATCTCGGTTCGGGGCGAGCGTCGACGGGTGGCGCGGGGTGAGGCGAGGATCCGAACGAGCGGCGGCGCGCGCGATCGAGGTCGACGCGCGATGCGGGTTACGGGTCGGAGGCGCACCTCATGACGGTTTTCGCTCGTTTCGCGTCGCGCAAGAGTGGAGCAGGATCGGTGAGGCGAGCCCAGCAAAAGGGACAACGGGAAAAGCCCCACGGACCCGTCACGGACTCGTCACAAATGAGGAGGGTCTTGGTTCACCTCTGCGCGCGCGGGATAGGGCGAGCCATGTCGACGGCGGCGCGTCCGGTCGCCTCGGCGGCGGCGCATCGCGCGTCCCCGCGCGGGGTCGCGCTAGCCGCCGCCGCCCGCCCGCGCGCGGCGCGCGTCTTCCCCGCGTGTCGAGAGACGCGGCGAGCGTCGGGAGGCGTCGGCTCGGGCGTCGTCGCCCCGACACGCGCCGCGGCCGAGCCGGCGACGCTCGAGACGGCGGACGACGACGACGACGACGACGACGAACACGACGACGAACACGACGACGAGGCGTTCTCCTCGTACGGCGACGGGGACACCATCGTGGCCATAGCGACCCCCGTCGTGCCCAACGCGGGCGGCGTCGCGATAATCCGCCTCTCCGGACCTCGAGCCGTGGAGGCGGCCCGGGCCGTGTTCCGACCCGCATCCCGCGCCGCGCGCGCCGCCGCGCGCGAGGGCGCGCCCCCGTCGTCCCACACGGCGCTCTACGGCGTCGTCGTCGACCCGACCTCCGTCCCAAACGGCTCGCGGCGCGTCAACGACGAGGACGTCGACGCGGACGCTCTGGACGTCGTCGACGAGGTGCTCGTGCTCCCGATGCTTCGCCCTCGGTCGTACACCGCGGAGGACGTCGTGGAGATTCACTGCCACGGCGGCAGCGTCTGCGTCCAGCGCGTGCTCTCGCTGCTCACGAGGCGCGATCTCCTCGATCCGTCCGGCGACACAGCCGGCGGCGTCCGACTCGCCAGGCCCGGCGAGTTCACCCTCCGAGCCTTTCTCAACGGAAGACTGGACCTGACGCAGGCGGAGGCGGTGCATTCGCTCGTCGCGGCGAGGACGGAACGCGCCGCGGACGGCGCGCTCGCCGCGTTGCGCGGCGGCCTCGCGTCCCCCGTGCGGGACGCGCGCGCGCGATGCGTCGACCTGCTCGCCGAGCTCGAGGCGCGGCTCGATTTCGAGGATGAGTTGACGCCGCTCGACTCGGACGCCATCGCCGCCGAGGTTGCCGCCGTTCGCGCCGACGTGGCAAAGGTGCTGGCGACGGCGAGGAGGGGCAAGCTGCTGGACACCGGCGTGACCGTCGCAATCGTGGGCAAACCCAACGCGGGAAAGAGCTCGCTGCTGAACGCGTGGTCGAGGAGCGAACGCGCCATCGTGACGCCAATCGCGGGGACGACACGGGACGTGGTCGAGGCGCGGGTGGAATGCGCGGGGCTTCCGGTGACGTTGCTCGACACCGCGGGGATCCGCAGAGGAGCGGGCGTCGACGAGGTGGAGGCGATCGGGGTTAAACGGAGCGTGGCGGCGGCGGCGGGGGCGGACGCAGTCATCGTGGTGGTGGACGCGACGGAGGGGTGGACCGCCGCGGACGACGACGCGTGCGCGGGGATTTTAAACCGGAAACGGGGCGAGGGCATCGTCGGGGAGGCCGACGAGGGCGAATCGGCGGTGGGCGTTCGAGCCGGCGGCGGGGACGCAGCCGGCGGCGGGGGGGACGAGTGGGCCAACGCCAAGGCTCGTCTGCACAAAGTTCGCGGAACCCGGGGGCTAGACGGATCGTCGAATGGGGCGGATGGCGACGACGACGCGACCCGTCGCGACGGCGGCGCGACGGCGATACTCGCAGTGAACAAGACGGACGCGATCGCGGCGGACGTGGCACTGGACGCCATCGTGCCCGTGGAAGTTTCTGGAAAGTTCGCCGCCGTCGTTCGCGTATCCGCCGTCACGGGCGCGGGTCTCGAAGAGTTGGAGCGCGAGTTGGGGAGGATCGTGGAGGGCGGGTCGGTGGACGCGGAGGGTGGGGCGTGGAGCGCGAATCAGCGGCAGGCGGAGGCGCTCGAGCAGGCGCTCGGCGCGCTCGAGCGTCTCGAGGCGATCGTGGTTGACGGAAACCTGCCGGTGGACTTCTGGACCATCGACCTGAGGGAGGCGGCGATGGCGCTTGGGGCGGTGACGGGGGAAGACGTGAGCGAGGACGTGCTCGACGTCGTCTTTACCAAATTCTGCATCGGGAAGTGAGAGTGAACGGCGACGCTTACGATAAGAGCAGTCCTTGTTTTACAAGATGTCACTCACGTGCATTTAACCTCCGTCGGGTGGACTGATTTTCCGTCCCTCATCACGCGAGCCTCAGCTGTCGCGACACGGCCGCCGCCATGTCCATGCACGACATCACCCCGCCGTCCATCCTCTGAAAGTCGATCATGTACCGATCGTCCTTCATCTTGTAAACCTGAATCTCGAACTTCACCTGCATCTCCTTCCGCTCCGGCGCGACCCCCGTCATTCCTCCCCCGTCTCCGCCGCCGTCGCCCTCGCCCGTGTCCATCTCGTGGTCGCCGCCGCCGATGCTGACGTCCACCCCCGCGCTCGACGCGGCGGCGGCGGCAATCTTGCACAGGCACTTGAGGTTGTACGGCCCGAGCTTCTTCCACTGGACGTTCATGTCGCGCAGGACGCGGAAGATCTCGGCCATCACCTCCGCCGGCGCCATCGTCGTGGTGCTCCCCAGCATCCACCGCTGCTCGGCGACGAGGCGTTGCTGCATCAGGTGCGCCTGCACCTGGCTCGGTCGCCTCGGGCCCACGGCGGCGCCCTTGCCGCCGGCGCCCTGCAGCGCCGCGTCCACGCCCACCTGCAGCTCGCCAGCCTCGAACTCGGCGCCCAGGTACCCGCCGAACAGGTTCCGCCTGTTGTCCAGCAGAAGGAAATACGCCACCGTCGCCTTGTTGCGGAGTTGATGACGCAACGCGTCGACGACGTGTTCACGTTCAAACCCGAGGTTGACCACCATCTCCAGAGTCTCGGCGTCGACGTTCGTGGCCTGCGCCAGGGTGTCCGGCGGGGGCACGACGAGGTACCGCGGGAGGTGCACGACGTACCACGGGTGCGTGCGAATCTCCGATATCGTGATTCGCTTGAGCGGGTCCACGAGCAGCATCCGCGCGATGAGATCGCGCGCACCCGGGGACAGGTGCGAGGGGAGGTTGTATATGCCCCCCTTGATCTTCTTGAACAGATTCGGGATGGACTCGTCGTCGAAGGGGAGGGAGCCGCACAGGAGCGCGTACAGGATCACCCCGCAGGACCACACGTCAACCTCCGGACCGCTGTAGAGCTTGCCGGATATAACCTCCGGCGCGGCGTAATTCGGCGAGCCGCACGAAGTCTTCAGAAAGTGCCCGTCCCTCATCACGTTGCTCAGGCCAAAGTCCGCGATCTTCACGTTGGACTTGGAGTCCAACAGGAGGTTCTCGGGCTTGAGATCGCGGTGGACCACCATGTTGCGGTGGCAGTACTCGACGCCGGAGACGATCTGTTGGAAAAAGTGTCGAGCCTCGTTTTCGCCGAGACGACCCTTCTCCACGATGTAGTCGAAGAGCTCGCCGCTCTTGACGTACTCCATGACGACGTAGATGTCGTGCGGGGTCTCGAGGACCTCATACAGGCGGATGATGTGCGGGTGCATGAACAGCCTCAGGATCTTAATCTCCCTGCGAACCTTCTCCTCCATGTCGATGGCCTTGATCTTCTTGCGGTTTAGGATCTTGATGGCCACCTTGTGCCCGGTGAGGATGTGCTCGGCCACCTTAACCTTGCCGAAGGAGCCGATCCCGAGCGTCTTGCCCATCCGGTAGTTCGGGAGGTATATCTGTCGGCGGGAGTGGGACGACGGCGAATGGACGGTCAGTCTCGGGGCGGCGTGCTTTCGCGCGACGGGGTTGGTGGGAAGGGGAGGAAGGTTTTCCCGGGTTCGTTGGTGTCTTTTTTCGGGTTGGCAAACGAGCGGATTTAGGGGACGGAACCCCGCGCGGGGGTCGCGCGGGCGCGTCGGGTTTCGGACGTGATCGCGACGGGTCGAGCGGCGCACCTCTGCCATCGCGGCGGACCCGCCCTTGACGGTGCCATCACCCCCCGCGTTCGGATCAGGCGCCGCCTCGGCCATGTCTCACTCCCCTCGGAAAATTCCTCCTCCCGCTGAGCTGGGCGCCGACGATCGGTTTGGAACGAAACCCCCGCGTCGACCCGGGGGAGTTCGCCCGACGCGCCCGACGTTTGCCGCCGGCGTTGGCGCGATACGACGCCCGACCGTTCGGTCTATTCACGCCGACACCGCGGAACGATCCCGACGAGCGATCCGGTCCTCCCACGCCCGCGCGTCGCCGACGATTTCTCGCGCCCCCTCCCCGCACCGCCTATTGACGAGTCGGGATGGGGAGTCCCGGTCGCGGTGGGAACGCGCGCGCTCGGTCGCGCCCGCGGCGTCGACGCGCGAACTTTCGAGGCGGGGCGCGCGCTAGGTACACCCACGCGACCTCTGACCCCGAGTGTGCGTTCACCTACGACGCCGTCGCCCGGCGCCCCGTCGCAATGGCGCGCCCGGCGGTTGCGCACCAAGCGCGGTTCTGGCCAACGGTGTCCCCAGCGGTGCAGCCTGCACCGGGCCTCGGCCAGTAAGAACCAGTCAGCGGATGGCCAGATCCGCGGCCGATCGGCAAGTCGATCCGGTTTTCCCCAACTGGGGCGCATACGGTTTTCGGCATGCTGACTCACCACGCCGGGATATTTTCCACGGACGAATGGAGAGAGATGTGACAAACCGACCGGGGTTTGGTCGGCGCGAAAGCCAAAGGCGGCCAAAAATAGCCAAAATGCCGAGCCCTCCTGTGAGAGAAAAGTGGATTGAGAAAAGGCTCCATTCTCCACAACCCCGCCTTCCCACCGCGCGGCGCCGCCGGACTCTGATAGACGCCGGCAGCAAGGACCTCTTCGTTCGGGAATGTCCCTCAGACACGGTCTCCGCGGGCGACTCCTCGACCGGGTCGCCTCCGCGCTCGTCGCGGCGCGCGCGCCCAACGGCCTCGCCGCCGGAGGTCGTGCCGGAAATCTCGCCGCCCCGAGGGACACCGGGGACGCGCTTTCGCGCGCGGTCACCGGGTACTCCCGCGCCAACGAGGGAACAGACGGGCCGCGCGAGGAGGACGGCGCGTACTACCGGTACGAGGACCCGGCGCCCATCACGCCCTGGGTGCGACGGGTGATCACCGGCATCGAGCTCCTGCGCAACGGGCGATACAACAAAGGGATGGCCTTCTCCGAGGAGGAGCGCTACAAGATGCACCTGCTGGGCTTGCTGCCGCCCGGTAAATTCACGCAAAACACGCAGGTCAAGCGCGTGATGCGCGTCATACGCGGCCTCTCCGACCCCACCGAGCAGCACCTTCACCTCCTCGGCCTGCTCGAGCGCAACGAGCGGCTCTTCTACCGCGTGCTCGTCGAGCACCAAGACGAACTCTTCCCAATCATATACACCCCCACGGTGGGCCGCGTGTGCAAAAAGTTCAGCGAGGTCTTCTACGGCCCGAGGGCGCTGTACATCACCAGCAGGGACAAGGGACGCATCTACGACATACTCAAGAACTGGCCGGAGAAGCACCTGAAGTTACTGGTGGTGACCGACGGCGAGCGCGTCATGGGCCTCGGCGACTTGGTGAGTTTATTTTAATCTCTGTATGGGCAATTAGACTGACGTGGTTTTTTTTAACAGGGCGTCCAGGGCATCGGCGTCGCCGTCGCCAAGTCGTGTCTGTACACCAGCATGGGGGGTTTGGACCCCGCGGACGTCCTGCCGGTGTGCATCGACGTCGGGACCAACAACGAATCTCTGCTGAACGATCCGCTGTACATCGGTCAGAAGACGAGGAGGGTGGAAGGGGAAGCGTACGACGAGCTCATGGACGAATTCGTCGACGCGGTGAAGCTCAGGTTCGGCGACAGGGTCATCGTCCAGTTCGAGGACTTCTCCAACCAGAACGGTAAGCGTCTGCAGGAACGATACGCGACGCGCGCGGCGACGTTCAACGACGACATCAGCGGCGTCGCGGCGACGACGCTCGCGGGCGTCATAGCCAGTCTGCCGAAGACGGGTATGAAAAAAGTCGGCGATCACACGTTCCTCGTGGCGGGGGCTGGGGAGACCGGAACGGGGATCGGGGAGATGATCGCCGAGTACATCGCGCAGGACGAGAAGATTCCCATCAACGAGGCTCGCAAGAGGGTGTGGATGGTGGACAGCAAGGGGCTCATAACTCGGTCCCGAGCGGAGAAGGAGGAGGATCTCGCGTTGCACAAGCTTCCGTGGGCGCACGGGGGTAAACGGGAGTGCGCGACGGTGCTGGAGGCGGTCGAGGCGGTGAGGCCGACCGCGTTGATCGGCGTGCGCAGGCACGATCACTCGCTGACGTCCGGCGCCCTCGCGGGGGACTCGAGTGACGAACGAAATGTTGGACAAAACGCGGCGGATGCCAAACCCAGGCTGTTCACGCAGGCTGTGCTCCAGAAGATGGGCGAATGCGCGCAGGCGCCCTTAGTCTTCGCGCTGTCCCGTCCGGAGAACATCGCGGAGTGCACCGCGAAGGAGGCGTACGACGCGACCGGCGGGCGGTGCGTGTTCGCGGGCGGGTGCCAGGTGGAGCCCTTCGTGCACGCCGGGCGGGGAGTCGAGATTCGCGCCTCCACGTCGGCCTACGTCTTCCCCGGGTTCGCGTACGGATTAACGCTGGCGGACGCGCACAGGGTGCGAACGCCCATGTGGCTCGAAGCCGCCGAGGCGGTGGCCAGCATGGTCACGGAGGAGGACCTCGGTAAGGGGGCCGTTTACCCGAGGATGGCGAAGATTCGCGAGGTGAGCGCCATGGTGGCCGCAAGGGTCGCGATGAAGTGCCACGAGATGGGCGTCGCCTCGATCCCGGGCAAGCCCCCGTCATCGGCCAAGATGCTCGCGGACGCCAAGCGGTTGATGTACAACCCCGCGTACAGGTGCTACATGTGACGCTCGCGCGTGCGGCGGCTAAGTTGGTGTCCTCGGATTGCATCGGCTAGGTTATTTATTTATTTTTTATTTTTTCGAGTGATTGAAATGCGGCGTCGCTCGTCTGTCATCATCACGCGTCGTCATCAAAGTCCGCGCTGACCGCGACGCACGCCGCCGCCGCGTCGAAGAGGTGCGCGAGATTCATCTCCTGCAGATACTTCCTCGCCGCCGCCTCCGTTCGCAGCGTCTCGAACCTGAACTTCTTGAACGACGGCTTTGGCGCCGTTCCCTTCCACACGCACGTGCACTTGTTCACCGCCTCCTCGCCCAGCGGCGTGTCGTCGTCGTACTCCATCGCGCCGTCGGTGTGCGCGTTCCAGTCTATGCGACGCATCATGAGCTTCTCGTACCGCCTGACGGATTTGATCCCGCCCTCCACGATGACTATGCAGAAAGACTCGGTGATGAGGCACACGCCTGCGGTTGCGGGGACGGGGGAGACGGGGGTGATTCAGCGGGCGGCTCGAGGATGGGTTCGCGCGGTCGGATCGAGAGTGAAGCCTCGGTCAAGCGCTGAGGCTCGATCACCGCTGAAAGCTCTGAGGCTTTCAGTACTGTGTTGGTTCACGCGATGTCGTCACCGGCTTTGTCTCGACCCAGGAAACGAGCGACGGCGGGAAGAAAAACGAAACGGAAACGGGAAGAGGCTCTCACCCGACAGCCTGTTCTCCTGCGCGTTTATGTCCACCCTGAACTTGTTCTTCGGATTCGACAGCGACTCCACCCTGTACACGTGCACCTGAGTCTCCACGCCTCCGGACGGATCGTCGAACAGCTTGCGAATCTTCTTCTCGCGTCGCTCCGCCGGGGTTAGCTGCCTCGCGAGGTTTCGGTCCTCGTGAGCGCTGGCCCTCTCCTCCATCTGTTTCCGCACCTCCTTCTCGATCGCCGTCGGATCCGCGGTGGCCTCGTCCGTCAGCACCCGCATCAGGTTCGAGATCTTAACCTTCGGCTTGGGCGGCTCCAGCAAACCCTGGCGGATCATCTCCTGCTTCTCCTGCTCGCGCTGCTGCCGCCGCTGCGTCCTCAACTTCTTCTGTTCGCGCTTCGTGAGCTTCAGCGGCTGCGGCGGCGGGGGCGGCGCCTCCATCGGCGGCTGCATCGGCACCGGGTGCTCCACGTACGGGGTGATCTTCTCCGGCTTTATGTCCCATCGCCCGTCCGACACGTCGTCGTAGCTTCCGTTCGCGAGGATGTGAGCGTCCCACCACTCGACGTCGGGAACTTCGTCCAGGACGGCTGCCGCGCGCGACTGAGCGGCTCCCGCCATCCCGCCCTTGATGCCCGCCCGCGCTCCCAGCGGGATGAGGTTGGGGTCCGCGGTCGCCTCGAGGCGCTCGCGCTCGGCGGCGGCGCGGCGCTCCCTGGCCTCCCTCGCGGCGATCTTTCGAGCTTCCGTCTCGCCAAACTTGGCCTGCAGGCGGACCATGTCGGCTTGCCTCTGAAACTTCCCCTCCTTGACAAACTGCAAAGCGTCGCGGGGAGAGAAGAATTTATGGTCAGGCGCGGGTCGGGAAGACGCGATCGTTATAAACCGTCGGGCTTCCTCTGAGCGGTGAGCGTCGTCGCGTTCGGCGTCGTTGAACAGCTCGTGTTTGTCGTCAGCGTTTGTTGCACTGGCGGGTGCGCTCGGTTGCAAATTACCCGTGTACAAACTTCATCCGCCGTAGCGACGAGTCACTCGCTCATACGTGAGGCATCGAACAAGGTTTTGAGACGACGAACGAAAAGAAGCGAAAGAAGCGGGTGAGGTGTCGGCCGGATGGTAAGGGGAGCCCGTCATCGACTGGCGGGCGCCGCCAGCTGTCTAGCGCTTCGATGTGGCAAGATGAAAAATTGCAACGAGAGACGGAGACTCTCGCGACAGAGTGTTACTTGCGAGCGTTACTTGCGAGTGAACGAAAACGGGTGAACGGGAACGGCACGATCGAGCGGGCGGTGGGTGCCTCACCTGAAACGTCGACCTGCGATCTCTGCGCCGGCCCCCCTTTCCCATCCTCGGGTCTTGCCAAGCCTCGGCTCCGTCGTCTGCGATTGCATCCGCGGCGGCTTTCTCGGCGTTTGCAAACGCCTCGAGCTTGGCGCTCTTGGCGTTCACGGCGAACGTGGACACCGCGACGACGTTGGCGGTGACCAGGTTCCCCTGTTCGTCGACCTCCTGCCCCTTGTCGTTGAGCCGAAGCGCGCCGGGTCCCTTGGCGACGGTCGAGGCGGCGGCGGTGGCGCCCTTGATCTTGCCCGCGAGCTCGAGCGCCCTTTGCACGGCGGCGGACGGGGCCTTGGCGCCGGGCGCGGGCGCCGGGCCGGGAGGGGCTTTCGCGGCCCTGAGTTTCTCCGCGAGCTCCATGGCCTTCGCGGCGGCGGCTTTCGCCTTGGCGAGCTTCTCCGCGACGGACGGCGCGGGCTTCTCGGCCGCGGGCTCATCCGTCGCGGGTGCATCCTTCGATGCTTCGGCGGCCGCTCCCGCGTCCGCGTTCGCGTCGTCCGCGGAGTCCCATCGACGGCGCTTGGATCTACGGGCGCCCTCCTCGGGAGCCGCGTCGGCCTCCTCGGCCTTGCGTTTCTCGGCGCTGCCCCCGGCCATCGCCCCGGCACGCGCGAACCCTTCTGCCGAGGCTGTCACTTAGGTTAGGGCAGATTGAGGTTTGAACACGCTCTTCGTTCGCAAATAACATGAACCTGTACGGATGCTCCATCGGAACTAAAAGCCCATACACAAATTCGAGAAGTGCTTTAGCAATCACAGGCGAGCAGTCAGGAAAACCGGCGACCCCCCAACCGGCGTCCAACAACTCGCAGATCAAAAATATCGATCTCATGATTCTCCCTCGAGGAGAAAAGCCGATACCTTACCCTGATGCGTCGTCACATTGATCGGACCTCAGCGAGTATGGAGTCCCTCGCGAGTCGCACGAACGTCGCCTCCCTCCGCGCGGGGAGCGCCACGAGGCCCGCCTCGCACCTCAACCGCGGGCGCGCCGCCCCCGTCGCCGTCCGCGCGCAGGGCGCCAACGACGACGGAAACGGGGCCGACAAGACCTCATCCGCCGTGGCCGGTGCGTGTGCCAAAAAAAAACAGAAACCCCGAACCCCGACCCGGGGGCTGCGACCTCGCGCGGGACGCGTCGCGACGGTGGATGGCGCGCGGCGATCCTCGCCGCGCCGTCCCGCCCCCCCGCGATTACACCCCGCCTCGTCGCGCGCCTCCCGGCCTCGCTTTTCTCCCGCCCCCGCGCCCAATTGCTTCGGATAACGACGTAATCGCGTTGTTATCGATCCGTCCCGAGAAAAAACGAGAGACGGTCGCGCACGTCGTCGCCGGGGCTGACCCGCGCATCCCACCCCCCTCCCGCCCGTCCCGATCGCAGGCGCCATCGCGTCCGCGATGCTGCTCTCTGCCGCGGCGCCGTCCGCGGAGGCCCTCGCGTCCTTCCAGGGCAACCAGGTGGCGCAGACCGCCGAATACAGCGAGCTCCTCGGCTTCGATCCCGCCTCGGTGATGAACGCAAAGACCGGCTCGAAGGTGGCGCCCCCGGCGTACCAGGCCCCGGCGTCGGCGCCCGTCGCCCGCGGCGTGGACCCCGCGGTCAAGAACGTCATCGCGCAGACCGCCGTGAACGTCGTCAGCGTCGACGCCGCCAAGTCCTCCTCCGGCGCGAATACCCAGACGGCGCTGGCAAATCCCACCGCAATCGCCTCCGACGACGCCGGCTCCAAGGTGGCCGCGATCAAGGCCGCCAAGGCTGCCGAGGCTGCCGAGGCCGCCGCACGAAAGGAAGAGGCGGCCCGCAAGGCCGGACTCGACAAGGCCGAGGCCGCGGCCAAGGCCAAGGCTGAACAGGCGGCCAAGGCTGCGGAGAAGAGAGCAGCCGCCGACGCCGCCAAGGCTGAGAAGGCCAAGGCTGACGCCGCCAAGGCCGCCGAGGCTGCCGCCAAGAAGGCCGAAGCCGACAAGGCTAAGGCTGCCGCCGACGCCGAGAAGGCCAAGGCTGCCGAGGCTGCCAAGGCCGAGAAGGCCAAGGCTGACGCCGAGAAGGCCAAGGCTGCCGAGGCCGCCAAGGCCGAGAAGGCCAAGGCTGACGCCGAGAAGAAGGCTGCAGCCGAGGCTGCCAAGGCTGAGGCTGCCAAGGCCAAGGCTGAGGCCAACAAGGACAAGGCTGCCGCGGACGCCGCCAAGGCCGAGGCCAAGGCTAAGGCTGACGCTGAGAAGGCCAAGGCCGCGGAGGAAAAGGCCAAGGCTGCGGAGGCCGCCAAGGCTGAAAAAGCCAAGGCTGATGCCGAGAAGAAGGCTGCAGCCGAGGCTGCCAAGGCTGAGGCTGCCAAGGCCAAGGCTGCCGCGGACGCCGCCAAGGCCGAGGCCAAGGCTAAGGCCGATGCCGAGAAGGCCGAGGCTGCCGCCAAGGCGAACGCTGAGAAGGCCGCCGCGGCCAAGGCCAAGGAGGAGGCCGCCGCCGCCGCCAAGGCCGAGAAGGAGGCCGCCGCCAAGGCTCAGGCTGAGGCCAAGGCCCAGGCTGAAGCCGCCAAGGCTGAGGAGAAGGCCGCCGCTGAGGCTGCCAAGGCCGAGGCTAAGGCTGCTGCTGACGCCGAGAAGGCTGCCGCGGCCAAGGCTAAGGAGGAGGCTGCCGCCGCGGCCAAGGCTGAGAAGGAGGCAGCTGCGCAGGCGCAGGCTGAGGCCAAGGCCCAGGCTGAGCAGGCCAAGAAGGAAGCCGCGGCAAAGGCTGAGGCTGCCAAGGCCGAGGCTAAGGCTGCTGCTGACGCCGAGAAGGCCGCCGCGGCCAAGGCTAAGGAGGAGGCTGCTGCCAAGGCTGCCGCCGAGAAGGCTGAGGCCCAGGCCAAGGCTGCCCAGGAGAAGGCTGCTGCTGAGGCCGCCAAGAAGGAGGCTGCTGCCAAGGCCGAGGCCGAGAAGGCCGAGGCCAAGGCCAAGGCTGAGCAGGAGAAGGCTGCCGCCGAGGCCGCCAAGAAGGAGGCTGCTGCCAAGGCTGCCGCCGATAAGGAGGCCGCCGCCAAGGCTCAGGCTGAGGCCAAGGCCCAGGCTGAGCAGGCTAAGAAGGAGGCTGCTGCCAAGGCCGAGGCCGAGAAGGCCGAGGCCAAGGCCAAGGCTGCGCAGGAGAAGGCTGCCGCCGAGGCCGCCAAGAAGGAGGCTGCTGCCAAGGCTGCCGCCGATAAGGAGGCCGCCGCCAAGGCTCAGGCTGAGGCCAAGGCCCAGGCTGAGCAGGCTAAGAAGGAGGCTGCTGCCAAGGCCGAGGCCGAGAAGGCCGAGGCCAAGGCCAAGGCTGAGCAGGAGAAGGCCGCGGCTGCCAAGGCCAAGGCCGAGGCTGCTGCCAAGGCCGATGCCGAGAAGGCCGAGGCCAAGGCCAAGGCCGAACAGGAGAAGGCCGCCGCCGAGAAGGCAAAGGCTGAGGCCAAGGCCAAGGCTGATGCCGAGAAGGAGGCTGCTGCCAAGGCCAAGGCTGAGGCCAAGGCCAAGGCCGATGCGGAGGCTGCCAAGGCCAAGGCTGCCAAGGCTGAAGCCGACGCCAAGGCCAAGGCTGAGGCCGAAAAGGCCAAGGCTGAGGCCAAGGCTGCCGCCGAAAAGGCCAAGGCCGACAAGGTCGCCGCCATCAAGGCCGCCAAGGAGGCGGATGCCGCCGCCAAGGCTGACAAGACCGCCAAGCTCGCCAAGCAGCAGGCGGAGCGCGAAGCCGCCAACGCCGAGAAGATGCAGCGCCAGGCCGCCAAGGCCAAGAAGGAGGCCGGTCCCAAGGCTGGCACCTCCCCGTACGACGTCGAGTACCCCTCCGCGGTCAAGAACTACACCTCTCCCTTCGATGGTGCGTCGGAGGAGTCATCAGCGCCGGCGCTGCCCTCCATCCCGGCTCTCCCGGCGGCTCCCAAGCTCGAGATGCCCTCCATGCCCGCGGCTCCCAAGCTCGAGATGCCCTCCCTGCCCGAAATCACCATCCCCACCCCCGAGCCCGAGAAGAAGGAGGAGCCCTCCAAGGCCCCCGCGGCCGCCGCCGGCGCCGCCGCGGCTGGCGCCGGTGCCGCCCTCTCCATCCCCAAGTTCAACATGCCGAAGTTTGACATCCCCAAGATCGAGGTGCCCAAGATCGAGATCCCCGAAGTCGAGATCCCCAAGGTTGAGATGCCGGAGATGCCCGCGATGACCGCGCCCCCCGTCGCCATCGAGGCCCCCAAGCCCCAGGTGGACGAGGCTGCCGAGGCCAGGGCCGCCGCCGAGAAGGCCGCCGCCGAGCGAGCCGCCGCGGCGCAGGCTGAGCGCGAAGCCGCCGCCAAGGCTCGCGAGGAAGCCGCCGCCGAGCGCGCCGCCGCCGAGCGCAAGGCTGCGGAGGAGCGCGCCGCCGCTGAGAAGGCCGCCGCCGAGCGCAAGGCTGCGGAGGAGAGGGCCGCCGCTGAGCGCGCCGCCGCCGAGAAGGCCGCCGCCGAGAAGGCTGCGGCCGAGAAGGCTGCGGCCGAGAAGGCTGCGGCTGAGAAGGCTGCGGCTGAGAAGGCTGCTGCTGAGCGTGCCGCCGCTGAGCGTGCCGCCGCCGAGAAGGCCGCCGCCGAGAAGGCCGCCGCGGAGAAGGCTGCTGCTGAGCGCGCCGCCGCGGAGAAGGCCGCCGCGGAGGCTGCCGCGGCCAAGGCTGCCGCCGAGAAGGCCGCCGCCGAGCGAGCCGCCGCGGCGCAGAAGGCTGCCGCCGAGCAGTCCGCCGCCGAGCGCACCGCCGCCGAGCGCAAGGCTGCCGCCGAGCGCGCCAAACAGGAGATGGCCGACAAGCTCCAGGCCCAGAAGCAGGCCGAGTCCAAGCCCGTCAAGAAGAAGGAGGCGTCCAAGCGCGAGCTCTCCAAGGCTGCCTCCTCCAAGGCGGCCAAGCCCGCGCCCAAGGGCACCACCCTCGTCGGCGCCGTCGTCGGCGACGTCACCGTCGCCGCGATCGCCGCCGCCCTCGCCACCGCCCTCCTCGTCCCGGGCGTCAAGGACAAGGCTCTCGGCGGCGACGTCGAGGGCGCGCTCGAGGACGCCAAGACCGCCGTCGCCGGCGTCGACGGACTTTCCGGAAAGGCGGGATACGTCGGCGGCGTCATCGCCGCGGATGCCCTCGCGCACCTCCCGGTGCTCGGCGCCCTCATCCCGGGCCCCGCCGAGTTCATCGGAACCGCCGCCGCCGTCCTCCTCGCGTCCCGCTACTACGTCACGAAGGAGTCCACCCCGGCGGATGACCTCGCCGCGTTTGGAGCATCTCTCCCCGGCGAGTTCCCCCCCGCGACGGACAGCATCCTCTCCCCGGTGCAGGGCGTCGGCAAGCGCATCGCGGAGATCGACCTGGACATCCTCCAGGACGACATCCAGCAGGCGCCGACGCGGCTGCAGCGCTGGGTCGGCGGCCTCGACGACGCCGCCGGGACGATCGCGCCCCCCGCCGCCGCTCTCGGCGCGACGGTGCTCGCCGGACAAATCGCGAACCTTCCGCTGCTCTCCCTCGTCCTGCCCAGGGCGCTGGAGCTCGTCGGCGTGGCGTACCTCGTCGCGGCTGTGAACAAGTACGGCACCGATCCGGACGCCGAGGTCAAGGATGACCTCGCGGCGGCGGCGAAACGGGGCGGCGACGCGGTGAAGAAGCTCGCCGGCAAGTGAGCGACGAGACAAAGACGCCGAGGAATATGATCTTTTTCCGAGATTTGAGATTCGAGGAGGAGACGTCGAGGTGTCGGCTCGAACGACGAGAAGAGAGGAGGAGGCGGCGGCCGCGGGTTCGCGGTCGATCGCCGTGTGAATAATTTCGCCCGCGACGCGGCGTCCGCGTATCACGACGTCGCGCGCGAGGGCTCCAGAAAACTACTTGCTCTGAAACTTCACCTGTCAGTATCAATAATATCAGCACCGGTCACAAACCGTCTCAAAAACGCTCTCCAAAAATGACCGAATTTTCCCGAACCGCGTTTCGAACCGCGTTGGAGACTCCAATGACACGATAGAACATGACAGGCAGGACGGGGATCGCGCACAATTTCGGTCCGCGCCGGGCCGATGGGTCGCGCGGGTCGCGCGCCGAAGCAGGCCGTCGCCGCGACCGACGACGTCGATCAAGACGACGACAATGATACCAAGTGCGAGCGGTGCGGGCTCGGCGACGACGAGCCGAACCTCGTGCTGTGCGACGACTGCCCGAGGGGCTGGCACGTCTACTGCCTCCGGCCCAAGCTCCCGCACGTGCCCAGGGGGTCGTGGTCGTGCCCCCGGTGCGCGCCCGCGAAGAAGGGCAGCGGCGGCGGCGGCGGCGGCGACGACGCTCGCGGATCCCCCGCGGCGCCGGCGTCGGGCGACCGCGCCAAGCGCAGGAGGACCGGCACCCGCGACGAAACGACGCGCTCGACGCGGCGAAGCGGCGTCGCGGCTGCTGGATCGACAAAGGCACCCGATGACGACGAGATGAGCGACCGCGAGGGTGCCGAGGACGACGAGATGCGCACCATGCGATGCGTCACCTGCGACCTCGGCGACGACGAGAATAAGATGGTCCTCTGCGACGGGTGCGACGCGGGCCACCACCTGTACTGCCTCAGGCCCAAGCTCTCGCAGGTGCCGAGGGGCCGGTGGTTCTGCCCGGCGTGCGAGATTCGCGAGGATGCGCGCAGAAGATCAGCCGAGGCGACCGCGGCGACCAAAGCACTTCGCGTCGCCGTCGCGAACGAGTACGCGGACGGGCGCGTCGTTCGGGCCATCCTCGGCTCGCGGCTCGTCCCGGAGACGCGGCTGGCGACGCTCAGGGCGGACGCCACGCGCGGACCCGCGTTCGAGGGCAGATCCGCCGAGGTTGAATTCCTCGCGCTCTTCGAGCACTCGTCCAAGCGCGCCGCCGAGTGGATCCCGGGGTGCGCCATCGAGGTGCTCACCGAGGGCAAGTTGCGTTACTTCTGGAAGAGGCACGACGCGGGGTGGGACGACCCGATGGTCGAACCCGAGTACGTACCCGCGTCCGTGGTACCCGAGAAGGTCATCGCGACGGACGAGAATACGAATCGGATGCTGGTCAAGTGGGCGGGCGAGGGGTACGACGAGGCGACGTGGGAGCCCCTCGCGGACGCCTCGGACGAAGCCGTGGCGTCCGCGGCGGCGGCGACGCGCGCGCGGCTGGTGACGTCGCCGGGAGGGGGTAAGGGTAAGGGTAAGGGTAAGGCGGCGCGCCGGGTATCCTCGGGGGGCGACAAAGCCGAGTGTTTCGAACGAGCGGATGAGCCCCCGGCGGACGCCGGCGACGTCGGCGACGTCGGACGGAGGCTTCGCGGGACGCCCATCGAGGGCGGAGGTAACGCGGGGATCGCGACGGAGCTTCGCGAGGAGCTCGACGCCTTTCGCGCGCGGGCGGCTCGGCCGCGGAAACCCCAGAGGAGCGCCTCCAAGTGGAGCGGCGAGAAAGGTAAGGAGATTCACTTCGACCTCGACGTCGTCCCCGCGCTGGCCGCCGTCGCCGGCGCGCCGGTGATATCGGCGAACGAATCGAGCGACGGATCGACGTCCGCGGCGGCGGACGCGTTGGTGCTGCACGCGTACCAGCGCGACGGCGTGCGTTGGCTGCTGAACAAGCTGCGACTCGGGGCGAGCGCCATCCTCGGCGACGAGATGGGTCTGGGAAAGACGGTGCAGACGGCGGTGTTCGTCGCGGGGGCGAGGGCGTTGGGGTTGCTGGACGATAAACCCGTGCTCGTGGTGGCGCCGCTGTCCACGGTGCCCAACTGGATGGCCGAGCTGCGCAAGTGGTGCCCGACGCTCAACAGAGTTGGGTACGTCGGTAACGCTGCGGCTCGAGAGACGTGCCGATCGTTCGATTTTCCAAACACCACCGCGGGAGGCTTGGTCGACGTCGTGGTGACGTCCTACGAGGTGGCCATCGCGGACAGCAAGGAGCTGCATAGGCTGCGTTGGGGCGCGGTCGTCGTCGACGAGGGCCACCGGCTGAAGAATTTCCAATCGCGGCTGTCTCGGGTGCTGTCGACGCTGGACTCGCCGTTCCGATGCCTCCTCACCGGCACGCCCCTGCAGAACAACCTCGAGGAGCTCTTCGCTCTCCTGCACTTTCTCGAGCCGGAGAAGTTTAAGAATCCATCGTCCCTCGCCGAGTCGTTCACCGCAGACGCGAAAGCGTTATCGACGGCGGGCAAGGGCAAGGGCGAGGGCAATAATGGGAGAGACTCCGCGACGGGGGACGGCGACGACAAGTCGGAGGCGATCGACGCGCAGCTCAAGAGCCTGCACGGGCTACTCGGCAAGCACATGCTTCGCAGGCTCAAGCGCGACGTGCTCGGGGGTTTGCCGAAGATGCGAAAGGCGGAGGTTGCGTGCCAACTGTCGCCGTTTCAACGGGAGGTGTACGCGGATGTGCTGGCGAGGAACCACAAGGCTTTCAACCAGGGCGCTCACGCCAGGGAGCGGACCAGCCTGCTCAACGTGCTCAAGGAACTGCAAAAGGTTTGCAATCACCCTTTTCTTTTCGTCAGCGCCGAGAAGGACACCTTTCGGGCGGCGAGGAAGAGCGGCCTCGCGAAGAAGGTTGCCGAGGAGGCTGAAGCGGAGCGCAGGCGTCGCGGGGAGCGACTCCCCGGCTCGCCCGCCGCCCCCGATAACCCCCTCGAGGCGACGCTCCTGCGGAGCTCCAGCGGCAAGATGCAGCTGCTCGCCAAGCTGCTGCCGAAGCTGCGGGAGCGCGGGCACCGCATCCTGCTCTTCTGCCAGATGACCCGCATGCTCGACCTGCTCGAGGACTGGCTCAGGGCCTCGGGCGTCGGATTCGTCGTCGCCGACGACGCGTCGAATGGTAACAACTCGAGGAACGGATCGGTCCGGCCCGTGTACGGTCGCATAGACGGCGGCACGCCGTTGGCGGACCGCCAGCGCGTCATCGTCGACTTTAACACCCCGGGGTCGGACACGTTCCTCCTCCTGATCTCCACCCGCGCGGGCGGGCAGGGCGTCAACCTGGCAACCGCGGATACCATCGTGCTCTACGACCCGGACTTTAACCCGTTCATCGACTCGCAGGCGCAGTCCAGGGCGCACAGGATGGGTCAAACGCGGGAAGTCGCCGTGTACCAGCTCGTCACCGCCAAGACGGTGGAGGAGAAGATTGTCTCCATGGCCAAGTCCAAGCTGGCCATCGAGCGCCTCGTGGTGAAAGACGTCCGCGCAGGCGAGGAGGGCGGCGGCGGAAAGGGGGAGGGAGGAGGAGGTGCCGAGAGTAGGAAGGCGTTAGAGGCGAGACGCGCGGCTGAGCTCGCCGAGGTGCTCATGCACGGCGCGCGGGGGGTGATGGCCGGAGCCGAGACGGACGAGGCGGACAATAATCGAGACGATACTCGCAGACGGGTCATCGCGGCGGCGGAGCCCACGGACGCCGAGATTAACAGGCTGCTCGACAGGGCTTCGCTCCCCGAGGTGGACGGTGGCGCGGACGGCGCCGCGTACCTCGGCGAGATCGGCGACGCGACGTCGACGGAACCCGGCGCGCCGCTCGAGGGAGCCGATGAAGGGTCCCTAGGGTCGACGGAGGCGGCGGGCGGAAAAGGAGTCGCGCTGGTTGATCTGCTCGCGTCGAGAGCCTCGAGGTTGGCGGAGGGGGGCGAGGAGGAGCTCGGCCGGGGCAAACGGCAACGACACCAGGTGTTCTCGAACCTGAACCAGAAGAACCTCGAAGCCTCGGGCGCCAACGCCGACGGCGCGAGCGGCGCCCACCAGGACGCGCCCGTCCGACACTGCTGCAACGTCTGCGACGGCGACGACGACGAGGAGAGCATGCTCCGCTGCGGCGGGTGCACGGCTCGCGCGCACGTGCTCTGCCTCGGCATGGGCGAGGAACACCCCGGCGGGGCGTGGTGGTGCGGCGACGGCGAGTGCGCCGAGGTTGGCGCGCCCCTCGACGCCAAGAGACCCACGCCGCCGCTCAGCACCACCCCGGACCGGGGCGACGTCGAGCTCCATCCCGCGGATATCGCCGGCGAGGACGACGACGTCAAGGACGAGGATTACGACCACGCGGACGAGGATGCGGACGACGACGACGACGACGACGACGCAGATTTTCACATCGCGTCGCTGCCCGTGGGGTCCAAGCGGCGCAAAGGCGGCGCGGTCGGTAAGGCGGCGGACGCCACGGCCGACGCCTTCGGGTCAATCGCGCGGGCGGCGGGGGAGGCGAACGCGGCCGCCGGCGTCGGCGTCGGCGTCGTTCGTTTCGTCCCCACGGAGACGGCCATCATCGGCGCCGCGGCGAAGCAGATGGCGCGGGTGCGTTCCGCGGCGGTCCAGGCGCAGGAGCGCCTGGACCGCGCCAAGACCCTCGCGGACCCGACCAAGGACGATTTCAACTACCTCGGCCTCGCCGAGGATACCCTGACCGCCATCCTCAAGGAAGCCGCGCGGGGAGATTCGCACACTGAGGAGGAGCTCCTCCCGCTGGACATGTTCCTTCCCATGCGCGTCTTCGCGTGGAGACACGACGAGGACGTCCTCGCGAGGCGACGCGCCGTCGCCGGCGCCGAAGCCTTCGAGAAGAGCCTCACCGCCGAGCACGCCGAAGCGACGAGGCGCGCGGGCGCGGGCTCCCTCGAGACGAATCGACTGGAGGGGTTGTACGTTGCCAACCGGGCGAGGGCCAAGGAGGCGGAGCGCTCGCTGGCGATGATGCGGATTTTGACGCCGGGGCAACGCGCGGCGAAATTCAGCGAGCGGGTGTTGTCCGCGACGGGTCGAAAGATTTCGACGAGGACGGTGGAAAATTTCATGATCTCGACGTCAACCGCCGACGCGACGTGGGTCGACGCTAAGGGCCAACCGCTGCTGCAGCGGCTGTGCGACGCGTACTCGCACTCACTGGGGATGGATTGCTCGATCGAGTGCCCGACGATCCCGTCGAGCTTGCCGCCGAGCTCGCCCGGATCAGGGCACGGGGCGTCGGCCGAGAAGCAGCCCGTCGCTGGAGCCGGTTTGACCGCCGCGCCGAACCTCGCCGGATTACTGGGCGGCGGCGTCGGCGTCGGCGCGGGCTCCGGGGGTCTGGGGGGATTGGACGCGCTAGGGAGTTTGGGCGGGGCTGGGCTCGGGGGTCTGGGAGGCCTCGGGGGTCTGGGAGGCCTCGGAGGTCTGGGAGGTCTCGGAGGCGTCGACCTTTCCTCGCTCGGCGGGCTCGGCGGGCTCGGCGGGCTCGGAGGGTTGGGTGGGCTCGGAGGTCTGAGCGCGCTCCAGCAGCTCCAGCTCCAGCAGATCCAGCAGATCCAGCACATCCAGCAGCTCCAGCACATCCAGCAGCTCCAGCATCGACTCGCGGCGACGCACCAAGGCGGTGTCGCCGCGCCGCCGCAGCAACAACAGCCGGAGCAGCTTCAACAGCGGCAGCTCCTCCAGTCGCAGCACGCGCATCAGCAGCAGCTGCAGCAGCAGCAGATTCAGCAGCTCTTGCTCCAGCGGCAGAAGATCGCGCATCAGTCGATGGGGAACGCGTCGGCGCAGCAGACGGCGCCTTTGCCCTTTGGGCAACAGCCGCCGCCGCCGGGGATCAAGGTCGAGGGCGGCCGAAAGGTCGAGGGCCAAAAGTCCGACATGCACCCGGACCTCGAGTACGATCGCGCGCCTTCGGACGTCGTCGCGGCTCTCGTCCCCGCGGCGGACGAGAGTGACGAGAAGTGCTCGTTGCTTCAGCCGCGGCGCGGGCGATGGGTCTACGCCATCAGGGGCCCTGCGAGCGAGCTGCAGCGGCTCTGCGACACGCGCCCCGCCGCCAAGCCCGTGGGATGGCTGCAGTCCATGCGACACGCGTGCGACAGGTGGGGCCTCGTCACCGCCACGCGCGCGGGGTGCGTCGAGGTCTGCGTCCACAACCCGGTGTCGCCCGGTAAACCTCTGACGTTTTGGCTCCCGCGCGAAGCCGTCGGGTTACCCCCGCGCTTCGCCGAGCTGGACGCAGACGGCAATGGGGGCAATGGGGCCACGCACAGGGCTCGAGTCCTCGACGATAGGGCGATGGTCGAGACGTTGTGCAACACCAAGCCGGAGGAGTCCCCGGTGACGTACGTCAAGTCCATCGCGTGCGTCGTGGGTAAGGAAGGGGATTTGCTGGAGTCGAGGGGGGACATCGTGAAGCTTCGGTTCGCCCCAGAGACGAGCGGCAGGCCGAACGACATCGAGCTGTGGCTGCCGAAGGAGGCGGTGGTGATTTGCACGCCGTGGAATTGACCACTGACGACTGTCAGGTCAGCCGCGCGACTAGACTACTGTTAGCCGAGACTGTTAACCGATCGTGTTTCTCATCGGACACCCATCGGTGCGACGCGTGCCCCACCCCCGAGCGCCGTCGTCGCCGTCAACAATCACATCGCGTCTTCGACGTCTTCTGGAAATTTCGTGGCCATTGTGGATAAAGACGAGACGTCGGACGCGCCGATCAGAGGTGGAGCGCACACGGGAGGATGGCGATGTCGACTTTGACGCCGCCGGTCGTCGCGAGATGCGCGAGGTCGGCCTCGCGCTCGCGATCCGACGGGCCCGCGTCGTCCAGTCGCGTCTCGCGCGTCACCGCCGCCGCACCCGCGCGTCGTTGGGCACCCTCCCCGGGATCGCCATCGAGGAGGTTCCGGACCGGTCCGCGCGCCGCGCCCGCGCCCGCGCCGTCCGCGTCCATCGCCCCGGCGGATGGATTCGTGCCCGCGATCGACATCGCGAGGGATACCGCGGGAGCGACGTCGTCCATCTCGCCCGCGGCGACGCGGCTGTCCGATCCCATCGCCGACGTGGCCGTCGACGCGTGGTCCGTCACCGGGGGCACCACCCTCGGCGCCAAGTTCGCCGGCGTGGAGACCAAGCTCTTCCAGGCGGGTCTCCTCCCGTACCTCGCGTACCTGTACTTCCTGGGTAAGGACGAGGCGCGAACGCCCGCGGCGTCCAACTTTGGCGCCAGGTTCCTCCTCCTCTTCGTCTTCGCCACCATCCCCGCCGGGATCGTCGCAAAGACGAGGTACGGAGATATTCTCGCCAACGTCGACGTCTTGCACGGCTCCAGCGAGAGTTTGCTCACCGTGAGCAACTTTCTCTTCGCCTTTGGGTTCGCGTCGGCCCTCGCGGACGCGGCAGCGAACGGAGGCGACGATTCTATTGGAGACGAGTCGGCCGGTGACGACGGTGATGAAGAGTCTTTGTTGAAGAGGCGGATGTCGGCGCCCGCCGCTCTCGCGCTCCTCGTCGGCGCCGCGGGCGCCGGCTCGTTCGCGTTGTCCCTCGGCGCGCAAACGGTTAACCTCGGACCCGCGCTTCACGAGCCGTCGAACGCGTTGTCGGTGCCCACGTGGGCGGTGCACGTGTCGTCCGTGACGGAGTGGGCGCTCGCGATGCGATTGATTTACGCATTTGCCGACGTCTCGGGGAATAAAAATTGGCGAAACGTGTCGGTGGCGATGACGCCGTTTCTCGCCTCGGGTTTCTGCGCGTGCACTTTCCACCTCTTCTACAACTCGCCCGGCGTCAACGCGTTGGTGCCGTTGCAGGCGCTGCTGACGCTGCTCGGTAACTGCGCGTGCGGGGTCGCGGCGTGGTCCGTCGTCAAAGAGGGCGAGGCGATGAAGGTGGACGAGGCGATGAAGGCGGACGAGACGAACCGGGTGATGATACCCCCTCGGGTAACCTCGTCGTTCGATTGGGCGCCCGAGCCGAACGCCGCGTCCGTGCTCAAGCTCGCGGCGTGGTCGGCGATCGGCGCCGCGGGTGTCAAGTACGGCGAGCTGCTCTGCGGGACTTTCTTCCTCGAGCCGACGTACGGAAAGGCGCTCGCGATCGTCGCCGCGCCAACCGCGATTTGGTGCGCCGTCGTTTTTGGCGGCACCGACCGAAGCTCGCCCGGTTCTTCGTTCCTCTCGGGTCTCAGCATGGATAAGGTCAAGTCCTTCGGCAAAGCCGGGACGATCGCGTACGTCATCGTCGAGCTGGGGTTCTGGGCCATCGCGTTTCCCGTCGCGTTCGGGTGGTACAGGGTCGCGGAGGGCACGTGGTTGGATTTGGCGGACGCCGGGGACAAGGCGAGGCTCTTCGGCGCTGGCGCGGTTTTCGTCAACGGAGTGAGGGCGCTGGTGCCCCTTCGGTTGGCGGCGGCGCTCGCGCTGGCGCCGTACGTGGAGAGCGCCATGGGGGGAGGCGCCGTGGGGGCGGGTGACGAGGATGGCGACGAGTAGGCTAGTCTTTCGACGCACAAAACGAAACGTCTTTGAAACACTTTCGCGAGAGGAGTCGCGACGCTCCGTCACAGGTACGTTTTCCTCGGCTTCCGAGGCGGGCTCGCGCCGTCGAACGCGTACATCTCGACGGTGAACCTGCCGAGGTAGTCCTCCGCGTTCAGCAGGTTGAGAAATTCGTTCATCTCCAGTCCCCCGTCGCCGTTGGCGTCGAACCTTCGCACCAGTCCCTCCGCCATCCGAGTTCGCCTCGTCAGCGACATCGCTCCGTGCGTCGTCTCCTCCAGCGTCGACACGAGGTCATGCACGCCGCGAGCCACTCGTTCGCGTCGAGCTTACCGTCGCCGTCGACGTCGAAGGTTGCGACGACGCGCCGCGCCAGGGGGTTTTCCCGAAGACCCGGATGCCATCGAGCGAGCGCGCGCGTGGAAACGCCGACGGTGGCGTTGGCGTAATCGCCCGCCGCGTACTCGCGCAGGGTCTCGAGGTACGCCTTTTGAATCGCGCGCACCTCGGCGCGGGACGCGAACTCCCCGCGTCTCTCGGCGAGGATCCGCAGCACCCTCCGCTCCTCCCGGGGAAGCCACGGCTGCGTTTCGTCGTCGGAATCGTAATCGTACGTCACGGGGTGGACCCTGCCGCCGTGGTGCGTGGCGACGTAGTGCTCGAAGACGGGTCCGGCGGCGATGGAACGTCGCGGCGGCGTACGTTGTTGCGACGTCGCGCGATCGTCGCGGTCGTCGGGGAGGCGGGAGACGCCGCAGCCCATGTCGTTGACCGGCGACGGGTGGAAGTGGAAGTGATGATCGTTGACCGCGGCTCGGAGACTGTCCGAGGCGTTTTTTTTTCGATCCCGGATGTCGACCGACCCATCGCACTGTCCGGCCAATCTGGGACAGGAGTGGGGACGACCTCTCACCGCACAGCGCGCCGCGCCTTCGTGGACCATGCCGCTCGTGTCGCACGTCGATGGGGCGCGCATGGACGTCGACGGTCACGCCACGCGCGACCCGTTCGCGTGGCCCCCTGTCGGGCGCGAACCCGCGGACGACGCCGGCCCGGTCGTCCCGATGGGCCGCGCGTGCTGTCGCCGGCTCGGCCTGGATCCTGCGGGGGTATCGAGAGTGCAGGTCCACGCCTATGTGGTGAACGACGGCGCCGGGTTGAGGATCCGCAGCGTCGGCACGAACCCCACGCCGTGGTTCCCCGGGCGCGACGGCCACAGGCGGAGGCTACTGCGGAAGAACGACGAGGCGACGCTGGAGGATGGCGACTGCTTCGGGCTGCTCACCACGGAACCCGAGCCGGGATCGGTTCGATGGGTCGCGGCGCGTTCGGCGAAGCCGTCGGCCCGCGCCGGCGGCGACGGCGAAGGCGCGGCGGGGGCCGAAGAGGGGGGAACGAAACGGGGCGCGGAATCCCGCCGCGACGACGACGACGACGAAACGCAGCCGGCGTCCAAGCGCGTCAAGGACGACGTCGATCCCGATCCCGAGCCCGAACCGACGCCGGTGGTCCTCGTCTTTTGCGGCCCGCCGGGCTCCGGTAAGAGCACGCTGTGCGCCAAGCTCCCGCCCAACGCGTGGTGCGTCGCTAACCAGGACACCATAGGTAAGAACGGACGAAGGGGCACGCGCAAGCAGT
Organism: Micromonas commoda; assembly: GCF_000090985.2. Taxonomy (NCBI): domain Eukaryota; kingdom Viridiplantae; phylum Chlorophyta; class Mamiellophyceae; order Mamiellales; family Mamiellaceae; genus Micromonas; species Micromonas commoda. The sequence continues at coordinate 254,519 of NC_013045.1, read as the reverse complement.
GCCTCGTGGCGGCGCGTCGAGCGCTGACGGACCCGCGATCGCCCAAACACGTCGCCGTCGATCGGTGCGGGCTCACCGACGAGCAGCGAGCGGACTTTCTCGCTTTGGCGCGCGAGCTCGGCGCGCGTTGCGAGTGCGTCCACTTCGACCTGCCGCGGGAGGAGGTGTTCGCCAGGGTCCGAGCCAGGGTCAACCACGTCGGCGGGGTGGAGGGCGAAGGGGGCGTGAAAGCGGTGAAGCGGATGATGGGCGGAAAGGACAACGCGCCGCCCAAGACGACGGACGGCTACGTTAAAGTGACGAGGTGCGTCAACGCGTGGGAGCAGGACAACGCGGCGGCGGCGTACGCGTCGTTGGCGCCGCCGCGCGTCGGATGGATGGCGGCGGCGGCGGCGGCGGCGCGCGAAGAAGGGACCCGGGCGCGCGAAGGAGGGCGCGATGGACTCGCGACGGGGGAGACGAAAAACGTCGAGGAGACGACAAAGAAGAGGTCCGGGCCGGACGCGTTCGCGGTGATGATGGGCGCGGCCAAGTCCGCCGCGAGTCCCGCCAAGTCCGTCGCCAAGTCATCCGTCGCGAAGCCTTCGGTAGCGCCGTGGGCCAGGGGCCTCGTCGACATAGCGGCCGACCCGGGCGGTAAAGAGGGCGTTAAGTGGTTCGACTCCGACCTCGTGGTGCTGACGGATAAGTACCCCAAGGCGAGAACGCACTACCTGGTGCTCGCGAGAGACACGTCGCTGGCGGCTGGACCGTCCGCGCTGAGGGCTTCGCACGCCGAGCTGGTGGAGCGGATGGCGACGGTCGGACGGGCAATCGCGGCGGAGAATGCGGCAAAGGTGAACGGGGGCGAAGAAACAATCGCGCCGCTTCTTCGCGCCGGTTTTCACGCCAAACCGTCGATGCCGACGCTGCACATGCACCTCGTGTCGAGCGATCTGCGCGGGAGCGGCATGAAGACGCGGCGGCACTGGAACACGTTCGCGACGGACTTCTTCAAGGAGGCGGACGACGTTGTCGCGGCGCTGCGCGCGCGCGGGAGGGTGGACTGGGACGAGGAGGAGGAGGAAGCCGGGGTTGCGATGGCGAAACTCCGGTGCCACAGATGCGGGGACGGTCCTTTCGCGCAGATGCCCAAGCTGTTCGCGCACCTCGACGAGTGCGAACGGGCGCTCTAGCTAGCCGGAATAGACGACGGATAGACGACGACGAGGTGATGATACGGAGGTTAGAACATCATATTAGAACAAGACACGAACACCCTCAAAGCTCTCACCCGCCGGCGCCTTTCGCTTTTCACTTTTCACCGTTTCACTTATTAGAGGAGCTGGGCGAGGTAGTATCCCATGCCGGCGAGTCCGAGCACGGTGGCGGCGGTGGTGATGAGCGGCGCGTTGGACGCGGCGCCGCCGGACGCCTTGCCCGTCTCCGGGTCGTAGTTTGCGAATCGCGACCGGGGCGCGTTGCACTGGGGGCACTTGTAATCCTTACCCTGCTCCTTGAACGGGGTGGGAAGGGTGTACACGTAGCCGCAGTCGACGCAGATGTGCGTGGCGCGCTCCTTCTGCGCGGCGGAGAGCTTCTTGCCGAAGCGAGGGGGAGCGGGGCGCTTGGGAAGGCGCTTGACGTCGATGGTGGCCGCCTGCTTGGCATCCCTCACGACGACGAAATCGACCTGGTTGGGGCAGGCTTGGATCGCCGATCGGACGAATCCGAGCTGGTCGGCGGGCCACAGCTCGTCGCCGAAGAAGGAGGAGGTGTAGACGACGTAGTCGCCAGCCTTGAGACCCGCCTTGGCGGCGTTACCGCGCGCGGAGGCGATCTCGACGCCGCCGGAGATGCCCTTGTTGGACGCCTTGAGGTTGACGCCGAGGGGCTTGTCGACCGAGATGAGGGTCTCGCCCGCAGCCGCGCGAGTGGTCACGACGCGGCGCGTCGGGGCGGCCGCGGGCGCCTTGGACCTGACGCGCGCGCCGGCGAAGGAGGAACCGCGGACCGCGGTGAGGGGGGTGGCGACGTTGGCGAGGGCGGCCATTGCTATTGCTATCGGCGACGTATCGGCGTCCGATGAGAGTGAGCGCCTGACGCGCTTGGGTTGGCTGGCTATCCACACCGGGACACGTCATCCACTTCCATTTCGCTCGATTGCATTTTGCAACTTTTGTATGAAGAACAGTTAGGGAAAGTTTCCCCGTTTTGTAACTAGAAACATGTGACCATTAACCATATATATGCGAAATTCCCACTCGGCACTTTCACCTCCGCCCGAGGTTCGTTCAGAGCACACGATGGCGCGCGGGCTCGGCCTCGGGAGAGCCTCTCCCTACGTCGCCATCGCGTTGGGGATAATATCCGGTAACTACATCTTCAACCAGCCCCTCAAGGACCACGCGGCTAAGCAGGCCAAGCCCTCGAACTAGCTAGAGCGGGTCCTGGAGGCGGGTCCTCACGATGACCGGCGGCGGAGAGGGAGGCGCGAGTGAGCCTCCTCCCGGTCCCTCCAAGCGCGCGAGGGTCGACGACGACGCCACGCCCAGGCACCTTCGCGCGGTCGAGTTCTACTGCGGCGTCGGCGGCCTCCACTACTCCCTGCTTCGCGCCAGACCGGACGCCAAGGTGGTCGCCGCGTTCGACATCAACCCGAACGGCAACGACGTGTACGAGCACAACTTCGGCGTCCGCCCGTCGCAGAAGAACATATACGGGCTCCCGGTGGCGTCGTTCGATCGTCTGGACGCGGGTCTGTGGCTCCTATCGCCGCCGTGCCAGCCGTTCACGCGGCAGGGTCACCGGAAGGACAAGGACGACGGTCGATCGCAATCGTTCCTCCGCCTCCTTCGCGACGTCGTCCCTCAACTCCGCTCCCCGCCGACGCACGTGCTCGTCGAAAACGTCGTCGGCTTCGAGACGTCCGACACCAGGGCCGACGCCATCGCCGTGTTCCGCCGGCTCGGGTACGACACGAGGGAGTTCATGCTGACGCCGAGGATGTTCGGCGTCCCGTACAGTCGGCCGCGATATTTTCTCCTGGCGAAAAAGTCGGATGGAGGCGATGGAGGCGTGGATGGAGGCGCCCTCTGGTCCGACGGGGACTGGGGCGAATGGCTCGCGTCGCACGGCGACGGCGTGCACGGTGGGCCCATCCGAGCGCCCCCACCCTCGAGGCTGAGCGGACACCGCGAGTGGATACCGCGCGGGGCGTCGTGCGTCTTACCAGCCGAGTTCGAGGGCGACACCAAGGCGGAGTTTGACGCGAGGCACAGGGCTCGGGGGGGAGGTGGGGGCGACGGTTCGACGCCTAAACCGAACCCCGCCGATAACCCCTTGTACGGGTACCCCGTCGCCCTCGTCGGGGCGTTTCTCGACGGATCTGGAAACGACGAAGACGGTTCCAGAGACGTGAACGAGGGTTCTGCGGACGTGTTCAGGGAGTACGCGGTTGCCGAGAGGGACGTGAAAATCGGGCTGGGCGCCGTCGACGTCGTCTGCCGAACTTCGTACAAGTGCAACTGCTTCACGAAATCGTACGGCAAGTACGTCAAGGGCACGGGGTCGATGGTGACGGATAAATTGGTGGACAAGGACTCGTGGGACGGGACGGTGGCGAGCGGGGGGGCGCACGAGGGCGCGGAGGGCGGCGGCGTACGGCTGAGGTACTTCACCGAGGGAGAAATCGCGAGGATGCACTCGTTTCCGAGCGACTTTTCGTTCCCGGCGGGCGTGACTCGTCAGCAGAGGTACGCCCTGCTGGGTAACTCGCTCTCGGTGGCGTGCGTCGCGCCGCTGATTGATCACCTGTTGAACGACCCGTCGGTGGAGGGGGAGCGACCGCCGCCGCGGCGCGAGGTGGTGGGACCCGAGGACGCGTGACGACTTTTATAAACTCACTTGACAGCCGCGAGCTTGGCTTTTCGCATCGCCCTCAGCTCTAGCACCGGTATCATCACCTGACAGCCGCGAGCTTGGCTTTTCGCATCGCCCTCAGCTTCGCCCCGGAGTACAGCGCGAACCCCACGAGCGCCACCACCGCCCCGCCGAGCATCTGCCACGACCAGTCCTTGGTCTCCCCGAACAACACCCGCGAGAACAGGAACAGCATCGCCACCTTGACGTTTCCCAGCACCGTCGTCGTCGTCGCGCTCGTCACCGCGATGACCTTGTTGTGCACCCAGTTATACACCACCGCGTTGCAGCACCCCAGCAGCACCAGCTTCACGAGGTCCCCGCCCCCGACGAACCCGCCGTCGCCGATCAACCCGCCCCCGCCCGACGCGTCACCGGCGGATCCCAGCAGCTCCGTCCCGTCCACCTCGACGCCCGCGACGATGACATCGTTCGGCGCGGGCATCGCCAACCTCGCCACCATCCGCTCCCACTCCATCCCCGCGCTGACCGGCGCTAACAGCGCCAACACCACCGGAGAGGTGTAGAAGGTGAGGTACAGGGCGTTCAGCCGCTCGGGGCCCATGATGCGACCGCTGAACGTCATCATCAGCGCGTTTGACAGCGTCGCGACGACGCAGAAGACGACTCCGATCGTCTCGTCGGGGCGTTGCTTGGACTTGTCCGCGCTTCCCGCGATCGTCGCCATGACCCCGGCGGCGACGAGGAGCAGACCCGCGGCCTCCGCCGGGGAAGGGACCTTGTTTTCGACCACGACGGCGCACGCCGCGCAGACCACCGGTATGGACGCGCGGATGACCTGGTTGAACGACAACGAGAGGTGCAACAGGGACGCGTTGTTGAGCGCGATGTTGAGCGACATGAACGCGCCGATGGCCGCCAGCGCCTTCCACAGCCGCCCCACGGTCTGCGCGTGCGTCTCCCCCGCCGGCTTGCCGCTGAAGACCACCGGCGCGAGCGAGCATATCTGGAACACGAGGTGCGCGCACGTGAGGGAGACTGGGTATCTGAATCCCGCGTGCCCCAGCGTGTATCGGTTCAGCAGGTTGAGGGACGAGTTCAACGCCAGGTACAGGGCGACGATGAGCGCGGTCCTGACGGGGCTCGTCTTGGCGGCGGCCGCGCCATCGCTCGGGGGCTTGACGCCGTCCTCGACGCCCATCGAGAGGGTCGCGTCTAGCAGGAGGGTCGTGCAGGGCTTTTTGAACCGGGACGACGACTCCTGACAGGATGATGAGCTCGTGCTGATTCGGCGACAGGTACGACGTTTTTGCGAGTGGAGCGCCCCCAGTGCAGAGGGGCGCCATGACGAGCGCACTCGCCGTGAATTCCCAACCGGCGGTGGCGCGCGTACGCCTCGAGCCACGCGTCGCGTCGCGCAGGCTCGTCCGCGTCCGCGCACCCCGCGGCCGCGACGGAGGTGCGCGCGATGCCCCGATCGACCCGGATATTTTCTTTTCCCGTCCGCCAGCTCCACGACGGATGCGTAACAACGCGAATCTTCCCTCCCTCCTCCTCGCGCCCCGTCCCTCCCTGACCCGCCCGACGCCTCTACGCCTTCCGATCGCAGACTTTCGCCCACGCGTGACGCGTCGCGGAGTCGTCGCGTGCTCGCTCGCCGGCGCCGGTCCCCCCGACCACGACGCCCCGTCGGAGCCTCATCAAAATCAGACGCGCGAGATGGCGATCGACTCGTCGCGACCCAAATCGGTTCTCGCGGATCTGCACTCGGTTGCCCAGCCTCGGACCGACAACCGCGTCGCGAAGACCGCCGCCGCGGTCGCGCTCGGCTCCGCGTCCCTCCTCGCGGCGCACGCGACCCTCCCGCCGGCCGTCCCGTGCGTCGGCGTCGGCGTCGCCCGCGCCGGTACCTTCTCCCACCAGAAGGACCACACCCTCGGCGACGTCCTCTACTACAGGTTCCAGAAGATCTTCGCGCTGCCGTTGCCGGGGAAGATATTGTGCCTCGTGGCGTTCACCGTTCCGGTGGTGTTCGCCGGCGCCGTCGCGTACAAGGTGGTGGACGCCCTCAACGCCAAACTCGAGCCGGCGGCCGGCGAGGATTCGTCGAACGAACCCGAGTCGTGGACGGATGCGTTGGCTAATTCCTTTTATTTACTCAACAACGTGCCCGGCGCAGACGCCACCACGGACGAGTGGGACACGCCGGGCGGCGCGCGGCGGGGTTTCGTCACGCAGTGCATCGTCTTCGTCGGCCTCTTCGTCTTCGCCATCATCATCGGCATCATCTCCGACGAGATCACCGCGCAGGTGGAGGAGGTCAAGACTGGGAACAACAAGGTTGTCGAGTCCGATCACACCGTCATCGTCAACTGGAACAGCCAGCTGGTGCCGCTGCTGAAGCAGATGGCGGTGGCGAAATCGGAACGCGCGGGGACGTTCGACCGACCGGTGGTGCTCCTCGCGGACGTGGACAAGGAGACGATGGACGAGGCCATCGGCGAGGCGCTCGAGGAAAGCCCGCCGTTGCAGGTGGTGACGAGGCGGGGTAACCCCTTCGACGCCGAGGACCTCGCGCGCGTCAACGCCTTCGCCGCCAAGCGCGTCATCATCCTCCACCCGCACGAGGACGAGGTCGGGCTCCTGGGCCAAGGCGTCCACGCCCGGGACGAGAGCGACGAGAGCGCGGGGCGCATCAAGGAGCTCCAGTTTCAGCGCGAGCAGCGCGAGGAGGCGCTCAAGGCGACGGTCATCTTGAACCTGCTCAACGACAAGGCGCACGCCAACCCGGACGTGGTGGTGCAGATGCCGTACCGGCTCCCGAATGAGCAGGACCTGGTGGGGCACGCGCTCAAGATCACGAAGAGCCAGGACGCCAGGTCGATGGGGCAGATCCCATCGTCCTCGTCATCCTCGTCGTCCTCGGCGTCCTCGTCGTCCTCGGCGTTTGAGACGTCCGCGCCGAAGGAGGGCTCGCCGCGGACGCGGTACGTTCAGGTCCACGGCACCGAAAACACCGGCAAGATCAGCGCCTTCGCCGCGTTCCAACCCGGCATCGCTCGCGTCTTCGAGGTTCTCTTCGAGCAGGACGACGCCACCCCCGAATTTTACCTGTCCGACGCCCCGCAGTTCGTGGGCGTTTGCTTCGCCGACGCGTGGCGCATGCTCCCTCGAGCCACTCTGTGCGGGGTGTCGCACGCCGACGGGTCCGTCACCCTCGCGCCGGACGACGCTTACGTCATCCGCGCCGACGACGAGGTGGTGCTGCTCGCGGAGTCGTCCAGCGTGGACATCACCCCGGCGGACGACGCCGTCACCCCTCGGAAAGGATCGGAGAGGTACTACATGAAGGCGCTGTCCGAATACACCGACGCCGACCGGGGGCCCAAGAAGATTCTCTTCGCCGGGTACAACGACGAGACGTTACTGGCGGTGAAACTGGCGCAAGACATGGCGCCGAACGGGTCGCAGATCACCATCCTCGCGGAGCAAATCCCGGCGGATGAGTTTGAGCAGCTTCGATCCACGCCAAACTGTAAGCTTCGCGTCGTGAAAGGGGTGCCGTCTTCGCACGAGCACCTCAAGTCGGTGCCCGTGTCGACTCAGGACTCGGTGGTGATCATGCCGGCGAGGGACCTGGGGTCCAAGGCGGAGGAGGACGCCACCGTCCTCGCCACCATCCTTCAGACGTACGCCAACTGCGAGTTGCGAAGGTCGAGCGCGCCCGATCCCTCGGCGCCCCAATATCGCAACCCCCACATCGTCGCGACGCTCAACACCGACTCCGCGAGGACCATCGCCGAGTTGATGGGAACCGTGGACACCTCGCACGCGGGGGAGATACCGGACGTGATCATGTCGGACGACCTCATCGGCGGCGTGTTGTTGCAGGTGTCGGCGAATCCGAGGCTCGCGTCACTCTTTGACGCGTTGCTCGCGACGGAGGGACACGAGTGCTACATCCGAGACGCGGATCTGTACGGCGGAGCGGACACGAGGGCTACGTCGGGCACTAGTGGGGGACAATACGAAGGGTCTGGAAAGGGTCTGGAAGGCGAAGGGTCATACGCGGACGCCGGTCCGGTGCGGTGGGGTGTCGTGTGCGAGCGCGCCAGGGAACGGGACGAGCTGGCAATGGGGGTGATGCGCGCGGACGGGGAGATGGTCATCTCGCCCGCCAAGGACGCCACCTTCGTGTTCGAGGAGGGCGATCGCATCATCGTGCTGGCGGATAGCCTGTGATAATTAGCTCGAGCGCGTGATTATGTTTAAAAGCCCCATGGCTAACGTATTAGTCGAGCCGCGTCCCGGGGGTCGCTCGACCCCGCGTTTATCAAAACGTTGAACCGCTCATCGATGGTGCCAGTACGGGTTCATCGATTAGGAGAGCTGGCCGCAGTCGGCGATGACGACCTGCTTGGTGGTCTTGCCCGAGGAGGTGCCGACCGCCTCGATGGCCTGGACGACGTCCATGCCCTTGGTGACGGAGCCGAAGACGACGTGCTTGCCGTCGAGCCACGCCGTCTGCACGGTGCAGAGGAAAAACTGGGATCCGTTGGTGTTGGGACCCGCGTTGGCCATGGAGAGGATGCCGGGGCCGGTGTGCTTGAGCTGGAAGTTCTCGTCGGCGAACTTGGCGCCGTAGATGGACTTGCCGCCGGTGCCGTTGTGGTTGGTGAAGTCGCCGCCCTGGCACATGAAGTTGGGGATGACGCGGTGGAAGGAGGAGCCCTTGAACCCGAAGCCCTTCTCGCCGGTGCAGAGCGCGCGGAAGTTCTCTGGAAGTTTGGTTGGATCGGGGGACGGGACGTTTCAGACGGGGAGGGGGGTCGGCGGCGGATCGTGTTTTGGATTTGTGGGAAGGTTTGGCGGTGGATCGGTGGTTCAGCGGGGAGGCGTTTTTTGACGGCGCCGACACGGCCCGAAAAAGTGCGGGACGAGGGGGGTCCTAAAGATGGGTCGGCCGATCTGGTCGACGGGACGCACCGGCGGTCTTGGGGGTGACGTCCGCGCGGAGCTGTGGATTGGGGAGGGACGCGGATGGGGTTTCGAGCGTCAGTGCGCGTGGTTCGACGTTACGGGACCGGCTCGCGGGGTGTCGCGTCGCGTCAGATCCGTGCATCAGATCTCGATCGGCCGATATTTTTCTCGACGATCCGATCCGATCCGGGGCGACGTCGCGGGGCACGCGAGGCGGAATGGTTCGAATGGGCACTCACAGTCATCTCGATGCGGCCGGCGGGCTGGCCGCCGATGGACATGTCGAAGAAGCAGACGGGGTTGGACATTGTTATCGTTGAGTTCGCGTGTGGAAGTGATCTAATTGACGTGTCGCCGATCGCTTTTATGAAAAGTCCCGTCAGCCGGAAAAGGGGGAAACCGACCGCCGCGGGTGCCCGCCCAGCACGCCTTGCGCCACAGCGAGGGACGCCCGGACGAACGCCCGGCATCCAGCGGCATCCGGAACCCGAACGACGATCACGCGCAGCCGCGGCATCCACCATGGCGGCGGGTGAGCTGTCCCGCCTGCTCGACCAGGACGGCGACGGGGCCATCGGAGACGAGGCGGCGGAGCGTGCGGAGAGGGCCGAGATCGCGCGCGCGCAGGCCGAATCCGACGCCGCGGAGGGCGAGCGCAGGCTGCAGGTCGCCAGGCAGCAGTTCGCCGAGTACGCGCAGTCGAAAGCGACGGAGGCGGCGGGGCTGGGTTCGATGATCCGCGACCTCCTCGCCGCGTGCGACGGCGTCGGCAGCGCGGAGCTCACGAAGAAAGTCTTGGAGATCAAGGAGACGATGGACGCGGCCGAAGCCGAAGCGCGAGCCATGGCGTCCGACGCGTCCAAGGACGCCAAGAAGGCGGCGGGCGATACCGGCGTGGACGCCGCGCCGATGGAGACCGCCAACGGCGCCGGCGGTGGCGCGCTCGCCGCCGCCGCCGCGGCCGACGATCTGGACGACGGAGCCGCGGAGGCCATGGACGAGGACGGAGCGTCGGCGGCGCTGCACGCCGCAGCCGCCGACCTGGACCCCTCGATGAACTTTGTCGAGCGCGCCAAGTACATCCCGCTCCGGTTGGACATGGACGAGCGCAAGCTCCTCCGGCTGCTGGAGGCTGCGCTCCACGTGAGCGAGTACACGGACAAGGTTGACGTGCTCACGTTCAGGTCCAAGACACAGAGAATCACGAAGCAGCTGAAGGAGATCTGCGCCATCATGTGCGGTCTGGTGGTGGCGACCGACTACCGCGCGGGGCAGGAGCTCATCAAGGACAAAGACTTCGAGCACAACGCGCGGTTCTTCCAGAGTATCTTCGAGATTGGCCGCCGGCACAAGGTGATGAACCCGGAAAAGATGCGAAGCGAATACGGCAAGATGATCTACCTGCTCCAGGACTCGCAGATGTCTGACGTTCAGGAGCTGCTCAACTTCAAGCTCGTCAAGCCCATGCGCACCGCGCACGCGCTGCTCGCGGAGAAGAACGGCCTGGCGATGCTCAGAGACGGTTTGATGCATCAGGCCACCGCCGAGATTATGCACGAGGGCAAGCCGAGGATCCAAGTGCAGCGTGAGATCAAGGCGAAGGAGAAGGCTCGCGAACACCTCTCGCGGCGATACTCCCACGCGGACCTGAGCAGTGAGGAGATCTTGAGCGTCCTCTACTCCATCTCCGACAACAACGCGTACCTGCGATTCAACCGCGACCCCGTGGACCGCATGATTGACTTTCTCAAGCGGTACTTTGACCCGAAGACCCCGGAACCCGGGTTCTCGCTGGGGATCACGATGGGGATGGGCGGGGCGCGACTGTCGCACAACCACGAGCGCCAGTACACGTACGTCATGCAGTCGATGATGCTGTGGAGGGAGGTGAGCAACGACATGTTCAAGCTCTGGTACCTCGCCGAGGGCGACTTGCTGCGAGAGGGGGGGTATTATCAGCTGACCAACACGGGCCAGGGTTTAAATCGAGTGCAGTCGGCGCCGCAGACGAACAAGGCGATCCACCAGGTGCTCGCGCGGTGCCAGGCCAAGCTCGGTCACTGGGTGGGCAGCGCCGTGGTGCACCTAGGCGACCACAACGTCCCGAACGCCCTCATGTTCATCGACAAGTACACCCAGGTGCCGCGGATCCTGAACCCCGTCGCGCTGGTGGTGCAACGAGTCGAGGAGCTGTGCGAAGACGACGGGCTGCGACAGTACGTGGAGAGCACGTTCGGGGGCGTGGACGAGTGCAGGAAGACCATCTTGGCGGACTTTTTCAGGCACGCCTTCGACGGGTCCGGGGCGGATAACTTCTTCGACGCGGGATCGTGCATCGACGGTCGGTTGACGAGCGCGTGGAACTGGTGCTCGAAGATTGAGAAAAAGTCGTACTACCCGGTGTTTTCGCTGGCGGGTTTCACGGGGTTCGACGGCGGGGATTTCAGGTCGTGAGGCGATGGGAGTTACGGGGCCACGACGTACAAGTAGGCGTATTGACATTCATTCGTTCGTCATCTCTCAAGAGGTGTGTACACGCCGCCTGTCGATTTGTGAGGACTCTTCCGACGTAGTTAGCGTCGCGACTAATCTGCACTGTAAAAACGCCTCCAGCTCGCGGCATATAATCATTGTGAAGCGCGGCGGGGGGCGGGGCGCGAGGGGAGTCGGGCGTGCGAACCCCTCCTTCCGTTCGCCATGGCGGCCCGCAGCTTCCTCGGCATCCACCCGTTGCACCACAGCAAGCTGTGGTACTTCCTCTCCTTCGGCGCGTTCGCGTGCCTCAGCCCGTTCCTGCCGCTCTTCTATCGCTCGTGGGGCATCGACGAGAGGCAGATCGGACTGATCAACTGCTTGAGGCCGCTCGTGTCGTTCTGGGTCACGCCGATGTGGGGTGCGCTCGCGGACTGGAGCGGGCGACACAACGCCATCCTCTTCGCCAAGATGCTCGCGCAGGGTTACGGATACAGCGGCCTCCTCTGGCTCCTCCCTAACCACTCGTTCAAGATCCTGTTCGCCTACGTCGCCAGCCTCGAGGCGCTGTGCTGCGCCAACAACTCGCTCGCGGACAGCTCGACGGGGCAGATGTGCAGGCGCGCGCGACGCCTCGGCGAGTCACCGATGGGCGGGATCGACTACGGCTCGCAACGGCTGTGGGGGGCGGTGTCGTGGGGCTACATCTTCGCCCCACTGTCCGGCGCGATTCAGACCTTCTCCCCCGCGGGCGTCAAAGCCGCCTTCCCCTTCGTCGCCTTCCCGGCGTTGCTCACGATGTCCGCGTTCGTGTCGCTGGGCATGGACTTCACCCCCGAACACGGCGTCCCTATCGAGGAGGACGAGCGCGACGGCGGCGGAGAGGCGGAGGAGGGCACAGCTGTGCACACAGCTGTGCCAGTGCCGGGCGGAGCCGACTTTCGCACCCCGCGCAAGACGACGCTGGAGATGGCGCGGGTTTACAGATCCTCACCCGACGAACGACGCCCGCGGGCTGACGAGGAGGCGGCGAACGAGCCAAACGGGCCGCGCGCATCTCCCGCCAGGATCGATCCGAGGACCGGGTACGCGGGTTTAGGCCCGGGGTTCAACGGCGCTCGCACGCCGACGAGGGAGGGAAGCGTGAAGGTGCTCGGCGTGGACCTCTCGGTGCACGAAGAGTCCGACTGGGAGGATGGGGAGTTCTCGGACGACAGCGCCGCGGCGACGGGTGAGGTCAAAACAGCGGACGCTGCCGTCGTGGGTTCGATTCCCCGACGGGGCGAACGGGCGGTGGCGTCCCGCGTCTTCGCCGTCGTCGCCCAGCCCGAAGTCGCGCTCCATTTCTTACTTTTTCTCATCATGGGCGCTTCGATGGCGGTGACGGATACGTTCCTGTTCCTGTGGCTCGAGGAGCTCGGAGGGTCCAAATTTCTGATGGGCCTCGCGCTCATGTTCACGTGCCTCTCCGAGGTTGTGGTGTTCGCCAAGGAGGCGGCGATCAAGCGCGCGTTGTCCACGGAGTGGTGCGTGGCGCTCGTGCTCTTCTGTTACGGCGTGAGGCAAGTCTTCTACGCGAGCCTCGGTCGATGGCCGACGCCGTGGGTCGTCCTCCCGGTTCAGCTGCTGCACGGCGTGACGTTCGGGCTGTACTGGAGCGTGGGTAACGCGTTCGTGCACGACATCGCGCCGCGCGGGTTGAACGCCGCGGTAATGACCGTGTTTGGCGGATGCGTCAGCGGAGGCGGCTTTTTGGGGGCGGTGTTAGGGGGAATGGCGTACGCGAAATACGGCGGAGCGGGGCTTTGGTTCGGGGTCGGGTGCGTCAACTTCGCGCTGTGCGGGGCGGTGGTTGGGAAGATTCGTCGGTGCGGGGGCGGCGGGGATCCAACGGCGCGGGGTTGGCGGCGGTTGGGCACCGACGAGGGTGCGTAGGATTGATTTAGTAGTTTGCCAGTCGAGAACGCACGTGATTTTGGCTTTTCCATCGCGTTTCCTGCAGTGATCCACACATGGGATGCCAAATCCGGGATGACAAAACGGAGCTTCGGACAGTTTGCTCATAGCGGCCCGGATTTGGGTCCTGGGTTAAAAAATAGCGTCTGACTCCGCACGGTTGTTTCCGTTTTTGAGGAGGCCTCGCGCTCGCCATCTTGGGGCGGCGCGGCCGGCGCGCGCGTCTCGTCTCACGCCTCGATAGCATAGGCGGCGTGGACGGGTTCGGCGAATCGGTGCGCTCGTTTGGTGAGCGAGAGGGAGGCCTGAAGGGCCACCTCGGGAGGGCGACCAGCGCCGGTGGGAATTATTAAAGTGTCCTGCGCAGAGCCCCGTTGTTGACGGGGCACCGCGGCGGGGGGCACCATGCCGGCGCCGAAGAGCCGACAGGGCGGGCCAGGGTCCGCGGGGGCGTCCCTGAAGCACTTAAACCCCACGGTGGCTGATAGGAAGGTGAAATTTGAGGTGAGCGTCGCCCGCCACACGCTCCTCGCGGCGTCGTCACCGCGCCGGGCACTGGGCACGATTCCTCTGCGGCGCGCGGTGGCGATTTTGACCGGGCGCGGCCTGGGCGTTCGCCGCGCGCGCGATGCAACGAGGCGTCTCCGCCGATGTCATCGCGCCCTCCACACCGGTTTCGACCATCCGACGACCCTCGCATTGTGGTAATCGCCAAACCCCGCGGACTGACGAAGACGCGCGCGCCCCATCCACCCCTCACCCCGCAGGAGCTGCCCGAGAAATCGCTGTGGGTATTCCGAAAGGAGAACCCCGTGCGACGGTTGTGCGTGTCGCTCATGCGGAATCCGTGGTTCGACAGGGTGGTGATGACGCTGATCCTGCTGAACTGCGTGTTTCTTGCGATGGACAGCAGGGAGCCGGGTTTCGAAGAAACCACGAGGGGGTGCGTGACCCGCCCGCGCCCCAGCGCCAAACCCCGACCGACGCTCTCAAATTCTTCGCTAGCGAGGACGAGATTCAACACTCGTCGTCGTCAGTCGCCCCTTCTCCCGGCTGACCCCGTCCCCACGGCCCGAATATCACAGGAAAGCGGTGGACAACAGCGAGAACATCTTCTTATCGCTGTTCTGCGGCGAGATGGTGATCAAGATCGTCGCCATGGGCTTCTTCGTGCACCCGAACTCGTACCTCAGAGACTCTTGGAACAGGCTGGATTTCACGGTGGTAATTTTAGGCATCATCGCGGCGATGAACCTTGGTAACTTTAGCGCCATCAGGACGGTGAGGGTGCTGAGACCGCTCCGCACGCTGCAAGGGTTCGCGGGCATGCGTCAGCTCGTGGTGACTCTGCTGAACTCGCTTCCGTTGCTCGGAGACGTCGCGGTGCTAATGGCGTTTTTGTTCTTTTTGCTGGGGTTGATGGGGGTGCAGCTGTTCAGCGGGGCGTTGAACCGGCGGTGCGCGTCGCTCGATAACCCAAACGCGGGTTGCCACCTGTGCGGGTACGACGTGGGGTACGCGGGGTACAACGCGTCGCAGATCGCGTCGGGGTGCGCGAGCGATTGCGCGTTACCGGCGGCGCCGAGATGGACCGTGCACGAGGAGACCACGTGCGGCGGTCCTCGCGTCGCAAAGTACCCTTCGAAAGGCGAAAAACCGAGCGGGTACTCCTGCCCGGACGGGCAGTGGTGCATCGCGTACGAGGCGCCGAACCATGACATCACCAGTTTCGACAACATCCTCGGCGCGTGGCTGGCGATCTTCCAGTGCATCAGCCTGGAGGGATGGGTGGACATCATGTACTGGACCCAAGACGCGGTGAGCGAGTGGAGCTCGTGGTACTTCGTGGTGATGATCATCATGGGCTCCTTCTTCGCCATCAACCTCGCGCTCGCGGTGCTGTACGTCAGCTTCACCACCGAGCGCAAGACGGACAAGGAGCAGCACTCGGACGCCATCGCCGCGGAGAAGGAGGCGAACAGCAAGCTCCTAAAGTCGATGGAGAGCGAGGGCGCGTACCAGGCGGCGCAGGTGGCGGACTTGCAGCGGCGTCTGAGCGACGCGTCGCCGGGGCGGAAGAGCGCGCCGCCGTCACCGTCCGTGTCCCCGCACGAATCCTTCGTCGCGGCGACTCCGCCCAACGGCGGCGGGGATAAACGGCTCGAGGACACAATCGCGGAGGAGGTTGAGATGGGAACTTTTGAGGATGCCGACGGCGCCGAGACGCCCGCGACCGTTACGACCGTTACGACGACGACGAACGACGCGCACGGGGGCGACGTGGCGGTGCGACGACCGAGCGTCTTCGACAGCGCTTTCCGCCCGGAGAAGTTCGGAAGCGCGATGGTGACGCCGCTTCCGATGCGGACGGTTGACGAGGACGGCGACGACGATTTCGCGGACCAGCCGTGGCTCGCAGAGGGTTTCGCCACGCCGCAGGAGTGGGTGAGACACCACGGCGGCGAGATCGAAGACGTGCAGATCGTCGACGGCGTGCCGGTGGTGGTGCCGCCGTCCTTGGCGCAGCGGTTTCAGCGCACGTGCCGCGTGCTCGCGATGTCGGCCACGGTGGGGAAGGTGACGATGTTCCTGATCATACTAAACACGGTGTTGATGGCGAGCGAGTTTCACGGGATGAGCAAGGGTCAGATTGACGCTTACGAGGGGATCAACTACTTCGTCACCGCGTACTTTGCGCTGGAGATGGTTATGAAGATGATCGGGTTGAAGTGGAGGGCCTACATCGCGGACAGGTTCAACATCTTCGACGGGGTGGTGGTGATTATCAGCATCATCGAGCTGGCAGTCGCGGATGGCGGCGGCAACCTCACCGTCCTCCGCTCCTTCAGGCTCCTTCGGATCCTCAAGCTCGCGAGGTCGTGGCCGCAGCTGAGGAAGATCATCGCGACGATCCTCGACACCATACCGTCCATGAGCTCCCTCGCCGGGATGCTGTTCCTTTTCATCTTCATCTTTGACCTGCTCGGGCTGCAGCTCTTTGGGTACGAGTTTGTCTTTTGCGATTCGTACGGGGTGGACGGCGCCGCGCCGACGTGTCCGCCGGGCGTGGCGGAGACTGCGTGCCCCAATCGCAAGGACTGTTACGTCGCGTGCAAGGCTTCGCAGGTTGGCACGTGGATAGAGTACGCGTCGGGCGCCGCCGGCTACTGCGCAGAGTACGGGGGCGGTGAAACGGCGCTGGCTAGGCTCGGGATGAGCGATCAGCCGAGGCACCACTTTGACGATTTCTTCTGGGCGTTCATCACGATCTTCCAGGTGCTCACGGGCGAAAACTGGAACGAGGTGTTGTACGACGGCATGCGGACGAAGGGCGACGCGGCTTGCCTGTACTTCATCCTGCTGGTTGTCATCGGCAACTACATCGTGCTCAACCTTTTCCTGGCAATCCTGCTCGATAACTTTGCCGACATGGACAGCAGCGGGGAGACCGCTGCGGAGACCGCCGCGAGGGAGGAACGCAAGGCTGCCGATCTTCAGCGCAAGAAGGAATTGGCGCTGGAGAGGCGGAAGACGGCCCGAGAGGAGTGGATGAAGCTGCAGGCGCAGGCGTCGCTCTTGTCGTCGGGACAAAGCAAATCTCTGAAGGCGGCGGCGACTGGCGGCGTGGTGACTCTCTCGGTGATGGACCGAGCGCGAATACAGGTGAAGCGCCTGATCCTACATCCAAAGTTCGATCAGTTCGTCATCTTGCTCATCCTGGTGTCGTCCGTGTTGCTCGCGGTGGATTCGCCAAACGTCGACGAAGATTCAAAGCTGAAAAAGGCTCTGAACATCACGGATGTGGTTTTTGTGTGCCTGTTCGGCTTGGAGGCGGCGATGAAGATATTCGCGCTCGGGGTCAAGAAGTACTTTGCCAATGGATGGAACCTGATGGACTTTGTCATCGTGTTCATAGGCGCGATTGGAGCCATCCTGGAGCTCAGCGGAAGCGCGACGATGCAGGCGGCGAGGTCGATGCGATCTTTCCGAGCGCTTCGCCCGATGCGCATGGCTGCGAGGGCGGAGGGAATGCGAATCGTGATCGAGGCGCTGTTCCAGGCGGTCCCGCCCATCATGAACGTGGCGCTCGTGTGTATCCTGTTCTACCTCATCTTCGGCATCCTGGGGCTGAACCTGTTCATGGGTAAGATGTACCGATGCGTCTACGACGGCACCGACGACGTCATCAACTCCCCGGCGATGGGCATAGCGGCCAGGGACGTCACCAAGCGGTGGTGCGCGTCGGGCACGCATCTCACCGGGTGCGTCGGCGGCGCCCGCGTCGCGCTGTACTCCTCGGGTGCGAACGGCTGGGCTTGCACGCGCGTGACGTCGACCGTCTCCGAGCTCAACGTGGATTTGAATCGCGTCGAGACCTTCTCGGGGTCGTGGACGTGCGCGGCGTCCGCGGACACCCTCGCGGTGCTCACCGCGGACCCGTACGATCCCACGGAGTCGTTCGGCACGAGGGCTACGTACGTGGACGGCACGATCGGCGCGGTCGGGTACAACGCCACGGTCGTGCGCGAGGCGGTGACGACGGCCCAAGCGACTGGCGCGTTTTCGTCAACCTGCGAACCGCGCTTCGAGGCGCACGAGTGGAAGAAACCGGAAAATTACAATTTCGACAACATCGGCGCCTCGATGCTCGTGCTGTTCGAGACGGCGACGCTCGAGATGTGGCTCGAGGTGATGTACCACAGCGTGGACGCCGTCGCCGAGGGCCTGCAGCCTCGGCTCAACTACAACGAGGGAGCCGCGCTCTTCTACGTCGTGTTCATCATCATCGGCGCTTTCTTCGTGATGAACCTGTTCGTCGGCGTGACCATCGACAAGTTCAACGAGATGAAGGAGACCCAGGAGGAGGAGGACGAGATCGAGGGGCGCGCGAAGGGGGCGTCGCTCTTCGTCACGGAGGAGCAGCGGCGGTGGCAGCTGGTGGAGCGGATGATGTCAAAGTGTAAACCCACTCGGGTCTATGAGCCGCCTAAGCACCCGGCGCGCGCGAAGGTCTTTGGCGTCGTGACGAACCCGTTGTTCGACGTGTTCATCATGATGTGCATCGTGGCCAACGTCGTCGTGATGTGTCTCACCTACGCGGGTGAACCGGAGCAGTGGACGATGGATTTGTTCGTCGCCAACTCGTTTTTCACTTTTGTGTTTTTGTGCGAGGTCATCGCCAAGATCACGGCGCTGGGAGTGGTGAACTACTTCGAGGACCCGTGGAACAGGTTCGACTTCACCGTCGTGGGGTTCTCCCTCGTCGGTTTCATCATAACGATGGCCACGGATGCGAGCGCGGGGTTCATCGCGATGCTGCGCGTGTTCAGGGTGGCGAGGGTGCTACGGCTGGTGCGTCGCGCGCGCGGATTGCGAACGCTGCTGCAGACGCTGCTGTTCTCGCTGCCGGCGCTCCTCAACGTCGGAAGCGTCCTGGTTCTCTTCTTCTTCATCTTCGCCATCATGGGCATGAACCTGTTCGGCAAGGTGAAGAAGGCGGACCACCTCACGCGGCACGCCAACTTTGACTACTTCCCGGATAGCATGCTCGTGCTCTTCCGGTCCTCAACCGGAGAGATGTGGAACGGGATCATGCACGACTGCATGGTGTACCGAAAGTGCTACGAGATACAGGTCGGGCCGTACGCCGGCACTTACGTGGACAAGGGCGATCCGCTGCTAGACGGGCTGCGCTTGGGAGAAGACGGGTACGAAGACAGGTGCACGCCGTCTTACATCGGCACCATCGTCTACTTTGTCCTCTTCATCCTCATCTGCGGCTTCGTCATGCTGAACCTGGTCATCGCGGTGATTCTGGACAACTTCCAGAGTTATTCCGGAAACGTTGACCTGCCCGTCAGCGAGGAGGACTTCACGCACTTCGCTCTGGAGTGGGGACGAATCGACCGCACGGGTTCTTATTACATCGCGGTTGACAAGTTACCCAAGCTCCTGAAGCGACTCAGCGCTCCGCTGGGCGTGAAGAACCTCCCCAAGGGCATGATCAAACGGAGCCTCATCCTGACGCTGTTCACGTGCAACGTGTCCGTGGAGGAGGGGAAGGTGCATTTCAGCTCGGTGCTCAAGGCGCTCGCGGCGAGGCTCGACGGCATCGAACCACCGCCCGAGCCTCCCAAGCGACGCAGGCGCCGCGGCTCCGTGGGCTCGACGATTTCCGAGGCTGAGGAGGAGGAACTCTTCGGACCGTACGGCGAGGACGACAAGGTGAAGCACATTTTCGCCGCGATACACGTGCAGAGCGCGTGGCGACGTAAGGAGGCGATGCGGCGGGTGCAGCTCGCCAAGATTCGCGCGCGAAAGCACAAGGGAACCGCGCAGGGCGCGGCGGCGCACAAAGCAGCGGAGGATGCGGAGCGACGGCTGGCAAAGTCGACGAGCATGACGTCGGATCGATCGTCCGCGTCGCACGCGTCCTCCGCGTGATGGGATTTGCGTAGATTTGGTACCCAAGGTAAAAGACGAACTCGTGTTGACACCGCACGTCACTAAACGCAATCGTTCGTCCCGGCGGCGTCGCCTCGAACGCGTCAGGGAAGCGGCACGGGGGAGCCCGTCGGCATCGAGTAGTCGTACTCCCCGGGCAGGTTCGCGAGCATCGCGCCGACGTCCGTCGTCGCGCCCGATCCCTCCCCTTCCTCCCTGCTCGCCAGGTCGAAGCTGACGTTCCTCGCCTCCGCCAGCGTGAGGCACGCCACGGCGACGCGCGCGACGTCCGCGCGGGGCACCGATCGCCGATCGCCGCTCAGCAGCGAGTCGTCCAATCCCGCGAGCAGCTCGCGCTTTCCGCCCTCCTTGTCGAGCAAGCCCCCGGGGTGCACGATGGCGTAGTCCAGCCCCGACGCCTTCAGGTACATCTCCGCCTTGCGCTTCCAGAGGAGGATGTTGCCGTCGCCCATCGTGTTGAGGAAGTTGTCGATCTGCGTGCCCCCCATCGACGACACCAGCACCACCTTCTTCACCCCCGCCGCCTTGGCGGCGTCAATCTGGTTCTTCTGGTACGCCCAGTCCACGAGCTCGGGTCGGCCCTCGTCTGGGAAGTAAAACTCCGGGCGTTTGGCGTCCATCCAGGGCAGGATCTTGGACACGATGGCGACGACGAGCGACGCGATCTTGGGCTTGGGCACCGCGGACGTGAGGATGACCAGGCCGTCGCACCCCTCGCACAGCGCGCGGCACGACGTCGCATCGGAGACGTCGCCGATGACGCACTCGGCGTCGGACTCGGCGCCCAGCAGCTTCTTCACCTTCGCCGCGGACTTTTCGCTGCGCACCAGTCCTCTGGGCGGGGCGAACTCGGGCGACTGCGCGAGGAGCTTCATGCAGAGCGAGCCGGTTCGGCCGCCCGCGCCGGTGACGGCCACCTTCATGCCGGAGGCGCTCGTCGCGACGGGGCGGCGACGCGCGACGGGGCGGGCGGCGTCGCGGCGGGAGAGGGAGACTCCGCGGACGGAGGCCCGGGAGGAAAGGGCGGTCGACGATGCGACCGTGACGGCGGAGGACATGTGCACCGTGCGCCCGCGCTGAGGGCCCGACGGTTGGTGTGTGACGCCTCGATGGTCCGTTCTTCCCGCGGATATCGCCGGAATTGGTCGGTTGCCAAAACTGTCGTCAAAAACCAAAAAACCAAAACGACCCAAATTTACCCAAGAAACGAGGGTTTGAAAATAAGCCCCTCATCGCGATTGCCAACGTACGTCCCACGTTCGCCCCACGCCAAAAGAGCCAATCATCTGGCGCGGCCACGCTGGCATTCATTCGTGGCAAAGACCGCGTCTCCCGACGCGCCAGTCACCATCACCCACCGCACCGCCGGCCCCGTCGCCATGGCCTCCATGACCACCGTCAACCTCGCCCTCGGCTCCCGCGCCGCCGTCCGCGGCGCGAAGGTGCAGCAGAAGCGCACCGTCGCCGCCAAGAAGGTCGCCGCCGCCGCGCGCGCCGAGCTCTCCCAGGGTGAGCGCCCGCGCGAATCATCTTGGCAACTGTTACGGCGCCTCGAAACGTTGCGCAACCGCGCGAGATCACGCGCGAACGACCGTCCCGATCGCTGACCCGACCCGCCCCGTCCCCTCCATCTTCTCTCAACAGTCGAGAAGGCCGCCGCCGTCGCCGCCGTGACCGTCGCCGCCGCCACCCCCGCCCAGGCCTCCGAGCTCGGCGAGGTGCGCCCCCATCCGCTTCCACCGTCGCAATAATCTTTTCCCCCCCCGCCGAACGCGATCGAAAAGGAACGAACCGTCGGGTCTTCCCTCCCGCGCGCGCGCCTTCTGCACTCCCGCTGACGACCCGAACTCCGCATCTCGCGAAACCTCATCAGGACCTGTTCGCCATCTTCGACAGCATCGACAAGGCCGCCGATAAGGTCGAGGAGGCCTTCGGCGTCGTCGCGCAGGGCGTCGAGAAGGTTGGCGAGGTTGTCGAGAAGGTGACCCCCGTCGTCAAGCCCCTCGCCGAGCGCGCCGTCGAGGCCGCCACCCCCGTCGTCAAGGCCGGCGCCGACTACGCCGGCCGCGCCGCCGGACCCATCGTCCAGGACGCCGCCTCCAAGGTGTCCGCCGCCGGCGCCGGCGCCGTCGACGCCGCGGGCAACGCCATCAAGGCTCGCGGCATCGACGTCGAGCCCGTCGCGGGCGTCGTCGGCAAAGCCGCGTCTACCGTCGCCGGCGCCGCGTCGTCCGTCCTCCCTTCCGTCGACGACGTCACCGGGTTCCTCTCCACCGCGTCCCCCACCGAGCTCGCCGAGGTTGGCGCGGGCGCGGTCGCGCTCTACCTCCTCTCCCCCGCGCTCCTCGGCGCGTTCGGCGGCGTTCTCCGCGGGTACGCTGGTTCCGTTCGCCCCGTCGAGGCGTACGACGCGGTGACCACCGGCAAGTGCGTCATCGTGGACATCCGCCAGGACACCGGCCGCGGGGAGATCAAGGTCCCTCGCGGCAAGGTGCTGTCCATCCCCCGCGAGAAGCTCAGCGGCAACTTCAAGAACATGGGCGACGTCGAGGCGAACCTCACCGCGCTCAAGGTGGCGAGCCTCAAGGGCGTGAAGCGAGGCACCAAGGTGCTCATCCTCGACAACAACGGCGGCTCGGACGCGACCAAGGTTGCCAAGGCGCTCGCGGCGCAGGGCTTCGGCAAGGCGTTCGTGGTGCAGGGTGGCTTCAACGGCTGGGCGAACGCGGGTCTCGCCATCGAGCGCTAAGGGTGCCGATGAATGGCCCGGTTCGCAGCTCAACGGCGTATTAGCAGTCGTTAAATCTGCGTATGAGATTTGTACGCGGCGACGACGACGACCAAACCTCGAGGGGGCAACGGACGCCCTCCCGATCACATTAGTGCACGATTACCAGTATCACCGCAGTAGCGCTCGCTTGTCAATAAACTATCATGAAAGCTCATCGAACCCCACGCGATTTCGTCTAAACCCTCCCGCTCTAGCACCATTCGTACTAATCTTAGGCTACGCACTCATCCTCTGACTTTCCGACGGATCCTAATCGCCGGCTCCGACGAACCACAGCGTCGCTATCCTCCTCCGCTCCGGCGAGTGATTCGTCCCGGACCCGTGCGCTAGCGCGGGGTGAAAGAATATCGCGTCCCCGGGTGCCAAACGCGGGCAGAAACGTCTGGAAAGGTCGAAGACGTCCCCGGAAACATCCGCCGCGCCGTCGTACGCGTCCCTCGTCTGCGTAAACTTTTCGCCGAGACGATGGGTCCCCCCGAGGACGACGAACCCGCCGTTCTCTTCGTGCGACGGGTCCATCGCGACGACGGCGTTGCACCCGCCGTGCGCCTCGCACGCCGCCCTCGCGTCGGGTTTCAGGAAGGAGACGTCCTGGTGCCACGGGAACCCGGTGCCGGCGCCGAGGGGATGCTTCAGGTTGACTTGGTCCACGACGCATCGCATCGACGACGACGACGAACGGCGGCGCCCGGGGCTTGGCGCGGCGCTCCCTTCTTCGGCTGTCCCGTCGCTCACCCCGCACAGCTGCGCGCACACGGCGCGCACGTTTGCGTGCGTCGTGAGCGACGCGAACGCCTTGGAGCGCTTGGACGGGGAGGTGATCTTGCGGAGCACCCCCGGCGCCACCGCCGGGTCGCCCTTGCGACCCGACGCGGATTGCACCTCGAAGTAGACGCCCCGCTCGCGCCGGCTCCGCGTGAACGCCGACGCCTCCGCCTGGAGCGCGTCCGTCGCCGCGTGAAGCGCGTCGACCTCGTCGGTGGTGACCAGGCGGCGGACCACGACCCATCCCTCGCGCGCGTAGTGGCGCCTCAGCGCGCCGAGCTCGCGCTCGTCCCAACCCCGAACTCGATAAGTCTCGCTCGAGAGCGCTGGCGAGTTGGTCGACGCTTCATCCGCGGGGGCGTGCCCGCGCGCCATTCGAGAGATGCGACCGCGTCCGACGCGGCGGCATCTCGCGGCGCGGCATCTCGCGCGGGTCGACGCGAGCCCGAACCGCGCGACGTTCGCAGCGACGCTCGCCATGGAATGGACACGCCAAGCCGGCGCGGGTGCCGACGAGCGAGGTCGCTTTCCCTGCTGGCTTGGCCCATCTGCCCATACACGCGGGTGTGGGCACGAGAGGATGTAACATCCTTTCACGAGAAGTTGCGCCTCTTCGACGCACACGGACGGGGCGCGCGCGGCGAACGACCTCGCGGGAGACACGTCGGGCGTCCCGCGGACGCTCCGATACGCGCGATGATGCGGGAGCCGGCGACGGTGGACGAGCGCGCGCCGCTTCTCCGCGGCGCCGGGTCCGGATTTAACCGACGAGGTGCCTCCATCCGAGGGTGCCTCGACGACGTCTCGCGCGTCGCGAGCAACCGGTGGTTTCGCGCGGCGATGGTCGCCAAGAGCGCGTTCTTCACGCTCGGCACCGTCATCCTGCTTCATCACGGCACGTCGATGTCCACGGGACGGACGCGGCGCGAGGGCAACGGGTACCTCGAGGTCCCGGCCGAGGCGCACTTCGCCCCGCTCTGGAGCGGCGACCACCTCCGCCATCATCCCGCCGCGGACGACCTGAACGTCGCGTGGTTTCCCGTGCACCGCGGCCGTTTCGTCATGGACCAAGCCGCCGAACGGGCGAAGGACGCCGCGCGCGGCGGGAACCGCGCTAAGGACGACCGCATGCCCAAGTGGCCGAAGCACGTCATCGGCGGGGACGACTGGGCGGATCTCGGCGTCGTCGCAATGTCCGGCGCATTCGGAGGCGCGAGGGAGAAGCAGCCCGAGTTTTGGTTCCACGCCGTGCCGGGAGACGTACCGGTGGTCTCCATGGACGTCCGCGGCCACGGCGAATCCGAACGCGGCTGGAACGCCCTCAGCGTCGACGACGCCTTCGACGCGGTGCGATGGAACCTCATGGCCAACGACGTCCTCGCAGTCGCCGACGACGCCAAATTCCGCAGAGTCGTCTTGGTGGGCTCGTCCATGACCAACGCGGTGGCGCTGTGGGCGGCGGTGAGCCCGCACGTCAAGGACCGCGTCGCGGGGGTTTTGCTCGTCAGGCCCGCCACGGGGTGGGAGATCAGGGGCGAGGGGATATGCAAGCTGCGGAAAATCGCGTGGACGCACGCGTCATTCGCCATGCTGCTTCGCCGGTCCAGGCGGTTCGCGGAAGGGGTGGCGGCGGACGAGCTCGACTCGGACGACCTGCCGCCGCTGCCGACGCCGGAGCTGACGTCGTCGCTCGTTGGTAAATCGGAGCGCGTGCGGGAGGGGGACGCGAACGCGAAGGGGGGATCCGATTCGGGTGGATCGAAAGGCGGGGCGCGATCGGATTCCGAGTCCGGGTGGGTGTCCAGGTGGGTGCTGAAGGGGAGCGCGTGGAAGCGGTACCGGGGCAACCCCGGGCTCGGGAAACCCTCGACGAAAGTCGAACCGCGCGACGAGGTGTACAAGTCCATCAAGGAGCTCGACCCGGGACTGGACGGGTACTGGTCGAAGATGGTGGAGAAGTACCTCGGGACGTCGACGGACGGCGCGAATTACCTAGCCGCCGCGAAGCGATACGCCGAATCCGAGCCCGAGGAGTGGCGACGCATCTCCCCGCTCGTGCCCCTTCGCTACCTAGGCGACAAGGTGAGCGATTACCCCTCGCGCAGGGCGCTGCAGCTCTGGTTCGCGTCCCCGGCGGGGAACAAAACCCCGGTGAAGGTTATCGCGTACAACTGGAGCAGGACGCACCGGTACGTCATGGCCAAGGCGCTCAGGTTTCTCACGTGGGGCGACTGGTCACGGGATTACCTCGCCGACGGCCACGACGGGTTGGCCCGGGACATCGCGGAGTTTGTCGAGAAGGTTCGCCGACGCGAAGAGTCCATCGCGGGCGGTGACTCACCGGGCGGCGGCGACGGGGGGAAAGAGTCGGATGAATTTTGGCGCGAGGACGAGGAGGACGAGGAACGCATCGCGGGCGTGACCAGGGACGAGGACTGGGTGCGGAGCGACTACGTCGACAGCCTCGACTACGACGACGGAAACGCGGACGACGTTCGGGAAGACGACGACGACGAGGCGTCCTCCGCTCTCGGCCGGCGTCGCCGGAGAAGGACCACCCGCGCCATGCACGGGTTGATGAAGGAGATCGACGCGCTCCTCGGCGCCGAGGACGCGGAGGACATGGAGGCGGAGATCGACTCGGTCCCCGGGCACGTCCTCGAGAAGGAGGCGACGCGGCTGGTGCGCGCGGATGCCGAACGCGTCACCGCGCGGGGGCGCAGCCTCGACGACTGGCTCGTCGAAAATTTCGGCCCCAAAAAATCTCTCGCGTCGTTGGACCTCCTCGACTACTGCGACGGGCGGTGCTGCAGGCTCAAGACCCAGCTCCCGGAGAGCGGGTGGGTGCCGGAGAAGGCGCGGTCGGGGCCCGGGATCCAGTGGGTGTTCCACGAGGAGCTCGCGTCGGAGGAGGCCAAGTGCTACGCCCGCGAGGCGGAGGACGCGGCGAGGGAGGAGAGACGCGTTCGAGCCGGCGGGAGACTGACGCGGGAGGAGCGCGTGGACGTGGAGGCTGAGCAGTTTTGCGTCGCCGTGATCAAGGCGCGCGCGGAGGAGACGAAATCGGCGGCGGAGGAGTCAAGGGCGACGCTGGCGGCTTCCGTGGGCGACGTCGAGAAGAGCTCCGCGGCGACTAGCTAGCTAAGAGTTAAGGTAACTCGAGTGTCATCGAAACAGCGGCAGACGTTCGTGCATGAGCCCCACCGCCACGAAGTACGCCGACGCCACCGGCACCCCCACGTTCAACCCCGCCATCCACAGACGGCACCACACGTCCCAACACCGTCTGAACCTCGCTCTGTACACCTCGTTCATTCCCTCCTTTCGTCTCTCCGCGTCGTTCAGCGCGACGTCGGTTCGCTTTCGCGTCCGCCGAGGCGGAGCCTCCTTTGGGGATCGCGCCGCGTTCGGGTCGTACGCCGTCGCCCGCGCTCGCGCCTTTGTCTCCGCCTCGGGCATCCATCCCTCGTCCATGGCCTGCGACGTCGGGACGGAGTGAGTGGAGAGGTTGGGTTCGGGGGAGTAGATGGATAGACTACTAGGATCGTGATTTGTTTTTTTTCCCGCGGGACGAAGGTTCGGGGGCGCACCTCCCAGTCCTGTCCCAGGTCGAACCTCCGGCGTCGCTCGACGTCGCCGACGATCTCATACGCGGCGTTGATCCGTCTGAACCGCGCAGCCGCGTTCTCGTCCGGGTTCACGTCCGGGTGATAGGTCCGGACCAGCTTTCGAAAGGCGAGCTTCACCTCAGCCTGCGACGCGTCCGTTGCGACCCCGAGGGTGTCGTACGGGTCGCGGAGCACACCGCCCGCCCTTTGCTGGTACCCGCCGCCGCCCCGGCCCCGGCCCTGGCCCGACGCCGCGCGGACGCATCGCCGCGGCCGCGCGGGGACGGCGACCCACCGCGCCACCGCGGGCATGGGAAGTGACGACCGCTCGCGCCCGGTGTTGTGATGCCAACCTGGCGGTGGACGAAACTCACTGCTCAGGAGGTCACGAAGCGCCGAAACCTAACAACACTGACGGCACCGCCTCGGTGGCGCATGCACGCGTCGGTGGCGTGCAGACTCGCACCCCGCGTCGCCGTCGCGCTCTTTTCAGCCCCGCGATCATCTCCGACGTCGCCGCCTCCTGGATTCGCGCCCCGAGCCACGACGACGACGACGACGACGATGAGCGCCTCGTCGCAGCATCCATCTCGTCCGCGTCGTTACATCGACGTCGGGGCGAACCTGACGGACGGCATGTTCCGCGGCGAGTACCACGGCAAGACCTACCACGAACCGGACCTGGACGTCGTCCTCCGCCGCGCGTGGGACGTCGGCGTGGAGAAGGTCATGGTCACCGCGGGGACCCTGCCCGAGGCTCGCGAGGCGATCGATCTCGCGGACCGATTCGACCGGGGGGATTCGCCGGAAGGTGCCCACCACGGGGACGGGGACCCCGAACGACGATCGAGCCCGCGGCGTCTGTTCACGACGGTCGGGGTGCATCCGACGCGATGCGGCGAGTTCGAGGCGTCCGGCGACGGCGACGCGTACCTCCAATCCCTCGTCGCGCTCGCGGTCGAGGGCGCGAAGGCGGGCAGGGTGGTGGCGGTTGGAGAGTGCGGGCTCGATTACGACAGGCTGCAGTTTTGCGACGCGGATTCGCAGCGCAGATGGTTCGAGGCGCAGTTCGAGATCACCCGCGCCACGGGTCTGCCCATGTTCCTGCACATGCGCGCCGCCGCGGAGGACTTCACGGCGATCGTCCGGCGCAACCTCGACGGGTTTAAAGGCGGGTGCGTGCACTCGTTCACGGGCACGTGGGAAGAGGCCGATGCGCTCCTTAAGATGCGCGACGACGTGTACATCGGGCTGAACGGATGCAGTTTGCGCACGGAGGAGTCGCTCGCGGTGGCGAAGCGGCTGCCGAACGATCGCATCGTGATCGAGACGGACGCGCCGTGGTGCGGGATCAAGGCTTCGCACCCCGGGCACGGGTTCGTCGGCACGACGTGGCCGGCGAAGGATAAGAAGAAGCGAGCCGCGGTGGACTCGGGGGAGACGGTGAAGGATAGGTCGGAGCCGTGTCACGTCGCGCAGGTGCTGGAGGTGATCGCCGCGGTGAAGGGGGAGGATGCGGACGAATTGGCGGAGATTTACAGGCGGAACGCGCTCAGGCTGTTCTTCCCGGAGGAATACGCCGCGCTGGGATGACACGACGATTTTCTGGGGGGGCAGGGGGCGGCGAATTTTTTTCGAGTGTCACTCGCGCGAGGAAAATGACGGTCTATCTACATGTCAACGATCAGAAAGCTCCGCCGTACCTCTGAAACGCCGCCGCCGCGCCCGTCGCCGTCCCGCCGACTCCGTACGCCCCGCCCAGATAAAACCCACCGGGCGACGCCTGCTGATACGCCTGGTGCGGCAGGTTGCGGTAGTTTGGATTGTGGTACTGGTACCCGCCCTGCGCCGAACCCGCGTCGAACCCGAACCCCTGGCCGCCGTAGGAAGCCGCCAGCTTCGACGGCGACGGGGCGTACGCGAGCGCCTGCGCGCGCGCCAGCGTGGCCTGAAAGTCGTCGTTCGCGGTGACGGGCTGGTGAAACTGTTGCCGCGCCTGCTGGTGGTACTGAAACCCGGGGTACGCCGGCTGCGGTTGATGGTAACCATGCTGCTGCATCGGTTGCATCGGCTGCTGCATCGGCTGCTGCATTGGTTGCATCGGCTGCGTCTGCTGCGTCTGCTGGTACTGCTGGTACTGCTGGTACTGGTGCATCTGCTGCAGGTAATTCGTGTGCGCCGCGTCCAGACCTATCCCGTACCCACCCCCCGGCGTCCCCGACCCGTACCCGCCGTGACTCGTCGCGGGTCTCGCCGGCGTGGGAGCCGCGGACGAAGGCCTCGACCCGCCCGGCCCAAAATTTCTCATCGTCTCCATATGAACCGGGTTACCATATGAAGTGTTCGGGCGCTGGTGCCGATCGAAGTAGACGCTCGGGGGCGCGGCGGCGGCGGTCGGAACCGCGGTCGGAATCGCGCGTCGCACCGACTCGACGAGATCCTCGGCGCTGACGTGACGGTCATGGGCCGTCGACGCCCCGACCGGCGTCGTCGGCGCGCTCGGAGCCGCGGAGCGATACCCGCCGCCGAACTCCCGGCTCGAGCGGACGCCTCCTCCTCCGTAACGGTTATCGTAACGGTTATGCGCCGAAGGAGCGGGACGGGGATGTGCGATGGGCGCGTCCATCGCTGCGCTCGCGTCCAGTCCCCTCGAGGAGGAGGGCGTTCGCACCCGGGATCTGGCGGTGGCGGGACCGCGGAGCCGAGACCGAAACGGCGGTGCACCGTCGTCGTCGTCCTCTCCGGCCGTCGGGGGGATCCTGGCGCGCGCGTCCATCGCCGCGTCCACCCCGCCGCCGCGTGTGTTGCTCGGCATCCGGTCCTCCTTGTCCTCCCTGTCGTCGTCGTCGTCGTACCTCCCGCCTCTTCGAGAGGCGGTAACCCTCCCGCCGGCTTTTTCGGTTTTATTTATCCTCGCCGGGTCCCTGTGGTCGATGCCGAGCCCGCCCGGCCCGGTATCGAACGCGGGTCGGTCCAGCACGCTCGACGACGACCTGGCACTCATGTTCCCGCGCCCCCGATCGGCCGAACTCGAGGGCCGCCGAGGGTCGACCGCCCTTTTGAGGGGTACCTCCTCGAACCCGCCCCATCGAGTCTTACGAATCGTCGTCGCCCCTCCGCCTCTCGACGCCGCCGGCTCCTCGACGTCGCGTCGCAGCCGCCCGTCGCGGGTGATCCTCCGGCCGTCGCCGTCGTATTCCGGCTTGTCGGACGCGGCGCGTGCGGTGGACGGCCGGCGGCGGCGCGCGGTGGACGCCGTGCTCGGTCGCGTTCGTTCGGCGGCGCGCCCCCCGGCTCTCCCGCGGGAGTCTGATTCGTCGAGTTCCCGTAGATTCGACCTTGGCGTGAACGCCTCGCGCGTCGTCGTCGTCGTCGTCGTCGCGCGCGCGCTAGGATCGATCCGGCGGCCGTTGTAGTCGTACAGGTCCCGCGGCGTCGTCGGTCGCCTTCTCGCGGATCCCGGGACTCCGTCCCATCGGTTCTCCTTGCCCCCGGGCGTCGCCATGGCGAGCTTCCCGAGGGATGAATACTGCCCCATGAGCCGCTCCTTGGACGCCGACATCGGACGCGAGCCGAGGCCGCGGTTGATCGCGGTCGCGTTGGACGACGTGGCGGGCCTTCGGGACGGGCGCTCCTCGATGGCGTCGTGCGCCAGCGACGAACGTCCCGGGCCCGCGGTCTTCACCGCGAAGGAAGACGACGTGGGCCGGTGGAGGAGGCCGGTGGAGGTGGCGGGGCGATCGGTGGTGCCGAAGCGGGACGCCGCGCCCGGGCGCGAGCGCGGTGGCGTGTCCATGACGCCGTCGTCCTCGTCCTGCGAGTGAATGGTGGGGACGGGGCGGTGGGGGATGTCGGTGAGCGCGTGGCGTCGTTGGGGATAAAACGTTGGATGAAACGAAACGCAGGCTGCCGTCGGGGACGGGCCCGGGGTCGCGGGAGGTGCCGCGAGGGATGGACGAGGGAACGCACGTCGTCGCCGTACATGCGGAGCTCCCTGCGGAGCTCCATGCGGAGATCCTCCAGCTCTTTCGCCCGGAAGCTGCTCATCGGGCCCGCAGTCTTCTCCGTGTGACGCGCGATGATCCAAACTAGCCGTTTTATCGGAGCACCCGAGACATTTTTGTTAACCGCGACGTCGGGGTGCGCCCTCGGGGGCCCGCCACATCCACGCGCGCGCCGCCGCCGCGGGTTCGCGCGACCCGAAGTCGCGATGATGAAACGGTCGCCTAAGAAGACCATGGCCGCGTACGTGGCCGAAGGCGAGGTCGAAAGGCGCGGCGCGCCCCCTCGCCCGATGACCGCCACCGGCGGGGCCGCTCGCGCATCGACCCGCGCGGGAGGGGCGAGCGCGACCCGGCCGGGATCCGCGCCTTCGTCCGCGGGCGCCTCCCCGATCAAGGGCATCGCGCGACGCGTGCATCCCTCGGCGCTCGCCAGCCCCGTCCGCGCCACCGCCGCGGGCGCCGCGGCCTCCAAGAAGGCGGACGACGAGCGCCGGCGCGAGGAGGGGCGAAGATCCATGCGGGAGCGCGCTTCCGCCGAACGCGCCGAACGCCAAGGAAGTCGCGAGCCCGCCAAGGTGGTCAAGGCCAAGGTGGTGACCCGCCACGCCCCACCCTCCGCCGCGCAGTCCCACGCGGTCACCGCGCTCTGGGACAAGATCGCCGGCGCGTGCGAGGGCGTCAGCGTCGCGCTGGACGAATGCGCGCGAGCCATGGTCGAGCCGGATCCCAACCGGGGAACCCCGGGCTTCGGCGCCGGGCCCGCCGTCGGGAGTTCCTCCGCGCCCGGCGTGTCGGGCACCACCCGGCGCAAGAACGCCAGTCGCGCGTCCCTCAAACTCCGCGAAGCTCGCTCGACGTTCAACGGCTTCGCCGCCGGTTTCGACGAACTCCGAAGGCACTCCGCCGCGCTCGCCGCCGCGCTGCACCGGTCGGAGACGTCCGCGGGGACGGTGACGGAGCAGCTCGCGTCCACCGCCGGGTACGCGGAGGAGACCACGAACCGTCTGCGCAAGACGGCGCGGGAGAAGGAGGTGGCGGAGATGACCGCGAGGGAGGCCAAAACGGCTCTGCAAACGGCGCTCGCGCGGATTGAAGTTTTGGAAAAGGAGAGACGCGACGTGGACGGGTACGAGGCTCGGCTGGAGGAGGCTGACTACGCCAGGGCCAACTTCTCGAAGGCTCTGGAACGCGCGGAGAAGGCGGAGACGTCCGCGGCGAGGCACAAGGAGGGCGTCGCCAAGCTCACCGCGGACAACATGGTCTTCCTGATGCGACTGAAAGAGACGGAGACTGAAATCGCGGCGCTGAGAAAGGAGACGGCGGACGCGAGGATCGAGCTGGAGGCGAAGCGCGGCGCGTGGTTCGACCGCGCGCGCAAGGACGTCGAGCGCGTGGTCCAGCGCGCCATCAAGCGCGCGGAGGAGGCGGACGCCGCGCTCGAGGCTGAGTTTGGAAGACAGGAGCAAAAGGCTGAGGAGTACGCCAAAGAGCTGGCCAAGATAGACGACGTTCGAGCCGAGAACGAGCTCCTCGCCATGGCCGCCGCCAAGGCGCAGAAGGCTGCCGAGCAGGCGCTGATGGAGAAGGTCAAGATCCACGAGGAGCTCCAACGGTGGAAGACGAAGGAGTTTGACGCCACGTCGTCCGCCAAGGCGTCCACCACAGCCGCCGCCGAGGCGTACGAACACGCCGGCGTCCTTCGAAAAGAGCTCGCCGAGACCAAGGCGGAGCTCGAGGGGATGCGAGCGTTCGTAGACGCCGCGAGAGCGGAGGCGGAGGCGAAGACCAGGGCGCTGGCGAACCAGCAGGCGGTCAACGCCGGGGTGATGCGCATGAAGAACGCCATGGAGTGGCGCGTGCTGGAGATGCAGGCGGCGCTGGAGAAGGCGGGAGCGGCGCCGCCCCCCTCGTCGCGGCCGTCGGATGGAGGATCCTCGACGGATCTTCGATGGACCGGCGTCGGCCTGCCGCCCACCCCCGCGTCCCACGCGCCCGTCCCACCCGTCGCGCCCACCCACGCGTCCCACCCGACGCCGTCGAACGCCGGGAACGAGATTCGAACCATCCCGGGCTTCGAGCTGTCGCCGCTGCCCCAGTCCGACCTCAAGGACGCGACCCCGCGGCTGGCGGCCGCCGACGACGAACAAACGGACGACGGAGTTCATCGCTCGGCGGCGCCGCCGGAGAGTTACTCGGACGCCGCGAGCTTCGCGCGCTTCCGAGCGATGTTCCCCGACCTTCAAACCCCGGAGGAGATGGACGACCTCGCGGCGTTGGACGCGCTGGACGTCGCGGGCGCACCGGCGCTGGCGACGGACGCCAAACTGTCGAGCGACGCCACGCCGCCGCCCAAAGCCTCGAGAAGGGTCTCGCGCAAACGCGCCGCAAACGCGCAGACGGATCCATCCGACGAGGACCGCCGAGAGTCGACCGCCGCGCCGCTCATCGCGAAAGGGAACGGACACGCGAGCTACGGCGCGACGGCGCCCGCGGGTCCCGGGCTCCTCTCCGGAGTCTCCGGGCCCAAGTCTCCGACGAGGGGCCCGGAGGTTCGCCAGACGAAAAAGTCCGCCGCCGCGGCGGCGGCTAATCGCGCCATGTACGCGTCCGTCGAGTCGGTCAAGTCGCTCGCGGACGACGAGGCGAGGGCGAGGGCGATCGACGCCGCGAAGGCTGCGCGATCCACGCCCCCGACGTCGCCGGCGAAAGCGACGACCCACGCCGCGGATGAAAAGGCGGATGCGGAGTTTGACGCCTTCTTGAGGGACATCGACGAGGACGCCTCGGGGGCGGACCACCCGTACCAGCCGCTCGCGTCCGCCTCGAGCAGCGACGGCGAGGCGTCGGATCGCATCCTCCGAGCGCCGCCGAACCCGTGGGCTGGAGATCCGCGCGCGGCGGAAGGCGCGGCGGCTTCGCCCGGTCCCGACTATCCCCCTCTCGGCGCGATGACCCTCGGGACGACGTCCGCTTTTCGGTCCAACGAAAAGCGCTCTCCGAAGACGTCACCCGCGAAGGGCGTCCCTGACGCGAAGGGCCCTCGTCCTCCCTCGAGCGCGGCGAGCGCGAGGGCCGGCGCGTCGTTCAAGGCGTCGATGGCTGCTGCTGCTGCTGCGGCGGCGGCGGGTGCCGTGAAGGACTCCGGCCAAACCGCGGGGGGACACGGGGGACCGTCCGACGCCGATGAGATATCCGCCGATGCCCTCGAGGACGAGCTGAGGCGGAACGCGCGTGAGGACGAGGAGATCCTTCGCGCGTTCCAGGCGAGCGCCCGCGCGGACGAACGAAGGGCCGCGGCGGAGGCGGCGACACAGCTGGCGGGGGCGGATCGCCGACGCGGACGAGGCGGAATCCGAGCCGAATTTTTGGGCGGCGACGAGGACGACGACGACGGACACGAGATCGTGGGCGAGGACGTCTTCGAGCGCGCCGCCGCCCGCGCGATGGCGAACAAGGATACCGGTTCTCCATCGCGGCGCGCCCCCGCGTCGTCCGAGTCCGCGTCTCATCAGTCCGCGTTCGACGGTCCGGGTTGGATCGGCGCGGGCGCCGGGGTTGATTCGTCGTCCATCGGCGGGTTCGGTCCGATGGGACCCCGATCCAACTCGGCGCACACTTCCGTGCTCGCGGTGGACGGCTCCTCGGACGAGGAGCAGGAGCGCGAGCGCATCGCCGCGGGCAGGCCCACGCGCGCGCCCGCGTTCGACGACGACGACACGACCGACCCGGACAGCACCGACGCCGACTCCATCTACGACGTGTTCAAGACGGCGCCGGGTCCGACTCCGGGGCAGGCGGGCAGGCGGGAGGCGACGCTGAGCCGGTTCGCGTCCGCGTCCAACCCAGGGCTCGATGAGGAGCACGCCGCCGCGATGGAGCGGCTCATGGCGACCGGGGGCGGCGGGATCGGCGGTCGCGACGCCGCTCGCAGCTTAGCCTCCGCCGCGGACGACGACGACGTGGATCTGCCGGGCGGCGGGACCGGCGGGACCGGCGGGACCGGCGGGACCGGCTTCACGTTCAGCAACGCTCTGCCGGGCAGCGGGAGAGTCGCGGGCGGGGAGAACAACACCGGGACATCGGTGGACAGGCCCGCCACCGCGCGCGGACGCAGTCGCGGCGGGGTTTCCTTCTCCAACGCGCTCCCGCAGATACGTTGACGAATCGGTTCAGACGGTTCAGACACGACGAATCGGTTCGTTTCGTAACACGTTAGTTTCATCGGGTTGTTCACAGTTATACACATGTTTTTCCAAGCTAAACGAAAATCGAGATGCATGCGACCGACTCCCTCCTCCTCCTCCTCCTCCCAATACGCGCCCGTCGCTTCACTGCGCGCACTGCTCCCCCTCGCAGCTCTCGGCCCAGATCCTCGCGTTTTGGAACATTCGCATCCACGGCCCGGGACCGTCGGGCGCGATGCCCGCCTCCGCGGGGGCCCACGGCATCTGCCAGCCCAGGTACGCGCGCTCCGGGTGCGGCATCATCGCGAGGTGCCTGCCGGTGGCGTCGCACAAGCCCGCGATGCCGTGCGGGGAGCCGTTGGGGTTGAGCGGGTACTGCGTCGTGGGCTCGCCGGCGTGGTCCACGTATCGAACGCACGCCTGGCCCGATTTTAAAATGTCGGGGACGCGTGATTCGTTGGGGAACTTGACCTTGCCCTCGCCGTGCGCGACCCAGATGCCGATGCGCGAGCCCTGCATGCCCTGGAGCATGACCGCGGGGGTGTTCTCCTCGATGCCGACGGTGGTCCACCTCGATTCGAAGCGTCCGGAGTCGTTGTGGATGAAACGGGGCTGCTCGACGTCGACGGTGGCGCCCAGCCCGCCCTCGGCGGGGACGAATCCGAGGAGCGCCATGAGCTGGCACCCGTTGCAGATGCCCAGCGAGAACGTGTCGGCCCTGTTGTAAAACTCCTGGAACTGGGTCCAGAGGGACTCGTTGAAGCGGATGCTGCCCGCCCAGCCCTTGGCCGAGTCGAGGACGTCGGCGTAGGAAAAGCCGCCGCAGAAAACGACGCCGCGGAAATCCTTGAGCTGAACCTTGCCGGTGAGCAGGTCGGACATGGTCACGTCCCACGGCTCCATGCCCGCGGCGTGAATCGCCGCGCCCATCTCGCGATCGCCGTTGGTGCCCTCCTCGCGGAGGATGCAAACCTTGACCTTATCCGTCTTTTCCATGATCGCCTTGTCCGTCTTCTCCGGAACGTAGGTGAGCTTCCAGGTGGGCGCCTTGCGGTCGCGGAGCCCGGTCTGCTCCGCCGCCACGGTCGCCTCGGAGGACTGCATGCGCTCCAGGAGGAAACTCGTGTGCTCCCACGCGTCGCGAAAGTCCGCGACGGATCCCTCAATCTTCGCGTCGGAGCCGTCCACCTTGACGGACGCGACGCCGTCGGCGGTGGTCTTACCGATGGAGACGACGGTGACGCCCGCGTCGGTGTACGCCTTCTTGACGGCGTCGACGTTCTCGGGGGCAACCTCGATGACGATGGAGAGCTCCTCGGCGAAGAGCGCGGCCATCGGGTCGTTCGTCGCGCCGTTGGGAAGGGTAACGTCGACACCCGCGTCGGGATGCGGAAACGCCATCTCGAGAATCGCGGTGACGACGCCGCCGTCGCTCACGTCGTGGCCCGCGGAGATGAGCCGCTTGTAAACGCAGAACTGGGTCGCCTCCCACGCCTTCTTGAAGTACGCGCGGTCGTCCATGTCGGGGGCGTCGTCGCCCACCTGGTCGTAAGCCTGAGCCAGCGCGGACCCGCCGAGCCTGCGCTTGCCCTCCTTGGAGCCAAACTCCACGAGCATGAGCTCACCGGTTCCCAGGAGCTTGAGATCGGGGGTGACCGTCTTCGTGACGTCCGGGACGGTGACGTAGCCGGACATCACGACGGACCCGGGAGCCTTGACCACCTCGCCGCCGGCGCGGGCCGCCATGGAGAGCGAATCCTTGCCGCCGTCGATGGCCACGTCGAGCTCGCCCATCGCCTCGCAGAGCGCGGTGCAAGCGTCAAACATGTGCGCCCCGTCGCCGGGAAGCTTCGCCGCGTACATCCAGTTGCCCGAGTACTTGACGTCCTTGAGGCCGGTCGTGTTGGCAAAGACGAGGTTGGTGAGGGACTCGCCGAGGCCCATTCGCGCCATCGCCTTGGGGTTGACCATGCCCTTGATGGGCTGCTCGCCGATGCACGTGGCGCCGCCGGTGATCCCGTAGTGGGTCTGCGCGATGACGCCGACGTCCGCGACGGGCACCTGCAACGGCCCGACGCACTGCTGCTGCGCGACGAGCCCGGTGACGGACCTGTCCACCTTGGTGGTCAGGAAGCGCTTGCTGCACACCGACGGAAGGCGGAGGACGCGGTCGAGGGCGTCGGACGCGGCGGTTCCCTCCGGAAGTTCCAGAGCCTTGGGCTTGAGGTCCATGCGCTTGAGGTCGTACGTCTTCTTGGGCATGTCGCCGAGCACCTTCTCGAGGTCGAGGTCCTCGGGGATCGGGGAGCCCTCGGGGGCGGTGGGGTCCACGAGCTTGACGCGGCCGCTGCCGTCGATGCTGCCGAGGACGCTAAACGGGCACCGCTCTCGCGCGCAAATCTTCTCGATGACGGGCAAAGACTCGGGCGCGATGAGCATCGCGCTGTTCTCCTGGTACTCGGCGCCCCATATCTCGAGCACGGAGAGGGTGGCGTCGCCGAGCTTCACCGCTCGGATGTTGAGCTCGCCGCCCTTGGGGTAGATGAGCTCCTTGCACACGTTGCAGTTGCCCCCCGCGCCTTGGTCGTGGATGGAGAGAATCGGGTTCCCCCCGTCGAGCTCCACGCACGCCTTGACGACGCGGTTGAGCTTGTTGGACATCTCCGCGTCCCCGCGCTGCACCGCGTTAAAGTCGAGGTCGGCGTTCGCCTCGTCCTCGCCGCCAGCCTTGGACGACGCCGCGCCGCCGCCCATGCCGATGCGATACGCCGGCCCGCCAATCTTCACCACGAGCATGCCGACGTCCCCTTCCTGTTTCTCCAGGTTGCTGTGGTCGATCTGGCCAAACCCGCCGCTGAACATGATGGGCTTGATCCACTCGCGCCTCTCGCCGTTGGGCAAACGCTGACCGAACGAACGGCAGTACCCCGCGATGAGCGGCTCGCCGAACTTGTTCCCGTAATCGCTCGCCCCGTTGGACGCGTCGATGAGGATCTGGAGCGGCGGCGCCAGGTTGGTCGGGTACGTAAAGTCGGTGTTCTCGTGCGGCTGGACGTTGTCGGGGATCTGGAGGTTACCCACGCAGTACCCCGCCGTGCCCGCGGTGAGCAAAGAGCCGATGCCGGTGGCGTGCGTGTCGCGCATGCGTCCACCCGCGCCAGTCTCGGCGCCGGGGTAGGGCGCGACGCCCGAGGGGAAATTATGCGTCTCCGCGGTGAGAAGGAGGTCGAGGTCGACCATGCGGGGCGCGAGCGGGGACGGGCCGCCCGCGTTGACGGGCCTCAGCGGCGTGTTGACGAATCCTCGAATGGCAGAGGAGTTGTCCTTGAACGCAATCGTCGAGTTGTGTCCGCGCTCGCCCTCGATCGTCTCCTTGACCATCTTGAACAGGCTCTTGGGCTGGGGGACGCCGTCGACGATGAGGTTACCGCCGAAGAACCAGTGGCGCGAGTGCTCGCTGTTGGACTGGCCCATGTCGAAGAGCTCGACGTTGGTCGGGTCGCGGCCGATGTCGTCCCTGAAGAGCGTGAGGTAGTAGTCGAAGTCCTCCTCGTCAAAGGCGAGTCCCATCTCCTTGTCCACCTTCTCGAGCGCCGCCCTGCCCTCGGCGAGGACCGGAACGGTGTAGACCTCCTCCGGGACGGCATCGGTGGTGAACGTCGCCAGCGGGGAGTCGTAGACGCACTCGGTCATCCGATCGTGGACGAGCGAGGCGAACGCGAGTTTGGCGCTTTCGTCGATCGACTTACCGGCGGCGGGCACGAGGGAGTAGCGCCTGGACCGCTCCAGGCGGGTCACCTTGCCGAGTCCGGTGTTCTGGCAGATGGACACCGCGTTGGTGGACCACGCGGACTGAAACGCGAGCCTCGGGCCCACCTCGACGACGTCGCCGTCGAGCTGGGTCGCCTCGGTGAAGAGGTCGGGCTCGAAGGTCTCGCGCAGGAGCCACTGGAGCGTGGCCATCTCGTCGGACGTGAGCGGGGAGGTGACCTCGACGTTGAAGCACTGCTCGGTGACCACGGACGCGATCGCGCCGTTCACGGCGTCCTTGGCGTTGGCCTTGCGGCACAGCGTGGCGGCTGCCTCGTCGCTGAGGAAGGGGCGGCGGAACAGCTGCACCACGCTCCTCGAGCCGTCATTTTCGGACTCGGAGTCCTTTCCGGCGGCGGCGGCACCGGGATCGGCGACGACGGCGCGGATCACGCCGGAGCGGAGGCCCCGGGGGCGGGCGCGATGGCCCGTGCGGGACCTGTGGGTCCCGACGGGGCGCCGGCCGGCGGCCAGAACGGACGCCCGCTGCGCCAGGGAGGAGGCCACTGCGCTCATCGCGTGTTGATGAAAGTGTGGTGCGAGCGAAAAATATCGAGTGCTTTTTTCAAAAGACGCGCGGAGCTTTCGGCGCAACGAACGCGCGACGGGGCGGTCGCGGCGGGTTCGGGTCGCGAGAGACCGGCGTTGAGGTGCGCGTGGAGGAGCGAGGGAGATCCGACTCCGCGTCGCCTGTGGGGGGCGCTCGCACGTGTGTGCTCTCGGCGGGGGTCACCAGTCCGCCCGAACCCAATCTACGACAGCAGCGCTGCCCAAAGGTCGTCGCCACGTTCGCACTCGAAACGTGGGAGGGCACCAGCAGAATGAGACGCGAAATGCGAAATGCCCCAAAGTCTCGTTTCTCACGAGACCTTTTCACGTTTGCATGTGCCCCCTAACGGGTTAATTCGATCACGCGCCTGACTGGCCGCCGTGCAATATTTTGAGGCCGCGATCTCATGAGGCAATCTGGAGTCTGGTTGCTGAAGTTTATCCGCATTGTCGCCGACGCGCGAGCGCGAAGGAGGAGCCATGGACGCCCTCAAGCACAAGGTTCACACCGCCTACAAGGTGCGCGAACCGAACCCGCGTTCCCTTCACCCGAACGAACCCTCATCGCCCCTTCCCCCCGCGCGCGCCCCTCCATCTTCTCCGTTTCTTTTCAAACGAGGGTGCCCGATACGGACGTGCACGTTGTTGACTCGCGCCTCTCCACCTCCTCGACTCCTCCAGGGCGTGGCGGAGTCGCTGATGACCACGCGCACCACGAGCGCGTTCCTCGAGAAGGGCGTGGTCACCCCGGAGGAGTTCGTCGTCGCCGGGGACTACCTCGTCGAGCAGTGCCCCACCTGGTCGTGGCAGGGGGGCGACGCGAAGAGCGCCAAATCGTACCTCCCGGAGGACAAGCAGTTCCTCGTGACGCGCAACGTGCCGTGCCTGAAGCGCGCGCGCGCCATGGAGGAGTACGCGGGGAAGGAGGAGCATCTCTCCGGTGAGGACGAGGGGTGGGTCGCCGCGGGAGGCGACGGCAACGGCGGGTCCAAGGACGACGACGCGCCGGACATGGACGAGATACCCGACATCTCCGCGCTGAGAGTCGACTCGCGCGCCAAAGAGGACCAAAACGACGACGACGACGACGCGGACATCCCCGACATGGACGACTTCGACATGTGCGGCGACGAGGAGGACGACGCGTCCGCGTTGCCCTCCTCGCGAGCCGTTACGACCGTTACGACCGCCGACGACGCCGGCCACATCCTCAAGACTCGAACGTACGATCTGTCCATCACGTACGACAAGTACTATCAGACCCCGAGGGTCTGGCTCAACGGCTACGACGAGCGACGACGGGCGCTGGACCCTACGAAGGCGCTCGAGGACATCTCCGCGGAGCACGCGAAGAAGACGGTGACGATCGACCCGCACCCGCACACGTCCGTGCCGTCCGCGTCCATTCACCCTTGCAAGCACGCGCCGGTGATGAAGAAGCTCATCGAGTCGATGGGCGGCGACGCGGCGCCGAGCGTGGAGCACTACCTGTTCGTGTTCCTCAAGTTCATCGCGAGCGTGGTGCCCACGATCGAGTACGACTACACCGCGTCCGCGTCGCTGAGGTGAGGCGACGAGTCGATCGGGTGTCCGATGGATCTTGTAACAACAGTTTAAAACCGAGGAGAGTTTGTCTCGTCGAAGCAGCGAGACGGGTCACTTCTTCCCTCTGCCCCTGCCGCGGCCTCGCCCCCTCCCTCCCTTCGCGGCGCCGCGGCCCCGCCCCCTACCGCCCCGCGTCGCGGGCTTCTTTTCCTCGTCCTCCGCCTCCTGCGTATCCTCCTGCTTGGCGTCTGCCTCGGCGTTTTCCTCGGCGTTTTCCTCGGCGTTTTCCTCGGCGTTTTCCTCGGCCGGCTTCTCGGCCTCGTCGCTCTCCACCGACGCGCCGGCCGGATCCTCAGCGGCGGCGTCGGGCGGCGCCTCGACCGTCTCCTTAACCTCGGTACCTTCGGGCGATACCTCGGCGGGCGGCGCCTCTCCCTTCTCGCCGTTCCACCTCGCGATGGCGCCGGCGAGTATATCCTTCAGCAACGGACCGCGCTGGCCCTCGGTCCGCTCCGACTTGGACTTTTCGCAAGACGCCAGCACCGTCTCCACGAGCTCGCACCCGCGTTCCACGGCCTTCTCCGTCTTGGAACGCACCGTCACGCTCTTCGTGTCCTGGTCCACCTCCATCTTGGTCCGGGTGACCCTCTCCAGCCGTTTGATCGTGCTCCCGTTCTTCCCGATGATGACGCCGACGAGCCCGCGGGTGTCCACCGTCCGACGGAACCGGCCGGCGGCGACATCCTTCGCGTCGCCCTCGTCGCCATCGTCGTTCCCGTCGTCGTCGTCGTTCCCGTCCTCGTCCTCGTCGACGCCGCCCTGGAGCCTGGCCAACACGCCGCCCTTAGCGGCGTCCTTGGACTTGGCCGCGATTTCGTTGGCGGGGTCCGGCGGCGGAATGGGCTCGCCGGCGACGATGGCGTCAAACGCCGCGCTCAAAATCTGAAACGTGATCTTCGTCCCGATCTCGTTGCTGACGACGGCGCGGACGAGGGCGACGGCGTGCGCGCGACGGTTCGAATCCGCGCACTTGACCCGAACCGCCATATCCTTCTGCGCGATGAACATCTTCACGTCGGCGATTTTGCACAGCATGGCCATCGTCTGCCGCTTCTTGCCGATGACGCGCGACATCATCATCTTATCGGCGACGGGGACGAGATCCTCGTCCGCCGAGGCGTCGCCCTTGTCGCCCTTGTCGCCCTTGTCGTCGCCGTCGGACGCGTGTTTGGCTCGCACGTCGTCCATCGTGGGCGCGGGAAGCCCGAACCTTTCGGCGCGCGCCCTCATCTTGTCGAGCTCCTCAGCCATCCAAGCCGGGTCCTGCGCCGCCGCGGGCCCCTTCTTGGCCTTCGGCGCGGGCGTGTCCGCGTCGAGAGACTTGCGCTTGAGGAGCCCGCGGAGGTCGCCGCCGGGGTTGTTCGGTTCCCCGTCCCGCGGTCGGTCGGCGACGACGCGCGGTCCCCCGCGGTCGAGCGGAAAGCCTCGGCCGGGTTTCCCCCGAAAGTCGATGCCGTTCTTCGCCAACAGATCCTCGATCATGTCCCTCGCGCGCTCCACGTCGGGGACGCGACCGACGATGACGACGGTCGTCCCGTCGCGCTCCGCGCTCACCTTCGCGGACGTGGCGTGCTCGATCTTCTTCACCTGCGATCCCGCGGGTCCCACCACGAGTCCGTTGTTGCCGCGGGTGTCCACCAGCCACTCGGCGCCCGCCGGGTCGTGGTCCAGCGTGGCGGGCGGTCCGTCCGCGAAACCCCCGAGCCTGGCGCGGACGGAACGGGACGGCGATCGGTCGCGCGAACCCCCGCGCGCGTCGCGGCTGGGCGACCGCGCGCGACGCCGATCGCCGCCCGGTTGGAAGGGCGCGGGCTCGACGGGTCCGGGCCCTCGATCGCGCGAGTCCCCTCGCGGCGGACGGTCGAAATCGCGGCTGCCGTCGCGGCGGGGCGGTCGATCGAACGGCGCCATCGCGGTTGGATCGCCGCCGCGTCCGCCCCCGCGCCTGTCCCAGCCGGAGTCGCGCTCGCGAGCGGCGGCGCCCCGGTGGTTGAACTCCGGGATCGCGCCGGGTCCGGGCCCTCGATCGCGCGGGGGCGGCGAGCGGGAACGCGGACCACCATCCCGCCGGCCTCGCGGCGCCGGCGCGCGTCCAAACTCCCTCGGCGGCGAGTGCCGGTTCCTGCGGTCGAGGGGCTCACGCGGCGGCGACCGACCGCGCTCCCTCGGCGGCGGCGACCGACCCCGAGGGTTGTTCGCGAAAGCGCCGAAACCAACCTGCTCGCCCACGCGGAAAACCCTGTCCAGAGCCGCTCTCACCGCGTTGACGTCCCCGACCCTGGGCGGGGGCATACCCCCGTTTCGACACGCGGCGACGTACGCGTCCCACTCCACGCGCGTCGGTGCCGAGTTGGAGATGACCCCGAGCGAGTGCGCTCGCTCCGCCACCTGGTCTCGCTCGTCGATGAGTCGCAGCACCGGGTGCGTCGGGCCCGTCTCGGCGTCTGCGTCGGCGAGCGGGGCGAGCGCGCCGCCGGCGAGCTCGCCCACCTGGTACCTGCCGCCGCCGACGCCGACCCTGACGATGGCGCCGCGCGCCGCGCGAAGGGCGTCGAGGGCTCGGTCGACGTCCTTGCCCGAGCCGGTGCCCGGCCCGTCCACGCCGACGCAGCACAGCTGGTGGATGCGCGATCGCGAGAGGAACACCGTCGTGGCCTCCTCCAGCGTGGCGGTGGCGTTGAGGTCGAGGGGCGGGGGGGCCCGCGCGGGCGATCGCGGGAGGGGGCGCGCGCGATCGGGGAGTTCGAACCTATCCCTGTCCCTGTCCATACCCCTGTCCCTGTCCATACCCCTGTCCCTGTCCATACCCCTGTCCCATTCGCCTCTGCCGGGAGGGGGACCGCCGCGCCTGCCGTCGCGGAAATCGCGAGGAGGCGAGCGCGGAGGGTACCCGCGCGGTTGAGGTCCCCCGCGCCCGCCGCGGTCGTCCCAGCCGGAGTGGCGGCCTCCGTGCGTCGGCGGTGCGCCTCGAGAATCTCTGCGATCGCGGAATTCCCTCTGCGGCGGCGGCGACCGACCGCGCCGCATCGGCTCCATCCCCCGCCCGTGCGGACCGTGCGGACCTGAGGGCGGCGCGTTGTTCCAGTCTCCGCCGTTGCTGAACCGGCGGGCGTTTTGGGGCGGCGGCCTATCGCGGCTGGCGCTCCTGCTTCGAGAGGCGACGCGTTTGTTGCTCGGCCTTCGATCCTCCTTGTCGTCGTCGTCGTCGTCGTCGTCGTCGTCGCGCCGTCGGTGACCTTCCGGCTCGACGTGCCGAACGT
This sequence comes from Micromonas commoda, assembly GCF_000090985.2. NCBI lineage: Eukaryota > Viridiplantae > Chlorophyta > Mamiellophyceae > Mamiellales > Mamiellaceae > Micromonas > Micromonas commoda. The sequence goes on along the minus strand of NC_013045.1, from coordinate 210,209 downwards.
CGTCGTCGTCGTCGTCGTCGTCCCGCGGCTCGGGGGTGTCGGACCGCGATTTATCGCCGTCCTCGTCGAAGTGGTCGCTCTCGTCCCCGCCCAACGAGATGAGGTCGTCCTCCGCGTCCGCCTGAGCCGCCGCCAGCTGTGCGGCTCGCTCCTCCTCCTCCTTCTTACGCTCCTCCTCCTCCTTCTTACGCTCCTCCTCCTCCCTCGCGAGACGCACGGAGACGGGAACGTCGGGTTCGGGCTCGGGATCCACCGCCGCCCATCCCGTGGCGTCGCCCCTCTGCTGATCCTCGGGCTCGGACGATCCCGCCGCGAGTTCCACCTTGGCTGCTGCTCTGCCCGCCTCCGCCACCGCGCCCCTCTGCTTCTTGCCGAAGAGCTTGAAGTGCTTCTTGACGTCCCAGTCGATAAACTTGAGCCCCGCGGGGTGGCCGCCGGGAACGTCCATGCCCTCCATGCTGTCGAGCAGCGACTTGTTCGGTGGCGTCGCGAACTCGATCGCGGCGACCGCGAAGGTACCCTTGTCGCGCTGCTCCTCGCTGCCGACGGCGACGCGGGAAACCTTGCCGGCTGTGGTGAACATGCTCGTCACCGACTGATGATGTTGAAGGCGAGTGGATCGGATCGGGGGAGGACGTCAGCGTCGGGGAATGCGAGTCGAGGGGACGTCGAGGCGCCGATCGCGCGAAGTCGGCGCTTCGTCCGAGGGAATTGAGCAGGGATCTGGGCGAGATCGCGCGGGCGACCGCGATCGAGGCGCGTACCTTGGCGGTGGACGTCGCGAGGGGCAGCCCCCGCGCCAGCACCGTCCTATCGGGATCAAACTTCCTCACGTCGTCGTCCGCCATGGCGTCCTCGCGGATTTGCTTCGCTACCCGCGCGACTGTGAGTGCGCGTCACGTCGCAATCTTACGTCGGTTGGTTGCCGCCCGGCTCTCACGAATCCCTGCTGCGCGCTGTCGGCGGGCGATAAAATCACGTTGCAAAGGCCTGGGGAAAAACCTGGAGCTGCAAACAAGCTACTAGAGGTACCTTCGTGGCATGCGATGAAACTCTGGTGACGCCTCGAGGAATTAGTTCGTCCACTGCACTTCGTTCGTCGCGTCGGCTATCATATCGTCCTCCGTCCCGTCGCGTCGTCACCCTTCCCGTCCCAAGTCAAACCCCGTCACAGCTTCTTGAGCTCCGCCTCGAGCTCCTTGAACAGCCCGTCGAGCCGAGCCTTACGCTCCCCCGTCGCGCCCTCGGTCCACCGAGCCCTGACGGGACCCAGCAGGTGACCCTTTCGCAGCCGAAAGTGCGCCATGATGACGTCCTTGAACGCCGGGTGCGGCTTTTTAAGCGACTCGATCATCGCCCACCGCAGCGTGTTCTCCACGACGGCGGCGTCGTATTGGTCACTCTTGCTCCTCCCCTCGGGGGTGCCGATGAGCCTCTCGAACCCGGGCTCGTTGAAGTACGGCCTGGGGCACAGGATTAAGGACTGGATCGACACGATGACTTGCAGCATCGTGGACACCGCGGGGTCCCACGTCTCGCCTTTCCCGCCCTGCCAAGTCCCGAGCAGCGAGAGGCACACCTTGCCGTCCTTGTACAGGTTCGGGTTGGCTCGCCACCGACCGCCGCCGGTCGTCTTGAACTGAATCTTGGGCGCGTGCGTCGGGTACCCGCTCGGGAAGAACGCGTCGAACACGAAGCACCCGCCGTCGTAGGGCGTGTCCTCCGGACCAGTTATCATGATGGACCAGATGACCGACTTGGCGTCGTCCACTCGGACAAACGCGGATGAGCTCCGATTCAGCGGCAGCGCTCCGCCGGCCAACCCGGCAATCTCCTTCGCGACTCGGGATATGTGCGGACCGGATCGGAGGTCCACCCGCGCCTCGCCGGCGTACGCGTGCCCGGCGGCCAAGAGCTCGGCCGAGTCGTACGTGAAGGGCCTCAACGCGGATTGGTACGCTTCCTCCTCGGCGGCGGCGTCGTCGTCCCCCTCGCCGCCGCCGCCGCCGCCGCCCTTCTTCCCCTTGCCCTTACCCTTCCCCTTGCCCCGCGTGGAGACCCCGCCTTCGCCGCCCCCGCCGCCCCCGGAAGCCCCGGACGCGAACCCCAGCGCGTGCGCCGCCGCCGAGACGGACTCGCCCGCGTCGAGGATCAAACGCGCGAGCGCAACCTCCGACGCGATAGCCTCCCGCTGCTTCGCGCGCCTCCTCTCCTCCTTCTCGGCGACGTTGAGTAAGGACGACGCGACCGGGGACCTGACGCCCCCGGGTTTGGCCATGACGGGGGACTTGAGCCCGTGGCGGGCGGTGTTTGGTCCGGACTCGTCGTTGGATCCTAGGGTTCCGAGGGATTCCTTGGAGGGGGAAGGCAGCGACGCCGTCGCCGTCGCCAGCGCCGCGACTTCGCACTCGTCGACGGACTTGAGGTAAATCTTCGCCTGCACGGCGGCGTCCTCGAGGGTTTTGACGAGGGCGGACGCGTGCCCCTGCCCGGCGGCGCCGTCGATGAGCAAACAGTCGGCGCACCGCGACTCGGCGAGCGCCCTGGCGGTTCGCATCAGCGACGAGTAATACGCGGACCTCGCCGTCATGTTCATGAAGGAGCAGTTCTTGAGCTCCCTGGCGAGGAACTGCGGGAGACTGGACGCGCGGATGAGCACGTCCGCGCGCGACGCCTCCGCGTCCGTGAGCGTCGGCGGGGCGGCGTCCGCGTCGTCCCCCGCGTTCGTCACTCGCTTGCGCGTTTTGCCCGGTTTCCCCGACGGGTTCAGGGGCAACGCCTCGATGAACCGAGTAGCCTCGACGAGCAGCGTGAGCACGCTCTGGTCCTCCGCAGCCTGCGCGCCCCTCGCCGCGGCGGCGTCCCACGTCTGGCTGCCGGCGTCCCCGTCGTCCTTTCCGGCCCTTCGCGGGGTGTCGTGCCCGTACCCGGTGCCCTTGGCCCAGTACTCCTTTCGCTTATCCGCCTTGGCCTCCGACGACGACTTGAGCTTGATCTTGCCCGTCGACCCCGGCCCCGGGCCCGCGCCCTTACCGTCGCGGCTCCCCGGGGTCCCACCCCCGTCTTTCCCGCCTTTCCCGTCTTTCCCGCCCACACCACCCGCCGCGCCGCCCGCGCCGTCCTGAAGGACCCTCGCAAAGTCGACGATGTCCGCGTCGTCTCGACCAAACTCTTCCTCGTAGCCGCGCCGCGTGGCGCCAGATTCCGTCTCCAGCCGGATCTCTTCTTCGTACATCTCGTTGTATCTGGAAGGTATCAGCGGCCCGCCGCAGGAGGTTCCGCACGCGGCGAGCCTGGCGAGTGCGAGCTCCAGCCGCGAGACGCTGTCGACGTAGGCGCCGTCGGGGAAACGTTCGATCTCGTTGAGCTCAGACGCCAGGTCCACGCGCGCGAATTTTTGGAGGAAAGCCCTGAGGTGCTCGACGACTGACTTGATCGGCCTGAAGGGCTGCCAGTTGCGCAGGTGCAGCCTGGGGTGCGCGGTCATCGCTCCGGGAATGATCCCCGCGAGCTTCGGCCGCACGAGCTCGACGCGAGGCGGGTAGAACGGGTACAGGTCCGCCATGAAGTGCAGCCTCAGCTGAACGTACCCGTACCCGTTCACAGCCTCCAACGTCTCGAGATCCTCCGCCAAGCCCGACCCGGGATCGAAGCCTCCCATGAACTTGACGTCCCACACGTACACGTCGTGGTCCACCGCGTCCACCGCGAGCTCCGGGTCCATCCGCTCCTGCAGCGCGAACAGCTCCGTGGAGAGTCGGGTGAACGCGCCCTTGCTCGAGAAGATCTGGTTACGAGCCGCGGCTTTCATGTCCCACGTCTCCTCGCCCGCCCCGCCGTTTGCCCCCTCGTTCGCCGTCTTCTGCGCCACGCGGCGTTCCTCCCGTTCCACGCACTTGCGCTTGTTCTGGTAGAGCCTGGTGAGCTGGTCGGAGTTGAGCTCGCCGGGCACTGACGCGTCGACGCCGGTTTTGGCGCCGTCGGCGTCGGAGTCGTCCTCATCCGAGTAGGCGTAATGGTCGTCGTCGTCATCGTCGTCGCCAGCTGTGGACGCGTCGGATCCCCCCGCGGCGGAGACGCGGCCGGCGTCGTCGTCATCGCCGCCGCCGACGACCTTGTCGTCGCCCGGGGCGTCGATGCACGCTTCGACGACTCTCCGCGCGTCCTCCTCGCAGTCGAAGACCCGCCCGATGGCAACGACCGCGTTTTTGAGCGTGAGCGAACCGGCGCGGTCGGCCACCTCAGCGTTGAGCCTCGCGATGGCGGTCTCGTCTCGGTCGTCATCGCTCATCGCCACGAACGATCCTTTCGGGTAGCCGTCCTGCGTGCCGAGCGGGAGACGCGAGCGATGGGTCAGGGCGACGGGCACGAGGGTCGGTCGGATTCGAGGAGGCGTGAAAAGGGGCGGGTGCAGCGATCGACGGGTTTGAAGCGCACCTCGAAGATGAGGGTCAGGTTGCTCGTGTGGCCGCGCGTGAGGGTCACGGAGACGCAGACACCGTCGTCGTCGGCTTCGAAACGTTCGATGACGCGCGATCCGGACGCTTTCACCGCGTCAATCAGCGCTCTCGCGTCGCGCCTGAGCGTCGCCATATCTTAAACTATCCGACTCGACCGCCCCACAACCTGACGATGAATGAATGAGATCGGCGCCCCTCGTCGCGGCGCGGCCTCGGAGACGCACCGAGCGCGCGATTCCACGCGCGCGGGTCGGAACGTCGTATCTCGAATCCGCCCCCGCGCTCCAAAACGTCCTCGGACGCGCGAGCTTCCTCCAGCGGGCCTCACGAGCGCCGAAAGTGAAGCGCGACGACGCGCGGGCACATTTTTTGACCTGCTGACTGGCCCGAACTTCTCTCCCGCCCCCAACCTGCGAGAATGTTGACAAGACGGGGCGAGAGCTGCTTGGGCGCCCCACTGCAGGCGACGCGGCCGCGTGGACACGGAGAGAGGGATGTCCGGCGTGCCGAGGGCCGAGGGCGGCGCGGAACTGCGCGGTAAGCGCGACGCCGAGGGCGACGGCGGCGAGACCGCGCCCGCCACCGCCCGAGGGGAATCGAAGGGAGACAGCGGGGGAGGGGGCGGTTCCCTGGGAGAGCGGCGCGGGGGCAAAATCGCGGGCGGCATCCTCCTTCGCGACGGTGGCGGCTCGGGTTCCAGCGACCACGGCACGCGCGCGGCGCAGGCGCTGCTCGAGGCGCACGGCGGCGTGTGGCTCGGCCTTCTCCGGCTCTCGGACGAGCCGTGGAGGCCGATAACCGCGAGGGGGCTGCGCGAGGAGGACCTGAGACGCGTCGGTTCGGGCGAGGGAAACTCGTCCCGAGAGACGTCGCTCTCGGACGACGTCAGCGGCAGCGGCAACGACGAAAACCCGGAGGTGACGATGGACTCGCAGGGAGAACCCGCGGGCCCGGCGACGATGTCAGGCGACGGCGGATCCGTCGTCGGCGAGGACGAGGACGAGGCCGCGACCGACGACCGGCCGGAGAACCGCGGAGAACACACACAGATCGCGTCAAAAAATCGAACCCGGTCGACGGGCGGCTCCGGCCGGGGGCGCTCCGACTCGCCCCACGCGCGCACCGCCGGAGAAGGACCGATCCCTCGCGAGCACGGCAGGCACACGCGCAAACGACGCACCAGCAAGTCCGAGAGCCGCAAGGGGTCCTTCTCAGGCGCGGGTTTCCTCGACGCGAGATCGGGCAGAGCCGGCGCGGCGAGGGGCCTCGGTGGCGTCTCCGGCGAGTCCGTTCCGCTCATCTCGTGCCCGATGATCGCGCGCCCGCCACCGGGGGACGCGGGGATCCCGGGAACGGAGCGCGGGGAGGGACAGGCCAGGGCTGCCGCGGCCGGGAGCGCCATGCCCGACGTCATGGAGGCGTGCCTGGTGCGCCCAATGTCCGACGGATGGCCGGACGCGTGGAACCCCGTCGCGCTGCTTCGACTCTTCCCGTCGAGCGCCGACCCGGACGCTGGAACCGCGTTTGATAAGCTGAGCGAGGTACTGACCCCGAGGGAGGACGACGAAGGAGGACTCCCGGAGGAGGGAGACGAGGCCGAGACCGGCAGACAGGGAGGAGGAGGAGGAGGAGGAGGAGGAGGAGGTTTTGGTGGGGAGAAAATTGGGGGTTTTGGTCCGGCGGGCTGCGGCGACGCCGCGGGCGGCGGCGACGACTCCACGCGCGCGCAGCTGGCTCGAAGGTCCGAGTCGAAATCCCCGCGTCTCAAGTCGCCCGAAGCGTCCGCGGACGGCGGCGGCGTGGTTGGAACGGATCGATCGATCGGACCGACTGGCATGGACGTCGACGACACCGGGTCCGTGCACAGCGGCGGGAGCATGGCCGGGAACACCGGCGGCCCGGTGTCCGAAACCGGGCCCGCGATGCGCCTCGCCGCCGCGCGCGTCGAGCTGGAGGGTGGGTACGTCGCGTTCGTCGTTTCCGACGAGTTGCTCCCGGCGGACGTGCGACGGTCGGTGGCGGCGGCGGGCGGTGGAGCGCCGTCGAACACAGCTGGCGCGGCTGGGGATCCGTCTGGCACAGCTGGCACAGCCGTAGCCGGCGGGGACGCGTCGGAGGGGTCCGACGGCGGATCCGGGAAATCCTCCGGCACCGCGGAGGCGCTCGGCGCGGAGAAGAGCGGCGACGTCTCCGAATCCGTCGGATTGGAGAGGCGACAACAACACGGCGGCGGGGTGGAGAGGGCCCCGACGACGGCGCCCGCGCGGACGCTCAAGGATTTGCTCGGCGACGCCGCCGCCCGTAGCGGCGCGAAGCGACCCCGCGCCAGGCCGGGCATCGCCGCGGTGCGAGCCGCGCAGTCGGCGAACCTTCGAAAGCGCCCGCTGTGGGTCATCGTGCAGAGCGACGAGCCGCACGCGCCGCACGAGGCGTCGCAGACCCCGGTGCCCGCTCCCGACGTCCGCCCCACTCGGGGCATCCTGCGGCACAGGCACTCGAAGCCCCCCCAGTACGGACTCCTGTCCTCCAGGCACATGCCCGGGCACCAGACCCCGCCGCCGTACGGCAGGTCCTCGTCCGATATCATCGCCGGTCACGTCGCCGGCGGCGCCCTGGATCAGAGGGTACCGCCCAACTGGCTCGCCGCCGACGGCACCGTGGGTCTGTCCTCCCCCGGTCGCAAGACGGGCGAAGAGTTTGATCACGAGGAATTTCACTTCAGCGACGACCCGGGCTCGTCCCCCGACATTCACTCCGGCGTATCCTCCGGCGAATCGTCCGGCGACGAGGGTTTGTCGGGGGACGAGGGCAGCGACGAAGGGCGGGACCCGCTGAGCACGACGGCGGCGTCTGAACGCCATCTGAACGCAATCGAATCGTGGGGACGGAGCTCCGCGGACGCTCCCCACGTCGTGGGCGGGCTGGACGCGGCACACGGCGCGCACGGCCAGGTGGTGAGCGGTGACGGCACGAGCGACGGGAGCGACGGTTTGCTCGTCGCGTCGCCGCTGCCGACGATCCCCGTCCCACCCTTACCGGTTGTGCCGGACGGGCATACCGTGGGATCCGGGGTTGACGGCGCCGGAGTCGACGGCATCCCGATATCCGCGCCGATATCCAACCCGCCCCCGCCGGATATGATGGGCGACGACGATGGATCCCCCGCGACGACGGGGGGGCTTCGCGACGGAGCGCCGGACGGCGGCGGCGGGCGCGACGCCGTCGGAGTCGGCGCGATTGAGAGGCCCGCGATGAACGTCCCGCCGGTGCCCATCGACGGGATGCGGTTCGGGCTCCTCGGGTTTGACGTCGCGCACTCTCACATCCAACGCCTGCTGTCGACCGCGGAGTCGAGGGGGGCGCTGTTCGTGGCGCATCCCACGCCGGACAGCGTGGACCTCATCGTGATGCACCCGCCGTTCCTGCCCATGCTGGGGTCGCCCGCTCTTCCGTTCACCGTGGGTGAGTTTTTAAGGCGAAGGAGCGTGAGGTTCGCGCTGGGTCTGAGGCACCTGGAGCTGTGCCTGGAGCAGAACAGGCGGCTGGATCCGAGGAGGGAGACGCTGGAGGTGTTCCCCGCGGGGGTGCTGCTGGTGGTGGACGAAAGCGCGCTGCTGAGCAGCGACGGCGTGATCGAGAGGCTGGCCAAGCTCCTGGGCCAAGCCGCCGCGGCGGCGGCTGCCGCCGCCGCCGCCGCCGGCGAGTTCCACTACGGCGCGTCCGGCGTCCGCGAACCCCCGCCGTGGCCGTGGGCCATCAAGGTGCACCAGCAGATCTTCAACACGCTCGTGCTCCAGAAGATCAAGGCGCAGCGCGCGCCCGCGCTCCCCACCCCCGAGGGCAACGCCGCGCGAGAGCAGGCGGTGTATCGCATCGAGAGCGTGCTGAAGGCTCTTCACAACCTCCGGCAGCAGGGCGACCGGTCCGTCCGCGCCGCCAGGCTGCTCGGGATCACGTCCGAGGAGGCGTGCCGCAACGACATCGACGATCCGCCCCAGCCCGTGCGTGACGCCGTGAAGATCGCGGCTAAGCACGCCGCGCTGTGCCGCGTCGTCTTTCTCGTGTCGGAGGATCAAAAGTCGCTCGCCGCCGCGCGGCAGCAACGATCCATCCTGTCCGGCGGCGTCGACGCCGCCGCCGCCTTCCTCGAGGAGCTCATCGCGGAGATGTGGAGCGAGACGGTGACGGCGTCCGCGAAGCCGTGGGCCAACGGCGTGGGTTCCAGCGCCCGAGGGAGGGAGGGACGCGGCGACGGCGCGGATTCTCACAACGGGGGTGGGAGGAACTCCTCCTTCGACGGGACAGCCGGCGACGCGTCGGACCGCGAGGGACCGGACCCGTATGGAGAGGTGGTCGGTCGCAAGAAGGGCAAGACGGACGGTCGCGGGTCCTTCGTCGACCCGGCGCCTCCGGGCTCCCCCGACAGCAGGGCGGCGAGGGCGGAGGGGGACTCGGATCTACGCAGCGGCGGCACGGATTCGGGGGGCGAAAACGACGGGAGCCTGGCGAGCCTCGGCGGGGGGTCCATCGCGGACGGCGCGTGCTCGGGGGACGAGGCGGGAGGTCCCGCGATCGAACCCGGCGGTGGGCAAAAGGAACCGAGGGGCGGCGGCGACGGCGGCGCGACGAACGGCTCGTCCGGCGGCGGCCACGGCGGCCACCACCACCACCACCACCACCACCACCACCACCACTCGAGTCAGCACTCGGGGCACCACTCGGGGCACCACCACCGCTCCCCCAACCACCACCACCACCACGGGCACCAGCACCACGCCAGGCACGAGGGTCACTTCACCCCGGGCACCGACCACGCCATCTCCCCGGGGCGAAGGTCCACCGCGAGGCACTCCACGCAAGCCGTCGCGCTCGGCGGCGAGAACGAAAAGGGAACAGCCGCCGCCGTCGCGAACGCGCGACTGTTTGCGCGTCGAGATCATTTCTATCCCGACGGGGGCCGCGGGGGTTCCGGGAGAGGCACTCCGCGGCTGTCCGGCGACGCGGGGGGTTCCGTCGGCGGCGGCGCGCCCTCGGGCGGGAGCCAGGGCGACGGCGGCGCCGGCGCCGGCGGCGGGATCTCCTCGGCGCCTCGCCGCGCCACGCCGGCGAATTCCGTCGACGGGGGACTCTCCTTTTCCGGAGTCTCCGGCGACGCGTCCGGCGACGAGGGCGGCGGGGGATCGACCGCCGGCGAACTCGCCGCGGAGACGTCCGGGCCGGGCGTGACGTCGTCGGGCGAGGGCGAGTACCCGGGCGGGGCGGGCGACGAGGGTACCCGCGCACGCGACGCCGACAACCGCGGGCGCCGCTCGTCCTTCGGCGGTAATTTGTCGGGGGCGGAGCGCGGGGGCGGATCCTTCTCCGGCATCGTGTCCGGGGTGGCCGGAGGCGGGGCGTCGTCGGGCGGGTACGGCGGGACGGTGTCGTCGCACCGGCCGGGTCATCGCGAGTTCAGGGGCGGTTCCGGCGGGGTGTACCGGGGCGGCGGCCACGGGAGCCACTCGTCATCCGCTCGGCGCCACAAGTCGGTTCGCTTCGCCACCACCATCGACGACGGCGGCCAGAGGACGGGCTCGCGCGGCCGGTACTCGCCGCCGCCGTCGCCGCCGAGGAGCGTGGGAAGGGGCGTGGGAAGGGAGGCGAGGGAGGACACGCCGCCGGGGTCGGCGGCGAGGGGCGCGAGGGAAGACACGCCGCCGGTCCCGGCCGATCCGACCGATGCCGTCGACGTGGCGCTCGAGCCGCCGCCAACCGATCCTCCGGAAGAGCCCCCGAAGCCGCCCGATACGGACGCGATGGAGGTGGTGGCGACGGTGCTCGGCAAGAGGAACGCCCCCGACGCCGACGGGGACGGGGACGGGGACGGGGACGGGGACGAGTGATGCGCGGGGAGGGAGGGATTCAAACGTGATCGGCGTCGACGTCAGCCGCGCGTCGGCGTCGAGCGATGAATGAAATAAATTAAACCTTTGGCTATCATCATCGTCCGGTGAGGTGCGACATGTCGACGTGCGCGTTCAGGCTCCGCAGGTACGCCTGCCGCCGCTTATCTTCCGCGTCCGTCCTCGCGCTGGTCCCCTCGAGCTTGAGCTTGATCTTCTTACCGCTCACCGCGCTGATTCGTTTGCGGTCGCCGCCGTCGGAGTCGCCGGATGCTTCACCGTCGCTCGACGACGACGACGACGACCGCCTGCTCTTCTTGCTCTTCTTGCTCCTCTTCCCGTCCCTTCGCGACTTCTTCTCTTTCTTCCGCTTCTTTCTCTTGCCCTCCTTCTTCCGTTTCTTCGATCCCTTCCGGTCGCTGTCGCTGGAGCCGTCCCGTTCCTTCCGCTTCCTCGACGACTTTTTGCCCCGGGATTCCGAGTCGCTGGAGTCGTCGTAATTGCTGCTCGAGTCTGAGTCCCCGTCCGCCAGCCCCATCGCCGAGGGCGGGCGGCCCACCGCGGCCTCCAGGTCCAGGTGCGCCGCGAGCGGGTCGTTCGCGGTCGCATCCGGCTTGGACCCCTCCACTATCCACCGGCTCTTCGGGTCCGAATCGTCGATCTTTCGGACCCAAGTGCTGTGCAGGGGAAGGGCGGCGCCGGACCGCGCCGCGGTCTCCATCACCCTCTCCGCTCGACGACGGGCGTCGTCCGTGTCCACGTTCATGTTGAACGCGGACTTACCCTGATTCCACATCGCGGCGGAGACGACGGGGAGGAAAGGGCCCGCGCCCGAGCAGAGTGCCCCGGCGGCGTGCTGCTTTTTGGCGAGCCAGGCCAGGTATCCGTCGGCACCTTCCAGTCCAGGGAGCGGGTCGTGCGTGAGACGAAGGCGGGGTGCTTCTACCCTCGGACAGACTCGTCGGCTCCTCCGGCTCGCGCCATGCTCAAAGGTTTCTTCGGAGGCAAGAGACCGCCGGAGACGCCGCCCTCCCAGGGCGCGACCCGCGGCGCGGACGCGAGAGCGCGCGCGTCTTCCGTCTCGGCGGAGGCGGCGGGAGGCGTCGTCCTCGGGCCGTCCGAGGCGCGATCGACGTCGGAGCGGAATCCGGAGCGCAGGGACCCCGACGACATCCCGGATGGGGACATGCCCGCGCTGTTCGAGCGATGTCAGGACCTGCTCGCGAAGACCGCGAAGCGCGCGGACATCGGCGCCAAGACGGTACGCGGCCCGCGACCCCTCACTTTCCGACTCTCTCTCAGCGCGCGTCGTCCGCGCGGGACGCCTCAATCAATTATCGAGCCACCAGAAAACGTACTTTTCGCCCCATGACGACGACGACGACCCACCCATCTCCCTCACGCAGCCCGAGGACGAGAGCCGCCAGTTCCTCCGCCTCAACATGATCAAGCGGCTCGTGGCCAGGCTCCGCGCGGGCCTTCACGAACCCGACGTCCTGGACGCGGGCGAACGCGCGGCGTGGGCGGCGCAGATTGAATTCCTCGAAGAGGACGTGGACCGCGCGGTGGAACGCGTCACCGGCATGGCGCACGAGAGGGACCCGCCGACGCCGAAACGCGACGCCGCCGCCGACGGGCGGGGCCACCGACACGGCAGCTCGGAGCGGCAGCTCGGGGGAATGTTCGCGGGTCTTCACGTGGGAGGAACCCCCGCTGGCTCTTCGCAATTCTCGGGCGGCGCGGACTCGGGTGACCTCTTCAGCGGACTCGACCTGACGCCGCCGCCGCCGCCGCCCGCCGCCAGCAGCGGACTCGACCTGACGCCGCCCCCGCCGCCGCCGCCGCCGCCCGCCGCTGCCGTCCCTCCCCTCACGGTCGGGGGCGTCGCGGGCCTCGGCATGCTGGACGAGGCGATGTTTGGCGACGGCGGGGCGGCGGCGGAACCCGAAAGCGCCGCGCCTCCCGCGTCGTCCCCCGCCCCTTCCTCGACGACCGGGGGAAAGAACAGACGGCGAGGAAAGGTGCGCGTGGGATACGCGAGGGACGACGACGCCTCGGGCGCGCTCGACGAGCGACGGATCGGTTCGCCGGAGAGCGCGGTGATCTCCGATGGCGGCGGACTCGGTGCCGTCCCGATTTTGGACCCTTCCGAGCCTTCGCCCACGGAGCCCGTCCCGGCGGCTGATCCTCCTTCCGAGCCTTCGCCCACGGAGCCCGTCCCGGCGGCTGATCCTCCTTCCGAGCCCTCGCCCACGGAGCCCGTCCCGGCGGCTGATCCTCCTTCCGAGTCTTCGCCCGGATTCGAACCCGAGACGTCCCACGCCCCCACCAACTCGACCGCCGCCGCCGCCGCCGCGCTCCTCGCCGCGGTTCGAACCGCGCAGACGTGCGAGCTCGAAGCGGCGGCTTGCGAGCGACGGCAGATGAGCCTGTGCGAGGCGGAGGATTACGACGGCGCCGAGGCTCTCAACCAGGTGGTGGACGATCTGAGGGCGAGGGCGTTACAGGCGGAGGCGGAGGCGTTTAGGGCGGAGGCGCTCGTCGCCGAGGCTTTGCGAGACGCAGTCGACGCGATTGAGAAGAGGGCGTTAAAGGCGGACGCCGCGGCTGACGCGGCGGACGCCGAGGCGAAGGCGAGAAGGGCCAAAGCGAGCGGACTCGAGGAGGAAGAGGAGGAGGACGGCGCGGCGGCGGCGGCGGCGCGAGCGAGGAGCGAATCCGCTCGAGAGGTTCGAGACGCCGCCGCCGACGACGCGGCGAGGGCGAGGACGAAGGCCGAGGCGGCGCGGGACGCGCGGGACGCGGAAGTGCGCGAGAGCGAGGAGTTCGCCGCCCTGACGCGCGCCAAGTCCTCCGCCGAGTCGGCGCGCGAGGAGAGGGAGGCGCTCGAGAGGGAGATCGAGTCCATGCGGCGGGCGCTTGTCGAGAAGGAGTCGGCGTTGGAGAGGGTGGTGGAGCGGGAGAAGGTTCTTCGCGAGGAGGAGGAGAGCGCGGCGGCGGCGCTGACGCGAACCTCGGAATCCGCCGACGAGAAGGTCGCCGCCGCGGAGGCTGACGCGAACGCCTCGTCCGCGGCTCTCGTCGCGGCGGAGGCGGCCTTAGCGGAGGCGGCCGACGCGGCCAAACGCGCGGACGAGGACGCCGTCGCCGCCAAAAACGCCGCAGCGCGACTCGCCGACGAAGCCGAGGCGTTACTAAAAACGGCGCAGGCGTCGGCGTCCGCGGCGCGGGCGGACGCGGGGCGCACGCGCGACGCCCTTAACGCCGTCGACGCCGCCAGCCGCCGTCTCGAAGCCGCGACCGCCAAGGAACGAGAGCTGGAGACGGCGGAGACGAACGCGTCGCGTAGAGCGGTGACGGCTGCGCTGGAGAGACACGTCGGGAAAGACGTCGTCGCCGGGGCGATGACGCGGTCCACACCCGGTGCGCGTGGGCCCGAGTCGCTTCGCAAGACCGCGGCGGTGCGTCGCGCCGAGTGCGACAGGCTCGTGACGGAGGCGGAAGGCGAGGAGGAGGCGAAGCGAGCGGCGGCGGCGATGCGGGATTTTAAAGAAGCCGCGGCGCGATCGAAGGCGGCGAAGGACCTGAGGGAGAGCGCGGAGGCGGCCAAACGCGAGGCGGACGAGCTCGAAGCCGACGCCGCCCGGATGGAGGCGGAGGCGGAGGCGGAAGACGACACCGAACCGAGGGATGGGGACGGCGAGGCGGAGGAGTCGACGCCCGCGGATCCCACCGAGGCGTACAAAAAGTTGAAGGCTTCGAGGGAGGAGGCTTTGGTGGAGACGTGGCGGGCGAGGCGGCGGCGAGTGCTGGCCGAGAGCGCGGTCGAGCCCGAGGACTCCCCCGCGTCCGTCGCGCTGCGTGCCGTCGCTGAGGTTCTCGAGGCGAGGATTAAAAGGCGCGAGCGCGAGCTGGAGGAGGACGCGAGCTGAATGTAGTCGTACCCGTAATCTGATGAGGTGAAAATACAAAGGCGAGCCGCGACGTCGGCGCGGTCACTTGCCCGCGAGCTTCAGCGCCAGCGCGTACGCCTCCTTCTTCTTCGCGCCGAGCTCCGACGCGGCGCGCTTGGACGCCTCGCTCGGCGACGTTCCCGCGTCCATCATCTCCTTCAGCGCCAGCTCCAAGCCCGCGCCCGTCGACCTGTCCGACTCTTTTTCGCCGGCGCCGCGGGACCCCTCCACGACGAGCGTGATCTCGCCGCGGGGTTGGCGCGTCTCGAACTCGGCGATCGCCTCGGACAGCGTCCCCCTCCAGAACTCCTCGTGAACCTGCGGGTGGGGGGGTCGGGGGGTCACGAGCGGTGAGTAAGTCGGTGAGCGCGTCGGTCGGTGACTATATTTTTCCGGAGGTTTCCGGCGCGAGAGGCGTTCGGTACCCGGGGGGGCGGAGAGGGGGCTCATGCTTTGGTGGTGTGTTTTCGTCCGCATCGCTGCCAGTCGCCGCCACCACGCGGGGTTGGAAGCCCCGACGGCATCCGGCTTATACGTGGCTCGAGACGTGCTGTTTCAAGGCACATGATTTGCGTAATCATCGCCGCCCTCCGCGCCCGGGCCGAGAAGACAAAACCAAAAACCAAAAACCAAAAACCAAAAACGACGGGAACCGCGGCGCACACCTTCGTCATCTCGCGACACACGCAGCAGTTCCTGTCTCCGAGCGCCTCCGCGCAGTCCTTCAGCGTGTTCACCAGCTTGTGCGGGGGCACGAACGCCACCAACGACCCTTTAATCGGCCTCAACGTCTCCAACTTTTTCCTCCTCGCGCCCGATTTCGGCGGGAGGAAACCGCAAAAAGTGAAACCCTCATCCACCGGGATACCCGCCATCGCGACCGCCGCGGCCGCCGCGCTGGGACCCGGGATCGGAAACACGGCGATCCCCTCCTCCGCGCACGCCGCCGCGATGTCCGCGCCGGGATCGGCGACGCCCGGCGTGCCAGCGTCGGACACGAGCGCCAGGGAAGCGCCCCGCCGCATCTTGTCCAGGAGCGGCTCTCGCCGACGCCGCTCGTTGTGCGCGTGGTAGCTCACCAGCTTCAGGGGCTCGATCGAGTACCGCGCCAGCAGTCGCTTGGTGTGCCGGGTGTCCTCGCACAGCACGGCGTCGGCGCTTCGGAGAATCCGCAGCGCTCGGAGCGTGATGTCCTCGAGGTTCCCGATCGGAGTTCCCACGAGGTACAAACCGGGTTCCAGCACCGGGTCCTCCGCCGTGCGCGGGTTGTACCCCAGCGCCAGCGCCCTCGCGCCGATGCCGCCCGGGAGTTGGTTGTACAGCGGACGTCCGTCCTCGTCGCGATCGACGAAGGCGGCCGCGTCGTCCTCGTCGTCGGAGTGGACGCCGCCGACGGAATGTAACGGGTCTTCGTCGTCGTCGTCCCAGTCCTCCATGCCGAGGTTGCCGAGCGGGTCGCCTCCCTCCGCCCCCCGGTTCTCCGCTTCGCGTCGTCTCGCGCGCGCCCTCTCGCGCCGCTCCTCGTCGGTGAGCGCGCCGTCGCCGGGCTTGCGGTTCGCGTCCAAGCTCTTGTAGTATCGCGAGCCGTTCTTCTCAAACTCGGCGAGCTCGGCGTCGTAGCCCTCGTAATCCTCGGGCGGGACGGACGGATCCTTGCCGTACACGCTCACCGCCCACCTCGAGTGGTACGGACGCCGACACTGGTGCGCGCGATGTTCGTGCCGGCGAAGCCGCGAGGCTCCCCAAGACGGTTCGGGACGCGCGCGAATGTCGTGGCGGCGGTTGTGGCGTGACGTTGGGTCGTTGTTGAGCGCCGGCGGATTGGCGGTGGGGCGAGGTGATGCGCGCGCCGCCGAAGGCGATGCCTCGCCCGCGCATCCGCGGGCGATGAGGCGGAGGGGCTGCGCGAGCATCGTGAGACCCCGCCGCATCTGCTGGGGGCGCGACGGCCGCGCGGGGGGTTCTGCGGGGCTGGCTGGCGAACAGCCGACGACAAACACGACGAGTCCCGACAGCCTGACAGCGCGCAGCGCGCGACTCTCCCACCTTCTCACTGTGCTATCATAAACCCTCGGAGGCGCGCCCGCGCTCCTCACACGCAGACGGCCACCGCCGTATGCACCGAGTCGGCATCGCGACCCGCGCCGCGATCGCTGCGACCACCGCGGCGACCTCCGCGGCATCGACGACTCCGACGGCCATGCGCGTCGCGATGTCCGCCGCGCCCGCGCGCGCCACCGTCGCGGCGCGAGGAAACAACACGTCACGCCTCGCCACAATCCGCGCGAGGATGGCCCCTCGCGGCATCCACCACGCCGCGTCCCCCCTCGTGTGCGCCGCGGTGCGTGACCCGTCCGTCCACCGTCCCGCGCCCCGCGATGAACCGTCCCGCGCCCCGCGTACGACGTCTCGCGACGACGACGCGCGCGTTCGACGCGCCCCGGCTGTCACTCGCGCGACGGTTCCGGTGCTCGCCCGGACCCCCGAAAAGTTATCCATTCAATTCTATCCCGGACGCTCGCTCACCGCTCCCTCGCCCGCCTTCCGCCGCGCGTCAACAGGCTCCCGCGACGACCGCCGAGGCCGGTACCGAGGCTACCCCCAAGACCGAGCGCCGCAAGCGCGTCCTCTCCGGCGTCCAGCCCACGGGCTCCATCCACCTCGGTAACTACTTCGGCGCGATCAAAAACTGGGTGAAGATGCAGGAGGAGTTCGACGCCTTCTACTGCGTCGTCGACCTCCACGCCATCACCGCCGGAGCTCACGACCCGAAGGAGCTCATCAAGTCGACCCGGTCGTCCGCGGCCATCTACCTCGCCGCCGGGCTGGACCCCGAGCGCTCCAACGTCTTTGTCCAGTCGCACGTGTCGGCGCACTCCGAGCTGTGCTGGCTGCTCAACTGCGCGACCCCAATCGGCTGGCTCGAGAAGATGATCCAGTTCAAGGAGAAGGCGCGCAAGGCTGGCGAGGACGTGAGCGTGGGTCTGTTGGACTATCCGGTGCTCATGGCGAGCGATATCCTGCTCTACAACGCGGACATCGTGCCCGTGGGCGAGGATCAGCGGCAGCACCTGGAGCTCACTCGCGACATCGCCGGGCGCGTCAACAACCTGTACGGAGGAGGGAAGTGGAAGAAGATGGGCCCGAAGGGATCCAGGGCACCCTCGGGAAGGTTCAGGGGCGGGGACATCCTGCGCGTCCCCGACGCTTACATCCCTGAGGCTGGCGCGAGGGTCATGTCACTGACGGACGGTTCGGCGAAGATGTCCAAATCGAACCCGGCGGAGGGCTCGAGGATCAACGTGCTGGACACCCCGGACGAGATCGCGAAGAAGATCAAGCGATGCAAGACGGACGCCGTGGAAGGGCTGGAGTTTGGCGACCCAACGCGACCGGAGGCGACCAACTTGCTCACCATCTACCAGCTGTGCACGGGCATGACCAAGGAGGAGGTGCTCAAGGAGTGCGGCTCGATGCGGTGGGGCGATTTCAAACCGGCGCTCACCGACGCCGTCGTCGAGCACCTCTCGCCGATCCAGGCGCGTTACGCGGAGATCATGCAGGAGGAGGGGTACCTGGACGGGGTGCTCAAGAGGGGCGCGGACGCGGCGAACGAGGTGGCGGAGAAGACGGTGGCCGACGTGAGGGACGCGATGGGTTTCATGGAGAGGATTCGATGAGTTCGACGCGTTTTATAGAGACGTTCGTTTACACGTAGAGACGTTCATTTAAACATCGGACCTCCGCGTCCGTATCACAGCTCAGCTTTAGTCTCGGCGTCGTCGGGGTGGGGCGTCTTGGGCGGGGGCGGATCCCTCGGCGGTTCCTCCCGTTTCGGCGGCGCCCGCACAAACTCGGCAGCCGGCTTGATCCTCTGCACCACGGGCTCGCCCCCCGCCGCGATCCTCGCCGCCTCCTCAGCCTCCTTCTTCTTGCGGAGCTCCTCGGCCACCTTGTGGATGGCCAACGCCGCCTCCCACGCCTCCAACTCCTCCTCCGTCATCTCCTCGATGGGTTTATCCGGCTCGGGCGGCTTGGCGTAGCTCGGCTCGATCGGCGGCTCTGTGGCGTTTGCGGTGACGTTTGCGGTGCCTTCCGCGTTGACCTGCGACTCTCCTCCCGCCGCCGCCGCTCCCGCCGCGGCTCCCGCACCCTCCCTTCGCATCCTGTCCATCTTCGCGATGTGCGCCGGGTCCTGCGGGTCCACCTTCCCGACGGATCCGGCGATGCCCTTGGGAACGTCGTTGAGGTCGAAGAGGTCCAGGATGGAGTCGTGCGCTTTGTGTATGTTGATAGCCTTGGTGTTCTCCGGCGCGATCTTGTAGAGACCGACGAGCACGGCGGTGAGGGCGCCAGCCAGGCCGAGTCGCTTCACCGCGCCGATCCTGCCGACGACGTTGCCCGAGGCGTCGAGATCGTCGAACTCCCACATCGGCGAGAAGACCTCGTCGATTGGGATCTCGTCGGATGTGATGTTGGGCAGGATCCAGAAATGCCGGCCGGTGAGGAGCCAGACGACGGCGAAGACGACGGTGCGCACGACGAAGACGACGAAGAACAAACCGAGGATGGATAGGCACGCGTAGAGCACCATCTTCTTCATCCATATCGGCGCCAGCGGGAAGAGGCACATGAGCACGATGGCGAACGCGGCGAGGCAGGAGAGCAAGATCGAGGTCCAGGACATCGGCCGATCGTACCGCCAGCCGTAGAAACCCTCGCCGTCGTCGGTGAACTTCTGCATCTGCCGCGGCAGGGTCTGCATGAACTTCGGGAACTTGACGCGGCGCGTGCGGCCCGGCCTCGGGTCCTCGTAGACGCGATCGATGCGGAAGAAGTACCCGTCGCGCATGAGCCGCTCGCCGATCTCGGCGATCTGGACGTCGCGCTCCTTGATGCCCGGGTTCGCCGGGGTGGGTTTGCCGGTGATCGCGGGCGCGTACTCATCCAGGAGGCCCGGGTGCTTGCGGAGCAGGCGGAAGAGGTCCTTCCCGCGGAAGTAGTCGATGCGCTGGTAGTCGTCGAGCCGCGCGTTCCGGGATTCCGGCCCCTTGGAACCGCGGAGGTGATACGCGACGGCGCGGACGGGATCGTGAAGCGGATCCTGCTTATCGCCCCTCTTCTTGTCCTTGCCGGCAGCCTTCTTATCCTTGCCGGGGGTTCCCCCGGTCGATTTCATCGCTGCGGAGGACATGGCCGGCGACGCGACGCGCGTGCGTTCAACTCTGAATCCGATCTCGGTGTTCGGTTCAACGAGGGCACGGCGCTTCAGGGTTTTTCGGTTTCGGATAGCGCCAGCAGCGCTGGGTCGATCGAAGACACACGCAGAGCGCGGGTTCGTCTGGGCCCAGCAGCCGAGTCGAGTCGACGGCGAGGTTCTCGTGGACCTTCGTCAGCGCTGTAGGAGGCTCCCGGAGCGAGATGTCCGCCCCCGTCGACGAGGTCGCCGCGGGCGTCGCCTCCATGAGCACCCGCGACGATCAGCCATCGGAATCGGCGAACGCCGGCGGCGAGCAGGTCGTCACGCCTTGGGACGTCGCGGGAGGCGCCGACGGCAAGATCGACTACGCCAAACTCGTCAACGAGTTTGGATGCTCCACCATCGACGACGCGCTTATCGCCCGCATCGAAAAGGTGACGGGCTGCCGCGCGCATCCCTTCCTCCGCCGCGGCATGTTCTTCGCCCATCGCGAGCTCGACCAGATCGTCACCGCGTACGAGAAGGGGGAGAAATTTTACCTCTACACCGGCCGCGGGCCGTCGTCCGAGGCCCTGCACCTCGGCCACCTCATCCCCTTCCACTTCACCAGGTGGCTCCAGGAGGCTTTCAAGGTGCCCCTCGTCATCCAGCTCACCGACGACGAGAAGTTCCTGTGGAAATCCCTGAAGCTCGAGGACGCCAGGCGGCTGGCGCGGGAAAACGCCAAGGACATCATCGCGTGCGGATTCGACCCCAGGCGCACGTTCATCTTCTCCGACGTCAACTATATGTGCACCCCGTTCTACCTCAACGTGCTGAAGATCGCCAAGTGCGTCACGTTCAACCAGGCGCGCGGCATCTTCGGCTTCTCCGGCGAGTCCAACATCGGCCAAGTCGGCTTCCCGCCCACGCAGGCGGCGCCCGCGTTCCCCGACTGCTTCCCGCACCTCTTCGGCACCGACAAGAAGTCGCTTCGATGCCTCATCCCGTGCGCCATCGACCAGGACCCGTACTTTCGCATGACACGCGACGCCGCGCCCCGCATCGGCGGGTACAAGCCCGCTCTCATCGAGTCTCGATTCTTCCCCGCGCTGAAGGGCGAGAGCGGAAAGATGTCCGCGTCCGATCCCACGTCCGCCATCTACGTCACGGACACCCCGAAGCAGATCAAGGACAAGGTGAACAAGTACGCGTTCAGCGGCGGGCGGCTCACGGTCGAGGAGCACAGGGAGAAGGGCGGCGACTTGGAGGTGGACATCAGCTGGAAGTGGCTCAATTTCTTCATGGACGACGACGACAAGCTGAGGACGATCGGCGAGGCGTACGGCAGCGGCGCCATGCTGAGCGGCGAGATCAAGAAGGAACTCGTGGAGTGTCTCACGCCCATGATCGTCGCGCACCAGGAGGCCCGGGCGAAGGTCTCGGACGCCGTCGTCGACCAGTTCTTCAGCACGGCGCCCCGCGATTTCGACTCGATGTTCGGCGAGCTCGTCGGAGACGCCCCGGCTCCCTCGGAGGGCCCGGTGTCGTTCCAGGGCGGCGAGAACCTCGTGGCGAGCAACGCTCCGGTTCCCGCGGTCGCCGGCGGCGAGGGGAATGAGGGTGACGACGCCGGCGCGGCGGCGGCGGGGGGCGACCAGCCGCTGTCGAAAAGCGAGCTCAAACGCATCGCCAAGGAGAAGCAGATTGCGGAGAAGAAGGCGGCCAAGGCGGCGGAGAAGGCCGCCAAGGCTGCCGCGGCGGCGCAGTGATCGCGTTCGCCGCGCTCGGACCGCTACTATTAATACAACATCGACCTATTATGATACGCCGCTCGCTCAGTCTTCGGCTCGCAGCCCCATCGCCGCTCTCAGCCTCGGGGACCGCTCCTTTTTCCGTCTCTTCTCGGTGTGCCTCGCCCACGCCAGCGTGCACGCGGTGGCCATGAACGCGGCGCCCAATCCCAAGCGCACGTTTCCCGCGAACGACCGAAACCCCAGCGTGCGGAACCTCCACAAACCAATCGGGTCCTTGTCTCCGCCCCATCTGCGTTCTCGCCAGCGGTAGAACTCTTCGCGCGAGTACGCGTCGCTCATGGGGGTGTACCCGTCCGACGACGGCGCATACCGACCTCCCCCGCCGCGTGATCCGAATGAACCGGACGAGAGCATGTTTCGCGCGTGGATGACGCGATTGAGGCTCTCGGGGCTGCCAGCGACGCCGGAAGTATCCGGGTGGTTGGTGAAAAGCTTACGGCGATAGGCGCGGTCGATGGACGAGGCGTCGTGGCGGGTGGACGGGTCGAGTCCGAGCGCGCGGAGGCACGCATCCCTCGTGAAGGGAAGCGGCTCGTCCTGCGGGGCCATCGCCGTCGTGCGCGAGAGTGTCCTCCGATACAGTCTACGGGCGCATCGGGAAGTGTGTCTACGTCATCGTTTTGATGAGTGGGCACCGCCAGGTTCAGGTGAGAACTTGGATTGGATGTTATTCACAAATGGACGCGGCGTCACATGGCGATGAAGTCGCCCGTGGTCGGCGTGTTGACAGCCCGAGGTCGCTCCTGGTCCGCCGCCGGCGCGGGCGTCTTGAAGAACCCGAACAAGGACGTCTGTCCGGGGCCCAATCCGCTCTTGACGCCGCCGACGCCCGACTTTTTGAAACCCCCCGCCTTGCCGAAACGAACCATCCCGGTCGACGACCCCGGCGTGAGAAACGAAGAGCCCTGAGGCTTGGCCGCGCCCGCGGGAGTCCTGACCCCGCCGTTGACGTTGCCGTTGGCGTTGGCGTTGAGCGAGGTGAGCACGCACGAGGTGAGCGGATCGTCGTCTTCGGAGATGCCAAAGTCGAGCGGTTTAACGACAGCCGGCGCGGGCACGGCTGCGCGCTCGACGGCGGGGGATGGGTCTCGAGGGGGCGCCACGACGCCGATTCCGAGCTCGACCTCTGCCTCGGGCTTAGGGTCGGGGTCGGGGGCTGCGGCGGCCGCGGCGGGGATCTTCTCCGCGCCCGCGTCGTCGACTTCGCCCGCGGCGGCGACGACGACCGCGTCCTTCTTTTTGCGCCTCTTCTTCGGCTTGACGGCGTCGTCCCCATTCTCGCCATCGGCGACGGCCCGCTTCTCCTTCGGCATCTTCTCCTTCTTTCGCTCGCGCTCCTTCTTCGGCTCGCGCTCCTTCTTCGGCTCGCGCTCCTTCTTCGGCTCGCGCTCCTTCTTCGGCATCTTCCCCTTCTTGGACGTCATGAGAGCCCCGAACGCGTCGACGATTTTTGGTTCGTCGACATTCTCGGCTGGCGCGGCGCCCTCATCGTTCGTCGTCGCCCCCGCGGCGGGAGAAGTATGTCGTGATATCTCCGCGGGGGCCTCCCCGTTTCCCTGGTCCTGTTTGGGCTTCGGGTGGCTTTGGGTGGCTTCGTCGTTGACGGCGGCGGCGGCGGCGGCGGCGGCTTCGTCGTTGACGGCGTCGGCGGCGGCGGTTTCTTTTTTAGGAATCTTAAACGCAACCTTGAGGTTGCCGCCGCCGGTGAGGGAATCCTTGAACTTTTGCGCGTTCTCCTGGTCGCGCGCCAGCCGCTCAGCCTTGCGAATCTCCGCGAGCTCAGCCTTGGTGGGCTTCTTGGGCTTGGGCTCCTTGACGAGCTTGATTTTGAGTTCCTTCTTCGCGGGCGGGTCGATGAGGTTCTTGAGCAAACCGAGGATGCGTCGTTTCAGAGTGTCGCGACCGGGCATGCGTTTCGGGCCCTCGTCCGCGATTTTATTCGCCTCCTCGAGCATCTCCCTGCGTTCCTTGAGCTTAGCCTCGTGCGTCTCCTTGTCGTTTTCGTCGTTGAGCGCCTTCTTAGCCTCCTCGTGGACGGCGTTCGCAGCCTTGACGCGTTTCGAGTGCTCGGCGTCCGCCTTTTTATCCTCGTCCTCGTCGGGCGCGACGACGTCGTTCATCGCGAACCAGAGGGTCTTATCCTTGAGGATGCACTCGAACTGGGCCTCGAGATCGGCTTGCGACCAAGGGGAGAAGCCGTAGCGGAGGGAGCCGCGGAGCAACGCGGCGTCGCACTCCTTGCCCCACCACCGGGACCAACCCCCCGAGGTTGGCTTCATCATCTCGGAGAATTCAAACTCATCCTTCTCCGGCGGCGGCTCCGGGCCGTCCGTCTCATCGAAAGAACCGGGCGCGGGCGCGTACTCCGGCGCCTCGATCGTCCCCGCGAGCGCGTTTCGCTCCTTGATCGCCTTCGTTCCCCTCGCCCATCCGCTCGACATGCGCTTGTACACGCAAGGTCGGCCGAGGGACGAAAACGCGGCTGGCGGGAGCGAATCTTCGTGCGAGTTGAGCACCCCTTCGCAGCACGCGATGACGGCGTCCCATGTGGCGCGGGTCATCCCCACCGGGACGGCCGTGTCGGCGTCCTCGTCCGCGGCGTTCATGCGCGCGCGGAGCTCGTCGGAGAGGTTGAGGCACGACTTGGGGGCGGTCTCGGTGCCGCACCTGCCCTTCTTGGACGACGCGCACACGGCGCATCGCTCAACCTTGCCGCCCTTTCTGCCGTCCTCCGCCTCTGACTTGGCTTCCTGGGACTCCTTGCAAATCTTACCCACGCCGTCCACCATGTCGAGCAGCGCCAGCGCCACGGATTTGCACTCGGAGAAGGTCCTGTTGTCCTCGAGCGAGCCCGACTGGCGAGCCTCTTTGACGGCTCTGACGCAGTCGTTGTTCCTGCCGGGGCCAAACGTGAAGAGCGCCTCTTCGATCGCCTTGATCTCCCTGTCGACCCAGCCGTCGCGGCGCTCGCTCTCCACCTTGGCGCGTTTGGTCCGGCGCTTCGCGGCGCGCGTCTCGCGGTCGTCCTCGCTCTCGGAAGACGAGTAGTCATTCTCCGAGTCGCCGCTTTTTTCGCCGCGACGGAAGGCGCCAAAGCCGATGCCGCGCGCTCCCTCCTTGTACATGCCAATCTTGGCGCGTTTGCGCGGGCCCTGGACGCGGAACCTGGCGTCGACGCCCCACGCGGCGTCGTTCGCCGCCTCCTCCTCGCGGCGCTTGACCGCCTCCGGGAGCATCTCCTCCCAGAATTTCTCGCTCTCGACGTCGATGTTCTTGGCGTCGCCGACATTGAAGGTGGCGGTGCTGAAGGTGTTACCGGCGCGAGACCCGATGGCCCGATGCTCCGCGCGGTTGTGAAGGATGGAGTCGATGTCCTCCTCCGCGAAGGCTCTCGCTTCCTCGCCGGACGCGTCGCGCAAGGCGCCGTGGACGCCGTACTTGAGAAGCTCGTTGATCTTCTTGGCGTCCTCCTTCGCCTTGCCGGCGCCGAAGCCGCCCTCGCCGCCGCCCAGCACAGCCTCGTCCAGGCCGTACTTCTTCGAGGACGTCTCGAAGAGCGACTGCTCGTACGTCGCCTTGGTGACGAGGCGGTACACCTTGACCTCCTTCGTCTGGCCGATGCGGTGACAGCGCGCCATGGCCTGCAGGTCGTTCTGAGGGTTCCAATCGGAGTCGTAGATTATGGCGGTGTCTGCGGCGGTGAGCGTGATACCCATGCCACCCGCTCTGGTCGACAGGAGGTACACGAAGCCCTTGCCCGGGGTGTTGAATCGATCGATTCCAGCCTGTCGATCAGCCTGCGACGTGCTGCCGTCCAAACGCTCGTGTTCGTATCCCATGAGGTCGAGGTAGTCGCTGAGGATGTTGAGGACGATGGCAAATTGCGAGAAGATGAGAACCTTGTGCCCCTCAGCCTTGAGCTTCGGGAGGAGCTTGTTCAGGAGCATCATCTTACCGCTGGACTGCGTGATCATGTCCAGCGGCTGTGGGGGCGCCGGTGCGGCCGGGGGTTCGAGTCCCTTCTCGACCGCTTCCTTCGCAGCCTTCTCCGCGGCGAGCTCGACGGCGCGCTTCTTCTTGTTTGCGAAATCCTCCTCCATCCCGTCGCACAAAAACGGGTGGTTGCAAACCTTCCGAAGTTCCATGCACAGGTTACGAAGCTGCGGCACGTTCTTGCTCTTGTTCCCATCCATCAGCACGTGCACCTGCTTCTCGTAGATCATGCGGTAGTACGCGCGCTGCTCCGGGGTGAGCTCGACCCAGACGACAATCTCCTCCTTGGCCGGAATCTTCTCGACGTCCTCCTTCATGCGGCGGAGCATGCGGGGCTTGAGCACCTCACGCAGTCGCATGACCTGCTCGGCGTCCACCTCCCTGCCGCCGCCGTCGAGCATGCTCTCCTGAAAGTGCTCCCAGCTCGGGTACTTCTCCGGGTCGAGGACGTGCATGATGCCGAAGAGTTCCTTGACGTTGTTTTGAATCGGCGTTCCCGTGAGCAGTAAAAGCCAGTCGTAGCCAATCTCCATGACGGCTTTGGTGGTGAGCGAGTTGACATCCTTGAGCTTGTGAGCCTCGTCGCAGACGCACGCGGCCCACTCGAACGACGCGATGAGCTCCGTGAGCCTGCGTGCGGTCTCGAAGGATACCAGAAGGACGTCGAACTTCGCCGGGCCCTTTCCGGGTGCCTTTCCGGGGAACCAAAACTCGGTCGACTCGATGATCTCGCGATCCTTCGCGTTGCCGTCCATGAGAACGACGTTCATGTCCGTCCACTTCTCGATCTCGCGCTTCCAGTGTCCCAAGGTGGTCAACGGCGCGATGACTAAGAAAGGCCGAGGCGCGCGTAACTGCTCGGTCCGGACGTGCTCCATGACTGAGATGCACTGCGCCGTCTTACCGAGGCCCATCTCGTCGCCCAGGATGACGTTGGTGCGCCGGCGGTAGTTGCCGATCATCCACTCGAAGGAGGTCACCTGGTAGTCCCGGAGGGTCATGCCGTTCTTGAACGCGGGGGGCTTGGGTTTCGCCGGGGGTTTCCCGCCGGACTTTGCGCGCTCCGCGGCGGCGGCGTGAACCTTTCGTTTGTCCTTGACGGAGTTGCGAAGACGAAAGCGAGAAATCTCCTTCGCGTCGACGTCGGATTTGAGCCAATCGGCCGCTTCCCACGTGGCGTCGGAGTAGTTCAGACCGCGCCACTTGACGAGGTACTCCGCCTTCTCTGCTGACGCGGATTCGTCGGAGCGTTTCGAGTGCGGGGAATCGTCGGCGTCTTCGTCGTCGTCATCCGCCTCTCGCTCGTCGATGATTCGGTCTATGAGCAAATAGTCGGGGTGGAACCCTTCTTGACACGAATCCGGATCGACGCGGTACTGGCGCTGGAAGTTGTTGAGCTTGTACTTGCCCTTGGCATCCACGACGCCGCCCTCGGTCTCCCACGATCGGCGCCTGTGCGAGCACCCCTCCCACTTCACGCAGTACAGGAGGGGCGGCAGCGGCGCCTCCTCCTCCTCCTCCTCGGGTTCCGCCTTTTTGCCCCGCTTCTGCTTCTTCGGCTTGGGTTTGACGGGCTTCTTCTTCTTCGGCGTGGGCGGCGCCCACTTCCCCTCGAGCACGAGCTTCGCGAACGCCTTGGCGTCGTCGCTTCCGAGCTCCTCGAGCTCGGCCGCGTCGATATCGCCCGGCTCGAGCGCGAGCAAAATCTTCTCAATCTTGTCCTCGTCCTCCTCCGACTCGTACCCGTCGTCGCCCGGTTTGAGCGGCGCGGTCTCGCCAGCCTCCATCAGGTCGCTCATGTCGTCGTCGGAGGACACGTCCTTGTATTTAGCGGCGTTAGCGGCGGCTTTACGCCTCGGCGGAGCCTCGCGGGGCACGACCTCGATCGGGATGGATTCGACAAACTCTCGAGCTTGAAACTCCGCGGCGAACCTCTCGGCGTCTTCCGGTGTCATCCCGTCCCTCTCCAGGTACCGCTGAACCGCGATCTTGGACCTGAGCAACGGGGCGTCCTTCACCGGGTGGTAGTGACCGGTGGCGTCGCAGTTTTTGAAGGGGTAGTACTCCCCCTCGGCGTCGTAGAGCTGGAAGGTGAGGTCGATGTGCCCGGTGCCGGGGCGCGCGGAGGATTGCACGTAGACGTCGGCGGCGTAGTGGACGAATCCGTCGCCGATGACCTTGCGCGTCTGCTTGGGCTTGGGCTGGTCGCCGTCCGCCGGGTCGGCGGCGTCCTCGACGTCGTCGGGATCGGGCGCGTTGTCCTCGGCGTCCATGTCCGCGCCCGAGTCGTCGGCGTCCTCGTCGTCCCCCGAGTCTCCGCCCCTCTTCGCCTGCATCTTGGACCTGCCCTTGGAACCCTTGAGCTTGCCCGGCTTGGGCGCCTTCTTAGCGGATGGCGCGTCGCCGTCGACGTCCATGGGGTCATCCGGCGACGCGGGCGCATCGGCGGTGGGCTTGGATACGACGGCGTCAGCCTCGGGGGCGCGCGTCCCCGCGATCTCTTCTGCGGGATCGGTCACGTCCGACCTGGCGGGGCCCTTCGGCGCGCCCGCGGATGCGAGCTGGCTGGCGACCTTTTTGTCGGCCGCGATGCGCGCCGCGGTGGCGCCGCCCTCGTCGGGGCGCGCCGCGGCGGAGTCCGCGCCCATCGTATTCCTCGGACGAAGAGACGGAGATCTCCCTGGGTCCGTGCGTGTGGCAGCGTGATGACCTCTGTCGTTTCCTCGTTCAAACCTCGAAATTCGAATTGGTGTTTCGGCCACGCGGGTACGCTGGTATCGAAGCAGTGTTTGTTATGCCCGACGATTACCCTAATAAACGGGCGCTGCAGAGAGAGGGGCGCGGAGGGCCGACGAGATCCGAGCCGCGATGCCCGGCGCTTCACGCTCCGGCGCCGCGTCCGGCAGCGGCCAATCGGGCGGCGAGAGCACGTGGGCCAGGGACCAGGCTGTGGAGCTGCTCAACGGCGCGAAGCTGTCCACCGATGCGGCCGCGAAGTCCACTCACCTGAAGCAGCTCGCCGAGCTCGTGATCCGCAAGGACCCGTCGCTGCTCGGCGAGTTCCTCGAGCCCTTGTTGGAGCTCCAGGTGGATCCGGCGGTGGCCGTGCGCAAGACGCTGGTGAGCCTGTGCGAAGAGATCGCGACGGGGAATCCGCAGCACCTCGCGAGGTGCATCGCGACGCTCCGGGCGTTGCTCAAGGATGCCGCCCCCGCGGTGGTGAAACAGGCCGCGAAAGCCTCCGGCCCGGTGTTCCGCGAGGCGCTCATCGAGGCGGCGACGAAGGGCGAGGGTCCCCGGGTGCCCAAGGAAGTCACCGACATGTGGACCGCCGCTAAGGCGCTGAAGGACGACGTCCGGAGGCTGGTGCTCGCCGATCGCGTCAACGACGGGGTGCGGATGCAGGCTGTCAAATTCCTCGAGCTCGCCGTCGTGCTCTTCCACGGCCGCGAGTGGGGCGCGGGGATCGTGCGCGACGGCCACGCCACCGTCTCGCTCGACGCCCTCGCCACCGAGGCGGACGACCTCATGGGCGTCCTGCTCGAGTGCCTCAAACCGGAGACGTGCGCCGCGCAGGCGGGGACGGTGACGCTGGTCATGATCGGCGCCGCCACGTCGGTGATGGGCAAGCTGCCCATATACACCGATTTCGCGCTGCCGGCGCTGCTGGAACTCGCGGCGGCGAACGTGGCGGGGGACGCGGGGGACGCCAAGAGCGCCGCCACCGCGTCCATGGCCAAGGAGCTTCGATCGACGCTGTTGAACGCGCTGAAATCGAGCGGCGAGCGAAACGAAATCGCAGAGTACAAGTCTGAGCTCGTCACCGCGCTTCAGGAGCTCGGCGCGACGGAGGAGGTGGAGACGTGGCGACGGCAGGAGGAGCGCGCGGCGCAGAAGCGCAAGGAGCGCGAGGAGCGCGCCGAGCAGGAGAGGGTCAAGCGTCAGCGCGTCGGCGCCGGCGGGACGGGACGAGGTTTCGAACTGGCGCCCGACGAGATCGAGATCGAGACGGCGACGCCGCCCGATTTGATGCGTCAGGTGCTCAGCACGATCGGCACTCTCGCGGAGAACGACCGCGCGATGCTCCGCGCGTTCGTCACGCAGCTCGCCCCCGACGTCCTCGCGGACGTGGTCCTGTCGCAGCTCGCGAACACCGATTCGGTGAACAGGCGGACGATGATCGACGTCGAGGCGGGCGCGGGGCGGGGCGTCGAGACTTTCGTGCTCGACGCGATGGCGGCGCACGAACGCGGCGATCACGGCGCTACTAGGGCGCCGCGCGCGTTGACGGACAAGGAGAGGCTCATGATGGGCGCCGGGGACAGCGACGGCGACCTCGCGCATCTCGTCGCGGACGACGAAGGCGACGCGGAGATGGAGAACGCACAGCTGGCGGCGGAGGAGGCGGACCGAGGAAGGTCGGGCTCTAAGAAGGGATCCAAGGGGAAGAAGGGATCCAAGGCGGCGGACCTCGGCGAGACCAAGTGCGCCGCGTTGACGGCGGAGCAGGTGCGGCACCACGGCAAGGGCGCGTTGACCCGAATCGTGCAGGCGGCGGACCCCGGCGGACCCGTCGCGAGGATGGGCGGCTTGCGGCTGCAGAACGTCTTGCTGACCCGGCTCGCCTGCGCCGCCGTCGCCGCCGCCGCGTCCGCGGAGGGACCGGACGCGGCGGGCGCCGTGGGCGGCGCGGCGTTGCACCACGGCGGCGGCGGCGGGGCGCTCGCGGAGACGGCGTCGTCCGCGGCGCTCATCGCGGGTGCGCAGACGCCCTCCGCGGGTATCCTGGAGTACCTCGTCTCGGCGCTGCCCGACCGCGGCGCCGCCTTTGCCGCCACCCGGCTGTTGGGCGCGATCTTCGTCAACCAGACCCTGGGCCTGATGGGGACGACATCCGACGGGGGCGAGAAGGAAGCCGAGTCGTCGTCCGCCAAGGATAAGGCGTCCAAGACTTCTATCCATCGCGTGGGTCCGTACGCGAGGACGCTGATGACCCTCGCGGTGGGACTCATCGACTCCCAGACCCCGGCTCGCAGGGAGCACTTCACGAGGCTTTTACTCGACGCGCCCGCGATTCCGCCCCCGGCGATTGCGCTGCTGAGGGCGACGTGCGCGCTCCCGCCGCAGGGACCAGCGCGGAAAGAAATCAAGCGCGAGGGAGACGACGCCATGGACGTGGACGCTGACGTGGATACTGACGTGGACGCGTGGGGCTTTGGCGCGTCGGCGGACGGCGAGACGTTTTCGTGGGCCGGGACGCCGCTGCCGAAATCTCCGGAGTCG
Organism: Micromonas commoda; assembly: GCF_000090985.2. Classification (NCBI taxonomy): domain Eukaryota; kingdom Viridiplantae; phylum Chlorophyta; class Mamiellophyceae; order Mamiellales; family Mamiellaceae; genus Micromonas; species Micromonas commoda. The sequence goes on along the minus strand of NC_013045.1, from coordinate 179,642 downwards.
CTCTCCGTGGCGCTCGAGACGGTCCGATGTCTCATCGAACGCCGACCCGTGGTTCGCGCGCAGTGCCTGGAGATCGCGCTGGAGTGCGCGGTTTCGCCGAACGAGGACGTGCGAACGCGCGCGGTTCGGTTGGTGTCGCAGAGACTCCACGGCGTCAAAACCTTGGCGACGGGCATCGAGGCTTTCGCGCTGCATCACCTCGACGAGGCGAGCGCCGAGGGTAAAAGAGCGCTGGAGGAGGCCACGCGACTGGCGGAGAAGGCGAGCGAATCGCTCGCACGCGCCAAGGAGAAAAAGGTAAAGGCGGAAAAGGAACGGGCGATCAAGGCTGCGAAGCTCAAGGCGGAAGCCGAGGGTCGCGCGTACAAGCCCGGCGACGAAGACGGACCCGCTAGCTCGTCGGTCACCGAGGAGGACGCGCGGAAGAAGGAGGAGGCGGCGGCGGCGGAGGAGGCGGCGGCGCGGGAGAGGATGACGTCGGTGGCGGTGGGCGACGCCGTGCGCGCCACCGCGAGGCACGTCGCGCTCTTCTGCGCGCTGTGCAACCGCAACAACTCGCTCCTGCCCCGGCTGTTTGACTTTTACGCGAAATTGCCGGAGATTTTGCGCCCCGCCGTGGTCGAGGGCGTGGCGTTCGACTCGCTCGTCAGGCACGTGGGTCCCGCGTGCGACGCGCTGGTCGCCGCCATCGCGCAGCCCCCGCGCGGCGCCGAGACGCTGGTGCGCAGGGCGGTGGAGGTGCTGGCGGACACGTCGGAGTATTCCGAGGCTGAGGCGCAGGCGCTGGCGGCGGCGGCGCTGGAAGCCGGCGAGGAGGCCAAGCCCCCGCCGCCGAAGCAGGCTCCCGCCGCGCTCATCGCGGCCGTGGAGAAGCTCGCGGCCGCGAACGGCGACGACGTCACCTACCTCGTCCCCCTGCTCGGATCGTTCGACGCCAAACGCGTCAAGGCGCTGATGCCGCGGCTGGTTGGCTCCGCCCCCGAGATCTTCTCCGCCGCTTTGGACAGGCTCACCGCGTCGATCCCGCCCAAGCCACTCACCGCGCCGGAGATCATCGTCGCCCTGCACGACGTGGACCCCGCGAGGGACGGCGTGCCGCTGAAACGAATCATCGACGCGTGCGGCGCCTGTTTCGAACGACCGGATGTGTTTCCCGCAGAGGCGCTCGCCGCGGCGCTGCAGAAGATGGTCGAGTTTACGCCGCTGCCGCTGCTCTTCATGCGCACGGTGATACAGGCGGAGACGGCGGCGCCCACGCTGCGGGAGTTCACGCTCGGGCTGTTGAGGACGCTCGCGAGGCGGCAGGTGTGGAGGATGGATCCGAAGATTTGGGAGGGGTTCGCTCGATGCGCCAAGCGATCGGCGCCGCGGTCGTTTCCGCTGCTGTGCGAGCTGCCGCCGTCGGCGCTGGGCGAGATGTTGGGTAAGTTTCCCGCGATGCGGCAGCCGCTGCTGGCGTACGCGAGCGCGCCGGCGGTGCAGTCGGGGATATCGAGGGCGATCATGGCGGTTCTGCAGGAGGATAAGCAGCAGCAGGGGTGAGAGTGGCTCTCGTCGAAGAAGAAACAACAGTCACATGGTTCTTAAGTGTTACAGCAAACTCGCCCTACTAACTAGCTACTCCGGCCAGACGCCTCGACGCTTAGATGGGCCCGTCCTGTCCCGGACAGTAGTATCCGAAGAGGATGCCCTGGATGCACGTGCTGATGGGTTGATCGTACAGGATCGGGAGCAAGATCGCGGCTCCGATGTTGCCCAGGCTCAGAAACGATGCGAGAAACGCGCAGAATATGACGACCCCCTTGAGCTGATCGGGGTCGGTGAAGAAGTTGGAGTAAGTGCCGATGTAGAGCCCGTCCTCGTCCCTGTCGGGTTCGTCGTCACCGCCCCGCGTCTGGGGCTTATCGTCGTCCTGCGCCCTGGCCACCGTCGCCGCCCTCGGACGAGTCCGGGCCGAGAGCGATTTGCCAACTGGCAACGCCGTGGTGGCCACCCTCCTCCCCGCGCTTACTCGCGCGGTAACCCCCGTGGGTCTCGCGCGGCGAACGACCGTCATCGTCGCGCGAATTGAGGTCGTCGTGTGCATGGCGGCGATCATCTCTCGAAGTCGCTGCGCTCGAGGCGCGTCTCGCTTGTGCGGGCGAGAGATACCGATATTTTGTCGAGATATGCTCTCGCGAAGCGGCACCTCGTCGACACAAAATTTTAGGCGCGAGACCGGACACTAACGCTCATGTCTCCCCTCCCGCGTTGCTTCTTCGACATGAGCGTCGGCGGTACCCCCGTCGGCCGCATCACGTTCGAGCTCCGCGTCGACGTGGCGCCGCGAACCTGCGAGAACTTCAGGGCGCTGTGCACCGGGGAGATGGGCAAAGGGAGATCCGGCAAGCCGCTGCACTACAAGGGCAGCGTCTTCCACCGCGTCATCCCGAACTTCATGTGCCAGGCGGGTGACTTCACCCGCGGCGACGGCACGGGCGGCGAGTCCATTTACGGCGAGAAGTTCGCGGACGAGAACTTCAGGCTCAGGCACACCGGCCCCGGCGTCCTCTCCATGGTGCGTGAAGATGCGCGATTTTCTCCAACCAGCCGCTCGGTGCCGAACCCTAATCCCTGTATGACCGCGACGAGATCCCCGACCCTGACCGCGTCCTCTCCCCTCCGTCGCGCCCGCAGGCCAACGCGGGTCCCAACACCAACGGCTCGCAGTTCTTCATCTGCACCGCAAAGACCGACTGGCTCGACGGCAAGCACGTCGTCTTCGGCCAGGTCGTGGAGGGCATGGACGTGGTGCAACGCATCGAATCGCACGGCAGCAAATCGGGAAAGACGTCCAAGGAGGTTCGCGTCATGGACTGCGGCGAGATCTCGGCGGAGCTCATCGACGGAGTCTCCGACACCGCCAAGGAGGTCATGCGCAGGCAACGGGAGGAGGAGAGGGCCGCGGCGCTCAAGTCGATGCTGCCGGGCCAAGAAGACCCGGACGCGGCTTCGGCTCGACGCCTTCGCGAGATGATGGAGGAGAACAAGGCCAGGTTCGGGCGGGGATACGGATCGTCGTCGTCGTACGATAAGAAGGGAGACGAACCGCCGGTGAGGGGCAGCGGGATGGCGGCGCTGGCCAGCGCGCACTTCGAGAAGCCCGCGAGGGGCCCGGACACAGGGGGGGACACGGCTGGCGGCGGCGGCGGCGGGGTCAACGACGCGCCTCCCACCGCGGTTGGCGCGGCGACCACCTTCGATCCCACCGGCGGCCACGCGAGCGAGGACGCGTCCGACGCCGCCCCCGCCCCCGACAAGCCCCTCAATCCGGCGCAGCGCAGGCTGTTCGAGCTGCGTTTGAAGCTCAACGAGGCGCGCAAGGCTAACCAGCGCGAGGCTATCGAGGAGAAGAAGCGGAGAGAGGCTCCGGAGGATTTCGAGCGAGAACAGAAGAAGAAGGCGTACGAGGGCAAGAAGGCGCGGCGCGAGGAGATCATGGAGATTCGCGGCATGGACCCGAAAAAACGCGAGCTCACGCAGACGATCGAGCAGGCGCAGGAGCTGTACAAGCGCTGGGACAAGAAAAAGTCTAATTCGGCGAAGGGCGGCGAGGTGTTCAGCAAGCACAACCTGTACAACGCGTACGAAAAGCGAACCGCTCACGTGACGGTCGACATGGACGAATACGAGCGCGACAAGCGAGCCATGGGCGCGGCGTTCTACGCGGACGCGGACGAGTACGTGCACGGCGTCACCGGGGCGGACGTGCCGCAGGATAAGATCGATCGCATGGCGGCGGAGCTCGAGGCGCAGAAGCAGAAGCGCGCAAACTTTTCCCGCAGAAGAACGCACAGAGACGACGCCGACGTCACGCACATCAACGAACGGAACGAGCACTTCAACCGGAAGATCGAGCGCGCGTTCGGGGAGCACACGCGGGAGATCAAGGCTAACCTCGAGCGCGGAACCGCGCTGCCGGATCATTGACGTTATTGACGCGCTTCTCGTGACTATATATATGCGGGTGAGTCCGCGAAGAACGTCCGCCGCGGATTGTACGACGCTCGGATTTTCATCCTCCAAACGTTTGGTTTTTTTTCTCTTCCGAACCGCCATTGGCCGAGCCTCGCTGGCTGAGCTCCCTTGCAGCGAGGTGGTATTCCGGGAAAGGTTAAACGAACCGGCGCCTTCGGGCGAGTGGCGCAGACGAATCGGGCGTCCATCAGAACGGCGGGCGGAATGATAGCCTCGCCGTTTACAGTCGCCCCAAAACAAAAACACCCGCGGAGCTTACTGTACCGTTTGATCTCAACCCCGGCTCGCGACCGACTCGACACGATCGCCGCTCACCCCGATTCCCCAACCCTCGCCATCAGGCACATCCAATCCTCGCGCGAGTCGAGTTGTTCGTCAAGTTAAGATGGCCCACGTACGTGTGATGAGGGTTAAGATTACGTCCACGTCACAACACGCGTCTCTTCGCTGCGACGAGCATGCGCCCTTCTCTCGTCAAATCTTCTCTCGTTCCCTCTCCAGCTTCTCCAGTTCCTCCTCCGCCCGCGCCTTCTCGTCCGCCTCGGCCTGCAACACACCGCGAATCTCCGCCCACAGCGAGTCCGCGGTCCACACCTCGTCGGGATCCTCCGCAAACGCCTCCTCCCGCGACAAGAGCTGAGCTAAAAGAGGAGACAGGTCAATCTCATCGTCCAAGTCGTCGCGGCCCTCTCGCCGGTACTCTTCGCGCGCGGGTTCGAACCTCTCGGGCGCCTCCTTCGCCAGGTCGTCCGGCATCACGAACCGCGAACGACGGTTCACGTACCCGCGGGGCACGTCCGCCACCTCCGATTGGGGCCCGGGTTGGTTTTGGTTTTGTTCGAACTCGGCGTCCGGGATGGACGCGATGTCGTCGACGGCGGTTTCGACTCCCCCGTCCCAATCGTGGGGCCCGCGGTTGGGCTCGCCGTTGGGGTCGATTCGTCTTCCCGATCGAGTGGACGGGTCCGGCGAACCCCGCGCGCCTCCTCGCACCGCGAGGTCGGCGAACTGGTCCACCATCATGTACGAATCGTCCTCCTCCATCTCCCTGGCTTTGCGCCGGGACACGCCGCTGAGCGCGGGTCGCGCCGGGGATTCGTCGTCGAAGTCCGCGGCGATGCCACCCGGGCGCTGCCGGGGCGGCGGGGACATCGCGCCCGTCGCCTGCCGCCGCCCCTCGAGCCGCGGCGGTGCGTCGTCGTTTTCGTCCTCGTCGAAGAATCCGCCTCGGGTCGATCCGCGCGGGTCGGGTCGTCGCCCCGTCTGCCCGCCGCGTCCTCCCCCGCCGCCGCCCTCGTCGCCCCATCCTCCCGCGGCGTCGAGCCCGCGACTCGGCGGGGCGGCGCCCTCGTCGTCGGTGTCCTCGTCGAAGTCGTCCGCGATGGAGCCCACCTGGGCTTTCCGCGGGGTCCCGCCCCTGGACTTTGCGCGCGGCGAACGGTCCTCGGGGGTGCCCGGCGAGTCCCCGCCGAGGAGGTCGGGGTCGAGGTAATCGAGCTGCCCGTCCCCGGAGGACCGCGCGGGCCCCGAGGGTTCGGGGTCGCCCCGTCGACCCGCGCGCGCCCTTCGACCGAACTCCATCCTGTCGCGATCTGACGACGCTGGGCGCGCGGGTCTCCCGTTAACACTTTTGGACCAGCAGACCGGTGGTTGGAAAAAATTGCCGATGCCGTCACGCTAATTTGGAGTTATTTGTGACTGAGTTCCCTGTGGTGCTGTGCAAAATTGCCGCTAATTGCCCCGCGAAAATGCGTGGTTAGGAGTGGTCGTTGTCCATCGCCCTGCAGCAGGGGAGTTGGTGCGTGCAATATCCGAGTCAGACTTGATCTAACCCTCCGCCAGATCACAGGGCGCGGCGGACGGCACGCCACGACCCGAGGCGGCGGGGGTGAATCGGATCGGATTCCGATGGGACCAAAGAGAGGAACCGCGCGCGCGGCCAACGGCGTTCACGCCGCGACGTCGTCGCTGTCCCTCGCGCTGGAGGGCGGATGTGTCACGGTGGGGGGTCACGCGTTCATGGAGGGGTGCTCGCAGGCGGTGTCCCTGCGGGGAACCTCCGCTGTGGTGGGCGATAACGGATGCGACGGCGCGACGGATCCGGGTCCGGATACGCCCAAGACGACGGTGGACGCCGCGATCCTCGGGTTTCGCAACACGCACCCCGCGTGGGACGACGACCCGGAGAGCGACCTGCGCATCTTGCGGGACAGGCACGTGATTCGACTCGCTCGCCGCTTGCGTTGCGATCGGTTCGTCGCCGCCGCGCGTTGCAAGCTGTGGTGGATGACCCCGACGTGGGGCGCGGGCGGCGACGCGCTCGTGAACAGCTCGTCGTCCACCGAGGCGGGGATCCCCGCGGAGACGCAGTTCGTCCTCTTCGAGTTAAACGGGGGAAGCGCGCACGTCGCCGCGGTTCCGATAATCTCCGACGGCTTCCGTTGCACGCTCAGCGGCCACGTCAACGACTGCCGCAACACCGACGACGACGACGACGACGAAACCGACGGCACCCCCCACGGCACCCCGGGTGACGGCACCCCGGGTGACGGCGCAAAACGATGCGTCCTCGCCCTCGTCGCCGAGTCCAACTGCGAGCGGGAGACGTGCGACGGAGTCGACGCCGCTCTCGTCTTGGCGTGCTCCGACTCGCCCTTTCGAGCGGTGGAGGCGGCGATGGCCGTGGCGTCCGAGGCGATGAACGGAACGTTCAGGCTCCGAACGCGAAAGGTGGCGCCGCCGGTGGTTGACGTCTTCGGCTGGTGCACGTGGGACGCGTTTTACCACGCGGTGACGCCCGCCGGCGTGGAGGCTGGCGTCAATTCGCTAACCGACGGCGGCATCCCCCCGCGGTTCGTCATCATCGACGACGGGTGGCAGAGCGTGGCGCCGGATCCGCAGTTTAAGAAGAGGGTCGATCACATCTCAGATCACCCGCGGACGAAACCGGATTTCATCGACAAGCCACACGTCACGGAGGTTGTGGAGTTTGGAAGGGGCGACGCGGGTGGCGGGGCGCTCGCGTGGGCCGGGGGCGCGCTCGCGAGCGGCCTCGAGTACGCGTACTGGAACGCGCTGCACTCCGTGGCGTACAACTCGTTGACGTGGAACGTGGCCAAGTTTCTGGTGGATTGGGTCTTCTCGCCGGTGATTCGCGGCGCGTTCAGCACCATGTCGTGCTTTAACCACAGGGTGAGCGCCATTCACGCAAACGTCAAGTTTCAGGACGAAGCCGGCCGCGCGTCCGACGATTCGCCGAGCGTGAAGCGGGTCAAGGGGCGGGGGACCAAGCGCAAGTCCCCGACGGCGGACGGCGGGATGGTGGTTGGGGGGGAGGACGGGTTCGGGCGCGTCATCTCCCGGATCAAGGCGCTGGGGGTGCAGAGCGTGTACTGCTGGCACGCGCTGTTTGGATACTGGGGCGGGTTGCACCCGTTTGAGAGGGGCGTGAGTCGATTTCGGCCCAAGGTGGTGCTCCCGAGGCACACGCCGGGCTTGCTCTCCGTCGAGCCGTCGCAGGCGTGGGATCCCATCTCCGTGGGAGGCGTCGGGACGGCGGACCCGGAGAAGCTCGCGGAGTTTTACGAGGAGCTTCACCTGTACCTCGCCGACGCGGGCGTGGACGGCGTGAAGGTTGACGGGCAGGCGATGGTGGGCGGCCTCGGTCGGGGCCTGGGCGGGGGCCCGAACCTCGCGAGGCACCTCCACGCCGCGCTCGAAAAGTCCGTCAAGCGGCACTTCCCCACGAACGGCCTGATCAACTGCATGTGCCACTCCACGGAGAACATATTCAATTTCGGCGACAGCGCGCTGGCTCGGGTGAGCGACGACTTTTACCCAACCAATAACGCCAGTCACACCGTGCACCTCGCCAACGTGGCTTACATATCCACGTTCATGGGCGAGGTGGTGGTGCCGGACTGGGACATGTTCCACTCCCTGGGGGACGCCGGGCCGCTGCACGCGGCGGCCAGGGCGGTCGGCGGCTGCCCGGTGTACGTGTCGGACGCGCCCGGTAAGCACGATTTTAACCTACTTCGTCAGCTGGTGTTTCCCAGCGGCAAAGTTCTGAGGGCCAAGCTCCCGGGCCGACCCACGCGCGACTGCCTGTACGCCGACACCTGTCGCGACGGGGTGTCGTCGCTCAAGGTGTGGAACAGGAACGAGATCGGCGGCGTGGTGGGGTGTTTCAACATTCAGGGCGCGGCTTGGTCTCGAAGGAAGGGGATATTCGTGTTTCAGCACTCCGACGCAGGCGACGTGCCGAGCGTCGTGGCGAGTGTCCGGCCCGAGGACGTGGAAGGGATGGTGACCGGGACCGCCGACGGATCGAACGAGGAGTTCGTGATCCAGGCGCACAGGACCCGATCGCTCTCGCTGCTCAAACCCGGGCAGCGCATGCCGGACCTACTCCTGGGCCCCAAGGAGTGGGAGGTGTACACGGTGTGCAAGGTGCTCGTCGCGGGCGGGGTGAAGTGGGCGCCCGTGGCGCTGGACCAGATGCTCAACGGCGGCGGCGCGTTGGAGTCGTGCTCGCTGACACTGGCGCACGGGGTGAAGGAGGGCGCCGCCAAGGGGAAAGGGGGCAAAGGGGGCGGCCGGGCGGGCGTCGTGGGCGAGACTACGCTGTACGGCTGCGGCGCCCTCGTGTGCTACTCGAGCGTCGAGCCCATCGAGGTTGAGGTTGACGGCGCGAGGGTGCGGGCGAAGTGGCGAGCGAGCGACGGGAACCTGATCGTCCCGCTCGGACCGAGGGAGGGGACGCACGCCGTGGTGGTCAGGTTCTGATCGGGCGCGACGACGCGCGAGTGTGTTTGTTCACGTTGACGTCAAAAGTATCCTTCACGATACGGTGTTGATTCTTTGCCTACGTTATTAATTCAGCCAGAGGTCGCCCGCTATCTCGCCTGCACAGCCCGCGGCCCGTGTGTTTCACGAGCCGTGGGCGAGGCGGGGGGCGCGTTTGCTAAGTACCTCAGCCGTTTTCTTTCCTACCTCCTCCTGACGCCCATCCTATAAATGCGGCGGTGGGTGATTGCGCGCTGCAAAACTCGACTCCGATCTTGATGGAGGAGCAACACCTGATGGTACAACGGGCGGCGGGCAACAAAGAGTCGCCGCCGCCGCGAAATCGTCACCGCGGGATAAAAAATCTGAAAGAATGGTACAGTCGCCGCGCACTCGACGACGGTGGCGTCGCCCGCGTCGGTCGGTCGCGTGATCGATTCACGCCTCGACGCCGGCGTCGCCCTTATCGGAGCCCTTATCGGAGTTTGGGCCCTTCTCCGAGTTTGGGCTGTTTTCGCGTTGCGACGAAGACTCAAACCCTTGCTGCGCCGCACGCCGCCCCGTCTGCGCGCTCGAGCCGGAACCCCCGCCGGAACCCCCGCCGGAACCCGAGCCCCCGCTGCCGGAGGTTTTGTGCGGTCCCTCGTCGACAGCCGTGTTGCCTTTCGAAGCGATCGCCGGGGCGACGACCGAATTGACGCGCTTGCCCCTCGGCTCCTCCCTTCCGCCGTCGCCGACAGCCGTGTCGCCACCCTTGTCGCTCGCGTCCCTCGCGCTCCCTCCGCGCTTCCGCTTCTCGAGCGCGCTCTTGCGCTCGGCGCGGTTCTCCTTCGTGGTGGCGTCGTCCCTGCCGGTGTTCTCCGACACTGTCTGGTTGGTGCCGGTGCCGGTGCCGGAATGCGTCTGTTGCCCGCCCCCCGAGCCATTCGCCGCGGCGGGGGCGGGCGGCGCGACGGCCGCGCCCGCTCCCGCGCCCGCGCCCGCGCCCGCGCCGCCGGGTATGCCGGGGAAGAACATCATCACGTTCGCGAGGGCCGCCATCTGATCGGCGTTTCCACCGGCGACAGCTGTGTTCGGTCCGGCTTCGCCCTCGGCAGCCCCGTTGGCAGCCGCCAAGCCGCCCGCGCTGCCGTTGGTAGCCGCGCCCATAGCCGCGGCCCAGTTGGCAAACGCCGCTGTGTCCGAGAGGGACGGAGCGGCCGCGTTCGGCGCCCCCGCGGCCGTGTTACCCGCCGCGACGGCGTTGAGCATGGCGGAGAAGATGTTGGGCGCGGGGCCGGGGGTTTGTCGAGCTGCGGGAGCAGCGGGAGCCGCCGCGGGAGGTACCCTCGGCGGCTGTTGTTGCGCGCCCCCGCCCCCGCCGCCGCCCCCGATCATCGCGAGCGCCGCCATGAACTGCTGCTGCGCCCTCGCCGCGTTCGCCTGCGCCGCGGCCGCCTGCTGCTGCTGCTGCTGCTGTTGCTGTTGCTGCGTTTGCTGCGGTCGCGCTCCGAGCAACGCGAGAGCGGCTGGATTGACCTGCGCGAGCGCGAGCATCTGCGAGTGAAGCGCGTTGGCGTAGGGGTTACCCGCGTGCGCGCCGTGTGCGCCGCCGTGTGCGTTTCCGAGGTTTCCCGGTGCGCCGAGCGGGGATGGGAATCCGGACGCGGCGGTCGGCCACGCGGCGGCGGCGGCGGCGGGATCCACCGCGCCAAAGCCCGCGGTTCCATTGCCCATGGCCATCATGAACGCCGCGGCGGCGGCCGCGGCGACGTTGGAATCGCCGCCGTTGGCCACGCCGCCGAAGGTACCCTTGAGTGCGTTCATGGATGCGCCGGCGCCGTTCGCGATGCCGCCGGAATGAGTCGGATGAACGCCCGGATCCGGCGCCTTCCGGGGATACGGGTGCGCCGGTTTCCGCTTAGGTCTAGCGGGAGGAATCACAGTCACCGTGCTTTCCGACTCGCTCGGTCCGTCGCCGTTCCCCGCGCGGTCGACCGTTCCCGACTTCTGCGCCTCGCGTTGCAGCTTCGAGAAGAACTTCTGCGCGTGCGACCGGATCTGCACCGCGCTCTTCGTGCCGATGTGCTCCTCTATCTTCTTCCACGCCCGGCCGTGCAGCTTGAGCGCCTCGAGAAAGCCTTCGTGCTCCTCCTCGGTCCACCGCTCGCGCTGCTTGGTGATGGTGTAGGGCTTTCGAACCTTGGACGATGGCGCCGCGCCGCCGCCCGCGGATGCGGATGCGGCGAGAGCACGCTGTGCCGCCGCACGATCGAGCGCGAAGTCGAACGCGCCGCCCGACAGCGGCCCTCCGGCGCCGGGTACGGGCACGGCATTATTCCCGACCGCCAACGACGCCCCGTCTCCGGCCGACGCGGGGTTTAGTCCCGGCGCGAATCCGAGCCACGGATTGACCCCACCCGGAACCTGGCCGAAACCAGGCCAGGGAGGCTGCGACCCCGACATCTTCCCTTGGTTCCCGCGCGCCACGCTCGCGCCACTCACGCGCGCGCGCCTGCCGAACTGCCCGGCGATAGCGCGGGGTGGCACTTTTTGAGCGCTTTTTCACCGGAAAATTGCGCTTTTCCGTGAAATATCCGTCTACGTCGCAGATCTTTACGCCCGAACCGTGCGGGAAAAGCGCGGCTGGGGACGAAAGTTGGAATTTTTGATGGGAGGGTATCCGCAAAATTCGATTCTGCCCGCACCGTCGTAACCCCAGCCGCCCTGTTTAATCGCGAATGGGCCGAACGAAACGTGGAATCCGACGTGGAGCCGCAGGGATGATGAAGAGGCGGATACGGAGATGATCTTTCAAAGCAGATAAGAGACACGTTTTCATTGAAATTTGATCGGGTCTTTCGAACCCGCGCGGGCTGAGTTTGAAAGTCCCTTGAAAGGGAGACGACCCTTCTGGAGGATCTTTTCGGATATTATGCGGGATATTGTGAATATCAGAGCTCTCTGCTAGCGCTATCATAGACTGTGATAAGGGTTATGCGCTTTCAGTCGTCACTATTCATTCAGTAGTCTACCAAGTTATGCGGGCAGCTTTTATTTATGCGGGCCCGGTCGAGCGAGGGCACCGGAGAACCGGGGCCGGCGTGTGTTGTTGCTCGGCCCAGTGACGGCAGCGCACGACCGTGACAGTCGCGCGAGTGCGATGGCGAGTGCGATGGCGTCATTCAAGGACGACCCCGATTACCTCGGACCCATCAGCGCCACGCCCCAGAAGATGGTGGAGGAGATGCTCGCCGTGGCGGGCGTCACCGCCGCTGACGTCGTGTTCGACCTGGGATGCAACGACGGCAGGGTGCTGGTGACGGCCGCCGCGAACGCGGGCGCGAGGGGGGTCGGGGTGGAGATCGACGAGAACGCGGTGAAGAAGGCCAGGACCAAGGTACGCGCCACGTCGTCGTCGCGCCCGCGTCGACCGTTCCGCGATCGTCGTCCCCGCCCCGTTTGGTTTTCCCACCCCAAAAACCAAACCGAGTGGGCACCCCCGACGCGAACGAACGTCCTCCTCTTGACGACCCCACCCGCCCCGAACCCCCATCTCATCCCCACCTCAGGCCGCCGAGGCTGGCGTGGAACACCTCGTGGAGATCAGGCACGGCAACGCGTGCGCGGTGGACGACCTTGCCGTCGCCACGGTCTGTTTCGCGTATCTCCTTCCCAAGGGCAACGCCAAGCTGTCCGAAAAGTTGATGCGCTCGATGGCGCCGGGCTCTCGCGTCGTGACGTACGTGTTTCGGTTACCGAAGGAGCACTGGGACGAACACCTGGAGACGTGTAAGGCGGTGGCGAGCACGCGGGACCGGGGGGGCGGGGGCGGGGTGGACACGAGCGGGTTCAACAAGATCTTCGTGTATCGCGTGCCAGAGACGAGGCCCGAATGGTGCGAGAGTTGATGAGCCGCCGAGGACTGTCGTTAGCCATTAGCCAGTAGCCAGCTCGATCAAGGCGGAAGACGCGAGGGGGACGACGGACGCGGCGCGTTCGTTCGTTCGTGGTGTGTGCTCGTATGGAAATTAGGACAGACAAAATAATATATATGTGAACCACCGTGATCGTGTTCTTGATGTGTAAGTGTGAGCGTCGCTCGGGCAGTTTACATGCTCTTGGCGAACTCGACACCCTTGTTGATGGAATCCTTGAGCTCGGGCATCATCGCGTCGAGCCCCTTCTGCTCGTACGCGGAGAGCTCGCCGAGGCCGTGGATCTTCTCCACGCCCTCCTTGCCGAGCGTCACCTTGGTCGCGAAGAAGGGCGCCTCGGTGACTGTGCTCTCGACGTAGGTGCACTCCACCACGTTGGCCTCGCCGTTTTTAGCGCGAAGGCACGCATCCGCGAAGAGCGCTCCGGCGTACGCCATGGAGAGAGTCGCGGAGCCCTTGCCAGCCTTGGCGGCGACGACCTCGGTACCTCCGTCCTGGGTGCGCTTGGTGAGCGCGTCGATGACGTCGTCGGTCATCGCCACCGCGGGCGTCGCCTGCGAGAGGAGCGGGAGGATGGTGATGCCCGCGTGACCGCCAACCACGGGGACGTCAACCTTGGCCGTCTCCAGACCGTTCTTCTCGGCGTAGAAGGTCTTGGCGCGGACGACGTCGAGGGTGGTGACGCCGAAGAGCTTCTTGGGGTCGTACACGCCCTTCTTCTTGAGAATCTCCGCGGCGATGGGCACGGTGGAGTTGACGGGGTTGGAGATCATGTTGATCATGGCTTTGGGGCAGTGCGCGGCGCACGCCTCGGTGAGGCCCGCGACGATGCCCGCGTTGATCTTGAAGAGATCGTCGCGGGTCATGCCGGGCTTGCGGGGAACGCCCGCGGGGATGATGACCACGTCGGCGTCCTTGAGCGCCGCGCCGAGCTCGGCGTCGCCGGCGTAACCCTGAGTTGCGACGGGATGCGAGGGAAAACGGCGTTCGTCAGGGGATATTTTTTTGGTTTTGTCGTCACGTGCGCCGGGGTGGGCGGGTCATCGATGGGGGGTGATCGCGGGGGTATCGGGTGCGGTGGCCGGGGCGCCGGCGTGGATGCCTCGCGCGATGCGTGTGCGAGGCGACGGGGTCGCGTCGCGGGTGCATCGCGCCACCTCCCGCGCGCGGCGGGCGCGTTTCGTCACCCCGGGCGGGCGGCGCCAACCCGAGGCTTGTTTGCGCAGGGCCAACCGCTTCGTGTCGGATTATCGGGCTCGTACCTTGACCTGGGCGCCGGTGTTGACGTGGGAGACGTCGGCGGCGACGCCGGGGGTGCCCGCGATATCGTACAGGGAGAGCTCGGTCACGAGGGGGTTCTGCGGCGGGGGAAAAGGGAGGGCGGTCAGCGTCGGGTCCGCCAGATCGGGGCGGATTGCCCATCGGTCCCCTGAGGGTTTCGGCGAGATGTGAAACGGAGGGACATCGCGGCGCGCACCATCTTCATGAGGAGGCCGCAGGGCTGGCCGATGCCGCCGGCGGCGCCGAGAACCGCGACCTTGTAGCCGCGGGTCTGGTCGCCGAGAGCCTTGGAGACGGTGCGAGAGGAGGCGCGAAGGAGGGCAGCCATTGTTCTGAACTGCGCGATCGGAAGTGAGAGACCAACCAGCGTCGCTTCGGCGGGCAAGATCGACGCAGATGACACATCGCGAGATTTCACTGCGTTTCTCTGACTGTTCGGCTGTGCCGATGCGGAGGACAAAATCGGCAGCGAATCTGACGATGATTGCCCATACGATATCGATAATTTCCATTTATAAATTACTTCACCGGCTCTCGGCGAGCTTCAGTGCCCGGTGATGAACCGGGTATCCGCCTCCATGCTCACCTGCGTGTCCGGCCTGTTGAAGACATCCTCCTCGTCGTCGTCCGGGTGCTGAATCATCCGCAGCCGCTCATCGTCCCCGTACCCACCCGGCCCGTCGAACTCGTCCTCCTCCAGCAGCGGCGGGTGGTCCAGACCCGTCGGCGTCCCGCCCCGATTCGCCTTGAGAAACCGCTGAAGCATCCCGTCGAGCTCCCGCACGTCGTTCGGCGCCCGCGGGCCCCTCACGGGGTCCAGCCCGCCCGGACCCTGGTCGTTGAAACCCGCGCCGTCCTCCGCCAGACCCAGCGCCCTCATCCTCGCCTCGTTCTTCTTATACACGGCGTCTAGCGCTTTACTCGCGTTTGTCGTGGTTCCGTGCATCGCCAAATCGTCGGCGCTAATCTCCTCGCCGTCCTCGCCGAAGAACCCTTCTTTTCGCATCGCCGGGAACGCGGGCGCGTCGTCCGCCTCGGTGCCCACCCCGGCGCGGACCAGGTCGTCGTCGTCGTCGTCGAACGCGTCGCCGCCGGAGTGGTACGGGCGCGATTGATGACCGTTCGGCTTCCCGAGCAAACCCTCGTCGCCGTCGTCGTCGATAAACGCCGGCCTCGCCCCGGGCGCGGGCGCGATGGGCGGCCCGCCCGCGCCGCCGACGGCGTTGACGGGCGCCTTACCCCGCGCCGCGGCGCCCGGACCCTCCCCCGCGGCGCCGTCCAGCCACGGCGCGCGTTCCATCGTCTGTCCCGGGAATATGAAGCTCGAGTCCCCCGCGATTGAAGCGGCGTCGTCCATCGACCGTCGCATCGACGTCTCCGCGATGCCGAGCTCGCCCATGTACCCGAGGGCGCCGCCACCGCCGACGGCGACGAACCCGCTGTTGCCGTCGCCCGGGCCGTCCAGCTGTGGGCCCATGTCCCCGCCGCCGTCGCCTACGGCGTCACGGATGAAGGCGCCGTAATCAGCGTCTGACGAAATGTGCGGAACGCCGTGGATGGGATCGTGCTTGGACACGTACATCGGAACGTCGACGCCGTGCGCGGTGATGGCGTTCTCGCCCGCGCGTGTCCTCGCGATCCCTCCCGCGTTCTCGCCCCGCGCCGGGCCCCCGGGGAGCTGCGACATGAACACCTGGTCGCTGAGATTTTCTCGCATCTCCGCGAGTTCCACTCGAGCCTCGGCGCTGTGCTTCTCCGCAGCCTCCGCGCGCTTCTGGAGCGCCGCCATGTTCACGTTCTGCTGCTCCATGATCTTGACGAGCTGCTGGTGCTCAGCCTGCAGCTCGGCGCGAAGCTGCGCGAGTTCGCGGGCACCCGCGGGGGTGGCGCCTCGCAGCGGGTAGCCGCCGGGGGAGCGCAGCCGACCGTCGAAAGCCTCCGTCGCCCCCGTCGGAGGAGGATGGCCGGAGCTCGACCTCGGCGGCCGCCCGGGCCCTCCTCCCCCCTCGGACTGCCTCGGGGACGGTTCGTTCTGCGGTTGGTGGGGCGGCGGGCGGCGAGGGACGGCGACGCTCACGTCGGCGTCCTTCTGCGCCGCTCGCTTGTTCGCCGCGAGGGTATACGCTTCCTCCTCCGCTCGCATGCGCTCCTCAGCCTTCTCGCGCTCGAGCTCCTGCTCGCGCTCGAAAGCCTCGCGCAAACGTTCCTGCTCGATCTGTAACCTGCGCTCCTCCGCGAGGTCCTCCTCCTCCTTTCGCCTGCGCTCCTCCTCCTTCTTGCGTTCCTTCTCCTCGATCTGCGCCTTGAGCGCGTGCTGAAGCTCAGCCTGCGCTCGGGCTCGAGCCTCCACCTCGTGCGGGTGAGCGTTCTCGCGGGCGCTAAAGTTACCGCGCGGGCCCGTGTTGACCGGCGGGGGGGCCGGGGGGACGCCGTAGTTTCCGCCGGGTCCCTGCGAGGGGCCGCGAGGTGGATACGCCTGCGAGCCGTACGGGGCGCCGGGATATGGACCGTCCTCCCCGGGATATGGACCGTCGTATGGACCGCCCCCTCCGTTCGGTCCGTAGTCGCCTGCATGACCCATCATCTGACCGTTACGGCCGTTATTACCGTGTTGATTGAGCGCGTGCGCCCCCGGGACGGGCGCCATCGCGCGCTCCTCGTTGTCCTGTCGCATGTGACGCAAATCGGTGGCGAGGTTACCCGCGTCGTCCCGCATCGGCGCTCCGCCGCCGCCGCGGCCCCAAGGGTTATAACTCGCCGCCTCAGCCTCCTCCCTGGCTTCCCGTTGAGCCGTCTCGCGCTTTTCGCGTTCCTTTCGTTCAGCCTTCTCGCGAATCTGCTGCTGCAAAGCAGCCTGGTACTCGGCTTTTTTCCGAGCAACCGCCGCGCGTTGCTGTCTGGCGAGTTCGTCCGGTCCGCCGCCCCGCGGGGGTGGCACGCCGCCCATGCCGGGCAGCCCCGCGCCGCCGTCGTCGTGAGGTACGCCGTGTCCCCGCGGGGGCGGATGGACGGGGGGTGCGCTGTCGTCGTAACCGCCGTCGTTGTACGGAATCGGTTGATGCGGATGCGGCGTATCGTCGGGATACGGACTGGGCGCCCCGGGTCGTCTGTTCTGCTGGGGTTGTCGCTGCTGCTGCTGTTGATGATGCTGATGATGCTGATGCGCCTGGTGCGGGTCTGCGTGCTGGCGGTTGGCTCCGAGGCGCATGTCCCACTGTCCGGGCCCGCCGCGGTAATCGTGCCTGCCGTCGCGCATGTCGTAGATGGCGTCTCCGAAGGATTGCGCGTTTTGCTCGGTTTGGCGATCGCGCGCCTTCTCCTCGCGCTTCACGCGCTCGCGCTCGGCGATCTGCGCCTGGAGCTCCGCGGCGTACTGGCGCTTGCGCTCCTCCTGTCGCATGCGACGCTTCTGGTCGGAGTTGACGCCGTACATGTCCTTCATGCCGCTGCCCTTGCGTCGGGGCATGATCTCCTCGTCGCCGAAGACCATGCCGGGCGATTCCTCGAAGCCCCGGCCGCGGTTATCGCCCCCGCCAGCCCGGTTGTCGTGCGCGGGCGGGCGGCCGCCCTGTCCGCGGTTGTGGAACCGACCGTCGGGGACGTTGTCGTTGACGTCGCGCATCGGGGGCCTGCCGTCGGGGCCCATGTTCTGCCGCGCGAGGTGCTCGTTGTAATCCGCCTGGCGCTGCGCGGCGAGCTTGTGGCGAACGGCCGTCACGGGCTCGTCGCTGGGTCCCCACCCGCCGCCGTCGTTCGGGGTCGCCTCGGGGTGGCCGGGGTGCATGGGCGGGATGGGATGGACGTGGCCGCCGCCGCCGCCCTGTCCGTAGAGCTCGGCGCGCTCGCGCGGGTCCATCGGCTACCGAGTTGGGCCTGGGGCGCGTCGAGCGAGACGCACGCACAGTGAGTGGGCGCGGGTTGGTGGGCGTTTCTCGGATGCGCCTCCGGCGAACGGGGACACCGACGAGCGTCGCGACGGGGTGTGGGGCGCGCTTCGGTGCGCTCGGTGATGCGATTCGGCTCGACGCGGTCAGCGCGCGTCGGTGCGATCGATGCGGGACGATCGCGTGGGTGCGGCCCGGCGCGTATCGGTCTGCGGCTCGGGGCGCGTCCTCCGGCTAGAAATCGTTGACTTTCTTCAACGGTCGTCCCGGGGATTGATGATTTCTGCCTGGCAACCCGGCCTGGCGGTGGACATGTCCGCGTGGCGCGGGGCCCGGGAGCTCCCCCGATCCCCTCCCCGGGAGCCCCCCGATCCCTCCCCGAGGGTCTCGGACATCACGTCGCCGCGATCGTGGTCCGCGCTCGAGTCCTCGTTCGAGTCCTCCGACGACGACGGCTCATCGGACGACGATGAGCCCGAGACGTTGTTGTACGTCGCGCCCCGCGGTCGGTTCGCCACCGGGGGCGTCGGCGCGGTGGGCCGCCCCGCGGGCGTGACGCGTCGCGCGCCGCCCCTGCACGCGTACGTGTCGTCGCTCACGGGTGAGCCGTGCGCGCCGCTGGGCCAGGACGACACCACGCCGCGGCACCGATGCGCCACCTCGGGGGTCACCACCGCGTACGCGCACGAGCATCATTCCCCGGGTTGGACCGGCTCGCGCTCGGACGACGACGGATCGGGCGCGTCCTCGATGGACGACGATCGCCCGTTACACCGCGCCGAGCGCGCCGAGCGTCGGCGCGCCGCCGCCGAGAGCGCCGCGCGGCGCGAGGCGCGCGCGATGGAGCGCGAACGGCGCCGGAGGCACAGCCGGACAGTCCGACGAGGTCCCGCGTGCCACCTGCCGAGAAACCTTAACGGCTGCCATGACAATAACCAAAACTTCTGGACGCACCCGTGGGACGATCCGAGTCCGCGGACCCTGCGCGCGCTGTGCGTCGACGCGTGCGCGGCGGTGCTCCGCGAGACGACGCGGCTTCCGCCCGCGATGGACCCCGCGCTCGTCGACGAGACGATGGACCGATGCGCGCTCGACGTCCGCGTCCTGGCCATGTGCCTCGCCGCGGGCGCGACCAAACTCCGCCTGCGAGACTTTGCCGCGGTGCCGAACGTTCCCCTGACGGCGGCGTGGCGGTGCTGGCAGGAGGACTCTCCGGCGTGCGTCGGGGTTTCGCGGCCGCCGCCGACGCGGTCGACGCCGATACCCGCCGCCATGGTCGAGGTCGTGGACGGGATACTGCAAACGCGAGTGGAGGGGTGGACGAAATTGTTCGGGTTAGCGGATACGCTGGAGACGGTGGCTTTGGAGTGCGGGGAAACGGGCGAGGACGACGAGTCGCACGGGTACCTTCGCGAGACGATTGCGGAGCTGTGCGGGACGCGCAGCTTGCGAAAGATGGCGCTGGGGTTTTTCGAGCGGGTCACCGACGACACGCTTCGGCCCCTCTGGGGCGGCGGCGGGGAACGGGAACGGGAGGGCGGGGGCACATCGGTGGAGAAGGCGCCGCTGGCGTCGTCGTCCATGGCCAACCGCGCGTTCGTTCCCCCTCCCGTCGCGATCCCCCCGCCCGTAACCGCGCTCACCACGCCCCCCGCGCTCACGCGCCTGGACCTGAGCCACCTTCCCCTCGTCACGGACTTGACCGTGCGAAGCGTCCTATGCCACTGCCAAATGCTGCGCGAGCTTCGCCTCGAGTTTCTTCCCGTCACCGACGCGTGCATCGCGCACTGGCGCGTCGCGCTCCGCAACCTGACGTGGCTTGAGGTCAAGTCGTGTCCGCACATGCGATTCGCGTATCCCGACGTGGACTGGTCGCGTCCGCCGGATAAGTTACGAACCCTCCGGATACAACCGGGTGGCGCTCCGGAAAACTGGGGATACGCGAACTCGGAGCGCGACATGCGGGTCAGCGCCAGGCACCTGCACCAGCTCTCCTTCGCGAAAAAGTCCGCCATCGCCCACCTGTGCCTCGGGTGCGAGTTCGCCGCGCCCGAGGGTGAGAACAAAAAGCTGGGCGTCGGCGGTAACGTGGGCGGGTACCGGTCGGAGACTGTGTGGGACTTGCGGGAAGCGCCGCTGCGGGGGGTGACGCACCTGGAGCTGTATCGCGCGAGGCAGATCATCTGGCCGAGGCGTTTGGCGCGGTGGACCGACTGCCTCGAGTCCTTGGTGGTTGAGACGTCGGAGGACGGTTTGATTCACCGGCTGCTCGGGGTGGCGACGTTGAGGAGGTTGGTCGTGTGCGACTGTTCCGAGATGGACGTCGACGAGTTTGTCGCGCTGGGGAAGCTGACGACGCTGACGGAGCTGCGGTGCGGCGGCGTCGGCGAGCGGCTGGCGCCGTTCGCGGGGGACGTCAAGGCGGCGATCGGTGAGCGGCTGGTGGAGGCGCACTTTCACTCGTGCGTCGAGTACCCGGTCGAGGAGTCGCTTTTCGATTAGCGTCGCGCTTAGTCTAGAAGGTAGGAAGGTAGCTTAGCTGTTGTCTTGAGGATTTTGAGCTCCAGGTTCATCACATTGTCGGACCTCCCGACGAGGCGCTCACTCCTCGGCGCGCGAGGATGATTCGAATGACGCAACTCGCGCGCGACATCGATATCTTCGACCAGACGACGCTGCCCGATGAGGACGAAGTGCCGGATCGCAGGGCCACGATCAGGCACATCAAGAGCCTCGTCAGACGCGAGTTGCACGGCGACGCGAAGGTGCAAGTCTTCGGGTCCTCCAGGGTCGGCACCGATCTGCCGACGAGCGACGTGGACATCGCCGTCAACCACGACATCATCTGGAAGAGATGGCTGGACCAAGGCGGCGACCGAAACGCGTCGCAGGACGTCATCAACGAGGTGATCAAGCCCGACATGATCCACGCGGCGCGCAAGGTCGCGGCGGCCATACGCAGGGATCCAAAGTTTGGCAACACCGTCGCAATCACCAGGTGTCGAGTCCCACTGGTGCGAACGTCGTGCGAGATTAACGAACTCAGGACGGGCATCGACATCGTGTTCGGGCAGAAGAACGGCATCGCCGCCGCCAAGTGGACCGATCGCATGATCGAAAGCGTCCACCCCGAGCTGAGGCCGCTGACCAAGAGCGTCAAGGCTCTGCTGAAGCAAAAGGGACTCGGCGACGTCTCCCGAGGCGGGCTCGGCTCGCACGCCGTCACGTGCGCGCTGGTCTGCTACCTCAACCACGTGAAACGTCAGATGAAAGACGGCCAAGAGGGAAAGCGGGGCGAGAAAGAGGAGAAGCGGGGCGAGAAAGAGGAGAAGGAGGACGGGGAGCTGGACGCCGAGGTTGGAACAGTCGACCTCGGCGAGGCCTTCGTGGGCTTCCTGAGGGAGATGGGGAAGATCGACGTGGAGAAAGAGGTGCTCACGCTGGAGCGATGGCGCGCGCCGAAGCCCTCGGCGTGGATGACGGAGGATGAATTCGCGCGCAGCGGCCGGCCGCGGACCTCGGCGCCCGACGGGGGGTTCGCGGCGAAAGACCCGCCGAGGCTCGGGATCGCGGACCCGGCGGATGGCAACCGGAATCTTTGCGCGGGGTCTCACGACGTGCAACGCGTGTTGAAAGGGTTCCGCGATGCGGTGTATAACAACGGACCGGGGAGTTACCTGACGCGGTTCTTTAACGTCGAAGACGCGCTGACGGGGACTACGCTGATCGACGATGAGGACGACGGGCTTTCTTCTTCCAAGCGAGAGAGATCCCGCGGAGGGGAACGCGCGGATCGGCCCGGGAAGATTGCGAAGATGGAAGGTACGAGATTACCTCCTCCGGACATTTAACAACACGCGTAGAGACTCTAACTTTTAGCTTAGCTAGCTAGCTCGTGAGCTACGTCAACCGGGCCCCCCCTCCTCTTGTCCCTTTCACTTCCCGTTTCCCTTGTCGAGGTCCAACCCTTCGATTTCGGTTATTCGCGTCACCGTGTGGTCCACGATGCCGAACTTCTTCGCCTCGCTCGCCGTCATGTACGTGTCCCTCTCCAGCGCCGCGTTCACCTCGCCCTCTCCTTTGCCGCTGTGCGCCTGTATGATCGCGGAGAGGGTCTCGCGCGTGTGTTCCGCCTTTTTCGCCTTGATGATGATATCCGTCGTTTGCCCGCTGACGACGTGGTGCGGCTGGTGAATCATTATTCGCGAGTTTGGCAGCGCGTACCTGTGCCCTTTCTCGCCCGCGCACAGCAGCACGGCGGCCATGGATTCCGCGTGGCCGAGGCACACGGTGTACACCGGCGGCCTGCGAGCGTAGTTTGGCCGGGGATATAAATTAGCGGTTGTTAACAATTTAGCGAAACGAGGCAGAGTCGGGGATGTGCGCGTCGTCACTCACCTGACGTGCTGCATGACGTCGTATATGGCCAACCCGCTGGTCACCACCCCGCCTCCGCTGTTTATGTACATCACGATCGGCTTCGTCGGATCCGCCGCGTCCAGGAATAGCATCTTTCCGACCAGCGTGTGCGCGCTCTTATCGTCCACCCTCCCGTTTAGAAAGATCCTCCGTTGCGTGAGCAGCTGGGCGTAGAAGAGATCGGCGTCTGATTTTGCCACCGGGGCCTTGGGCTCTTCCTTCTTCTCCGGCTCCTTCTTCTCCGGCTCCTTCCTCTCCGGCTCCTTCTTCTCCGGCTCCTTCTTCTCGGTTTCCTTCTTCTCGGTTTCCTTCTTCTCCACCGCCGCGACCGCCTTGGACGATTTGCTCGCCGTGGATTTGCCCGCGGGTTCGGGGATTGGCCTCGCCGCGGGAGTCGGGTTCGGCTTCTCGAGCGATCGCGCCGCCTCGTAGGCGGTCGCGGTCGCCGCGGCGCCGAGGGCGACGGACATCAACGGGATCTTGCCGTCCATCGATCCGCCCGCGCCCGACGAGAACGGTCGGGGACGAATCGCTCGTGTCGATCCCCCGGTGCCGACGCCACCGACGGCGGACGAGAGCGCCCCGACGGATGCGACCGCGCGACGAGCCACCGCGCGAAACATGACGCACGACTCTCGACGATGTTAAATACCGAAGATGTCGGAACGATACGCGCGGCTCGAGCGTATCGCGCGTTACACCGCGCTGTGGCAATGCGAACAGTGACAGTGCGAAGCTCGTTCCAACTCTACACAGACAGAAAGCTGGAAAGTCGCACTACCGAACTGCCGAACTGAAGGTAACTCTTACGAAGGTAGTTTCAAACGGGCGTCGACCGGCGGGGCACTTGGACGGGGCGCGGGGGTGGATGCCAGCGATTTGGCGGCCGAACGTGAGAGTGACCCTCGACGAGGATGGTGAAGTCGAGGACACGGAGAGTGGGGGAGAGGAGGTGACGAAGCAGGGGACGAAGCGGAAGAGAGCCCCTCCCACAAAGGGGCCATGCGAGCACGGGGTGAAGTATCGGTCGAACTGCAAGGTGTGCAGCGCTTGTCCGCACGGGAAGTGGCGCAGTCGATGCAAGGAGTGCGGTGGGGGCTCAATCTGCGAGCACGGTCGTCAGCGCTCTCGGTGCAAGGAGTGCGGTGGGGGTGGAATCTGCGAGCACGGTCGTCAGCGCTATAGCTGCAAGGAGTGCGGTGGGGGCGCAGTCTGCGAGCACGGTCGTCGGCGCTCTCAGTGCAAGGAGTGCGGTGGGGGCTCCATCTGCGAGCACGGCCGTGTACGCTCTCAGTGCAAGGAGTGCGGTGGGGGCTCAATCTGCGAGCACGGTCGTCAGCGCTCTCGGTGCAAGGAGTGCGGTGGGGGTGGAATCTGCGAGCACGGTCGTCAGCGCTCTACGTGCAAGGAGTGCGGTGGGGGCGCAGTCTGCGAGCACGGTCGTCGGCGCTCTCAGTGCAAGGAGTGCGGTGGTGCATCCATCTGCGAGCACGGCCGTCAGCGCCCTCATTGCAAGGAGTGCGGTGGGTCTCAAATCTGCGAGCACGGTCGAGTACGCTCCAAATGCAAGGAGTGTCGCGCCGCGAATTAATGAACGTCGTGATGAATCCGCAGGAAGATACAGCACGCAGTACAGTACCCAACGGGGCCAACAAACGATCAACCGCGGTGGGTATCGTCTCCATTTGCAAGCACGACTGAGACACAAAACCCGTCTATTCCCTCGCCGCCTTTTCCTTCTCAAACGCTTCGTACGCGGACGCCCTCTTCACCTTCTCGTCGTCGAAGAACTGGAACGCCGCGTCCATGGCCTGCACCAGCGGCTTCAACCTGATGGCCGCCGCGCTTCGCCTCGCGCCCGTCTGCGAACGCTTCGTCGCCTCGAGTCGCTCGTACACCTTTTCCAGCGTCCTGGCCACGCGGTCGGCTTTGTCCCACCGCGCCGGGGTGACCAAGGGCTGGGCGGACCAAAAGTGCCGCAGGAGCTCGTTCGCCATCCCCGCGTCGTCCCTCAGCGCGCCCTCCGTCGCGTCGTCGAGCTTGCACGCGTCGGATTCGAGATCGCCGGCGGCGCCCCAGCCGGTGGCGCCGCCGCCGCCGCCGCCCAGACCCGCGTTGACGATCTCGCGCCTGTTCGCCACGGCCATCTCCTTCAGCACGGCGAGGGCGTCCTCGTTGGCGACGGGCCGCGGCATCCCGCGTCGCCTCTTCCGTTTTCCAATCCCCGTTTTTGCGTCGACTTCTTCGCCCTTGACGACCCGCGCCGACGCCTCGTCGGGCTCCCCTTTGACGACCCCTTTGACCCCTTTTTTGCCGCCCTCGAGCTCCCTCCGCCCGGCGCTCGCCCTCGCCCTGTCCTCGTCCGTGATCTCCGTTCCCTCTGGAAACGCCACCGGAACGCCGTCGACGGTGGGCTCGATGCCGAGCTGCTCGCACACCAGCCGGATCCCCTTCACCAGGTGCCGAGCCCTCGCGCGAACCGTCTCCGGAGATATCGTCCGGATGTGTCCGGCTTCGTCTCCCTCGCCGTCTCCGTCGCCCGCGCCGTCCCGCGTCCCTCCCGTGGCGGCGGCGAAGTACGCGTCCCTATCCTCCAGCGTCAAACGCATTCGGCGCGGCGCCTCGCGCTCCACGAGGTCCTCGAGCTGAACGAGCGCGTCGTCGTCGTCGCCGCCGCCGCCGCCCGCGTTTGAAACGTTTTTGTTGCTCGTCTGCGCCCACGCGGCGCGCTCCTGCTCCTCCGCCGCCATCGCCGCGGACCGCGCGTCCGTGACCGCCATCGACGGTCGGCCCCGAAGCACCACCTCCGCGTGATGGTTCAGCGATTGGAGCACCTCCCTGGCGGCGAATTTGGCCGCCGCAGCCTTGGCGTGGCCCGAGCCACCCGCCGCGGCGACCATCGCGGCTCGCGTCGCCGGTGGCGGCGGCTCCTTCGCGCCGTCCCTCGCGATGCCGTGTCCACCCTGGGGTCCCCCGCCGACGTCGTCCTCCATCCCCATGACCCGCCCGGCGCCCTGCGACGCCACGGCGGTGCCAACCTGCCCGGCGTAATCCCCCGCGTCGGCGACCAGGTTCACGGATCTGCTCAGCGCGAGGACGCGAGCTCTGCGCTCCACCTCGGGCGCCGGTCGCCTGCTGAACAGCTGCAGGTCGGCAGCCTCCTCCTCGCCCTGCGGCGGCGCCCCCGCTCGCACCATCTTGAAGTACTCGGACTTGAGGAACCGGGTCCAGAATTCTCTTTCCGTCATCTTCCCGGCGAGGACGTTGTCGACGAAGGCTTGTCGCACCGCGGGCCTCTCTGCGAAGATGCGGTGCATCTTCTCGTGCGTCAGCGTCGCGGTGACCTTGTCGCCGTCGCCCGCGCGCTGGCCCTGTATCCCCGCGATCTCGGAGTTGTCGATGCCCGTGCGCTGGTTGGCGCCCACCTTGGCCACCGCGCCGGCGAGGAGGTGGCGCCGCGACGCCCAGAACTCGTCGTCGGTGATTGTCGCGCTGAGCTCGGCGCCGTCGCGGCGGTGCTTGGACCCCATGACGAGCTTGCCGTGCATGTCGGCGAGGTCGCGGTTAGCGGCGAGGAGCGCCTCGCGAGCCGCGCGCTCGGCGGCGGTGGTGACGTGCGCGCGGTCGGCGTCCGGCGCGCCCCCGTCGGGGTTCCCCCCGCCGTCCGCGTCCGCCTGCATCCTGCGCGACCTCATGATCTCGGTGAGCGCCGCCTTGATGGCGTCGCTGAGGGCGTCCCTGTCGGTCTCGGCGCCCGGGAACGACAGCACCAGCGCGTTGGGTTTCTGTCCGGGCATCGGCTCGCCGACGACGAGCCTGAGCGACGGCACCTTCGACCCCGCCTTGTTGCGCTGATGCCCGGTGATGAGGTGCAGGGGAGCGGTGCGCTCGCCGGTGAGGTTGCCGTCGCTCGGGCGCCACGCGAGGACATCGCCGGCCAAGGTGGCGACGCCCTTGGTCTGTGCGCCGGCCACGGGTGCCGAGCACGCGACGCTGAACTCCGCCATGGCGCCCCGCGCACACTCCGCGAGTGCTCCCAACGAGTGGCGTTATTAGGGATCCCAGACTGCAGCGAGGTGGGATCTCACAGCGCTGCATTCGCGAGAGAGCCAACAACCGAGGGCGATCCGAGAGCGCGCGCACACGTCGCGGAGCCGGAGGCTGCGGCCCGGCTTCGCCTGCGCGCGATGGCGACGTTCCAGGCACTCGGCGATCGCCTCGCCCACCTCGTGCCGCACGGCTGCGATCCGTCGGCGATAGACCAGGCGGCGGTGTTCGACACCCTCGCCGAGGCGCAGCTGTGCCTTCGGCGCACCGATCCCGAGGATGTGCGCGCCAGGCAGCGGGGGTTCGAGGACGCGCTCCTCCGGATAACGTGCGGGGGTTGGGCCGGACCCGCGGTGCGACGCAGCGCATCCGATGTCCTCTCGGTCCTCTTCTCCGTCGGTGCGTCACCCGCGCGTCACGCGCGCCGCACCGCGCCCGAAAGCGACCCCATCCTCCCGTCGACACGGAAGACACTTCGCAGCCAACCGAGGCTGACATCTCTCCCTATTGACCCGCTCCTTCCCGATCATCCGTTCCCAGGCAACGCCGTGGCGCTGTACTCGTGCGTCAACGAGATCATGACGCACGTAACCGCGCTCCCCGAGCGCGGGTCCGCGTCCAAGCCCAACGTCGGATGCGGGCTCACTCGCCAGGGCGCGGCGAGGATCGGAGCGTTGGAATGCGTCGCTCGGCTGGCCCGCGGCGGACACGGGCCCGCGATGAGCGGCGGCGCCGGATCCATCGTCGCCGCCGTCGCCAAACTCCTCAAATCCACCGACGGCACGTCCGCCAAGTTCCCGAACGCGTGGGCGCTCACGCCCGACGGAGCGAGGGCTCTGCGAAGGTGCGCCATGCGAACGCTCGCGGCGATCGTCGGCGGGGCGAGTCGCGAGAGACCGCTTCGAGCGGAGGTTCGAACGGCCGCGGCGCGCGTGGTCAGCGACGCCATCGCGCACGGCCTCGCGCACGGGCCCCGTTTATCGTCCTCGTCGTCCAAGGGTTCTTCCTCCAATGATTTGATCGCGAGGGATCTCGAGAACGCGGCGGAGAAGAGCGGTCACAGCTGCGCGCGGGAGGCGTTTTCGTTGGCGGACCTGACGGGGGACCGCGAGCGACTCATCCCCGGCGCGGGACGAACGGTGCAGGCGGCGGCGTGCGCGGCCGCGGGCGCGCTCGCGTCCACGCCCGGCGGGTCCGGGCTCTGGGGCGACGAGGGCGGTCGGTCCGCGCGGGGGGGATCTGGCAAGCCGGGGCTTCGGTCGGCGGCGGAGGAGATGCGCGACGTGCTTCGCGGCGCGCTGGAGGAGGGCGACGAGGAAACGCGGGGGTGCGCGGCGAGCGCGCTGGGCGCGCTGGCCGCCGCGAGGCTGTATCCCTCGGAGCACACGCACGCGACGCGCGTTGCTCCCGACGGGTCGAACGGCGGCGGCGGCGGCGGCGGCGGCGGGGACGGCGACGACACGGCCGTATACGACGCAGCCGTCGGCGCGCTCGACGATACCCCCACGAAAATCAGCGGGTCCGGAGGCGGCGGCGGAAACAATAAGAACAATAAGAAGCCGACGCACCACAGGCGCTCTTCGTCCTCGGGCGGCGGGTTGTTCGGCGGGTTGATGCGGGGCAAGGCGGGCGGGGGGGACACGGAGTCGAGCGCCGCTTTGGCTGCGGCTAAAGCTGCGGCGGCGACGGCGGCGGCGGCGGCTCCGCTGGATCTCGACGGCGCGGGCGTCGACCGTCGGTGGACGGAGACGATCGAGACGTGCTTCGTGAGGGCGTTTCGCGACGCGTGCCGGTCGCCGGGGGCGGACGGGCGCAGGGCGCGCCACGGCTTGGCCGCGGCGATGGTCCGGTTCACCGCTCGCGTGTCGGCGAAATCGTTGGAGAGCGGTAAATCCGTTCCGGCGCGGTTGCTCGTGGGGATGACGTCGCAGGTGTACGGCGCCATCGCCGACGCGCTCGAGGGACCCGGGGGCATGGCTAGGGAGGACGCGCCCCACGCGGAGGCGTGCGCGTTGCACGTGCTCCGTTGCGGCGTCATCGCGCGCCTCGACGAGCCCGGGCGCGGTTCGCTCCTGCGATCGCTCGCGTCGATTTTTTTTGGACACGACGGATCGAAAGAGGATCGAACCCTAAACCCGAAAGTGAACGTCACCGGGGATATCGCGATGAGGGCCATCGCGCACGCCCTCGCCGCCGCCGGTCGCGTCGACGACGACACCGCGGACGCGCTCTGCGGATGCGTCTTTCGCGCCATGGATTCCGGCGGGTGTCCCGACGAAGTCGCCCTCGCGGCGGCTCGGCTCGCGTCGGCGTCGCCCCGCCGCGCCGCCGGCTTGTTGCGCCGATCCGTCGAAAAAGTATCCGCCAATATTGCGGGGACCATGGACGCCGCCGCCGTCGCCGCCGTGTGCGGCGGCGCGGCGGCGACGGCGGCGCTCGTCGCCGCGGGGGACGTCCTTCCGCTGGGCCTTCCCGGCGGCTTGCTCAGGGACGCCGCCGCCGCGGCGTTTGCGTTGGCTGGCGGCGTCGTCGACGTCGACGACGCCGACGCCGAGTGCGAGTTGCGGGCTCGGGGTTTCCTCGCCGCCGCGGGGGTGTTGCGCGGGCCCTCCGGGCGTTACGAGGCCGAGTCGCGTCGCGACGAGATTCTCGCCTCGTTGAAAAAGGCGTTGGACCCTCAGGCGCTCCGGACGCTTCTGGAGAGTTTGGAAAACGACGAGGGCGGATCGAGCGCGCAATCGCAGTCCAAGTCGTCGGGCGCATTCGGTTTCATGTCGAGCTCGGCGGCGAAGAAGAAGAGGCGGCCGGCGCCGCGGTGGCCGCCCGCGCGCGAGTTGAGATGGCGCGCCGCCGCCGTGGACCTCCTGGCCGCGTACGCGTCCATCGCGAACACCGACGAATTGAACGACGAAAAAAACGACTCACCGGCGCCGCCGTCCGTCGTCGATGCGTTACTCGACGACGCCGCGCGTTGTTCCCTCGTCAACACCGTTCATTTCTTCGAAGGCGACCCGCGAGGCGAAGAGGGGGGCGCCGAGGCTGGACAACATACGGCTGGGTACGTGGACGTCGGCGAGTGGCCGGCGGATTCGCTCGTCGCGACACAGCTGGCTTCGTTTCGTCTCGCGACGCTACGCGCGTTCAACGTCATCCACGGCGTCGAAAACGCTCGGAAAAACGCTCGGGATCCACCGCTTAAACCGCCGCTCGAACGCTTCGGACGACGCGGGGGACACGTCGGGTACTCGAACGCGCTGGTCGCGCTCTGCGGGACTCCGGTTCGGCCTCTGCCGGATTCGAACCTGGGAAGCGCGTGCGTCGTCGCGCTGCGTTTGGCGCTGGGACGGCGCGGCGACGACGCGGACGCGGGGGCGTGGGCGAGCGGCGGCGGCGGCGGCGGCGACGCCGCGCTCGACGAGCTGCGAGCCTTCGACGGCGGCTGGGACGCCCCGCGCGACGAGGAGTTATTTTTGGGGTTTGGGCTCGGCGGGTACGCGAAAGGTTCCTTCCGTCGAGGGGCTAGTCGACGGTTCCCGCGACCGGCGGGCCTCGCGGCGACGCTGCAGGCGACTCGCGTCCACGCGCTCGCGTTTTTATGCACCGTCGACCCCGCCGCGCTGCGTTTCATCGAGGCGGAGGCGGGGATCGTCGTCAAAGGCGACGTCAAAGGTGACGATTCGAATCCCTCGGGTGACGATTCGAATCCGGCGGAAACGGTTCGAAAACGGTTCGAATTTGACGGTTCGGGTCTCCTCCCGGCGTCCCCCGCGTCGCTCGTGAACGCGTGCGTCGCGTCGCTCGCGTTGGCGGATTCCGATCGATTCAAATCCTTCGCCGACGCATCGCTCGTCGCGTCGTCACTTGCGAAAATCGCCGGCGCCGTCGACCGGTCGCGATGGTCCGGCCCCGCGCACTGGCGCGTCGCCGCGGAGCTCTCCGCGCGAGCCGCCGAGCTCGGGGGCGACGCGGACGCGGCGTCGCTCCTAACCTCGCTCGCGGCCTCGCTGCCGTCCACGCCGCCGAGGAGGCGTAGCGACGATCGCCCGGGGAGTCAAAAAAACCCAAACGATAATTCCAACCCTTCAGCCGACGACGACGGCCCGTCGCCCAGAGCCGTCGCCGCGTGCACAGCCGCGGCGACGTTTCAACGCGCGGGCGCGCTCGCCGCAACGTCCGCGACCAAACCCCTGGTTCGGTCGCTGCTCGAGACGAGCGCGCAGGTGGACGTGGGATCTGACGCCACGCACCTGTGGCCCCTCCGAGCCCTCGGCGTCGTCGCGCAACACGTCGGACCCGGGTTCGCGAGGCACGCGTCCACGGTGCGGCGACTGGCGTTCGCGATGGTAAACTCGCCGGAGTGCGCGTACGCGGCGGGCGCGGCGGAGACGAGGGCGGCGTGCGGGCGTCTGGTCAACGCGGCGGTGGCTGCGATCGGACCGGACCTCGACCCGGGGGGCGAGACGTTTAAATCGTTCGCGGCGCTCGTGGCGGCCGTCAGGGACGGGGGCGAAAACGGTCCGACGGGAACCGAACCGACGGGGAACCGAACCGACGGCGACGACGGAACCGACGCGGGTGATCGACGCGACGCCGAGTGCCAGCTGGAGGCTGCGCTGTTTTTGCAGCAGCTCGCCGTGTTTGCTCCGCAGACGGCGCCACCCGACGTGCTCGTCCGAAGGCTCCGGCCGTACCTCGAAGGCTCCGCCTCGGCGTCGCTGCGAAGGGTCGCCGCCGCGACGCTGCGGCACGTGTGCGAGCGCGACGCGTACGCGGTGCTTCGCTCCGTCCACGCTCGGTCGATGAGCGACGGACGATCGACGCGGAGACGTTCTCATCACGTCGGAGGCGGCATCGAGGCTGACCTGCTCGCGCTTCTCGACGGGTACGGCGGGGGGAACGAAGGGGGCGAGCTGGAGGATGACGACGGCTACGCGGTTCGCGACGCGACGAGGGCGCTGTGGTTGCTGACTGGCGCGAACGCTCACGACGATCCGGCGAAGGCGGCGAGGCGGCTGGCGGCGGTGGCGCTGCACGCGCCGGGGCGGGACTGGGGCGGCGACGAGCTCGACGGGGGCGCCGAGCTCGACGGGGGTGCCGAGCTCGATGGGGATGACGAGGGTGGGGGTGCCGAGGGTGCCGAGGGTGAGCCTTCGAACGCAGAGGGCGACGATTCGGACGCGGAGGACGAGCGCGGGGTGAGAAACGGTCGGAGAAACGGTCGGAGAATCGCGATCGAGGTTGCCGGTCGCGCGGCGCCGAAGCTCTCCACGCGGGTCATCGCCGCGGCGATGATCTCGGCCATCCCTTCCTTCGTCTCCGCGCATCCCGCGCACCTCGACCTCGCCCTCGCGCGTAAAAGCCGCGGCGATCGATGGCTCTGCGCGCAGGCGGACGCGCTCGTGGATTTGGGTCACAGGCTGGCGACGTCATCCTCCGAGCCGCTGAGACCGCGCGGGCTCGCGCTGATGACGCGCCTCGTCGAGACGCTGGGGGACGCGCGGGACCCGGACGTTCCGGGGAGCGCCCTCCTGGAGCAGTTCCAGGCGCAGGTGCTCTCCGCGCTGCGGGCGGCGGCGGCGGCGGTAACGGCTGTAACGGACGGGGACGGGGATTCGGGAGAGTCTACCGCCGGAAAGTCAACCCCCCGTTTAAGGTTTAACGCCTCCTCCGTCGCGGACCCGGCGAGCGTTTTGGAGGCTTTGTCGTTGGCGTCCGCGTCGCTCGTCGACGGCAGGGTCACCGGCGGCGATCCCGCCGCGACGCGCAGGGTCGTCGACTTCATCGTCCGATCCGCCGTCGCCGCGCTCTCTCTCGACCAATCGGAAGACGACGCGTCGGACAAGAACGGAGAATATTTCGACGGCGCGTGCGAGGGAATCACCGCGAGGTTGCGGGTGGCGACGTCGCGGGCGTTGGCCGTGGCGGCGACGCACGCCCCCGACGCGCTCGCGACGGCGCTGGCCAAGGCGAACGTCGACGCGCCTCGGAACCGTTGCGAGCTCTGGTGGCGCCGGGTGCTAACGCGATCCAATGCGCTCGCGACTGACGACCTATCGTCGCGACCGATTATCGCGAGGGACCTGGCGAGGGCAGCCGGCCCGGCCCTCGAGGCGCTCGCGTTGGCCTCCTCCTCTTCTTCTTCCTCCTCCTCCGTTTTCGACGCGTGCGCCGCCGCGTTTCGGGCCGCGGCGGCGTCGGGTTCGTTTTCTTCCGGAGAGCGTCCGAGGGAGGGACCCGGCGGATTGAACGACTCGGCCGATTGCGCGGGAGTCTTGAACGACGCCGCGTTCTTCGAGGAGCTCTTCGAGCCGCTCAACCCGCCCCCGGGACGAGTCGCGCGGGGGGACGGGGCCGACGGGGTGGTTGGTGTCGACGTCCTCGCGGCGACGAGGGCGCTGAGGCTGGCGTTGGACGCGCTCGTCTCCTCCTCCTCCTCCTCCTCTTTCTCTTCCTCCTCCTCCTCCTCTTCCTCCTCTTTCTCTTCCGAGGCGGGATCCGCGGCGGTGGCTGCCGTTCGCGCGTGCGCCGCGACGTTGGTGGAGCGACGTCGCGCGATGGGCGCACGCGTCGCATCCGACTCGACGTTCGTCCGCGAGTGCGCCGCGACGTTGGCGTCGTCGGCGCGTGCGACGGCTTTGGTCGCCGAGCGAGGCGGCACTCCTCCTTCCGAGTGGACGCTCGCGACGGCGGCGCTGGGCGCGGCGATCGCGGGCTCGGTACCCGCCTCGTCGCCCCATTTCCGCGCATCGCTCGTCGCCCTCGACGCCCTGCTCGTGTCGAGCGATAAATCGACGCGTCCCGAAGATGGCGGCGCGATGTCCGCGCCGTTGCTCGCGCTGGCGGTCGACATCTCGCGCGAAGATGACGACAAAGTTGATCACGGCTCGTCTCATCATCAAAACGGCGATGTCCTCGCGCGCCTGTTCGCCCGCGCCGCTCGCGAGTGCCCCCGAGACGACGTCGCGCTCCTCACGGCGACGCGCGCGCTCGAGGCGGCGCGCGATGCGATCGACGCGGGCGGCGGCGTCTCCCCCGCGTCGGCTTCGGTGGCGGCGGTGGCCGCCGGCGTGATCGCGTCTCGAGACGGCGGAGGAGGCATCAATCGGGCGGTTCCTAACGCCGTCGACGTCGACGCCGTCGTCGGTTCCATCGTCGGTGGCGCCGCGGAGCCGCGCGCGGCGTCCGCGGCGCTCGCCGCCGTCAGGGAGACGCTGGCGCTCGAGAGGACTTCGGGGCAGCCGTCGGCACTCGGCGATGGGGACGATCGATTCGGGGGGAGCGACGACGACGTCTCAAACGTCGCCTTCGCGTTTCTTCGCGCGCACGGCGCCGCAGCCGCGGCGGGCACGCGCGCGAGGTGCGCGCTCGCGGCGGCGGCGGCGGCGGCCGGGGACGACCGCGCCCGCGGCGATCACGCGCGCGCCGTCGCGGAGGGGCTCAAGCTGTGCGCCGCCGCCGTCACGAAACTGGCGTCGTCGAGAGAAGGCGCGGGGGGGGGAGACTCGGCCGTTTCGGCCGTTTCCGCGGCGGTTTCGGTGTTCTTGCCGCTGGCGATGGACGCGGGCGCCGGCGTCGGGGATGACGAGCGCCGCGCCGCCCCCCACCCGCCCGTCCCGGAGCTGAGGGCGGCTGCGGCGGCGCTGGTGCGGATGGTGGCGGCGGCGGCGCCCGAGGGGTTCAGGCATGCCGTCGCCGCGCTCGGAAGCGAGTCGAGGTCGCGGCTGCAGTCGGCGCTCGCGGGAGGCGGGGGGATCGCGACGACGCCGGGGGGTGCGGCGGCACCGGGGACGCCGCCGGCGATATCTCTCGGATCGATGGGTTAGCGAGCGGCGGCCACCTTTCGGTTGCGGTTGCGACTGCGGCGCCGGCGAAATCAAATCGAGGGTTAGAATTTAGGATCAGACGTCAGCCGCATCGTCAGCCACGCAGCAGCGGCGGTCTTCGTCAGCCGTTGGAAAATTATTGAATGTGTCTCGGAAAAGTCGTTGCCCTGGTTGGGTACCGGCCACACGAGGGTCGGCGTCGACGGGTATCCGTCGTTGACGACCCGGTCGTCGACCGGGGATGACTAAGATCGCCCCCGACGGCAGGCTGGAGCCCGAGGACGGCGGCGGCCTCCTATCCGCGGTCGGCGTCCCAAACGTTCTCGAGAAAATCGGCCTGAGCGATGCGCCCGCGCGGTACCAGGACGCCAGCGTCGCGAAGAAGGAGGTGCTCAGGTCGGCGCGCGACCTCCCGAGGAACATGACCTCCCGGATCTCCCGCCTCGACCGCCTCGGGTACAAGCTCGAGAATCGCATCGCCGCCAATCCCAACTATCCGTTCAAGCTCGTCGTCATCTTCACCTCCGTCGTGCTCGTCCTCGTGGGGTTGCTCTACCACTACCTCGCGGCGAGGCCCGCGGTGGCGCAGTTCGACGTCTTCGGCTCCAACTCCTGGGCGGACGGCATCTACCTCGCGCTTTCGCTGGTCATCGCGGCCGGCGTGGACGACTCCGTCCCCGATAAGATGGGACTGCGGTTCGTGTACGTGTCGCTGATCATCTTCGGCCTCGTCATATTCGCCGTTGTGGTGGGTTTCATCACGAAACAGATCGACGATTTCTTGGTCACCATCGCCGAGGGACACACGAAGGTGGCGGAGGATAAGCACACGCTGATACTCGGGTGGAACGAGGCGACGCTGCGGGTAGTCGTGCAGATCTGTTTCCTGCGGCGGCAGTACCAGCAGACGAACGAGCGCCGATTCCTTAACATGTTCCCGTTCGCATGGATCAAACGCTTCACGTTTCTGCTGGAGACGCCGTCCACGTCCCTCGCCGTCTCCAACGTGGTGCTCATGACGAATCAGCTGTCCAAAGCGGAGATGCACGAGCAGCTCGAGCAGATCCTCGCGGAGAGGGGGATTGACCCCAAACGCACGAGGATCGGCCGGGATATCATCTGCCGCGTCGGCGACCCGACCAACGTCAACGACCTCATTCGCGTCGGCGCGCACAAGGCTTCCGCGATTCTCATCATGATGTCGAAGATGGACCAGGTGGAGGAGGAAGAAAGCGACGGGACGATTCACAACGGCGCGACGCTTCGTGTCCTCCTGGCGTTGCGCCACGTGCTCTTCACCAACTCGTACACACACGCGAAGGGCACAGGCTTGAACCCGGATTTGAGAGTCGTGGTGCAGATGTCCAA
This sequence comes from Micromonas commoda, assembly GCF_000090985.2. NCBI lineage: Eukaryota > Viridiplantae > Chlorophyta > Mamiellophyceae > Mamiellales > Mamiellaceae > Micromonas > Micromonas commoda. The sequence goes on along the minus strand of NC_013045.1, from coordinate 144,098 downwards.
CCCCAGCGAATACGTCGACGCCGCGTGCTTCGCGCACGATAACGGCAACCCCGCGGTGATACCCGTGGACCTCACCAAGTTCTCCAACGCCCTCATGTTCAACTGCGCGGCGCAGCCCGGTTTGAGCGCCATCCTGCTCGACCTACTGGACTTCGAGGGCCCCGCGATTCGGAGGCGAATCGCCAAAAATTTGCGAAGCGGTCGGTTCAACGTCAAGGGCGACTGCGTGGGTAAGACCTACGGCGAGACGCTGAAGCAGTTCACCACCGCGGCGTTCATCGGGATCCTCCGGCCCGGTATGTCCGAGAAGGATATGCGTTCCCAGGGCTTCGGACTGTGCCCGAGGATGGACATCGTGATTGAGCCCGACGATTTGCTCATCTTCATCGGCCCGCGGGTGAACCCGGTTCACCACTACAAAAATTTGGGCGTCTTCGAGGAGTACGCCGGGGAGGCGCTGAAGATGCATAGCATGCACCCCAAAATCGAGGCCAAGCGCATGGAGAACGGGCCGGTGAACAGCAAGAAGAAGAGGAACCTGCTCGTCTGCGGCTGGCGCTCCGTTTGGGAGCAATACCCCCAACGCCTCCGAAGCAGGCTCAACGAGATTGTCCGGCAGCGGCTGCCCGGCTCCATCGTGATCTTCGTCAACGCGGTGACCTGCGAAGACTTTGAGAATTTGATGGAGAAGATCGAGCTCAAGCCCGTCGGTGATAACCAGTACTGCGTGGACAACGTGAGCTCGTCGACGGAGGCACTCTGGTGGAAGGGAATCGTCGTGAAGCACATCCAGGGCGACGCGGCTCAACTGGAAACGCTGCGACCCGTCATCACGGACAACACGGTCGACGCCGCGATCGTGCTGGGTACTCAGGCCAACCACAACCTCGCGGGCAGACACAGGGACACGCGCGTGATGAACATCATATTGATGCTCCGCAAACTTTGGAACGAAAAAGACGAAGGCGTTCCGATGCACATCGTGGGCGAGAACACCGAGGACATGACCGCGAGATTAGCGTTGGCGCCCCCGAGGCACGGCCAGAACAGGATTCACAACGGCGAGAGGTTCATAGAGTACGAGCCGGACTTTGTCAACCAGATGGCCGTCATAGCGCGGGCGCTGGTGCAGACCCTGGCGTATCCCCTCATCGATAGCGCTCGAAGCGAACTGTTCGACGACGATCCGGATTCGACGCAACTGGTGACGGTGCACGCGAGCGAGTACGTCCCTCTGGACACGAAGTTGAGGTACGGCGTGGTACGGGCCGCAGTGTACAGGGCGAGAGGCGAGCACTCGATCTGTCTCGGGGTGCTGTGGGCGGACGGCACCTCGGACCTTCTCAAGAAACACGACGAGCCGGTGAGTTTCGTCGAGGACGATCGGCTCATCGTGTTGAGGCGGTGGGCCAAGGGTTTCCACGGCGCCGACGGCGTGATAGAGTTCCAGGACGAGCTCGCGGATAAGAAGGAGGAACTCGCCGAGATGGTCGGCGTCCAGAGCGCGCGCAAGGAGAGGAAGGACAAGAGCTCCAAGAAGGAGAAGAAGGAGAAGAAGGACAAATCCGACAAGAAGAAAAAGTCAGAGCGGGAGAAGCTCGAGAAGAAGGACTCGGCGGAGAGAATCGACGTCGTCCCGTCCACGGCGTTTGACGGGGACTCCTTTGACGGCGACCCCGGACAGTGAGAAGTGACGCATCGGTAGGCACCAAGTCAACGGATGAGGCACGCCATTCGTAACTATACACTGACGGCTGCTTTGGCCGCGTTGACATTAAATGAATCAAGCTCTGCGCCTAGTTGTTTATCTTCTTCAGACACGTGCGAGACGACCGCTTCACAGCCGTCCACCGCCGGCGGCGACGTAGCCGCTCGGCGCCTCCTGTTCCTCGGCGTCATCCACGGCGTAGGCCTCCTTCTGGACGTTGTTCGCCTCGGCGCGGCCGCCCGCGGCGACGTAGCCGTGGGGAGCCACGTACCCCGGCTGGTCCTGCGGGCGGGCCTTGTTCCCCGATCCGTTGGTGAGTCGAGTCGCCGCAGCCACGTAGCCGTGGGGTGCGGGCGCGCCGGGCGCGGGGTCAGCGGCGGACGCGGATCCGTCGGTGAGGTGCGTCGCGGGGGCGCGGTACCCGTGCTTCTTCTCCTGCTCAGCGTCCTCGGAGGGGACGGACGAGGAGGAGGCGTAGGCGGAGGCGGAGGCGGACTCTTCCTCGGCGGCGACAGACTCGTACCGTTCCTCGGCGGCGGCGGCTTCGGCGTCCTCGTCGGCGGAAGACTCGGCCTCGGAAGCCGCGTCGTCGACGACGGCGGCGTCGGCAGCCTCCTCCTCGGCAGCCTCGAGCGCGTGATCGATCTTGCCGTTCTCGGACTGGTACGCGGTCCAGGACATCGCCTTCTCCGCAGCCTCCAGACGCTCCTTCTCCTCTTTATCCTCAAACTCCGCCGCGCGCTCCGCCTCTTGCTTCCTCACCAGCTCCAACTCCTCGTCGTCGGCGGGCTCGTCGTGGTAGTTCGTGGGCTCCGGTTGGAAGTTGGCCCAGTCGACGTCGTCGCTCGCCGCCGCAGACGCGACGACGCCCTGGCTGCCCATCGCGGCGACGTCGTCGGTCGTGTGCATCGATCCGTCGGTGAGGCGGGTGGAGGATGCCACGTAGCCGTGGGGTTTCTCAACCGGGACGTCCTCCTCCTTCTCGTCGAGCTCGGTCGTCTCCTCGGGGTCCTTGACTCCGTAGGGGTTGATGGTGTAGGAGGACTGGTAGCCCTTGGGTTTCTCGTCCTCGTCCTCCTCGGCGGCGGCGGCGGACTTGTGGTGCTTGCCCAGCGCGGACTCGGAGTAGGTGCCGTCAGTGAGCCTGGTCGAGGCGGCGACGTAGCCGCCGCGGTAGCCGTCGTCGTCCGCGGCGTCGGCGTGTTCATCGCCGGCGGCCTGTTCCTCCGCATCCGCCGCGGCGTAAGCCTTCTTGTAGGCGTCAGCCTCGGACTCGAGCTCATCATCCGCTTCTTGCGCCTCTTCGGCGTCGGCGGCGGCGGACTCCTCGGCATCCTTGACTCCGTAGGGGTTGACGGTGGGGGCGGCCGTGTACTTGTGGTGCTTGCCCAGCGCGGCGGAGTAGGTGCCGTCGGTGAGCTTCGTGGACGCGGCGACGTAGCCGCCGCGGTAGCCGGTGTCCTCCTCGGCGACGTCGGTGTGCTCGTCGCCGACAGCCTCCTCCTCAATCGCCGCGGCGGCGTACGCCTTCTTGTAGGCGCCAGCCTCGGACGCGCGCGCCTCGACGCGTGCTGCCTCGGTCTCGATCTCCTCCGGAGACTTTTCGTAGCCGCCGGTGGGGTAGACGCCGGTGGGGTCAAACTGATCGGGTCCGTCGAAGGTGCCGTCGCTGAACTTGGTGGACGCCGCGACGTAAGGGCCCTTGGCGTTTTCGTCGGGGACGTCGGCTTCCGTGGGAACCTTGGGATAGACGGAGTCCACGGCGCCGTCGAAGGTGCCGTCGGTGAGCTTCGTGGCGGACGCGACGTAAGGGGTCTTCTCGGCCTCTCCCTCGACGGCGACGTCGGCTTCGGTGGGGACCGGAACGTAGGCGGAGTCGACGGCGCCGTTCTCGAGGGAGCCGTCGGTGTATTTGGTGGCGGCGGAGGCCACGTACGGACCCTTCGCCTTCTCGTCCTTGCCGAGCTTGCCGGTCGCCTCGGACCCCCTCACCTTGGACGCCTTCTTGGATGACGCCTTCTTTGATCCCGGCTCGTCATCGCCGAAATGGGGGAGGATGTTCGAGATGCCCTCGCCGACGTCCTCGATGCCGTCGCCGATCGCCTCGGCGCCGTCGGTCACCGCCTCGCCCGCGGCTTCCGCGCCGTCGCTCACCGCCTCGCCGGCAGCCTCGACGCCGTCGCCCACGGCTTCCGCCGCGTTCTCGACGCCCTCGGTGACAGCCTCGGCGGCGTCGGCGACGGGCTCAAAGACGCCCGCGTCGTCGTCCGTCTTGGGGCCGTAAGTCTCGCCCCACTTGTTGCCGTAGGCGTCGCCCCAGGGTTTGTTCGCGGCCCACGCGCCGGAGGCGTCGTCGGGGAACTCGATCGGATCCGGGCCCGAGTCGCACGGGTGGGGACCGACGGCGGACCAGCACGCGCCGCCGTCGTACTCGCAACCGCGAATGGCGACGCACTCTTTGAGTCCGTAGTTGTGCCCTTCGCACACGAGCTCGCAGTTCTCGTGCGCGTGAGCTTCGGGCTCGACAAAGTCGCAGGGGTTGGGTCCGACTTCGGACCAGCACTGGCCGTCGTCCCACTCGCACCCTTGCTTGGAGACGCACACGGCTTCGGTGAAATCGTGACCCTCGCACACGTCCTCGCAGTTCTCGAGAGCCTGCGAGGGGTCGTCCAGCGGGGGGCCCTCGCCGCCGGTGGTTGGGTCGTAATCGGCGTCCTCGGGGGTCTCCTCGGGGGTCTCCTCGGGCGGGCTCCGTTCGCGGGTGCGCTCGGGGACGTCCTCGGGGGTCTCCTCATCGGGGGTCTCCTCGTCGGGGGTCTCCTCGTCGGGGGTCTCCTCGGGGATGTCCTCGGCGCGGGTGCGCTCGGGGATGTCCTCGGGTTCGCCGCCGCCGAGGTGATGCGCGGCGGACGAAATCGCGCCCGTCGAAGTCTCCTCCGCCGCGTCGACAGCCTTCGCCTTCTTCTCGGAGGAACGGGAGGAACGGGAGGAACGATGGCGACGCTCGGAAGAGGCGGAAGAGGCCTTCTCCTCCTCCTTCGAAGAGGCGGGCGTGGGCGAATCAATCTCGCCCGACGCTTCGCGGCGTGCGTCGAGCTCCTCCGCTTGCCTTCGGAGCTGAAACTTGAGCGCCTCGATCTCGGCATCCTTGGCGCGCATCTCCTCGGTCATGTGCTGCACCTGCGGGTTGGCGTAGGACAGCCTCTTGACGCGCGCGGGGTGCTTATCGGAGGCGCCGGCGTCCGGGACGACGTCGGCGTCGCTCGGGTCGACCTCCTCGACGGGATCGGTTTTGGACGTGTCCGCGGCATCATCGGAAGATCGCTTCGTCGGGACGCGCGCGCGCGCCGAGGCCGAGCGGTACTTGGCCTCGTGCGCGTGCTTCCTGGCGTACTCGTCCTTGGCATCCTTAGGAAGGGGCTCCGGGCGGACGGTGGCGACCGCGGGAGCGCGGCCGAGCACCGTGGCGGGCCCTCCGAGGCGCGCGAGCACCGCGGCCGTGGCGTCGCGGCCTCCCGGCGCGATGGCCGCCACGGCGACGACGCCGGAGACCACGGCGACGGCGCCGAGGCCGCGGAGGGTCCACGTCAGCGCGCCGGAGCGCTTAGTGGACGCGTTCGACTCGAGGAGTCGCTCCTCCTCGGGCGCGAGCAGCGCGCGGGCCTCGTTCGCGGCCGCGGGCGACGCGGGCGTGATGACGCCGCGGGGAAACATCCTCGCCGACGGATGGCTCGACGAGACTCCGCGGAAAAGTCGCGCGTGCGTCTGCGACCGCTCGGCTCCGAGTGGCGCAAGCGCGGGTGATGCGTGCGAGTTGCCGCTTGAACTGACGCGAGTGCTGGCTCGCGATCCGGTTCCTGCGCGCTCCTCGTGAGCGGGGCGCGTGTCGGTGTGGCGGAAAGCCGATGAAACCGAGATGCGATGTATCGGAACCGCCCCGCGGCCGATACACTGCGTCGTCGTAACACCCGACTTTTTTGTCGAACGGAACGAGCGGATTTCCGAATCGCGCGCCGCGAGCCAACGGCACCGGGACCGAATGCGAATCTCCCATTGGCCGAGATCGGGTCGAGAGGTGCGTTTCATCCGGGGACACATTCGTTGAAATTTGGAAATTTCTTTGGAATTTTGGTCCCGCGCCCTTCAAGGCTCTCGTCGCGACGAAGTCGATGGCGGCATTTTGGACCCGGCTGAGGAATCTTTTCACCTCCGAGTTGGTTCAAAAAACCACCGAGCTGCCTGTGAGAGCTCACAACCAGTCGACACCCGACTCGTACCACACACCTCAACAAAGATGGCCAAGCCCACCTCCAAGAAGCCCGCCAAGAAGACCGTCAAGGGCGCCGGCGGCAAGGCCAAGAAGTCCAAGACCGAGACCTACAAGATCTACATCTACAAGGTCCTTAAGCAGGTGCACCCCGACACCGGCATCTCCTCCAAGGCCATGTCCATCATGAACTCCTTCATCAACGACATCTTCGAGAAGATCGCCACCGAGGCTTCCAAGCTCGCCCGCTACAACAAGAAGCCCACCGTCACCTCCAGGGAGATCCAGACCGCCGTGCGCCTCATCCTCCCCGGTGAGCTCGCCAAGCACGCCGTCTCCGAGGGCACCAAGGCCGTGACCAAGTTCACCTCCAACTAAGCGCCTTCACGCACTTCCGGTCGAGCCAAACGCGCCGACCGCAGATTCAATGGTGTTACTAAAGACACCACCACCACGCGAAAGCGAACAACTCATCACAAACATCGTCTCGTCCATCACTCGCCCTCGCCAACCCTAGCCAGATCTGCCCAGGATTTTTAAACTGTAGAAAAACTCGGCGGCGGCGCAACAAGCGACGTCACGGTTGGGGCTCGGCTCTTCCACCTCGCCGTCGACGCTCGTGGAATCGCGCTTAAATTAAATCTACTCGTCTATATACGATCGTACTCACGCCGGTCGCCTCGACGCCGCGTAGCACGCCTCCCGCCACCGGTCCGCCGCGCTCGCGATCTCCAGCTCCCGTTCCAGGTACTCTCCCACTCCCTTCCCGCCATCCGCGGGCGGCACCTTACCGGTCAACCCCAGCGCGTCGATCGGCAGCGCCGGCTCGTTGATCGTCGGGTCGCTCAGCGCGGTCCTGATCTTCACCAGCGACCTGCAGAGGTGCGCGGTCGCCGCGCCCCTCTCGCTGCCGAGTGATTCCCGCACCCTTTTATTCCGAATTTCCATCGCGTTGGCGACGCAGCCCTCGATGTTGCCGTACTCGCCCAACAGCTTCGGCGCAGTCTTCGGACCGATGCCTTCCACGCCCGGGATGTTATCGGACGAGTCGCCGACCATGGCCAACAAGTCCACGAACTGCGCGGGATCGAGCCCGCCGAACTCGGCTCGGAAATCTCGCTCCGTGTACGGCACCAACCCCCGCGCGGAGAGCTCTTTAAACCCGTGAGGTCCGAAGCCGTTCGTGCCCGGGGCGAGGCCCCCGTCGTTTAACGCCTGTTCGTCGTAGTCGGCGCCCTTGGAGGAGTCGCCGTTGCGCCCGTTGGGTCTCAACTGCCGGACTCGCGGGCCGAGCAGCTGGAAGAAATCTTTATCCGGCGACACCACGCTGACGTGAAGTCCGCGCTCCACGCTCCGTCTCGCCACCGTCCCGATGATGTCGTCCGCTTCCACGCCGCTGGTCATCAACAGAGGCACGCCCATGCGTCGGACCATCTCGATCACGCGCGGGATCGTCTCCTTGAGCTCGGGCGGCGTCGGCGGCCGGTTGGCTTTGTAATCCGTGAACATCTCGTGCCTGAACGTCTTGCCCTTGGCGTCGAAACACACCGCCAGGTGCGTGGGGTCCAGCTCCAAGACGCCGAGGATGGCGTGCGCGACGCTGTACTGGACGCTGACGTCCTCGCCCTTGCTGTTCAACAGGGGTTCCGCGCGGTTCTTCCAACCGTAGAAGGATCGGAATATCATGGACATGCCGTCGACGAGGACGACGTGCCCGCCCGGCAGCGACGCGTCGTCCGGGGGTATCAGCGCGCCCGCCCCGGCGTAGTCGTCGCGCTGGGGCACGTACGGCCTCGGGGGCGGCGTCGGTGGCGCGTAGGACGCGGATGCCTCCTCCTCTTTGAGCGCTTCCGGGCACGGCGCGAGCATCGAGTTGCGACGGCGTCCGCAGCTGGAGGACGGGGCCGGGAGGCGGTTCCGGGCCAGATCGCCGAACGCCGCCGCGCCCGGTCTCGCGCGGGCGGCGCCGCGGGCGAGGCGGGGTGCCGGCGCGGCATGATACGCGAGCACCCTCGCGGCCATGACGCCGAGACCTCTTCGCATGCACGGCTCCGAGCCCCCGCGCGCGGGCGGATGGACCCTAGCTTGCCAGTAGGTTCTTTGTTGGCGGGAGTTGTTCTGTGGGTGTGCCGATTTTCACGATTTTCAAAAAACACCGATTTTCACAAAAACAGATGGGAGATTTCCCACAGGTGTGAGGTCATGATTGGACCGCTATTTTGCGTAATTATGGTTTGAAAATTCGAATCGTATGGGCAATTCAGGCGAAATACGCGATTCGGTCCGCGTATCGGCCCCAGGCGCAGACGCCCGGATACGCGGTCCAACGCTGCTTCGCGATGCTGACGCGGACATGCGCGGATCGGGACAGCCACGCAGTTAGCCCGGGGCAGGTTTTTTTCCGCGGGCGCTGTTGGCAACGACCACGGGCGGATCACACGTCTCCGCACGCACGGGAAGGCTCGTCGGAAACGAACCGCGAGCGCGAACGATCGACATGATGGCCTCGAGCTCGGCTCGGCCGCTCTCGTGGGTAAACCGCGTCGCCAACGGCAGGGTGCGCGCCTCGCCCGACGCCCGTTCAAACTTCATTTTGTTTGTTTTTTGAAAACCGTGCCTTCGCGAGTTAACGTTCGTCGGGTACCCCCCGCGCCCGCGCCGCGCGATGACGGTGCCCCCGGCCGCGTCGCGCGCGTGCACCTCCGCGTGGATCTCACTGTCGCGTCGCTCACCGCCCTTCCCTCGCCCCGCCTCGACCGCTCGCAGGATGCCGGCTTGGCGCGCAACCGCCGCGCGTCGGCGTCCGCCCCGACGCGCCCCCACAGGCATCCCGGCCCGGCTCCGGTCACCGCCATCTTCAACTTCGGCCAGGACAACAGGACCGAGGAGACGCAGAAGACCGAGGAGGCGACCGCGCCCGACGGTGAGCAGAGCAACAACGTCACCAACGGCGGCGGGCCCGGCGGTTTCTTCGAGAACGCCGGCGCGATGTTCCGCTCCAAGTCCGGCGGCGTCGGCGACGTGCTGGAGCAAAACACGGGTGAGGGATCGGACAAAAACTACGGCGGCGACGTCGCCGGCGTCAGCAACGACGATCCCATCGACGGCGTCCTCGTCGACGGGCACGCCGCCATGGACGAGGCGGCGCTCCTCGCCGCGGACCTCAAGGCTGGCGCCTCGCCCGCGTCCTCGGAGGATGCGATGGACGACCTGTACAACGAGATCGCCGCTAAGAACGGCGTGAACCTCGACGAGCAAGCCATCGACTCCGGGATCCCGCCGTCCTCCTTCGAAGGATCGCACGCGTCGTCAGCGAGCGATCCGAACGTGATGTTCCAACCCCCGCCGGTGGAACCGATGAAGCCCCCGGCGGCACAGCAGACCGTCTACGCCGATCCCGAGGTTGACGTCATCGATCCCGAGGTGAGCCACCTGGCGGAGAACTCGCCAATTGCGCAGCCCGGCGCGGAAAAGTTGGCGACGGTGACGCCGTCGCCGATGGACGCGCTCTTCGACGATCTGATGCTGGACTCGTCGCTGTACGACGACGATAACATGGTGGAGACTGTGCAAGTGGTAAAGGTGAGGTTCACGATCAAGAAGGCGGTCGAGTTTGGCGAGGTGCTCCGCATGGTGGGCGGGCACGAGAGCATGGGGTCGTGGTCGCTTCGACGATCCCCCGCGCTCAAGTGGACGACGGACGATAACTGGGTCAGCGAGGACATCGAGCTCCCCATCGACGGCGTGTACGTGTACAAGTACGTGGTCACCGAGGCTGGCGACGCGTCCAAACCCGTGTCCTGGCAGAAGGGCAACAACCAGGTGCTCACGCTTCGACCGGAGGATTCGCCCGCGCTGCTGGTGCAGGACTCGTGGAGCGGCGACCCTTCCAAGGCGTACACCTCGAAGATGGACGGCTCGGACAAGATGCAGTCGGAGACGAGGCTGGTGGAGCGCATCGGCGTCGCGGATAAGAAGCTTCACGAGGCGAGGCTCGAGGTGATGGATCTCAAGGTTGAGGTGCGAACCGCGCAGCTTCAGAGCGCGGCGCTTCGAGAGGAGGCGAGGCTGAGCTCAAACGTCCGGCTGAAGCTGAAGCAGCAGCTCAGCGCGGAGAAGAAACGGAGCGAGGTGCTCGAGGAGCAGGTGACGGAGTGGAAGAACAAGTTCAAGCAGCTCGGGTCAGGTTCCAAGCCCCCGCCCTCCTAGGTTGGTGAACGGGTCGCGGAGGTTGAGAGGTGACGTGAACCGGGGGGCAAAAGGGAGCAGACCCCGGAGGTCGCGGTTTCGTTGGGTTTCTTTTCGTAAGTGAACCGATATATAACACCGACGAGTCGCTCAAGCCAGCAAACCCTTCATGATCCCGACGCACTGGCCCCGGTACCCGCCCCCGAACAGGTTGTAGTGGTTGAGGTAGTGGTAGAGCAGGTACAGCTGCCGCCTCTCCTCGAAGTGTGTCTCCACCTTTGGCAACACTTCGAAATACGCGTCGTAGAATTTCTGTGAGAATCCCGCGCACCACGACATGCCAAACTCCGCCTCGCTGTGGCCGTAGTACACCGCCGGGTCGAACACGCTCGGCTTGCCGTCCACGGTGCCGATGTTCCCGCTCCAAAGGTCGCCGTGCAGGATGGACGGTTTGATCGCCCCGCAGGGCTCGAACCAAAGCGGCGCGCGTTCGCAAACCTTCTCGCCGAGCTCCGTCAACGTCGAGTCCCTCGCCAGACGGAGCTGGTGCCTGATGCGACGCTCGAGGTAAAACTGCACCCAGTCGTCCATCCACCCGTTGGGTTGCGGGGTGTCGCCGCACGTGTTGTCCACCGTGAACCCGAACTTGCCAGCCCTCGCCTCCTCCACCGCCGGCGTCGCCGCGTGCATGAGCGCGAGCTGTCGGCCAAACTCGGCCTGATCGCCCCTGCCTCCGAAGTTGAGGTGATCCATGACGATGAACGAGTTGCCCTCCCTGCTGCCCTCGGGGGTGGCGCCCGCGTAGTACACCCGCGGGATGGCGAGCGTGTTCGTCTCGAACATGGCGTTGAGGCCCGCGCCCTCCCCGATGAACATCGACGGATCTCTCCGCGACGTCTTCACGAAGAACCTCTTGCCGGACTCGGTTGTGTAGGTGGAGAACTCCGCCCAGCCGCTGCTGCCGCCGCGGCTGACGTCGGTCACCGCGCCCGCGTCGAGGTTGCGCTCGATCCACTCCCGCACGCTGCCGGGCTCGGCGCGGGCTCCCGCGGCGACGCGAAGCGAAGACGGGGATCGTCGGACGGAGATCGCGACGCGGGACAGGGGACCGCGCCCCACGCCGCCGCCGCCGCCGCCGCCGCCGCCCGCGAAGGTCCCCCGGCGCGACGCGAGACCGGACGCGGGTGACGGCGCGGTGATGCCGGTGATCATCGGGATGCGAGACCGGGGCGCGCGCGTCTTTCGCGCGGACTCGAGTGGCGGGCGACCTTGACCAACTTTCGTGCCAAGGTGACTTTTTCCAACTTTTATTCTCTTAGTTTCACGACCGGCGGGGCACTTGGACGGGGCGCGGGGGTGGATGCCAGCGATTTGGCGGCCGAACGTGAGAGAGACCCTCGACGAGGATGGTGAAGTCGAGGACACGGAGAGTGGGGGAGGGGAGGTGGCGAAGCAGGGGACGAAGCGGAAGAGAGCCCCTCCCACGAAGGGGCCATGCGAGCACGGGGTGAAGTATCTGTCGAACTGCAAGGTGTGCAGCGCTTGTCCGCACGGTCGTCGGCGCTCTCGGTGCAAGGAGTGCGGTGGGGGCTCCATCTGCGAGCACGGTCGTCGGCGCTCTCACTGCAAGGAGTGCGGTGGGGGCTCAATCTGCGAGCACGGTCGTCAGCGCTCTCAGTGCAAGGAGTGCGGTGGGTCTCAAATCTGCGAGCACGGTCGTTTACGCTCTACGTGCAAGGTGTGTCGCGCCGCGAATTAATGAACGTCGTGATGAATCCGCAGGAAGATACAGCACGCAGTACAGTACCCAACGGGGCCAACAAACGAGCGACCGCGGTGGGTATCGTCTCCATTTTACCAAGCGCGTCGCTAAGCACTACGTTCCTCCTAATAACCGCTAATCGCTACGCCGCCGCTCACACGGTCCACGGGGTCACGTTCGTCCTCGTCCGCGGCTCTGCGTCGTACGCCGCCCCCGCCTCGCGCGCCTCGATGAGCCCCGCGAGACGGACGTTACCCCGGAACGTCGCCCACTCGATCGCCGACAACTTCCGAGTACATCCGTTGACCGATCGCTCCCCGCGAAAGGGTTCGTCCGGCGCGTCCAACGGCGCGTTCCTCCCGCGCCTCGCCTCGGCGTCGTCGTTTGATGTCGGACGAGTAACGCTCGATGTAACGCTCGCATCGTCTCCGTCAGGACGCGCCAGCATGATCTCGTGCGCCATGTGCTCATTCCCACGGAACGCCGCCTCCATGAGGGGCGTGAACCCGTCGGCGTCCATCACGTTGCATCTCGGTGCCCAACGCGACAGGAGCTCCTTGGCGCATGCGAGCCTCCCCATGGCGGCGCACAGCCCGAGCAGCGTCCTGCCCCGCACGGATGCGAACGCGTAGTCCACGTCCAGGTCGCGTCCCAGCGCCAGGAGCTCCCTCCGCAGACCTTTCGGACTGTCGCGTCGCATCGGGCCGAGATTTTTTCCTCCTCCGATCAGGCGTAGGAGCATCGTCTCGTGCCTCTGCGCGACGTTCGCGGCGTCCTTCCTGAGCTGAGCGAAGTACAGGTCGCGCCAACTGCGACGGGGGTGCCGCGGTGCGCGCTGATGCTGCTCGAGCAGGACGCGCCACGCCGCGCTCTGCGCGAACGCGGTCCTCCACGTCGAGCACACGCACGACAGCGCCGCGAGGTACTTTGGTCCGGCTTCGCGCTCGACGATGGCGAAGACGCGCGCGAGGATGTCGTCGGGGAGGGACGGGAGTTGGATCGACGGGTCCGATTCCTCTCCCGCCACCGCCGGGGCGTCCGAGCCCCGCCGCCGCTTCATGGCCCCTGGGAGTGAGACATCGACGACTCAGCAGTCAGCAGATATCTCGGCACCGCCGACGGAGGAAGCTTGCCGATAAGTTTGAACGAGCGCACTGCGGGTCGCGCGATGGCGGCCGGGATTCGCGCGTCGCCGGCGCCGGTCGCGTCGTCGTCGCGTCGCGACGCGCGCGGGGGGTCGCGCGCGGGGGGTCGCGCGCGGCGAGCGGCGAAGATCCCGCGCGCCGCTCGCCCCGCGACGCGAGCGGCGGATGGCCGACACGCGCAAAACGGCGACGACGGCGACGACGGTGGTGGCGCGGACGGGGGGAGCGTGGGACACGCGCCGAGCGTCTCCTCCGCGACGCTCGCGGCGGTGTGCGCGTCCGCGTCGCTCATCTTCAGCGCGGCGCACGTCATCGACGCCAACCCCGCGCTCGCGGTGGGAACGAGCACGGATCCCCGACCGTCCCTCGCGGACAGGGACCGGCGCACGGCGAGCCGCATGGTGGACGCGTTCGACGCGCTCAGCCGCGAGGACAAGGTGCGGGTGGTGGAGCGGCTCATGTTCGAGACCGAGAGCGCGATGATGGAGCGCGACGATGGAGGGCCGGGGCCGGGCGGCGACGGGGACGTCCGGGCGCCGACGCCGCGAGGGTGGGGCGAGGCTGGGTCGGGGAGAAACCCGGGCGCCGAGACGCAAAACGACGAGGATGAAAAACCCTCCGAGGACGACGACGACGACGAGGCGCGGTACTCGGCGGACGCCGCGCGACGCCGCGCGCTGCTGGAGCCCCTCGCGTCCTCCTCCTCCTTCTCCGTCGACGCGCTCAGGGAGATGGACGAGCGGGACGGGTGGTCGACGTCGAACGACGACGACGTCCGGGATGCCAACCCATTCGCGCCCGGGCGCTCGAACAAAGAGCCTACCAAAGAGCCCCTTGTTGACCCTCTCTTGCGCGGCGGCGGCGACGACGGGGCGACGCCTTCGGATAGCGTCTTCCAGAAGCTTTTCCAGTGGTTTCGAGAAGAAGGCCTCACCGACCTCACCGACTTTTTGAACGACCCGAATAAGAGGTACCGCGCGGGTTCCCTCGTCCTCGTCGCCGCGCTCGTGCTCGGCACGCTGACGGAGTCGCGGGGGGCGTCGGGCGACGGGGACGGAAACGTCGAGGGTTCGAGTCCCGTCCCGACCACCGAATCTTCGGATTCCGGCGACGCGGGCACCCGACCCGAGACCGACGACGACGACGACGCGGAGGACGAGACGGGCCAGGAGAAGACGAAGAAGAAGACGAAGAAGAAGTTGTATTCACCCGCGAGAGCCGGCGCCGACGGCGTGCTGTGGTCGCGACGAGACGACGACGACGACGCCGGGCTCGGCGGTGGGCGCGCCCCGCCCGCCGCCGGCGTGCTGTGGACCCGCGCCGAGGACGACGGGGTGGACGGGGCGCCGAGGCGGCGGGAGGGCTCGCGGCGAAGAAACGGGCGGGAGGGTCGGCGGCGGCGGACGGAGAGCTCCGACGACGAAGATGGGGATCGGTTCGATCGGCGCGATCGGTTCGAGGAGCTCGGTGGGGAGCGCGAGCGGCGCGGGACGTTCGCGCGCGCGCCCTCGGGAAGTGCGCCGGTGTCGCCGCCCCCGGCGATCGGGCCGGTGGAGGACGAGAACATGGAGGGGTTCCGTCTATCCGGCCGCGGCAGGACCCAGAGGTGAGCGTGGGTAGTGAGTTTGCTAATAAGTGTTAAAACGTCGCTAAACGGCGGGCATGCACGGCACGTTCTCCTCGTCCGGGGTCTTGTGGTCCTGCGGCATCGCCCTCGCCTCGTACACCGCCGTGACGATCATGTCCCGTCGGTTCAACGTGCCCTCGCCCCTCAGCCCGACGAACCAAACCTCCGTGGCTCCGTCGCCGTTAAAGTTGGTTGGGAAGTAGAGGGTCAGCGAGGACACCGCCTGGAACTGCGTGAAGTCCGTGCGGTACTCCAGCTCGCCGGCGAAGTCCTCCGCCAGGTCCCACTGCTGCGTCGGGGTCTTGCGATCCGCGTTGCTAAAGTCGATCTCCCCGGGAGCCTTGTTGACCCAGCACTTGAGCTTGGAGGGTGCCGAGCCGGATCCGCCTCCGATGACCATGACGCCGCGGACCTTGACGTCGCTGGTGAACGGGACGTGGACGATGAGCTCCGGATCGTCGTCGCTGAGTAAGGGTTCGCCCTCGCGGCTCAGCCTGTCTTCCCTGCGAAGGCGGCGGACGACGGAGACGGAGGGTCAGTCGCGCGGGAGGTTGGGGCGGCCAAGAGATTTGCGAGATCTTCGAGATGGATCTGGGTCGGGGCCGCACCACGGGCGGAAGACCCGCGCCGCCGCGGCATCGTCCTGCGCGTTCCACGCGGCGATTCTCGGATGGTTGATGAACGGGTGCAGGGAGGAGGACCCGCAGTCCTCCCCGCCGCAGTCGTGGTCGTGCGTGCACACGTCCCCCGGCATCTGCAAGGTGACGAGTCGGGTGTGAGACTTTTCACGACTGAAGCTGTTATCGTAGGGTTCAAAGTACGCAGACGTCGACTGCAACCCGGGCACCACAACCGCGCCCGCCTCGCTCTCGAGGACGATCAGCGCCGTCAACCTCGCGAGCTCCTACCGGTTCACGCGCCGGCTCCGGGGTCCAACGGGAGACAGCCTCCGCCTCGCCGCCCTCGCGCCACCCACCAGAACCTCCTACGCGCGATACGATGCAGGTCCCCGGGCGACCTCCCGCGTCGGGCCCGCTCGCGAACCCCGGCGTCCGCGCGGTCGGCGGCGTCGTGGCCACGTTCGCGGGCGCGTTCGGAGGCCTCGCCGCGATCACCGCGCTCGCCACGGGCGTCAGCCGCAAGATCGTCGTGTCGAGGCTGCGCGCGAACGGGCAGGTGTGTTACCTGTGCGAGGGTCGCAAGTTCGTCACGTGCAGGACCTGCGCGGGGGACAAGGCGATCGAGTGGCAGCCGCTGGCCAACCCGGGGATGCGCAGGCTGTGCGCGTGCCCCACGTGCGGGGGGAAGACGGGGCTGCAGAAGTGCAACAACTGCGTCGGGCTGGGATACGCGTAAGGCGACTCGTCCCGGCCATCGACCAACCCTACTACCATTAGCCACTATAGCTAGCTTGCTAGAGCCCTTTAGCCGATAGCCAACAGCCACCGACTCACGTCGACTGTTGCTTCACCCCCGCGAACACCACCCCGCGGCTCACCCGCTCCCTCAGTCGCCGGAGCTCCTCCTCCGCCTCGTCCGTCCACGGCCCCCACGGCCCCAACCCCCGCGATCGCTTCCACTTGCGCTCTTGCAATAACCTGGCGCGAGCCGTGTCCCCGGCGCCCGTGCACAGGATCAGCATCCCGTTCGCGGGCATCGCGTCCCACAGCTGGCGCACGCGCTCGTCCAGGTCCATCAGCGCGGCGTCCGCGGCGATGCCCTCCTCGACGTCGCAGTACCCGTCGCCCGCGTCGATCGCGATCCCTCCGTCCTCCCCTTCATCATTCTCGCCGTCCCCTTTAGTAGTAGCGGCGGGCCCCGCGTCGGGTCCCCCGTTCTCCACCGCCGCGCGTATGGACGCGTACTCCTCCGCCGCGCGCGCCTGTCCGGTGTGCTCCGCCCACCTCTTGTTGCTCTCCTCCAGGTGCCGGTGGTATCCCCGCAGGTGCGCGAACACCAAGAAGCCCTTCCCGTCCCCGTCCTCTTTTTTCTTCTTCGCGTCAGCTAGCTCGGCGATCCATTCCGCCGCGGTGACAGCCGTGGCCTCGTCCGACGCCGTCGTCTTGCTCCGCGCCACGCCGGAGCTGGCGCACTCGCGCATGGTGATCTGCGGCCCGCACGCGTGCACGGCGGTGCCGTTCGCGGCCAAGGTTTCGAACAAACTCGTGCCCGCGGCGGGTCGCTGGCCAAACCCGGGTCCAAAGACAAACTTGAGCATGGCGAGCTCGAGGGTGGCGCGGGCGTCGGCGACGGAATCGTGCGATCCCTCCTGAATCTTCCTCGCAAGGTACCTCTCCGTGAGGTGCGCCAACTTGGTGCGGTACGGTGGGCCCCTCTGGTGAGGATAGAGCGCCACCGTGTCCACGCATCGCGCGTGTATCAATCGCAGCCGCTTGAGATCATTCTCCAACGAGTGCCCGACGACGATCGTCTCGCACGCGATGAGCTCCAGCAGCTCCCGCTGGACATCTTCCAACGTCGTGGTCACCCCGCGCATCTGTTCCTCGGTTATACCACTGTGCGCGGTGTTGTAGTTGGTGATTGGCTCCGCCGGTTTCACGAGCTTGTCGTAAATCACGGAACCGTCTGGGCCCACGACGGAGCACCTGGTGAGCTCCAATCGTTCATTCGCGCCGACGCCCACGTAGCACATCTCGCAGTCCATCGCGCACATGGTCAGCGGGGGATGACGCGCCACGCCCCCGCCCGCGGGTTGCGTCACGACGTACCCCTCGGGCAACGCCAACGCGCGTGACGACGTCGATCCCCCCTCGTGTCCCGCGTCGTCGCGCCGCCTCTTACGCCCGACGCCGGCTGCGTGGTCGCCAGCTGTGTCATCGTCGCCAGCTGTGTCGAGACCAACAGCCGCGTCGTCCAGCTGTGTCGAGACCAACGTCGGGATGGGGTAATCCATCTCCGCCATGTCCGCCGCGGACAGCAGGTAGTGCTCCGGCGGGAACGGCCCGTCGCCGATTCGTCTCAGGAGGTCGCGGGCGTCCGTGCTGCCGTAGGGGCCCTTGGCGTCGCCAGCTGTGTTCGCCGCTTCGGCGTCTTTCTTGTCGCCAGCTGTGTCGTTTGCCCTCGCGCCCGCCGATCTTGCGACGCCGCCCCGCCGCGGCTCCCCGTCAGCCCCCGCGGGCACGGAGAAGAGCAGCGCCTTGAGGACGTTACCCTGCGTCGCGGTGGGGTTATCGAACCACGTCGGGACGCCCGTTCCGAGTCGCTTCTTGATGTTGGGCGTGAGCTCCGCGGCGGTGGCAACTCGGGCGTGATCCACCCCGGGCGCGCACACTAAGACGACGCACGACACCAGCGGCTTGTTCCGGACGAACGCCCAGCGCGGGGACACGCCGACGCCGTCGGTGCACGTCCACGTGACGAGCTCGTGGACGCCGTGGAGCTTGAGCCCGCGCGCGAGCTCGGGCTTGAGCTCGACCCCGGCGGATGCGCCGTCGCCGTAGATTTGCGCCAGCGCGGAGGGCTCTCGCGTCGTGACCTGGTACTCCACCGGCTCGTACTCGTCGACCTCGACGGGCGCGCCGCCGTACAACTCGTCGTCATCGTCGTTGTACATGTCGCCATCGTTGTACATGTCGGAGGCGCGGTGGTCGAGCTCTTCCGCGCGCTGCATCATCAGCTCCACCATGCTCGCCTTGGCGTCCAACCGCGCCAACATCTCCAGCCGATCGCGCTCCAACTCGCCGTCGACGCTCGCACCGTCCGCCCCGCCTTCTTCGCCGCCGATCGCGTCGACCGCCGCTCCGTCTTCGATCTCGCCGTCCTCATCCTCCGAGAGGGACCTCCGGTCCTCGTCGTCGCTCATCCCTCCCCCGGCGCCCTGGGGAATGGCCGAGCTCGACTCCGAACATTGCTGCGACAAACCTTTCACAGATCATGACTAAACTCATGACTGCTCCACTGTGTGTTCTGTAAGTATAAACTTCATGACCATCGTGACTGTCATCATGTGCAAAAATATCGCGAAACTCCGTAATTTGGTCCACAACAAAATATCCCGAAAATGCCCAACCCTAACAAGGAAGGCTGTGTTATTATGCCGGATCTTTTCCTCGCGACCGGCATACCGACGAGCGAAGCCTTTGCCCGGCGACGCGCGTCCCCTTAGCGAACGGCGTTTCGTTTTACGAACGCCTACACCGATACATCCGGATACACACCGGACGAAAACACAGAGTCGAGAGAAGCCGCGAACGGAGCCTAGGAGAGGACCGCACGCGAACCGAAATTATTGACGAGAGAGGAGGTGAAAAAAACCGGGAAGCCATGGCCTATCAGATGCCGCCTCAGGGATACGGGATGCCCCCCCAGGGCTACCCCCAGCAGGGCTATCCGCCCCAGGGATACCAGCAGATGCCCCCGCAGGGCTATCAGCAGATGCCACCCCAGGGATATCCCCAGCAGGGCTATCCTCCGCAACAGTGCGTTCCCGATCATTTTCCAAGCTTTCGGCACCTTTTCGCTCTCCGCGTCGCGTCAGCCCGAACCTCCCCGCTGACCTCCCCGTCCCGTTCGCCCTCTCTCAGGATGATGCAGCCGCCCCCGCAGCAGCAACAGCAGGGTAGCTGGAAGGATCAGCTCGCCCTCCCGCCCAGGGATGAGCGTTACAGGACCGAGGTACGTCGCGCTCGCCGTTCCCGCGCCGTCCCCGCGGACCGTCCGGTCGCTTTCCTCCCCGGGATCTCTCTCGCGTTACCGCGTGACGATCCCCTCGCACGATCGCGCGCCGCGCCGCGCGTGCGACCCGATTCGAGCCACACGCCGCGCGGATATCGATCGTGATCCGCGTCGGTGACGTGACGCGCGCGCTCGGGGGGGACGTCGCGCATCTCGTGCGCCGTCCCGCCCGCCCGTCGGAGAGCCCCGAACGTCCGGCAATTCTTCCGTCTCGGAGCTGCGCGCAGCAGGCACAGCTGTGAAAATCAGACAAACATTCGCACACGAATGCCGCGAGGCTTTGCGCTAACCTCCCTCCCCAACACATCCGCCCTTCACACACCAAACAACAGGACGTCACCGCGACCAAGGGCAACGAGTTCGAGGACTACTTCCTCAAGCGCGAGCTCCTCATGGGCATCTTCGAGAAGGGCTTTGAGCGCCCGTCCCCGATCCAGGAGGAGTCCATCCCAATCGCGCTCACCGGCCGCGACATCCTGGCGCGAGCCAAGAACGGCACCGGTAAGACGGCCGCGTTCACCATCCCCGTCCTCGAGAAGACGGACACGAGCAAGAACGTGATTCAGGCTGTGCTGCTCGTCCCCACGCGCGAACTCGCGCTGCAGACGTCGCAGGTTTGCAAGGAACTCGGCAAGCACCTGAACGTGCAAGTGATGGTCACCACGGGAGGCACGTCGCTGAAGGACGACATCATGCGCCTGCACCAGCCGGTGCACATCGTCGTCGCCACCCCCGGTCGTCTGGTCGACCTCGCGTCCAAGGGTGTCGCCAAGCTCAACCAGTGCACGATGCTCGCGATGGACGAGGCTGACAAGCTCCTCTCGCCCGAGTTCCAACCCGTCATTGCGCAGCTCATCGATTTCCTGCCCCGCAACAGGCAGATCCTGCTGTACTCCGCCACCTTCCCCGTGACGGTCAAGTCTTTCAAGGAGAAGTACCTCCGCAAGCCCTTCGTCATCAACCTCATGGAGGAGCTGACGCTCAAGGGTATCACCCAGTACTACGCCTTTGTCGAGGAGAAGCAAAAGGTTCACTGCCTCAACACGCTCTTCTCCAAGCTCCAGATCAACCAGTCCATCATCTTCTGCAACTCCGTGAACCGCGTGGAGCTGCTCGCGAAGAAGATCACGGAGCTCGGATACTCGTGCTTCTACATCCACGCCAAGATGATGCAGTCGCACCGCAACCGCGTGTTTCACGATTTCCGCAACGGCGCCTGCCGTAACCTGGTGTCGTCCGACCTCTTCACGCGCGGTATCGACATCCAGTCCGTCAACGTGGTCATCAACTTCGACTTTCCGAAGAACTCCGAGACGTACCTTCACCGCGTGGGTCGTTCCGGACGTTTCGGCCACCTGGGCATCTCCGTCAACCTCATCACTTACGACGACAGGTTCAACCTCTTCCGCATCGAGAAGGAGCTCGGGACTGAGATTCAGCAGATCCCGCCCACCATCGACCCGGCCGTGTACTGCCGCTAAGTCGTCGTGGTGCGCGCGATGTGTTTGTTTTCACCAGGGCTCAAGGACGGCGAGAAGTTGAATGACACGTTTTAGATGGGGAGGATGCTGTATTTGCGGCGGTCGCGCCAACTGTACCACACCGGCGCGGCTCCGCGGAGGGGAGGAGGCGACTTACGAGGAGGGACACAAGGACACAAAACCCGGCTGATGAATGACGGCCGAGGTTCGATGAGAATTATACGAACACGCGCGTCGGGACGCGGCGGTTGGTAAGGGTTTCACGTAAACTCTTCCGCCCTTTTTTCGAGCGGGCCAACCGCCCCGACGCGCGTCGATGTTTTTCGCACTATATCGTCGCGGGGAGACCCGCGACTCTACTAGGACACCAGCGTGCGGGACTTAGTTACCCCGTCTACGCAAACACACACACACACAAATGAGTGTTACACACACACACACACGAAAGAGGTTGAGGAGATGCGGAGGGCGAGGAGGATACCGAGCGAGGGTTCCTCCCAGGCGCATCCGCAAAGGCAACCGCGACGAGAAGATCAAAAAATGAAAGTCGGCGGGGACGTCGTTTCGAGTTCCGACGAGGGATGCATTCGACGGCTCGCCGCAGCACAACGACTACTACTTCACACGCGAGGGGACCGATTTATATCCGGCTGACCTCTCGACGCGACCGTGAGACACCACACACGCGGTTGCAGATCAACGGGGGACTCGGGGCGCATCGCGCGGCACTGTTTTTTTTCACCGCGCGCGAGAACGCTTTCGACTCTCGCGATACTTTCAAGGATGCCGACGGCCCGTCAGAAGGCTTCGTCGGCGACACGCACACATGCACACACATGCATGGGACGTCGCGGTCGAGCTTCATCGACCGCCCGCTCCTTTAACTTTCGACAAGCGGAGACGACGCGTCTGTTCGGGCGCTCATTGACGGTTATCGTTTAACGTTAGCTCGAGGCTCGCTTCGTTTCCATTCAATAAACCCAAAAAAAAGAACCGGGCCGCCTTTGGCGGTCCACCAAACTCGGGTTCCTCGTCGTTTCTCGCCCCCGTGGTTCGTCACGCCCATCCCTCGCGCTTCGCTCACGCGCTTCCCTTGCTCCCTTTCTTCCCGACGTAAACGGCCTCGCCCGACCTGGACATCACGAACTGGTCGTCCAGCAGAAGACCGCGAGGGATGATGACGTGCCTGTACGCGGCGCTGCACTGGTACCCGACCCTGTGCGGGATGTAGGACGCGAACAGTCCCCACTTATCCCCGCACCCGTGCTCCTTGGCCACCTGAACGAATCGCTGTATCTCATCCTCGGCCCAGTCCCCGTGCCACGCATCCTGCCCCGGCGCGTTGTGCCGGTAAAAGTAGCAGTTCGGGTTCTTCTTTATCATCTTACGGGCAAACTCCTTGGCGTTTTCGCCCTTGCCGGCCTTGCCCGCCTTGGCGAACGACCCGCCGCCGTTGCTCTCCCACGCCTCCGCCGCGCTCGCCGCCAGCCCGAGCGACTGCACCAGATCCGGCGCGACCCACCCTCGAAAGTGCCCATCCATCTTGGGTCCCGGAGCGAGCCCTCTCTTCTCGCACCATTCCTCGCACGTGAGGTGCGCGGGCGTCGCGTCGTCGTCGTCGTCGATCGAGTCCATGAACCCGCCGTCGTCCTCGGCAGCCTGGAGCTTCGCGGCGAGCGCGGCGTCGGTGTTTGCGACGACGGCGAGTCTGCGAGACTTGGCGCGCGGCGGCGGCGGCGGCGCCTTGGGTCTGCCTCCGCGGGCCTTTCCGGGCGGTCGCTTGACGACGTTGGCGGCGGCGGCGTTCGAGGCGGCGGCCGCGGACGCCTCGAGCGCCTTCGCGGTGTCGAGCACCTTGAGCGCCCTGAGCCGCTCGTTGTTGCGCCGGATGCGTTCCTGGGTGAAGAGTCGACGGGGTGTGTGCGAGGGTGAGATGGGATCGGATCTGCGCGGTTTGAACGGAACGGGCGAGACGCGCGGGGGTTACGTGTCGAGTCGCTCGAAGTATCGGCGGAAGCTCTCACCTCGCGCTGCCGTTCGTAATCGTTCACGTGCTCCTGCTCGGCGCCGACCGTCGCGTCGGCTTGCGTCATCGCGTCGACGCCGTCAGCCTTGACCACCCTGCGATGCTTCACCTTGCCGTCGACGTTCACGAACTTGGACGAGCCGTCGCCGTTCGCCGCGGGTTTCGGCGAGGCTTTCACCGCCGGGGAGGGCGCGTTCTCCTTCTCCGCGATGTCAACCTGCGTCGCGTCGGCGGGGTTCGTCATCTTCCTCGTTTCGGGCGCTCTTTCCCGGAGTGCGCGCGCCGAGGACACCACGACAGTTTTTTGAAACGAAAAATCCAAAAAGTTTGGTCGGTCGCCACAGGCTGCCGGGTCCATGCGGGCGAAATTGGAAGAAATGACTCAAGATTGACCGAAAAACCGGTCGGACATTTGCTGCCACGGAAACGGCGAAATGGGGGAAAGGAAACGCACGGCACCTTCACTCTTCTGTGTCTCAGCCGAGGCGACCCGCTCCCACGCCGGCCGCCGCCATGCCGGGCCAGACGATGGGCAACGGACGGTGGACCCGCGAGCGCCGGGAGACTGAATACTACCGGCTCTCGCGCCTCCGGGCCGAGCGCAAGCTCGCCGCCATCGAGCGCCGGCGCTCGGTCCGCGAGGCGAAGAAGAGCATACGCGTGATGAAGGACGAGGTTGCGAAGCAGATTGCGCAGATCGTCGAGGACCGCGCCTTTGCCACCCGACCGACGTATCAGATCCCGCCCAACTGGAAGGCGACGCACATCGAGCGCCCGCAGGCGTTCTACAAGGTTGTGGCGTGCAAGGACGACAAGTTCGTGTCGGTGTACGACGGCGAAACGGAGTTTGCGCTGGGGAAAACGTACAAGACGCAGAGGGGAACGCCGAGCGGGTGGCCGCCCAAGGCCGAGTGCTTCTTCGCGTGGAACTCGCCGCTCGGCGCGCTCAACGCCGCGTTTCCGGTCGGGAGCAAGGCTGGTGTGCTACCGCGCGTGCTGTTAAAGGTGGAGGGGCGGGGAAACTGCTACGAGGAGCACGAGGTGTTCCCCGGCGGGAGCAGCCGGTGGACCGGGAGCGTCGCGCTGAGTTCCGTCAAGGTGTGCCGAATAATGACAGACGCGTTTCGCGAGGCATCCGCGGACAAGGTGCTGCTTCCCGACTTTACCCTCCCGCGGAGACCTCCCCCGCTGCCCCCGTGAGAGACGCGCGGAGAAATGCGTTGGGGTGAGAGACGCGCGTCCCTGAGATCTTAGTGGTTTGGTTGTGATATTCACACTTTACGCCGCCGCCGCGAAGGCTCGGGTCGCGTTGGCTAATCTTTGTTTGGCGTTTCGACGGCGCCCCCCTGGGTCGTGTCACCGCCGCTCACGCCGTGGCGTAGGAGGGCTTGGCGAGGTTGATCACCGTGGTCTTCACCTTGGTCATCATCTCGATCGAGTTGACGATCCCTTGGCTCCCGATCCCGCTGTCCTTGACGCCCTGAAAGGGGAAATGATCCGGCCCCCGCGCCGGCGGCCCGTTGATCTGCACCGTACCCGTCTCCATGCGATCCGCGATCCCGATGGCGCGGTCGATGTCGCGGGTGAACACGCACCCCTGCAAACCGTACTTGCTCTCGTTGACGTACCGCAGCGCCTCCTCCTCGGTCCCCACGCGAACGACGGGCACCACCGGGCCGAAGGGTTCCTCCCAGCACAGTCGCATCTCCGCCGTGACGTCGTCGACGAGGCACGGCCAGATGAGATTCGCGTCTCTCCGCCACTCCGTGCGCATCGTCGCCCCTTTCGCGACGGCATCCTCCACGAGGCCCTGGATGAAATCCGCGGACGCGGCGCTCACCACCGCGGTGATCTGCGCGTCGTCCTCGGGCTGGCCCACCGTCAGCTTTCGCGTCTTCTCCTCAACCTTGGCGACGAGCGCGTCGGCGATTTCTTCAAAGGCGACGACAATCTTCACCGCCGTGCACCGCTGGCCGCTGTAGCTGAACCCCCCTTTGACGATCGCCGTCGCCGCCAGGTCGAGGTCCGCGTCCGGAAACACGATGCACGCGTCCTTCCCGCCCAGCTCCATCTGCACCGGGACCATGCGAGCCTTGCGCGACACGGCGAGGCCGGTGTCGCCCCCCGTGAACGAGATGCAATTCGCGCCGGGGTGCTCCACCATGTAGTCGCCGATGTCCGCGCCGCGCCCGGTGACCACCTGCACGAGCCCCGCCGGGATACCCGGCACCTTTTTGAAGCACTGCGCCATCATCAGCGCGCTGACGCACCCCTGCGTCGGCGGTTTCACCACGCACGCGTTGCCGGCGATGAGCGCGGGCGCAATCTTCGACACCGCCAGGTTGACTGGGTAGTTGAACGGCGGGATGCAGAGCACGACGCCGAGGGGAACCTTGTGCGCCATGCAGAGCTTATCGCGCTCGGCTCCCGGGAAAGAGTCGCTCGTGATCATGTCGCCCTTCGCCAGGCTCCTGCATCCCTCCTCCGCGGCGTATTCGATGAGATCCGCCGACCGCTTCGCCTCGGTGGTGGCATCCTTCTTGGGCTTGGCGATCTCCCGGATGAGCGCGTCGGCGATGGGGGCGTGGTGCTGGCGCATGAGCTCCGCGGCGGCCTTCAGCATGGACGCGCGCTTGTTGAGAGGGATCCGGCCCCACTGCCGCTGCGCCGCCTTGGCGCCGGCGTATGCGGCGTCCACCTCGTCGCGCGTGCACGCCTGGAAGCCGAAGCATCGCTCGTTGCCCTTGCTCGGGTTGGCGTTGTGCACGAGCTGCCCCGACGCCGAGTCGCGCCACTCGCCGTCGATGAGGAAGCGGTAGGCGCCCGTGTCGGGGTTGTAGAGCGGGGAGTAGAACTCTCCACCGCCGGGCGCGCCCGCGCCGCCTTCGTGCCCGGAGCCCATCACGTGTACGGGGCGCCGTCGAGTGCGGCCGCGGCGGGCAACCGCCAGACGGAAAACGACCGCCAAAACCCTACCGCCAATTCCCTTTCAGACGGAGATCTCCCCGATGGGTGCCGATGGGTGCTGAAACCGGCGGCCGGACAGCCAACTGACAGCCATAGCCAAAAAACGCCTAAATAGCAGATCCGACGCTCGTTTGGCGACCACCAATCAGTCACGGTGAAAGTTCCTGTTTGGCTTTTGCGTCGGGTGAAAATTCCTCGGAAACGGAGCTCGGCGCCGGCGTTGGTTCGTCTGGTTTTTCTTCTCACCGGCCGCGTGTGTTGCTGGCGAGGGAGTCCCGCCGCCGCCGGCACCTCGGGCGCGCGCGCCGCCCGTCACCGCCCCGCCGGTATCGAGCGCGATGTCGGATCTGAACGTCACCGCCCCACCCTTCGCCCCCACCTCCGCGAAGGCCTCCGACCCCGCCGCCCGCGACGCCGCCGACGCGTCTCACCCCGCGCCCCCTCGCGTCGGCGCGCCCCCGGAGGAGAAGGAGAAGGAGAAGGAGGAAGGGGCGGGAGAGGGAGAGGAGGAGGCCGCTCTCGACGTCGCGTCGGTGGACCCGACGCTGACGCTCACCGTCGACGCGGCGACGCGCTCGGCGAGGGAGAACTGCGCGCTGGTCCACGCGCTCTGTTCGCTGCTGACCTCGACGCGCGGACGCGTCGCGCAGCTCGAGGCGCGCCTCGCGTCGCTGCAGCTCGAGCTCGAACGAACCGGAGGTCGACGAAGCGGCTCATCCGAGTCGGAGCGGTCGTGGGAGCGCGCCGGCGCGGACGCGCCCCCGACGACGCCGGCGTCGCCGCCTGAGCCCTCGCCCGTCGCGAACGGGCTCGCCTGGGCGGACGACGACGACGACTCGCTACCGCCTCCGCCCCTGGCCCCCGCCCCCGCCGCCCCCGTCGCCGCGCGCCGACCGCCCGCCCCGCCGCCCTCCTCGCCTCGAACCCTCGCGCCCCACCCTCGCTCCCACGCGTCCTCCCCGACCCCCACCGCGGAGGCGCGCGCGAGCTTCTCCAGCGTCGTGGAGGGTCCCAGGGCGCCCACCCACGACGACGACGACGCCTTCCCCAAACTCGGAGCGGCGCGGGACGAGGACGGGGACGGGGACGTAAAGTCGGCACCCGGGGACGGGGACGGGGACGGGGACGACGAGGATGAGCGGGACGCCGACGACGTTGGCTTTTACGACGAGCGCGTGCGCGGATACGAACCGGCACACGCCGACGACGGGTCCGACACGATCGACCCGCGAAACCCGGTGGTGAACATCATCCGGCTTCCGGACGCCTTCGTCGAGCGGTACCTCTGGGACCTACCGCCGGCGACGAATTTCGCGAACGGCTCGGACGACGAGCAGTCTCACCCCGACCTGACCACCGCCGTTTCAGCCGTTTCAGCCGTTTCAGTCGTCGACGGGGACGAGGACGTCCGAACCGACGTCCGCGAAAAGGGCGATCTCGACGACGAAGGCTTCCGCTCGGTCACCGGCCCCTCGCACCATCGGCGCGACCGAACGCGCGGCGAGGTGTTCGCGCGCGCGTGCGCCGCGCTCTCGCTGCTGTGCGAAGCCGTCGGTATCGGCGTCCCGGCGGCGGTCAAGGTCAAGATCCGCCGAGCCCCGGTGGGACATCGCTCTCGGATGAAATTTCACGCGTCTGTGCGATTCGCACGTTGGCATCACGAGGGGATCAGGTGCGCGCTCGCGAACGCGTCGCTGGACGACGACCCGGGCGGGTTCGTCAGGGTTCGCAACTTTTACGCCGGCGACTACGTGGATTTGCGCAGGGATCGGGATCAACGGCTTCGCCCGCGGGGGCCGTCGAGGTTGAAGGTTTTCGGCTTCGGCCACCCGACCCTGTTGCACCACAAGATCGCGGAGTTTGACCTCGGCGGCGACGGGTTCGTCACCGCGGCGGATGCCGAGTTTGCCGGGTGGCGTGCCGACGGCGCGGGCGGCGCCAACGTCGTCCATTTCGACGACGTGGACTCCGCAAGGCACCCCCGAGGGCACCATCCTCGCACCACCCTCGGCGGACCCGGCGTCCTCCCTCCTCGTCCCCCCGCCGAGCCGTCCGGGGCCCCCAAGTCGAAGTCGTCCGTCGCGAGCACCACTCGGGAGTACTTTCCCGAGACGCGTCGCGGTTGGGTCGAGACGGACGAGCGGCGGGACACCCGGTGGAGGCCCAGCGCCAAAGTGTGGGAGGGACCGTGTTCGACTTGCGGCGAGCCCGGTCTGCGGGTACCCTTCCGGCCGGTCGTCGGGGGTAAGCCGCCGAGGTGCGTGACGTGCGTCGGCGACGAGGCGGCGAGGCGAAGGCTCGGGTAGCGCACGGCGGCGGTGGGCGAGCGAGGAACGAACGAACGGGGACGATCGAGTAACGGGGGTGATCGAGTAACGGGGACGCGGCACGACGATCGACGATTTTCACCATTTTGACCCACGAGGAGCACGTTTAGCGTGATGGAAGTTGACGATGAAACGAGCGCGAATTTGGTTTCAAAACGTCGCGATTTCGCTTTCAACGGACGTCGCGATTCGCGTCGCGGCACGTCGACCAAGACGGGGACGATCGCGGGCGCACTGCGCTGCGACTGCGGGCGACCGCGCACGGCTCTCCACCCGAGGCCGAAGCTCCGAACCGCGTTCTTCCCATGGGTATCCTCTCTCAGATTGCCTCCCAGGTCGTCATCACCGGCGTGCTCATCGGCGTCGCGCGCAGGGCCGGAGTCATCACGCTCAACCCGCGCGCGATCAAAGGCGAGACCGCGCGAAAGGCGTTCGAGGTGTACGTGTCCACCGCGGAGTGGGCGGTGAAGAAGGCCGAGGACGTCCTCCTCTCCTCCGCCAAGTCTCTCACGAGCAAGTGAGGCGCAGACACGCGGTAGTAGGCTAGTAGACGCACGGATAGGACGCGCACGATGGGCGCGCGCAGGCCGGTAGCGATGGGACTCCTCTTCGGGTTCATGGTGGCGCTCTGGCGCAACTACCTCGACGCCCGGGAGATTCGACACCGCATCGGCGCGACGACGGCCGCCGACCTCGGCGCCGGCGGTAATTCAGGGTTCAGCCGCGGGTTCGGAACCGACGATCGCATCCCGAACGCCGACCCGACGCCCGCGGTGACCGAAGCCTCATCCGCCGCGTCATCGGATCCGACACGACCAAAAGAGCTCCAAAATCGCCAAACGACGCCAAAGCCAAAGTCGACGCCGAAGAAATCGCGGATCGCCTCGGCGATCACCCCGCCCGCGGTGCGTGCCGTGCGTTTGTCCTACCCGGACCCGTTCGCGAGACCGTTTGTCGAACCAGGGTGCGAACCCAAGCCGCCGGATCCGGCGCTGCCGGGCCCGCGCCGATTGGACTGGATAGCCGACCCTCTCGATACGGCGGATGCGGACTGGCCGGTGAACTGCGGCGGGCACGAGACGCTGTGCGACGTGCTGCGTAAGACGGCGATCGATCGCGAGGTGCTCGCGGCGGTCGCGGACTCGCACGCGCCGGGCGTGTACGAGTTTGTCGACGGGATCAAACGACTGGGCGTGGAAAACTTCATGATCATCGCGCTCGACGATCCCCTCCACAGGCGCCTCACCGACCAAGGCGTGGCGTCGTACAGGGTCGTCAACGACGCCCAAGGATCGCACAAGATCTCCGCGCAGAAGTTTCGCATCATCCAGGAGTTCGTGGAGCGGGGGTGCTCGGTTTTATTGACCGACACGGACGTCGCGTGGATGCGTAACCCTTTTCCGTTTCTATACCGCGACGCCGACGTCGAATCCATGTCCGACGGGTGGGACAACAGCAGCGCGCACGGGTTCTTGGACCGCGTGGACGATCCCTCCATGGGCCCCGACGGTCGTAAAAGGGCGCGGGCCTTTCGCGTCGCGGCGCTAAACTCCGGCATGTGGTACGTGTCCGCGACGGAGGCGTCTCGGCGTCTGATGGCGATCATGGCGCACAGGATGGCCACCGAGGATAAGTTATGGGACCAGGCGGGGTATAACCTCGAGCTGTGGTTCGCGAGCAGGGACGCGCACGGCACCGCGGGCGCGACGGTTCGGGTCATGGACCCGCTGTGCTTCGTCAACTCCAAGGTTATGTTCCGGTTCATTCGGCACAACCAGCCAGCGCTTGGCAAGGAGAACCACCGCCCGGTTGCCATGCACGCGAATTACCACACCGACAAGGCCCATAAGATGAAACTGGTGTACCAGTACTACACCAACGGCGCGGGCATCGACGTGTTGAACTGCGACGTGGGTTGCGGACCAAACTTAAAGACCACGCACGAGCTGGAATCCAAGGTGCAGCACTCGATCAACGACGGCATCGTTGGTTCAAAAAAATGGACCGACGCGACGGAGGGAATGTGGGCCGCCCGCCCCGGCGGACCCCCGGGCTCCAAACGTCCCAGCGAGGACCCTTCGCACTGCGCGCCACCGACGCCGTGGAACGGAGCGGTGGCCGGCGTCGATCGCGCGTCGACGCTGCACGTCGTGAAGAGAGGTCGCGGCGGCGAGTGCGGAGCCGGAGTCGACGACGACTTTGCCGTAGCCTCGGCCGCCGTGTGCGCGGCTGTGGACAACCTCGGCGACCCGAACGCCCCGGAGCTCATCCTCGTCACCGTGGGCGACGATATAAACGAGGAGGCGGCGTTCGAAGCGTTGCTGAGGGACGGCGTGACGCGTTTGGGTTTAAAAGGGAGGGTTCTGGTGGCGACGACGTCTTCGAAAGCCGCGAGCGCGGCGCGTTCGGCGGGGGTAAAGTCAGTCGCCCTCGTCGCCGCACAGCTGTCAAGCCAGCCGTCGAAAAGCAAAAGCGCGCCGCTGTCCTCGACCGCGCTCAAGTGGCTCGCCGCGCGTCTCGTCCTCTCCCAGGGCTGGCCGACGCTCCTGCTGGACCCGAGGACGGCGCTGATCCGGGACCCGAGCGGATACTTTTCCAGAGACTCAGACGTCGAGGTCGCGTCGGACGGGTGGGACGACGTCACCGCCTACGGGTACGATCACGTGGTGGACGACCCGGAGATGGACTGGTCCCGGTTCTGCCACGGCGGCCGCGTGCTCACCTCCGACCCGGGTTTCGCGCTGCTGATGCCCACGGAGGAGGCGGCGAAGCTGGCGGGTCTCGTCTTTGGTCGCATCGCCTATCAAACGAGCCTATCAAACGAGGCGGACTTTGAGCACCTGGCGTTCAACGAGGCGCTGTTCCTCCCCTCGCACGGCGCGTACGTCTCCCCGGGCGTCACCAGGCGCACCTTAAACTACATGTGCTTCGCAAACAGCAAGCACGTGTTCCGCTTCCTCCGAAAGGACCGAAGGTTCAAGGACCGCGCCGAGCACGCGCCGGTGGCGGTGCGGCTCTCGTACCACCCGAACGAACCGGCGAGGCTCGGTGACGTGTACGCGTATTACCTCAAGGGTAAGTCCGGCGCCCTGAACGGTTGGGGCGACGGCGTCGGGAGGGTCAAGGGGGGCGACGCGGGTGGGTCAGGCGTCGGTTCAAAGGCGTGCGCGCAGAGTAAGTCGCTGAAGCCCGGGCAGGGCGTCGACGAAGCTCGAAACGAGGCACTGGCGTCGAGACTGGCGACGAACCCGAACTGGTCGTGGGGCGGGGTGACGCCGTTCGTGTTCGAGCCCGGGGGCGCGCTGTCCACGCCGTGGGGACCCGGCGAGTGGGGGTTCGTCCCTGCGGGGTCCGACGGTCCGGGCGTGGTGATGGCCAAATTCGTCGGCACCCCGCACGTGCTGTCGTTCGAGACGGCGGGGGAGGGAGCGGGGGCTGTGCGACACGGGATGTTTGTGTCGGAGCGGTGCACGGACGGGGACATGATCGTCGGGAGGATATACGCCGAGTTGACGGACGAGGACAGGAAGAAGCTCGCGTCGGCGCGCGGCGGGTAGCTAAGATGCGGGGGGGGGGGGGGGGGCAATCGACCCGAGACGGCACCAACTTTTAGCAACCTTCGCACATGTGATTTGAGACGACGTTTGGCGTTCCGAGACCGACATGCATGCATCGCATCAAAGAGACGTCGTCGCGGTTTCCGAGAGTTTAGCAGAAGCAGCTTGCTATGTCAAACAGGGTTGAAGTCCAGCCGTCGTGGACCTCTTGTGTCAAAGATAATAATGCACGGGGCATCGAGGCGAGGCGGTCGGATTTTGATCTTTCTCTCACTCACGACGGAACGCGCGAAGTGCTTTCGGCGGCTTCGGCGTTTGATTTGTTTTTGTTCTCCACTCGCCGGAACTCATCCCCGTGGAGAGGAGAGGCGGCGGGGATGTGGAAAGTTGGGGGTTACCTTCATTTAGTAGAATAACCGCCTGTGGTCGTGTGCGTGGGCGTCACCGCCGCCCGCGTCCGCGCCTGCCTCGCAGTGCTCGTGGTCCAGAAGGATCAGCCCGATGGCGACGGCGCCCACCGCGAACGCGAGGAGCCTCTTAGCATCGTGAAGGATGTTTTTAGACCCCATCGAGAACATGTGCACGGTGGCGCAGTAGATGTAGTTACCGGCGCCGTACGCGAGCAGCATACCGGTGTCCAGGTTAGACACGTCCGCGAGCATGATGACGATACCACCGAGCATGACTGAGGCGCCCGCGATGACGTTGTACGCGAGCGCCGTTGGCACCGAGAATCCGAGGGAGTTGACCAGTACCGCAAAGTCGGCGAGCTCCTGGGGAACCTCATGCGCGACGGTGACGGCGACGATCCGCCACGCGAGGGTGGTGTTGCACTGGAACGCGGCTCCAATGAAGATACCGTCGGTGAAGTTATGGAAGAAGTCGCCCGCGATGAGGGACATGAGGAACCGCGCGCGGACGTTGGGGTTGGTGATGCTCTTCTCGCAATCTTCGACCGTGGAATGTTCGTAGTTGCAGCAGTTGTCGGTGGCTCTGCCCATCTCGGCGGAGTGAAGCATCTTCTGGGCGTTACCCGCCCCGATCACGGTATTTCCGGGCTTTGTCGCCTCGCAAAACTCGTCATCTTTCTCCAGTTGAGGGAGGAAGAACTTGAGGACGATGGCGATGACGGGGGAGGTGATGAAGCCGCAGAGGATCATCGCGGTCCATCGGCCTGCGGCGAGACCTTCGTCGTTGCCGATGGGGATTAGGTGCGTGGATTCGTAAAGAACCAAGGCGAAGGCGGTGGAGAGTAACGTGCCGGACGCGAACATCAGCGCGTAGGGCTTGACGAGCTCCCACACCTTGGTGTTGATGATCAAAACGAGGCCACAGAGGGTGACAGCCCATACGAAGAGGCAACCCAGCATCGTGTTCTCCCACGGAGTTTTCCTCGACGCGGGCGCGACATCCGTGGACGCCCAGGCGGCGCCGACGTCGTGCGAGTCGCCATCTTTCAGCAGCTCCATCTCGGTGCCGCCCTCGAAGTGAAACTCGGACGGCATATGCTCGGCGAAGAACGCGTACGCACCGTTTGCAGGGAACTTGACGTTGAAAACCGAGAGCCACGAATCGGGGTCCATGGTGACCTGGTAGGTGGTACCACTGACGATCGTGATCGCCGGGGCGTTCGCGATGACGGCGGTCGGGGAGGCCTCGTCCGCGTGACACTTATCTTCAACCTTGTGGACGCCGGGCGCGTCGTGCGTGTCGGTGGCGTGGAAGCAAAACTTCATCGTCGCGTCCGCGTTGTTGGCCATGTTGAGCGAGTACGTGTCCGCAGACTCCTGGATGTCGAAGGCAGCCTCGTACTCCCACGCGTGGTCGTCCCCGGATGCATAGGCGGTGGGTACGGTGGTACATGCCAGGGCGAGGGCGGCGGGGAGCGCGAACGCTCGGAAGGCACGGGAGAGGGGCATCGTCGGGATCGTGGCGTGTGGGTGGCGTGTGCCGGGGTTTTGTGAAACGCGCCGCCAAACTTCCCAAAAGACGGATGCGACCTTTCATCAAGAAAGCGCGCCCAGATATTTATTTGGGTCTTCTGATTGGTCGAGAGCTCGATCATTTGCAAAAGTCATAAACTAAACAATTGTACGGTCGTCTTTTGTTACTTTATTGCTGACTAACAAAACTGTGCGACGCCTTCCGTGTCCTTTCGACGGCGACTATTCAGCTCCTATCAGCGTCGCGCAAAAACTGACTCTCGGTTCCTGGCAGCTCGGCGTGCTCACGCCTCAGTCTTTGCTTTCTTCTCCGCGAAGAGTGCATCCTTGGCACGGATGTACTTGTCGTCGTCCTCGGGCGCCCAAATCAACTTTCCGTCGTCCAGCTGAATCTGGTACGGCGCGGTCACGCCGGGGGGCATGAAGTCGTCGCGGTACAGGTGCTGGGTGACCTTGCCGGGGACGTAGCCGTCGGCGGTGCGGCACTCGACCGCGTCGCCGACGGCGAACCTAAGAGCGAGCTTCCTCTTCGCGACAAGGTCCGGGGTCTGGATGCACGCGAGGAACCCTTCCTTGAGCTCGGCGTGGTCCAAGTTCTTGCCGATGAAGACGAACTTGGACTCGCGTTTCTCGCTGGGTTCCCACGGCTCGTCGAAGTTGCCGTTGAAGATCATGTGCACCGCCTGAAACATGAAACGCTCCTCACTGTCTGCGACGTTCAGCACGCCCTTCATCCGGTACAGGTCCGTGCCCTTGTTCACCAGGAGGTAGTTGACCCACCGCTGAAGCGTGTCGAGGTCGAGGGGCTTGTCCTCGACGACGCAGATGGAGGAGACGGTGTCGTCGTGCTCGTGCTCGTTGTCGGTGTTGAGGAACTCGGGGTCCATGTCTACCGTCTTCTTCAGGTCAAAGGCGTGGATGTCGAGGACCAAATCGACGGAGACTTTGGACTTCTCGGCAGTGATGATGGGTGCGGAAGAGTTGATGGACTTGAGCCTGGCGGTGATGCGCTCCACGTCGGCTTTGTCGACGAGATCCATCTTGTTGAGAATCATGCGATCGGCGAAGGCGACCTGCTCGACCGCCTCGTTCTCGGCGCCCTCGGGCTTCTCCTCGTCCAGGTGCTGCTCGATGTGTTTGGCATCCACGAGGGTGACGATGCCGTCCAGGCGAAAGTGCTCCTGGACGCTGTCGTCGACGAAGAAGGTCTGTGCGACGGGCGCTGGGTCCGCCATTCCAGTGGTCTCGATAAGGATGCAGTCTAATTTGAGGTTGCCGGATGCGATGCGGCCGGCAAACTTGTTCAGCACCACGACCAGGTCCTGGCGCACGGTGCAGCAGATGCAGCCGTTCATCATCTCGACGATTTCCTCCTCGATATGCGCCTTCGTGTTCTTGGCCATGAGTGCGTCGTCGATTCCGACGTCGCCGAACTCGTTTTCGATTATCGCGATCTTTTTGCCGTGATCCTTGTTGGTCAGGATGTGGTTCACCAGGGTGGTCTTTCCGCTGCCGAGGTAGCCGGTCAGGATGGTGACGGGCACTCGGGTGTCCTTGCTCGTTGTCGTCATCGTTTTTTACGTGGGTAGGTACGGTCGAAGCGGGCGCGCGGGTGGGTTTGTCGGCGGGCGCGTGCCCTACAGATCTCACGACGCGTTAACCCCAAAATTAGAACGGCCGATTTCGGCGGCGCTCGGCAACCCAAGGCAACCTTTTCAGAGTGGGATATTTTTAATACGGGAACATTAAACCGTTATTTATGAGTTCGTGCGGAAAACTTTGTATCTGTACGCGTTTTTGCAATTAATGCACGGATAACCTAAAAAACGGAAAGGAGAGGGAGGCACCGAGAAGGGAGAAGGAGAGGAGGTCCTCACTGCCTCGAGAACTTCATCCGAGGCATGAGCGACGCGCCGCCGTCCGTTACGCACGTCCTGATGAACCTGTTCCTCTTAGCCGGGTCGCACGCGGTGCCGCGGGCGTGCATGTCGCCGCAGGAGCCGCACAGCGACGTGTGCCCCACGGGTTCTAAACCCCACGGGCCCCATGCATGCGTCTCGCACGCCGACGCGGTGTGCCCCAGTTCGCCCCGGTCGTCGTACGTGACCCCCGCTTTGTGACGGGCGACGGTATTGTTGACGGAGAAGGCGTGGTAGAACACGCGCTTGTTCCCGGAGAGGCTGTTGTCGAGATGGTGTTTGAGTTATGAGGCACGGTGAGTCGACGGCGGGAGAGGCTTGTGGGACGAGATAAGTGATTGTTCAGGTTGGTTGATTTTCCGTGTCCACGTCGACTTTGGAAAGGTATGGGGATTCAGGGTATGGCTTACCCGCGCACGGCGCTTGTCGAGGGGACGATCGGCTTGCAAAGGATACGAGTCACGGTAGACATGGCGTTAGACATGCGCGTCTCGGGTGTTTCAAAGTGTCTCATCAATCAGCACCTCGTGTTGCTTCTCAACGTTTTTTGCCAGACGACAAGAAATTGGACGGCAACCCCTCTGATCCTGAGTCAATAGACCTCCAAATAAAAGTGCTTGTCTGAACGCGTTTTCAGACCATGGACTCTTGGCACGCGCCTCCTCTTCTTGGCACGCGCCTCCTCTTCTCCCTCGACACACGTGGCCGCCCCTGACCGTCTCGCCTCGTCTCGACGCCCACCCACACGACTGCACGGCGTATCGTCGCGAGATGGACCTCGCCGGGCACGACTTCCCCACCTTATGGGTCACCCCCATCGACATCGACGGGACGCGACTGAATTCCGGAAAGATCAACCTCGCTGATGAGCTTCTCGGGTCACCAGCGGTGATTCACTTCTACGACAGTGGATGAGGCGGGTGCCGGCCGGTCGCCGAGCAGATGCGGAACTGGAGCGTCGCTCCCCCACACTACGTTGGGAACGCGCGCTTCGTCTGCATCTGCGTCGACCGCTCGGCACAACGTAGAGCCAAAGAGTTCCAAGATCTCTACTTTGACGGTGGAAAAGTATTGAACACCTTCATCGATTGCAGGGAAGACTTTCCGACGTTCCAGGCGCAGCTCGGGTGCCAGGGCCTGATCGTGCTGGACGCCAACGGGATCTTCGCGACGTCCAAATCCCCGCCGTTCCTCCAGTTCAGAGGTCAAGCCTTCGAGTACGTCGAGAAACTTCTGCGGCAACTAGCCAAGGAAGAGTCGCACTCGGTTGACAAGGAGGGAGGATCGTTGGAAGCGCAGGCGCCGATGAGACCCCCGCCCGCGGTTGCCTGCTGCGACGGCAGCTGTGCGCGGACGACTGATGACACCGACGCCGTAGCACCGCAGTCGTACGATCTGCCATCGACCGGCCACGATGCTATGGACGCGGAGCACGCCGAGCTAACAGCCGCCATGATCGCTGCCACAAGCTTGAGCACCCTGGCGGCGGTCACGACGCTACGCGATATCTTCGCGGCACACGCCTCACACGAGGAGCGATTGATGCGCGACTCGTTGTTCGGAGAGTCGCACCACGCCGAGTTCTCGGTGGTGGAGTCTCACGCCAAGGACCACGCCGCCATCTGCGACGCGGCAACGCATGCGATGAAAGAGGCTGACGTTGACGGAATCGTGCAAAAGGCTTCGGTGCGTGCGCTGTGCGCGCGTATTGTGGAACACGCGGAGATGTACGATGCCCTGTACGAAGGACGCCTGGCCGTGGCCATGTAAGTGGTGTATTCATACGTAGGTACATACGGGGGAGGATGCGACGGATGCATGATGCGTTGAAGTGACGTCGCACCGGGTAAAATCTTCCATCAGAGTTCCGGTGCAATCGATTGGATTCACAGCGCACGCACCCACGCGTCCATCCCCAAAAAAACCGTGCATTTAGTGTTACTTGTAAGTTGATGGGCCTCTCAGTGTGAGTTTTGTCATGACCTTCGCGCGTGCGATTTGAGCTGGTCCTGGTCCGCCACCAGCCGAGAGACCGCTGCTGAGGCCTCTGCGCCGGAGCACAACCCTTCGCGGAGGCTGCGACGCTGTTCTCCGTCTGCTCACTCCTTCCTCTCGCCGCCGTTCACCACCCGTGCATACCGTGGTCCATCACCGGTGGCCAACTCGATGAACGCCCCCGTCCTCGGCTGCTCCCCCGAGATCTGCCTATCGCAGAGCAGGATCGACCCTGAAATGTCCTTTCTCAGTCGCTCTGCGCCCGAGGCTCCGGGATTTGTCAACATTTCTAGAGCCTGTTCGTACCTCTCCTTACCTTCCTCGATCCTCCCAGCCCTGCACAGCGCAGCGCCCCAGTTGTACCGCGCCTGCACCTGTTCAGCCGGCTTAAACGCGGCGCCGTCCAACGCCTCGCATATCTCGATCTTCAGACCCGAGAACCGCTCGTCGTCGTGTACCTTTACGTATCTCTCCGCCGACGTCGCCTTCACGCTGACGTCGTCACCGGCGCCGTGCGTGCGCACCCGCGTGAAGGCGTCGAGTGCGGTGTAAGCTTT
This sequence comes from Micromonas commoda, assembly GCF_000090985.2. NCBI lineage: Eukaryota > Viridiplantae > Chlorophyta > Mamiellophyceae > Mamiellales > Mamiellaceae > Micromonas > Micromonas commoda. The sequence continues at coordinate 105,934 of NC_013045.1, read as the reverse complement.
CTCCAAGGCCTCACATTTGAGTTCCCTGAGCTCGTTGGGGTAGGTCTCCTCCTGTCCCCCCGCGTCGGGGTCGAGAGCCTTGGCGATGTCCGTCGCCTCCCTCACGCGCGCCAGGTAAGCCTCGTCGAACATCTCGGCGGTCTGGCCCACGTTGATCGGCTTGAGCGCCACCTCCTCGGCATCGCCCACCTTGACCGCGTATCGCCCCCGGTCCGGGTACCACACGACGATCGTACCGGTGCCGCCGTTGAGCTCGGGTCTGGCCTTGAGCCCGGACACCGTGACCTCGGCGCCCGGTTCGAGCGCCCCTCCCTCCTGGGCGAGACTGGACAACGTAGCGGAGAGGTCGGAGTTAATCCTGAACCTCTGGTTATCCATGCTGGGGGGCAGCATCGTCAAAGACTTTCGGTTGAGCCGCGCTGAGAGGGCGAGATCACCCGGCGCCCTGCGCACGCTGACCAGCAGATTGGCCAGCGTCAGGCGCAGGCCCACGTTCTTCTCCGCGTTGTCATCGGAGAAGCACCCGTCGTAGTGTTCGACGACCTCGATCCCTGCCGCTACGGCCTTCATCATGTTATTGGTCTGTAAGCCGTCGATCATGCGTTCAACGACTAGATCACGGAGTGAGGAGCGAGGCTTAACCATGGTCGATACGCGGCGTCGCTGCGGCGCGCGTCGAGGTGATGACCTCCCGGAAGAGGGGCTCTTTTCTCGGGCGAATTAGTTAGAAAACGATGAGACGACGTTTGGCGTTCCGAGAAGAGTTTGGCACGATTTGGTTCCCCGCCGGATTCCCGCCGGATTTAATGCGGCGAAAATAAACCGTCGATAGACCTTCCCGTCGCAGGAAGCATCTGGGCCAGAGAATCTCCCGTGGCGGCTGCCTGCAGGTGGTCTTTTCCGCCGGCGAGCGCGCGTCGGGCGCCACTCCTCGCGGGCGCCCGCTTGTCGAGTTCGTCGTCCCCCGACCGACGCGTCGAAGCTCCCTCGTCCTAACCGACAGGGACCAAAGACCACCGACAGGCACTTTTCACCGCGCCGCCCCTCGCGACACCGCCGCAACCATGGCCGTCCTCACCGCCGAGCAGCTCTCCGAGCCGCTCACCAGGCTTCGCATCGGCTACGACCCCGCGCTCGTTCCCGCGGGCGGCGCCGAGGTCATCGGGCAGTGCGCCTCGCCCCTCGCGGATGCCATGCCGTCAAACATCGAGGCCGCGGGTCGCGGCTTTCACGAGAAGATCCTCATCAAGACGGGCGCGTTCGCGTCGCGCGAAGGTACGGCGCGCTCCTCGAAACGTTTTTTTTCCTCCATCCCCGGAAAGTTGCCGGCGGCGGCGTCGGACTGTCCGCGCCCGACGACCCCGTGCGCGTCGCCGGTTCCGTCCCGACGTCGACCCGCCCGCGCTTCACGCGGCGCCCACCCACGGCCCCGCCGCGCCGCCGGCTCGAACCCCCCACCACCACCGCGACTGACCCCAACCCCGCCCCCGCCGCGCGCGCAGAGCTTCACCGCTCGCAGTCCGCCGCCAGGCTCTCGCGAAAAGCCTCGGTGGCGTCGTTCCAGAGCGACGCCGACGCGCAGGAGAACGACCCGAACTACAAAGGCCCCAAGCCCGACATCAAGATCGGCACCATGGTCTGGGAGGACCACTACGACATCATGGGCCTCGGGCGCGAGCGTCACCTCGCCGACGCCGAGGCGATCCGAGTGGCGTACAGAACCAGATCGCTCATGCTCCATCCCGATAAACTCATCACGCCGGACACCACCGAGGAGGAGAAGGAGCGCTTGGACGACAGGTTCAAGGCGCTCAACACCGCGAACGAGCTCCTCAACGACGCGAAGAAGCGCCGCGTGTACGACTCCGTGGACGCTCCCCCGACGAAGCTGCCGATGAAGTTTGAGACGGAGGATTTCTTTGACAAGGCGATTCCCGCGTTTCACTCGCTGTGCCGCTGGTTCGACGGCAAGGGCGACGCCGCCAAGTTCATCGAGTCCGATCCCGACGCGCCGTACGAGAAGGTTCGCAAGATGTACGAGTTTTGGGCCAAGTTTAAGTCGTGGCGCGAGTTTCCCCACGAGGATGAGGAGGATCTCGAATCTGCCGAGGACCGCTGGGGCCGCCGGCAGATCGAGCAGGAGAACAAGAAGAAGCGCGAGAAGTCCAAGAAGGAGGACACGGACAAGATCAAGCGGTTCGTGGAGCGCGCCGAGGAGAAGGACCCGCGCGTCATCAAGAAGAGGATGGAGGACAAGGAGGCTAGGGAGGCTAAGAAGAAGGCGAAGGGCGCGGGTAAGCGCGAGGCGGAGGAAGCCGCGAAGAAGGCTGCCGAGGAGGAGGCTGCCAAGGCTGCCGCCGCCGCCGAGGAGGCCAAGGCCGCCAAGGCCAACGCCAAGAAGGAGCTGGATAAGCAGAAGAAGGCGTTGCGCAAGGAGAAGGCGCGGCTTCGCGAGCAGAGCGCTCGCGCCGACGGGTGGGTCGGCCACCCCGGCGAGGATGACGTCGAGGAGTTGGCAAACTCCTTCGACGTCCAACGATGCGACGAGATCAAGGCGCTTAACGACGAACTCGAAGCCAACGAGAACGAGGACGCCATCGTCGCCGTGCTCACCCGCGAACTCGCAAAGCTCGAAGGCGCGAAGAGCGAGGAGCGCAAGGCGGCGGCTGACGCCGCCGCTAAGCGAGCCGAGGCGGAAACCAAGGAGGAACAAAAGTCCGCTCCCTGGGACGACGAGGACGAGATCAAGCTGCTCGATAAGGCGTGCAACCAGAAGTTCCCCATGGGCACGAAGGACCGGTGGGAGCGCGTCGCCGAGTACGTGTGCGAACACGGCGCGAGGCCGCGAACCGCGAAGGAGGTTATGACTCGCTACAAGGCAGGGCTCTGAATACCCCGTCGAATCGAACCCATGACTTGCTCGGCTGATTCGATCCGACACTCGTGCCCGGTTCGTTCTCGCCGCGGATCTTCATTCTTTTCGTCGCCAGCGCGGCGGCTCCTTTTTTAATTCATTCATCTCACATCGAGAAACGTTCAAGCGGCGGCGCCCCGTTCGATTCCTCGCCCACGTTGGTTTGTTTTTCACTTCACTGACGACGCCGACGCTCGCCCGCGATGTCATCAGGCCGGCGTCAAGCCCACCGGCGACGATTACGTCAAGTTCCAGGCGGCCCGCGACAAGAAGGGCAGCGCCGAGGTCAAGGACGCCGCCACCGAACGCAAGGATTCCTTCACCGACGTCGACGTGAAGATGAACGATCCAAACGCGTGGTCCCAAGACCAGACCAAAGCCCTGGCGGCTGCGATCGAGGCGGTGCCCAAGACGGCGGCGGCGAAGGACGCGGATCGGTGGAAGATGATCGCGACCGCGGTGCCCGGGAAGGACGCCAAGCAGTGCTTCACGCGGTACAAGGAGATGAAGGAGGCTCACAAGGCGGCCAAGGCTTAATTAAGGATTGATGTGTGTAAAGGCAAATAAATTGAGCGTTAACACTATTTGCCCAGACGTTACTCGCGTCGTGAGATTGATTTTTTCCTATCCCGTAACTGCATTCGTCGCGCTTCTGTCGCTGTCAACCGTCGAGTCACTTTTCGTCGAAAGAAGGTTTCAGAAAACCGAGGCGCCCGGCACGCCCGAGGCACGATCCGCGCGAGTTTCTGCACGATGGAGAGCCACGACTGGGACCAGGACGGTTTGGGGTTCATCGGCTACGTCCTCGTCGACGTTCCGATCCCCGACGCCATCAAGAGCAAGGACATCGCGTACAAGATGGATGCGAAGAATCTGACGCTCGGCATCAAGGGCCAGAAGCCCTACATCGATAACGAACCGCTCACCGCGACGTGCTACGAGGACGACAGCACGTGGGAGATCGACACCTTCCCGGGTAAAGGCCGATGCGTGCGCGTGACCCTTCGCAAGTGCGTGCCGGACTCCTGGGAGTTTCTTCTCAAGCGGGACAACAAGCCCCCGGACCTGACGTTCACCTCCAAGTGCTTCTTCGACATCTCGGCCGGTGGCGAGGCCCTCGGGCGCGTGGTCTTCGGGCTGTACGGCAACGTCACGCCCAAGACGTGCGAGAACTTCAGGGCGCTGTGCACCGGCGAGAAGGGCGAGGGCAAGATGGGCAAGCCCCTCCACTACAAGGGCTCCTCCTTCCACCGCGTCATCCCCAACTTCATGTGCCAGGGCGGCGACTTCACCGCCGGCAACGGCACCGGCGGCGAGTCCATTTACGGCGAGAAGTTCGCGGACGAGAACTTCAGGGTCAAGCACACCAAGCCCGGCTTACTGTCCATGGCCAACGCGGGACCGGGGACGAACGGATCGCAGTTTTTCATCACCGTCACGGAGACGCCGCACCTCGACGGCAAGCACGTGGTGTTCGGCGAGGTTTGCGAGGGGTACGAGGAGGTGGTGAAGAAGTGCGAGGAACTCGGTTCGGGTGGGGGCAAGACGGAGAAGGAGATCGTGATCGACGACTGCGGCGAGCTGTGAGGAACGCGCGTGGTGGTATTCGTTAAATGCGACGAGAGTAACTAGTCTCTGGAAACCTTGCGCCACTTGTTGAAGACAAACGTCCACGGCGAATGAGATGGAAGATCTTCATCAGATCAAGAGCAGCACTTGGCGATGACATGGAAGATGACACCGGTCAAGTGCAGCTTCTGCTCATTCGTCGTGGAAGTTCGAAACAGGCTCAAACAAATAAACAAGTGGCGCAAAGCCCCCCGATCACCCCGTCGCCTCACCCTTTGGGTGCGGCGGCGGGGTGATTGAAGAGTCCGTCGGGCTCCGGGTCCACCAGCGGCGGCGCCTTCCTGTCCTCCCAAAACCTCGGCAGCGGCGGCTCCTGATCGGGCCCCGGCGAGTCCGCCACGACGCACGCGAACTCGTACCGCATCTCCCGTCCCTTGATCCCGGTACTCAAAAACAGCGGCACCTTCGCCGCCTCGAGCCTCTGCCAGTGCTGCTTCATCTGAAACAAAGCGTACGCGTGAATGCGTTGGTCCACATCGCCCTCGTGCTCCACGTCCCAGTCCACGTTACGCCTGGCGGCGTCGGCGCACGCGTGCCACAGCCTTCGGTTGGCGTACCCTCCCGGGACGTAGAGCCCGCGGAAACCCCGCGGGATCTCGCCAGCCTTGGTCGGGTCGGGTGGAATCACCTCGGCGACGGTCGGGGGGGGCGCGTCGGTACCGGGGGGCGAATCGAGACGCGCCACGTGGAAGCCCACGCCTCGAAGGTTGCCGAGGACCATCGCGACGTTGGTTCCGTCCCGTTTGATCGCCCCGGACACGGCGCCCACGCGGATGTACTCGGCCTCCCCGACGCCGCAGTCGAGCGTCGCGCGCAAACCGGTGGACTTGCACTCGACTGTACATCGGCCCCACGGCACCGCTTGGCAGTCGTCGGGTCCCCTCAGGAAATCCCCGACCAGCACGCCGGGGGGGGTGAACTCGTACACTTCCGTCTCCGTTCCCGACTCCTGAACGCTCGGGTTGGCGCCCTTGCCCCTGAGACGCCTGAGGAAATCGGGGTGCCCGGACGCGCCGCCCAGTTCGACGAAGCACACGCAATCCCTGCACCAGTCCGGATCGCTCGGATCGTCGAAGAACGACTTGGGCTGGAGGCCCACGCGAGGGCGCGGCGGCGGCATCGGCGGCGGCGCGTTTGACAGGTCCACCACCACGTTCGTCGCCCCACCCGACGTCACCCGCGGCGCGATGACAACCTTCACGCTGGCTCGCACCCGCTGCTTCGTCCCTGTGAATTAAAAAAAACCAAAAAACCAAAAAAAACGTCAGTCTGTCAAATTGCCCATACAAAGATTAAAATAAACGCACCGTCGAGGAAGTGATCCGCGGTTCGAACACGGTCGTAGTGGTACGAGCACTGGTCCTGGATGTACAGCGACGTGGGCAAACCCGGGGAGAAGGGTTGCGGATCGCCGGGTTTCCACGTCGACGCCAGGTTCGCCATGTGGGCTCTGTGCGCGTCGTCCAAATCGTCGGTGTCTCCGATGGATCGCCGGCGTATGACGTGCGTGCCCAGCGGCGGCGTCGGCACACAGCTGTGTCCTTCGTCGAGGACGCCAGCGTACCACGCGAGGACCACCTTGCACGCGCCGAGCATCCGGTCCAGGTCGCGCCCCGTGGCGGTGGAGGCTTGGGGTGAGGCGGAGGCGGGGGGAGAGGCGGAGGGTTCGGCTCGGTGGGAGTCGTTGAGGGCGGCCAGGTCGCGCAACGCTGCGCCGACGCGCTTGTGCCAGTCGTCCGCCGGGTCGTCGTCCTCGAAGGGCACGCGTGTTCCGTCTCGCGTTCCGTTCGTCTCGCCGGCCGTCTCCTCGCCGTTCGCGGGATCGACGGAGCTCGGCGGGTCGTTCGGCGGGAAGACGTCGTCGCCCCACCCCGGTCGCCACCACGAGGGCGGCGCCCCGTCTTCGCCCTCGGGGAAGCAACGCCGGTGGAGGGCGTCGACCGCGGAGGCGACGCGCGGGTCCACCGGCGCGGCGGCGTCCTCTCCGACGCGCCGGAGGACATCGGGGGCGAACAGGTCCCTCGGTTCGTCGTCGAGTTTGATGCCCGCGAGCGCGAGGATCTCGCGAAGCTCGGCGTCGTCGCCGTTCCCGTCCGCCCTCTTGTCGTCGTCCGCTTCGAGGCCGGCCGTCCGCGGTTTGGGAGCCCCGTCCGCGCAGGAGGAGGCGGAGGAGGCGGCGAGGGATGGGGACGGTCGAGGCGGATCGCGGTCGCCCGCGGGAGCGGCGGCGGCGGGGGGGGGAGCGCGACGGCCGAAGGACAGGCACGACGCGCCGCCCGGGGCGGACATCGTGCGAGAGAGCGCGCGCGAGTGCCGCCTCGGGGAACGACGCGGCTGCGCGTGAAAGAGTGCCGCGAGTTCCGCCTGGCGTTTTCGTCAGTCCTTCACGTGTCTCGTGTATGTCCTAATCTTAATCTTACACGTGTCCATCATCAGTCTAAAAAGGTCAATCGCGCCGAACGAACCGCGAACCTCTCGTCCCCTCGTCGGCGCAAACTCTACGAAAGTTTGCTAACACTCAACTCTTCACGCGTCCACCGCCGAGTCGTTCAGCGCGCAGCACACCGCCGCCTTGTGGTGCCCGCTGTATATCCTGATCGCCTCGCCGCTCGCGCAATCCCACAGCCTCGCGCTCGTGTCCGAACTCGCCGTGACCAAGTACGCCGCGTCCACCGAGAAGACGCAGTCCCACACCCACCGCTGGTGCCCCTCCAGCGTCCGCTCCAACTTGAACCCGTCGAGGTTCCACAGCTTGACCGTCTTATCGCTCGACGTCGTGGCCAACAGACGGCAGTCGGGAGACAGGAGGCACTTGAGGACGTACGCGTTGTGCGCCTGAAGCTTGTGAAGGGGCTCGAAGTGCGCGGTGGTCTTGGCGCCCCGCTGCAGCTTCCACACGTAACACGTCCCCGAAGAATTCGCAGCGACGACTAACGATCCGTCCCCCGCGATGCTCACGCTCCGCACCGCGGTGCCAACCTCCGGGACGAGCTCGCACGAGCACGCGTTCTGCGTGAGGTCCCAGACCCGCACGTTGCCGTTCTGGTCGCCGCTGATGAGCTCGGTGCCGTTGGGGTGGAGGACGCAGCACGTCACCGCGCCTCGGCTCTCGTACTCGCGCTGGTAGCCACCCGCGCGAAGGTCCCATATCTTCACCGTGCCGTCGTCGCTGCCGCTGTACATCCACCGGCCGTCGCGTTCGAACCCCACCGCGGTGACGTTGCCCTGGTGCCCGTCGTACGAGGTGACCGGCTGCAGGTTCTGCGTGTTGACCTCGAAGAGCCGGATGTGCGGATTACCCGCCGCGGCGAGGTAGCGCTTGTCGGGGGTGATCTCCAGCTTGTTCACCTGCGAGTCCGCGTACTGCAGCGTGCGGTAGCAGACGCCGCGGGTGGCCTCCCAGAACCGGACCGTGTGGTCGTAACCCGCCGTCGCCAGCACCACGGAAGGGTTCGGCATGGCGACGGAGCACGCGAGTCCAAAGCCAAATCTATAAATCCAAAGCGCAGCGCCCGTCGCCGGGGCGCGTTAACAAAGGTCCTTTCGAGGCCGCGCGCGGGGTGTGTTCGGGCCCGCGGCGGCGGTGCGACGTGCCGGGTTCCGAGGGAACGTCGTGAGGACACGAACGACGCGGTGATGTTCCTCGCGGATGCACGAGCGCGCCTCGTTCCGCGCGCGCGCGACTCGATGAAACCCTACGGCACTCGTGCTGTTTTTCACGTCACTCTCGGTCCAGACAGGAAGGTGGTGACGTTACGTACCAGTACCGGGTGTTTACGGAAAAATCAGTCGCTACAGGTACCTCGTGAGCTGAACGTTGAAGCTCCCTTTCTTCGTCGTCGTCACCTCCCCGACCTCGACCCGCCCCTTACCCCGCAACGAGATCACGTCCCCGCTCTTGCACTCCGTCTTGGGCTTGGCGCCCTCCCTCCAGTTCACCTTGACCGCGCCCGCCGCGATCAAATCGCTCATCTTGCTCCTCGACATGCGAAACCCAGCGGATGCCACCGCGTCCAGCCGCATGCTCTTCTCCACGCTGGCGAAGGTGTCGACCCTGGGCGGTGGAACCCTCAGGTCCGTCAGCGGCGCGATCGAAGTGGCGACGGGCACCTTGCGGACGCTCGTCATCGCGGAGGAGAGAAAAGCTGCCATGGGCCGCGTCGCGAGGATCTGCGCGCCCCGCTCGCCCTGCACCAGGATGTCGCCCAGCCTGTCGCGCTCGATGCCCGCGCCCAACGCGGCGCCGAGAAAGTCCCTGTGATCCGCGGCGTCGAACATGAAGTTGCCGCTGACCTGGAGCAGCGCGACGCATCCGTTCGTGGCGTCGGTGAGCGCCGCGAACGAGTCGTCGCCGTCGCCGTCGAGCACTTCGCGTCGTCCAATGACCAACCTCACGCGCTCGGCGCGGTCGTAGCCCCCCCACGGCCGCGCCTCGCAGTCCGCCATGCGGTCTATCACCACGCGCGCGTCCGCGGCGAGCGCCGGGTCGAGGAACTCGGTCACCTCGGTCCCCCATCGGTCGCTCGCCGCCTGCGCGCGCTCCGCGATGGCGCTCACCGCGGCGATTGACTCGGGGTGGACGCCCGAGAGCAGGCCGGAGGAGGCGTCGCGCTTGGCGGCGCCCTTGGCGGCGCGCGCGACGATGCGGGCTCGTCGGGGTTCGTGGGACGAGGATGCGAGGCGGAGCAGCGCGGGAGCCGCGCGGCACGCCCTCGACGCGGCCGACATGTCCCCGAGACGCGCGACGCAATGGATAGACCCCTCGCCACGTCGTCGTCATCAAACCTTTTGGGAGCTTGATGATGAGGTGTGACGAAGAATCGCGAACCGGGTCGTCCTTGCGCTGTCTACGGTCCGGGGCACTTGGACGGGGCGCGGGGTTGGATGCCAGCGATTTGGCGGCCGAACGTGAGTGGGCCGCTCCCGGATGTGGACGTCGAGGTGGGGGTGGCGGAGGGCGCGCCGAGCAAGGGGACGAAGCGGAAGAGAGCCCATAGCACGAAGGGGCCATGCGAGCACGGGGTGAAGTACCGGTCGCAATGCAAGGTGTGCAGCGCTTGTCCGCACGGTCGTGAGCGCTCTTACTGCAAGGAGTGCGGTGGGGGCGCATTCTGCGAGCACGGTCGTCAGCGTTATCGGTGCAAGGAGTGCGGTGGGTCTCAAATCTGCGAGCACGGCCGTGAGCGCTCTAAGTGCAAGCAGTGTCGCGCGGCAAAGGCCAAACGGAGTTTATAGCACTTCATCGCAAACGCCGACCGGTTCGTCCCTCACCGCGCCTCGGCCCGAGACTCCGACGCGCCGATACACTCGCGAAAACCATCCGCCGAGAGCTTAGGACTAAGACGACTTCGTAGTCTATAAAAGTTACGCCCTCTCCCCTAAATCACCCGTCGTCTCCGTCTCCCTCGCCCCCCTTCGCCGGCGTCTCCTTCGGCGGGTACACCGCCCACATCGCCACGGTCCCGTCCCTGCTCCCCGACGCCAACCAACCCGCGTGCCCCGCCCATAAAACTCCCCTCAGTGAATGAGTCGGAGCGAAAGCTACGCACGTCGCCGCGTGCTCGTGGTACCCGAGACTCGCCAATTTACGCCCTAAAGACCTCGCGCCGTACTCGAACAGTCGCACGCGACCGTCCCAGTACCCGGCGGCGAAGATCTTTTGGTCGTCGCGGACGGCGACGGCGGCGACGCCTCTGAGCGCGCGGACGTCACCGGCGGCGTCGACGTTTGGATTTCTCGGAGCAAACGGACCGTGGGTACGAACCGTCTCGACCGTCACCCGGGTGCCCACTTGGGTGCCCACTTGGGTGCCCACTTGGGTGCCGTCGCCGCTAGCCACGTCGTCGTCGCCCCACGCGACGCGGAATCGAACGCACGCGCCGTCCGCGCCCCCCGAGACGAACCCGTCGCCTCTCTCGTCCGCCGCCAAACACGTCGCCGCGTCGCCGTGCGCCCGCGTTCGCCACAGCGGCTCATCGATCCGCTCGTTTGTTGGCTCATCACACGCGCGTCGGTCGCCGAGATGCCAGAGGCACACGGTTCCCTCCTCGTGCGCGGCGAGGAGGGCGACGCGTCCGCCGCGCGTCGGGAGGAACGCGACGGCCATGACGACGCCGAGCCTGTCGCGGGATTCCGACGACGACGGATTTTGCGGTGAGACGCGGGATGGCGCGGACGCGTGTTCGCGGTCCGCGGCGGCGATGAGAGACGCGATCCGCCGCGGGGCACCCATCCGCGGGGTGTCCGCATCCGCATCCGCGTCGTCATCGTCGTCATCGCTGAGCGACGGCATCTCGCAGACGTCCAGGGCGGACTGCGTCTCTCCGGCGACGGCGACGAGCGCTCCCGTCCCGTCGTCCCCGGCCGACTGCCTCGTCGCGAACTTGCAGTAGTGGTAGGATCCGGAGGATAGGGTCCAGCTCGGCGGGGCGCGCGGGGGCGTCGGCGGATCGCCGCCGTCGCCGCCGCCGGAGGTTCGCCAGCACTTGAGGGTGCCGTCGCGCCCTTGCGTGAGCACGCGCGCGGACGAGCCCGGCGCGAGTTCCGCGTGGAGCGCGCCGGAGAATGGCGTGTGCGCGGGTAGGCGCCACAGCGGGCGCCTCGCGCGCACGTCCCACGCCACCACGTCGCCGTTGCCGTCTCTGGGTAGGATATCGGGGGGGGCGGGGGTCGGGGGAAGGGGGGGGGTTAGGGGAAGACGCCGATCGGGGCCGAGGGCGGTGGGTGGAGCCGTGCACGATGGGTTCGGAGGGAGCGGGGCGCGTACCCGGAGAGGACGCACGGCACGCCGTCCACCACCGCGAAGGACACGCTCTGAACATCCGCGCCGTGCCCGCGGAGCACCACGGGATCGGGCGCGGGGTGCCCCATGACCTCCCGCGCCCCCGCACCGACGACGGTCGACGCCGTGGAAAATGGCGTTGTTACGAGTTGTTCGCCGCTGACGGTTTTGTAGGGATTCATCACTGAGACTCGCGCGATGGCGGAGAGCCCGGCGACGGCGCTGCGGAGGTACCAGACGGACCTCCGCAAGCTCGTCCGCGGCGGGTTCAACCGCTACGCGGACGCCAAGAAGTGCTGGGTGGTGTGGACGGACGACGCCAGGAACGCGCTCACCGACGCCGCCAACGGCGCCATCGTCGGCGACGTCGGCGCGTCCAATCCCCTGCCCGAACGACTCTCCTCCATCCCGGGCCTGGAGCGGGCGCTGCGGGCGCGCAGACGGGAGAGCTCGGCCGGGCAGCTGAGGGAGCTCAAGGCGGTGCACGCGGCGGGATGCGCGGCGGTGTTCGACGCCATCGGGCAGTGCGAACGAGTCGTGGAGGAGGCGAGGACGCGGGTCGAGGCGTGGTCCAATCAATCTGAGGGTGCCGGCGACGACCGCGACCGACGCGAGGGGCATCCCCTGTTCGGATCGCTCCGCGCGGGGGACATGATCGATCTGCTCTCCGCCGCGATCGGCATGATACGTCGCGACTGCGAGGCCAAGGCGGCGCTGCTGGAGGAGACGATACGGGCGCTGGAGGAGAGCGACCCGGCGTTAGCGGCGCTGAGGGCGAAGGTTGCGACGAGTCGCGACGACGGTAACGATGACGGGTCCGACGGGGAGGAGAGGCTGGCGCTGAGCCGCGAGGCGCTCACGACGATCGTGGCGACGTGGATCCTGTCACCGTACGTGAACAAGGAGGTGCTCGCGGAGATCGATGCGGTCGCGGCGCTCGAGATGAGGGATTGAGACCTGCGGTGTCGGTGTATGATGGTGTCTTTTCTAAGTGTTAGTTGTAGTATTTTTTCGCCCCGGCGGGGCATTTTTCTAGGCAGTCTAATGTCATCAGTAGCAAGCATGCACAGCGTAATAGGCGTACAGCGACGAGTGACGAGCTCGTCCTGAGAAAGAATACATCGGCGCGCGACCGGCGCCGGACGGCGAGCGTAATAGCTCTCGCCGGATTGGTGAAACCCCCCCCCCACCCGTTTGTTTTTTTTTATCTCCCAACCCTCGCGCGAAAATCACGCCATCATTGCGTCTCGCAGCAGGCGCACGGAAGAGGACAGCGATCCCATCGCCACCTTACCTTCGACCCCCCGCGATGATTCATACGGGAGCTCCTGCGTCCCGTACCCAACCCCGAAGAAAACCCCGCGTCCCCCGACGACGTCGAAGTTGACGCTGGCCCGCCGGCCGGTGGATCGCCCCTTTGACATCGGCGGCGACCCCGCGGGCGTGTTGGGCTGCGAAATCGACTTGGCCGTGGGCAGGAACCACTTGGACAGGATGCTCTTGTTCTGCCTCCACGGCGGCACCGGCATCCCGCGCTCCTTGAAGCTCGCGAGCATCTGCTCGGACATGAAGTCCACCAGCCGCGCCAGTCGCTCGTGCGCGCCGACGAAGTGCGGCGGCAGGGTGTCCAACAGCCGCTGGTACCGCTCGGTGGGTCGCGAGATGACAAAGTGCGCGCGGAGGTAGGGCTCCATGACCATCACGCCGGTCTCCGTCGCGACGTCGCGCTTCATGGGCGTCGCCGTGGCGGACGCGCGGGGGCGGTTGTCGTCGTCGTCGACGGGCGCATCATCCTTCGTTCCAGCCCCATCGTCATCCTTCGTTCCAGCCTCATTTTGGTCCGTCTTGACCCATAGGAACGAGTGCCTCAGGTTGAGCAGCGCGGCGTGGCCCGCCGCGCCGGGGGTGGTCGCCACGAACGCGTCGGACGACGACGACGCGCCGTCGCCGCCCGTGAACCCGCCGCTCTTCTCGGACTTCTCGGAGGACTTCTTCGAGGACTTCTTCGCGGGCTTGGTTGGTGGCGCGTTGGTTGCGGCATCGGTTACGTCGACGGCGTTGAAGGCGGCGCGGAGGGCGTCGGCGTGGGCGAAATCGCCAACCTCGCCGGGTCCGACGGCGGCGCACGCGGCGGCGAGGCGCTTATAGGTGTCGGCCTCGGCGTCCGTCGCGTGTTTGGTCAGGTTGCGCAGGTGCCTGGATCGAACGGGGGGAGGACGGGGGTATCGGGGGTAAGTGACTCTTGTTCAGAATATTCACGAATATTCCATCACGCGCGGTTTGGCAGGGCCGAAAAAAAGGTGGAAAAAAAGGTGACCGGATGCTCGTTGGCAAAAAGATATTTCTGCCAGCCGCCATTTCGAAAAAAGGAAGAACACGCTGGCAGATATTCCATCCGCGCGTGATCCACTTCTTCGTATGGATCCGCAGTCACAAATTTGCGTCGGACGATCGATCTGTGGCCAAACGGGAGGCGAGGGAATCCACACAGGAATCCGGGGAGAATCTGGCCCTCGGGTCTCTGGCTAGGTTGGAAAACGGAGGGGTGGCCGCGGCCTCGGCGCGCGGGCTCTCACCTGACGTATTGGGCGTGCACATCGTGGCCGTCGTCGGAGGAGGATGTCCCCGAGTCCTCCTCCAGTAGCATCGGCATCGGCCCGCTCTCGTTCGGAGTCTGGTCGTCGATGGTGTCGAAGAGCAGATCGAAACCGAGCGAAGCGGGGTGGTCGGCGGGAGGCACACCGTCGAATGGCCGCGGCGGGAGGGCGGTCGCCTCGTCGCGCCACTGCTCGCTCGAATGATCCGGAGTGCCGGGCGTCTGCAGCCGAACCCTCGGGGGGCTCATGCCGAACGCTCTCGGTAAGTCTCGCATCACCTTCATCCCGCTCTCGCGCGCGTTCGAAGGCGAGGCGCGGACTCGACCGAAGATTTTTCCCTCTCCTTCGTCACGACCGACGCGGTGCCGGTCGATTGGCGCTCGCGTACCCGCCCGGTGTTGGGTGCCGAGTCGCTCGGGAGGGCGAACGCGTCGAGGTGGCTCGTCACGAACGCTCGCGGCGACGCGCCTTTCGCACTCGGACGCCGTCGCGTGCGGTGCGCCGGGGAAAGTGACCGTCGCGTGGCGCGTTGGAGGAAGAACCTTCCTCTGAAAAAGGTGGAATATTCAGAAATGGTGTCCCTTCGAGAAAAATCTACGTGGGCAAATACCGGATCGGCCAATGACAGGTCGTCATTTCGCGGCCACGTTGGATTCGTTAAGATATTTTTTTAGGAGTCAATTGACCCTTGCTTTTCCGTCCCACATCGACCAATCAGAAACCCCGAATAGGAACGTTTCGAGGAGCAAAGGGACGCGTCGGTCGGATCGATGCCAAAAAATTGCCAAAAAATTGAAAGGGAAATTGAAAGCGTCCCGCTCCGACCCGCGGCTTCAACGGTCAGCTTCAACGGTCCCTCGGTCAATTGACGAGAAGTGGCCTCGCGCTTTCGCGTGCTCGCCACGCGCTGGCGCGCGGTGCTGGTTTGGGTTGCGGCGTGGAAAAAAAAAGCGAGGCGGAAACTTTTCCCTCGGCGTTTCCTCCCAGCCGGCCCCCGCCGACGTCGAGCCGCACAACACCCCGCGTCGGTGCGCACGCGTCCATCGCGTGACTGGCTTCTTCGCGGAAGCGTCAAACGAACGAACGAACGCGCGCTACCCGCCCGCACATGGCAGCGCCGGTCGCCGTCGCGGCCCTGGCGCGCGTGCCAATCCCATCGCGGCCGTCGGCGGGACACCTCCGAGGCTTCGACGACGATAAATGCGGGGCGCCCCCGCGCGTGGGACGGGCTCGCTGTGCGCTCACGCGCGCTCGCCTCGCGCCGCTCTCGCGTCGGCCAAACGCCCGCGCCGCCGCCGCCGCCGCCGCCGCCCGGGCGACCGAGTCGTCGGACGCGCCTCGCGACGACGGAGCGGACGGGGCGCCGGTGGATGGGACGCCTCTCGCGCCGAGGTTCCTCGACATCGCCGGCGACGCCGACGCGGTGCGCGCGGGGGTGGATGCGCTGTCGGCCAAGGAGATCAAGGACGAGCTCAAGCATTTCGGCGTGGCCATCGCGGGGAAGAAGGACCAGATCGTGGAACGACTCGTGGAGTGTTACTCCCTGACGGTGCGCGCGCTTCACCCCGACCCGCCAACGCCGTCGACGCAAACCCTGCCCGTCGCCTTTTAATCCGGCGCTTTTTCCCATCATTCATTCATTCATTCATTCGAGAGCCATCTACTCACTCGTGATCCGCCCCTTCCCCTGCCGACCCAGGCCGCCGGGGAGGACGTCGTCGCCGCGATGCGAACGCGAACGATGAGTAAGGTGAAGGCCGTCTCCGAGGAGCGCGCGGCGGCGGCGGCGCGACGCGACGCCAGACGCGCGAGAGTCGGCGTCTACGAGCAAGTCTCCGATAAGACGGCGAAGAAGCTCGCGGCGACGAGGCGAAGGGCCGTCGCGGGCGCGCAGGGCGCCAGGGCGTCGGGGGTTACCAACGGCCGTCGCTCGAGGGCGGCGAAGCTCGCGGACATCGCGGACGTCGCGCTCGACCCGGACGTCCTCGGCGACGTCGGCGTCGGTTTGGGCGTCGACGCCGCCGACGATTCGGCGAGGGAAAACGCGAGGTACTCGATGGCCAACCCGCGCGAGGACGCGACGCGTAAGACGAAGCTCAACGTCGCCAGGCGCGATCTGGACCGGCAGGCGGACTTCCAGGGCGCGATGAACGACGTGGGGTGGTACATGTGCGAGGTGCCGGAGGGGCGCGAGCAACAGGCGGCGGACAAGATCGACGCCATCGCCAGGACGGAAAAGACGGAGGGCGAACCGATCACGACGTGGGTCCCGCGGGTGCCGAACGATGATTTCTGCGTCGCTCGGAGCGACGCGGAGGGCAAGACGCGGATCGATTTGCTCCGATCGGTGCCTCCCGCGGGGGATGGTCCCGGCGACGAGACCCTGCCGTTCCCCGGGTACGTGTTGGTGCACATGAAGCTGTCGCAGACGACGCTCAACTCGCTCGAGGAGATTTACGGCGTCAAAGGGTTCGCGAGCAGCGGGGTGACCAAGTACGGCAGCACCCGGCGTCAGACGGGGGAACGACCGAGACCGGTGCCGGCGATGCAGCTGGAGACGATGATGAAGATGTGCGACGTCCGCGTCGTCAGCGACGCGGAGCACGCGAAGATTACGGAGGCGCTCAAGCGGCGAAGAGAGGCGGAGGAGAAGGCGGCGGCGATGGGGACGATCCCCGCCGCGGACGATGGGGACGTCCAGACGCACAAGAGCGCGGATCCCACGGCAGATTCAAACGCAGAGCCCATCGTTGGTGAGGAGGCGATGGCGCTGAGGGACGCCGCCATCCGCCCGGGAGCGGCGACGGCGACCGGGGCGGGCGCGGCGTCCATCGAGGTTGTCGCGGGTCCGTTCAAGGGGTTCAAGGGTTACGTCACGTCGGCTGATAAACCGCGCGGGGACGGCGCGGTGGACGCCAAGCTGGTGATATTCGGACGCGAGACGGACGTCACGCTGGAAGCCGGCGAGTTCGAGACGCTGTGACTTTGGGTGAACGAAGCGCGCGCGACGGATGCGAGCGGGGGCGTCCGAATGGTTTGCGAATCTCGTCCCCTAATGAATGAATGAGAGTCGCTACTAATCGACCCGCGTTCCGTCCCCAACGCACCCACCGCCCCGCCGCCTATGATGAAACCCTGACTCCCTCCTCGTCCGTCGATTAGTCTCCATCCACCACCGCCTCCACCTTTTCCTCCCCAAAGTCGATGCTCTCCTCGGTGCCGTCGTCGTACGCGATGTGGTGCTTTTTTGACGCCGCGTCGTGCGACTTGACGTTGGCGCCGTACCAAGCGCTCTCCCCGTTTGGCTCCATCCACAGCACCCTCACCCTCTTCCCCGGCGGTAAGACGTCGGTCGGGGCCACGGGCTCGAACGTCTTGCCGGCGTCCGGGTCCGGCGCGCGGTCCTGCGGTAACGACGTGCCGTCTAGGTGCCTTTCCCACTCGAGCATTCCCGTCTTTTCGTAGTTTTTGCGCATCGCGAAGGATGCGGACGTCTGGCCGCTGAGATCTTTGCCCCCCGCCGCCTCCCTGCACACGCGCATCCACAGCTTCTGCTCGCACACCTTGGCGTACCCTCCCAGCGCCCTGACTTTCTTGAACACCTTGCGGAACGGGAGGGGCACGCCGAGGAAGATGGGCGAGTACAGGTCGTGCCTCGACCGAAACTGGAGAAAGTGCGCGAGGTCGTCCCTGAAGTCGCGCTCGACGTCGTCAAGGTACTCGTCGTGCCCTCCCGCGGGCCTCTTGGACATGGTGGTGGCCTCCGCGACGGGGACCACGCCGAGCGCTCCGGTGCCGGCGTGGGCCGCGGGCGCATCGCGAACGGGCGCGGGCGGCGGCGCGCCCCCCGTGCGCAGCTCCACGAGCGCCGAGCGCTCGGGTCTCGGGGGCGGTGGGGCGAGCGCTTTGAACTGATCGGCCCAAGACGGGGCGTGCCACGGCGCGCCGCCGCCCGCGCTCGGCCTGGGTTTCTTGGCGGCGGGTTCGTCGCCGGCGGATTCGACCGCCGCCGCCTTGAACGTGATCTTCAGCCCGGTGCTCGTCGCCATAGCCGGTGCCTCGCGGGTCTGCCCCGGCCCCGCGAGGGTTCGTTCAAATCGTCCAGGGTTGCCGCACAGTCATCAAACGTGCTGAGGCGCCAACTCATCAGATACGCCTTCACGGTAGTGGGCTGCTTTCACAAGCGAGACGCGCCCCGGACCCCACGGGGTTGGCGCACGCTCCAGCGCGAGTCGCGAGAGCCCAGTTCGAAGATGGAGAAGCTACTGAGAAGGGTCCCGGACCCGGTCGTCTACGTCGCCGGCGCAGTCGCCGCGGTGTTCGCGGCGCTCAGGGTCAAGAAAATTGCGAACGGGGGCTCGTTCGCGGACGAGCAGGCTGCGTACAGGCGGTGCAACCGGTGCGGGAAGAAGGGCGCGCCGGTGAGGTG
The DNA here is from genome assembly GCF_000090985.2 of Micromonas commoda. Classification (NCBI taxonomy): domain Eukaryota; kingdom Viridiplantae; phylum Chlorophyta; class Mamiellophyceae; order Mamiellales; family Mamiellaceae; genus Micromonas; species Micromonas commoda. Next base: position 87,584 of record NC_013045.1, on the reverse strand, counting down.
CAACAAGTGCAGACGGGCGTACTACTGCAGCAAGCACTGCCTCAAGGACGCCATCAAGCTCGAGATATGCGAGTGCTGCTGACGCGGGAGGGCGCGAATCCTCCCAACGATTTTAGCCGAAGTGGTGTTTTTAGCCGAAGTAACAACAAATACAACAGGCTCTCATCGTCGCCGACGCCCTCACCGCGTTCCGATCTCTCCCAACCCCCCTCCCTCCCCCGCGTCGCCCCCTTCCCTCTCCTCCGCGGCTCTCAGCAGCCGGTACAGCGCCGCCGCCTCCTTCGTCCGCATGCGCTCCACGCAAAACGACGACACCTCGGCGGCGACGTCCGTCCCGCCCCTGATGCGGCCGCGGCGCACGAGCAGCTGCAGGAACATGCACACCAGGCGGACCATGCGGGACCCGGTGCCGGGCGAGGGCGTTCCCGATGAGAGACCCGACGCCGACGAGAGCGCGCCGCCCTCGCCGCCGGGGCTGGTGCCGGGCCCGGCCCCCGTCGATCCGGCTCCATCCCGGCACGCCGAGATGCACTGCGCGACGTACGCTCGAACAAAGTCGTCGGGCAGCAGCTCGGACGCCTCCGAGACGAGCCTGTTGACCACCTCCATGGAGTGCAAACTAGTGGGCATGGCAACTAGGGCGTCGAAGTGCGCCGGGAGGTTGTGCGACGGCGCCGGGTGGTCCCGAGCGAGGCACAGCAGGAGCTCGGCGGCGACTGGGGGATTGTTCTCGGCGAGTTTGGGCGTGACGTCCGGGAAGACGCCGCACCTGTGCGCGAGCGCGGGTCGATCTCGCAGCAGCTCCAGCACCCTCTGCTGCCGATTCGGCATCAACGGCGACTCGATCGCGCTCTTCATCTCGCCCCGCAGCTCCCTCAACGCCGCGAGCATCGCCTCGAGCTCCTCCGCGTTGTCGGCGTCGTCGCCCGAAGAAGAAGGTTTGGGGATGGGCGCGGAGGAAGGGTGCGCATCTGGAAGGGACGCGTCGGTGGACGCGTGAACGTCCTCCGTGCTGTTCGCCGCGCCGCACATGACGGGCGGCGAGGAACCCCGCGCGAGTAACCCTCCGTGACCCGCGCGCGATGCCCCGCCGCAGGCTGACCCGGCGCCCCTCGCGATGGTCGCTCGTCGAATCCTACTCGGCGGCATCTTACCCAGTTTTGGGCGCCGACGGATCCGTCAGCTCGCGGCGAGGCACAGCGCTGTGTGTGTTCAGGGTTTCCTCTCCGCGTGGCGATGACGGCACGACGACAGATCGAGAGACGCGGTTACGAGCGATGTTTGGGGCGCTCACGACCATGCTTTGGGGCGGCGACGGCGAAGATCGCGTCGAGGATACCGCACCGGTCGCCGTCGTCCGGGAGGACGAGGCCGGGGCGTCGGCGTCGGAGTCCGGTGGCGCGGCGCGCGAGGCGAAGAAGGATGACGCGAAGAAGGAGGATGGGAAGAAGGAGGATGGGAAGGACGGGGCGGAGGGCGAGGAGGGCAAGGAGGGCAAGGAGGGCAAGGAGGAGGAGGAAGAAGAGGAGGAGTGCGGTTTCTGCAGGTTCATGAAAGGCGGATCGTGCAAGGCCACCTTCGTCGCGTGGGAGGACTGCGTCGACGCCGCCAAGGACGCCAAGGAGGACTTCGTCGAAAAATGCGCGGCGCAGACCGCCGCGCTCAGGGACTGCATGATCGCCAACCCGGGGTACTACGGCGACATGCTGGAGGGCGCCGGCGAGGACGACGACGGGGACGATCAGCTGGACGATCAGCTGGACGATCCCATCGACGGCGAGAAGGAGGAGGAGGGCGAACCCAAGCAGGGCAAGAAGCAAGCCTCGGCTTCATCGTAAAGTCTCGGCCAACCAAAAAATAACCAACCAAACGCGACATCACCCCCGCTCAGTCCGCGCTCAGTCGGAGTCGGAGTCGTTCGTCTCGTCGCTTCCGAACCCCGCGAACCCGTCCCCCGTCGCCCGTCTCGCCTCCTCCTCCTTACGCCGCCTCGCCTCCGCCTCCGCCGCCCTCCCCTTCAGCTTGGGCGCGGGCAGCGGCGCCCGCGCCTTGGCCCTCTCTCTCCGTTCCTTGTCCCGGTGCTCCTCGTCGTCGAAACCGGCAAAGTGACCGCCGACGACGTTGACGCCGCCGCCCCGGTGACGCGTCGCGGACCCGAGGACGGAGGCGGACGAGCCCGACGCGGATGTCGACGCCCGTTGGCGCTCGCGGCGCGCAGACTTTTCCGCCTCGCGCGCGACGCGCTCCGACGGCGTCTCCCCGTCGCGTCGACGGGGCAGTTTGGTTTGTTTGGGTCTCTCCGAGTCGGGCGCCGAGTCGGGCGCCGAGTCGGGTGCCGAGTTGGGTGCCGACTGGGGCGCCGCGCTCGCCTCGGGCGGCGACGGGAGCGTCATCGGACCGGCTTCGGCTTCGCCGTCGTTCGACGCCTTCTCCGGCGTGGGCGCCGCCGATTCCGGAACCGTCTCTGACGTCGCGAACGGGTTCTCCGTCTGTCTCGTCCGCCGGTTGAACCGTTCCACAGACTCTGAACCGTCGTCGTCCGTCTCTAACGCCATCCTCTCCGCGGTGGGCGGCGCGGTGGACGGCGCCGGGCTCGCATCGGCACCCTCGGCACCCCCGTCGGCACCCCCGTCCGCGCCCGTGACCGCGTCGCCGCGCTTGGGCGGTTTCACCGCGGGTGGCGCGCACGCGACTAAAAACTTTTCGTAAAACCCGTACCCGCGCCGGCCCAACCCTCGGACCAAGCCGCCGATGCCGGCGTCGGCGAGTCGCTCGCGGTGAGACGCGATTTGTAAAGCCTCAGTTTTGGTGAACCCCGCGAGGGAGAGCATGGGCGGGACGAGCGAGTCGTCGCCCGTCTCCCAGTACCCGGCCATGAGCGTCTTGAGCTGCGTTAAGTGCGCACGTTTGGTGTCGAGGTCGTCCTGGACGTCGGCGATTTGCGTGTCCTGCGCGTCCAGCTTGCGCAGCGCGTGGTCCTCCATGTACTGCAACTGTTCCGCCTGCAGGTTGGCCATCACCTCGAGCGCCTCCATGGACTCCTGCAGCTTCTCCTGCAGCGCGTACGCGGCGGACGCGGCGTACTTGCCCTGCACCTCCTTGATCTGCTTATCCTTCTCGCCAATCATCCACTTCTGCCGGCCGTTATCCTCCTCTAAACGCGCCAGCTCGGTGGTCAGCTTGGCCATCTGCGCGCTGTCCACGCCCCCGCCGCCGCCGTCGCCGCCGAAGAACGACCCGAAACCGCCCGAAGAGATGCGAGTTCGCGCCGCTTCCCCTTCCAGCACGGCTACTCGCGTTTTAAGGCGCTTGATCTCTTCCACCGCGGAGATGAGGAGCGCGCGGTTAACGCCGTCCTCCGTCTCCCTCATCTCCTCCACCGCCGGGGAGTTGGCCTCCTCCAGCCCCATCATCGACCGCAGACCCGCGTTCTCCGCGAGGATCTTCTCCTTCTCCTCGGCGTGTTGCGACGCGATCATCGCCAGCTTCTCCTGTTCCCAGAACTTGATCCGTTCCACCGCCTGCACGGGTACCTTGACGTACGTTGGTTTCATGCTCAGCCTGGTGTCGACCGGCATCCACTTGGCGGCGTATTGCATCGCCTGGAACGCCGCGACGGTCTCCTCGGCCTTGTGCGCGAGCCCGTCGATCTCGTCGGCGGCGTCGTTGATGGCGGCACCGAACGCGGATCGGACCCCTTTCACCTGCGAGGCGAACGCGAGGCGATCGAGGGACGCCTTGACGCGCTCCGCCTCCGTCTCCTCGTCGTCGAAGCTCGCGCGCGTGGAGACAAAGTCGAGCTTGGCGCGAACCTTGGCGGCCAGCGCGTCGGCGTCGTCGCCGTTCCCGCCGAAGCCGCCGAACACCGCCGGAGAGGACGTCGCATCGTTGAACGACGAAGACGACGCGGGGGCGCGCGACGACCCGGGGCCGCCCGCGCCCCGCGCGGAGTGGGGCGCCTTGGCGGCGCTGAAGGCCGCGGGCCGGCCCCCGCGCTTGGCCTTGTTGTACTTGTCGTCGTCGTCGTCGTAGCGCGACATCGCGTCCGACCGAGACCCGCGCGGCGCACACTGCGGCCGCCCGTTCAACGATCACAGTCCCAGCCAGTGTGGTCTCAGTTCTCAGTTGTCGTGAAGGTATTTGGCGAACGGGGTGGTATCTCGTGTCTCGTATCTCGCACACGTCTACGCGCGAATTTCGCGCTTCTTCCTATTGTGCTACGACGTTCGCGTCCTCGAACCCCGGGCCGTCCTCCTTCCGCGCGCTCCGTCGTTTCTTGAACCGGATCCCGTGCTCGTTGCGCTTGTGCCGCTGCAGCCCGTCCTTTCTCTTGAACGACCGGTCGCACCCGGCTACGTCGCAAACTTGCGGCTCCTCGGGCCTGTGAACGTCCGCGTGCTTCTCCAGCGCCCTCGCCGTCTTGAACTTCTTGTCGCACTCCGGGTCCTCGCACGCGAACGGACGCACGGTGCTGTGCGTGAGCATGTGCGTGCGCCGGATGGACTCGGTCTGAAATCGCTTGTGGCAAATCTCGCACCGGAATCGCAGCAGGTGCCTCTGCGCATGCGTGCGGAGCTGGTCGCTGGTTGGGAACGCCTCGTCGCAGTTTTCGATCGTGCACTTGAAAGGCGTCTTGCCGGTGTGGAGGTTCTTGTGCTCGATGAGCCGCGCGGGGAAGTGGAAGGACTTGTCGCACTTGTCGCACGGGTGCGCCTTCTTGCGCTTCAGCGAAAACGGACCCGGCTGGGTCTCGTCGCCGCCGCCGCCGCCGCCGCCGCCCTCCGAGGGCGCGGGCGTGTTCTCGCGATCGTGGCCGCTGTCGCTTTCGTGGTCATGGGCGCTGTCTTTGCCGATGGTCGTTGCGCTCGCCATGACCGCACTCGCGCCGCCGCCTTCCTTCGCGCGGGCGCCTCACTGGAGTGGGAATTGCCGAAGGTTGCCGACCATCACACGTGTGTCCCTGGGCTCTCACGTGGGCACCAGCTTTGATTTTCTGTGACTGAAAAGCTGCGGGGTCCACGTTTACACGTGTTTTGCACGCGTCGCCTCGCGTGTTTTTCCCTCGAACGAAAGTTCTCGCCCCCTTTCCGTGCGTCGAGCGCAAAGAGTCCCACCACACGACACGGAAGATGTCCGTCAACGCCGCGACCGTCGCGCGCCCCACCGCGGGGCTCGCCTCCGTCCCCGTCGCCCCCCGCGCGTCCGCGCGTCGGCCCGTCGCCTGCGCGACCGCGCGCGGGGGCGCCGCTTCCACCTCCTCCGGATGGTCCGCATCGTCCTCGAGCCGCAACCTCGCGCAGCGCCGCTCGGGAGCGGCGGGGCGCGACGGCGCCGCGGTCCTCGCGGTGAGGGCGCGCTCGCCGATCGCCATCGCGCGTCGCCGCCGCTTCGTCCAGGTGCGCACGCCCGCCTCGCGCCTCCCACCTCTCCCGCCGGGCACCCGCGGGCACCCGCCAGCCCTAATAAATCGTCCAACGTTATCCCGACTTTTGGAACGCGCGATCCGATCGTCGCGTTCGTCCGACCCCGCGCCCCCGCGCCCCGCCCGGGACTCGAACCCGCCACCTCCGCGATCCTCACCGTCCACCCCACCACCCTCACCACCACCACGCCAGACCAACGCGAGCCTCTTCGGCGTGGGCGCTCCCGAGGCGCTCGTCATCGGCGTCGTCGCGCTCCTCGTGTTCGGACCCAAAGGACTCGCAGACATCGCGAAGCAGCTCGGCCAGACGTTGCGCGCGTTCCAACCCACGATCCGGGAGCTCCAGGAGGTGAGCCGGGAGTTTAAAGAGACGCTGGAGGATGAGATCGGCCTCGACGAGATTCGCAACGACATCGCGCAAGTCGCCGCGCCCGTCCCGACCAAGCGCCAAGCGCCGCCCCCGGGTACAACTCCGGAGGCTTCGGCACCCGGGACGCCCGGGCCGACGGACCAGTCGACGGACACGGTGACGGAGGAGATGAGGGCGGCGGCGGCGGCGGCGGCGTGGGGCGGGGACGAGCCCGTCGCGGTCGCGGGCCCCGACGACGTCGCGACCGACGCCGACGCCAAAGAGACGGCTGCGAATGGCGATGTTCCCGGAGAGCTCGCCGCGCCGGAGGGTACCGGCGCCGCGCCGACCGCGGGGGAGGAGAGCGTCCAGGCGTGATGAGAGAGAGCGAGGCGACGGCGGCGGCGCGGGGATACGCCCGCCCGTCGTCCGTTTATCGATTATTCATTGACTTTCATGTCCGAAAACAACCACCCGGACCCTCGCGCGTGTGCGTCGACCGCCTCGATCGCCTCCCCGTCTCCCGTTGTTACGTGCGTGTGACTGAAAACGCGTGACGATCGGTTTGCCAGCTGGCGAGCACGGCACGACTCGACGGTTGGACCGGAGCGGCTCGGCACAGCTGTGCGTCGCGACGTCGGCCGTCGCTCCGGTCCACACCCCGCGCGCGGCTCGATGTTCACGTCGCCGCGGCCGCAGAAGGCGCCGGCCGGAGCGGGCGGCAAACCCGCGGGCGACGGCGGCGCGGCCGGCGCGTCCGGCTCGGCGCGCCCCGATGGCGAGGGCGGCATCGGTCACCGCCGGCAACCTTCCCGCACCTCCGAGGGATCGTCCCTGGCGTCCGACGTCGAGCCCGTCGCGTCGATCCCCGCGATGAACGCCGCCCGCGCGAGCGTCGGATCCCTCCCCGAGCTCGCGCATTCGCTCGGCGCCGAGTCCGAGGAGTCCGACGACGACGGCGACGCGGGCGAGGAGATCGCCTCGCTCCTGCACCAGGGCGAGCAGTCCGAGCAGATGCGGCTGTTCGACCTCGCGGTGCGCATGAGCGGCGAGGTGGACGTCCGCGATCACAAGCGTAACCTCAAGAAGCACAAGGCGTGCTTCACCGGGCGCGTCGCGGTGCAGTGGATGCTCACCAACGGCGTCGCGAGGACCGTCGACGACGCGGTGGCGACGGGTCAAAAATTGTCAGACGCCGGGCTCGTCAAGCCCGTCGCCGCCGGACGCGCCTTCCTCAACAGGTCCTTCCTGTACCGCTTCGGCGACGGCATGGACAGGTACGTCCAGGCGGCGCGGTGGTGTCTGTCGCAGGAGATGGGCAAGATAAGAGGCGAGGTCAAGGACGTCTGCGCCGTCGTCGATCGACACACCGCGGCGACGAGAGCCATCTCCGCGGAACACGCCGCGGCGATGGAACGCGTGGAGCTCGTCATGTTCGAGATGCGAACGCAGCTCGCGTGGACCCGAGCCGCGGTGTTCATGCTCGCCGTGGCGTGCCTCTTCCTGACGTTCGTGTGCGTGCCCGCGTCCGAGGATGACGTCAAGGAGGGCGGGCTCTCCGGGCTCTTCTCGGGGCTCTTCCAGGGGCTTTTCCGGGGCTCTTCGGCTGCGGCTCGATTACACGCGATCCTTCCCCGCGCCACGCACGCGCTCGTTACCCTCGTCGCCTCCGCGCTGTCGTTCTCCGCGGGCGTCTTCGTCGTCGATCGAAAATCCTTCGACGCGGTGCTCTACACCGCGGATCACAGGTACTTCCTCGACGGGACGGGAACGGACGCGTCGGACGATGATGAACCCGACTCGGATGACGACGAATCAGTCGGTGGATCGATCGGTGACCCGGACCGAGGGTTCCTCGCGGGTCCGGGCTCCAGCCGGGGCGTCGCGGGGCTTCGAAGGCGGCTGCGGCGGAGGGGGAGCGCGCAGAACCTGCGGATCGACGTCGACGCGACGGAGCCATCGGGGGGAACCGGATCGCGGAGAGCCGAGGTAGCCGGGGTAGCCGCCGGACGAGTGTCGGATGGTACGTACGCGGACAAGTACGTCCCGCTCGGGCCGGGGTTACGCAGCCTGAGCCAGCGCGGCGGGTTCCGCGACGTCGACTCGCCGAGGGGAACGTCGCACGCGCCGGGGACGCCGACGCGGCGGCTCGTCAGGCTGACGTCGTTCGGCAGATTCTTCGGGATGTCGCCTCGCGCCCCCGGCTCGAGGTCGGGTCGCGGAGAGGAGGGACTCGACGGCGGCGTCAGGCCGGAGGATCAGGCGCTGCCCCCGCCGGCCGCGTCCTCCGCCGTGTTCGGGGACGTGGGTTCCAAACCCGTGGGGTTGCGATTGAGCCCGGAGTATCCTCGGCAGTGGATTCCGAGCGGTCCGAGCCGACCGAGCGATGGCGTGTCTCTCCCCGCGCAGGTTCCCTTTGAATTCGAGACGGAGCTGTTCAAGGGCAAGGCGGTGATTTACCTCAGGGGGCTGTCAAACACTCCTGAGCGGGTGTTCAAGGGAAAGGCGAGGGCCATACAGTTCTCGGTGCAGGGCAGGTTCAAGCGGGAGGTGGCCATGGACGACTTGCACTTTGGCTTGTCACTCGCGAGGCCCCTTCGAAACCTTCCCACGCGGTGGCTGCTGAACCTGTGCACGCGCGTGGTTCAGAGCCTCGGGGCGCAGTACTCCATGGACCTCAGCGATCCAACCGCGGACCGTCCGTACATGCTCGCGCCCATCATCCTCGCCGCGCAGACGGTCAGCTGCGCGGCGCCGGGTCGCGAGCCCGACCTCACCCTCGCGCCCATCGAGGAGAATGCTCGGCTGACTTTTTTGGGGCACAGCGGGAAAGGCGTGGGCGCCAACGAGCGCCGGCGGAAGATCGCGAAGATCATCCGCGACGCCAAGCACGCGCGGAGGAAAGCCGGGGTCGGGGATGTCAACCCCGGCGAGTTGACGCGCGACGGCCGGGTGCCGTCGTTCGACGTCGACTCGACGTGGACGTTTTCGTTCTGGCAGTCGCAGATCGACGTGTCCAAGTACTCCGTGGACCTCGGCGTGGGGAAGTTCGACCTGGTGCCCATCATGGACGGGCAGCCCATCGCGCTGCTGTGCCAGACGAGCGACGCGTCTCGCGTAGGGTTCAGGTTCGAGGTTTGGCACGAGCGATTGCTGCAGCGCGCGCACTCGCATCAATCGCCGGACAACGTCGAGCGTAGACCCCCGCGGGACGCCGACGAGGATTCGAGTCGCGGCGACGGGGATGCGACGCAGACGGCGGGACGAGGGGAGGCGCCGGAGGAGGCGCCGGAGGAGGCCGCGGCTCGACCCGCGAGTTGAAATTCTGAACGCTTCTCTATTCACAAGTCATCGCTGAAATCTGTTGTTCGTACATTCTCCCCCCCAAAAACTGGCTCGGCTGCTCGCGAGCTTCGGCTTTTACTCCTTCTTCTTGGTGCAGTCGGAGCCGCCCGAGTAGCAGAAGATGAGGAATAGCACCAGGACGAACGCGACGAACGCGCTGGCGAACATGAGCTGCATCTTGAGCTTGTTCCACCACATCCTCTGCCGAAGCTGCCGCCCCGTCCTGTGAAAGTTATCCGCCTGAAATCGGAGATTCTCCGTCTTGTCCACGAGCAGCTCGATCTTCTCCCCGCGGTCCAGCACCTTCTCGATGTTGTCCATCATGATATTCTTCACCTCGCTCACCTGCGCCTGCACCCGGCTGACCTTCGAGAGCTCGTCGGGGTTGTTCGCGCAGTACTCCATCTGCGCTTTGATCCTGGGGCCGAACGATCGGTCCAGCGCGTGCGCGATGGCGTCTCTCGCCCTGTCGCCGTACTGGGACTTGAACTCGTCTTTCACGCGCTCGAGGCACGCGAACGGGATCTGCCGGCCGTACGCCTCGTCCGCGACGACCAGGTAGACGTACCCGTCGTCCGCGAGGTAGTTGAACGTGTGACCGTCAGCCATGAGCGTGAACTTCTTCTGCGAGTTGAGCTTCTCGAGGATCTTGGGAAGCGTCTGCGGGGTCGGGGCGGCGGGGTTTTGGGGGTCAGCGGGTGGTTTCGCGGGTCGCGCGCGCCGATCTCGAACTGGACGCGCCGGTTAAGGGCGGCGATCGCGGATGGAGTCGCGATCGCGTCGCGCCGGCGTTCCCGCGGCGCGGCTCCAGCGGCGCCGGGGGAACGCAAAAAAAAAAGGCCACAACGTCACAAAACGGAGGTAACAGCGCGCGCACCTCTGCCGCCACGGTGGCGAAGTTGCCGCTGTGCCCGGTGTGCTCGGCCAGCACGGTGGTGCCGCGGGCCACGAAGGCGTAGATCAGCGGCATGGCTGGCGTCGGACTCTGCCTCGACCGAACACGCGCGCGCCCACCCGACTTCTGCCGCGGAGCCCGGTCGTTTGCTCCGTTTCATGATTTGATTCCGCGTTTGATTCATTCGCCGGCTGGGACGAAGCGTCGGGCAGTTCGAAGCGACGATCCTCGGACCCGAAAAGGACCCAAAAAACAAACGGCCGATTCTCCCGAAATTTTTCAAACCGCCCAGCCAGAGGCGCGGTCACAGACTGTTTGTCATTGCCGAGATTTGCCAGCGTGGACCGCCAGGTTCACAACGACCGCTACCATCTGACGAGGACTCGAATTCCACCGCTACTTTCGGATGTGCCTCCGTTCGAAAACCCAGCCTGCGCGCCATACAATTCCACCCGAGAATTGTTGTTATCCACCGGTTCGTCGTCTCTCGCCGGAGCAGTGGCACTCTCGCTTTACCCTAATAACAGTGAAATTTCAAACCGAGGCGACACTCTCGGGTACGCTCGGACACGGCCGCTCGGTCCACACTCGCCCATCGCGCGGGCTCGTGAACGTCGTCCGGCCACTCGTGAGGTACCGCGAGCATCGGAACCGGTCGGAATCTCGTCGAGAGCCGCTCCGCCCCCGCGCCCGTGGAAGCCTTCTGAACGTTTTTTCCGCAGGCATCCTCGTCCCCGACCGTCGGGCAGATCACCACCCCCGTCCTCCGCCAACCGCCGGCGTCCCCTCCTCATCCGAGCGTGAGCGGTCGCCGCGGCGATGGTGCCCTCGATAGCTACGGTGGATGCGTCCATCGCCGCGGCCGCCGGCAGGGGCCGCGGCGCCGTCACCGCCGCGCGGGGAAGATCGCCCTCGCCCGTCGCGCGGACGCCGACGCGTCGAGGCGTCACCGGGCGGGCGACGAACGCGTCCGCCGTCCTGCGCCCCATCGTCGCCGACGTCGTGCGCGATGAACCCGCGGGCATCGGTGGCCCGGCCATCCCCGTCATGCGCCGCGGCGTCCGCCCCGCGCGCTCCTTCGACCTCGCGACGCCGCCGCGCGCGCGTGGCGCCCGCGCGCGAACGAACGCGGCTGACCCGGGCGGATCCGAGGTGATGAAGTCAGTCGCCGAGCGCGTCAAGGCGGCGCGCGAGCTCGCCAAGCGCCTCGCCGACCAGGAGGCATCGATCGGCGGCGGCGGCGACGTCGCGGCGCCGCCGCAGGCCATGGACCCGCCCCCGGGCCTCGCCTCCGCGGCGGACGACCTCGAAGACAAGGTCGAGGCGCAGCGGCTGGCGCAGGGCATGATCCGCGACAAGGGCGGAGACGTCGACGCCGCAGCCGCCGCCGCCACCGCCGAGGCCAACCGCGCCGCCGCCGAGCTCGCCCAGGCGGAGGCCGAGGCCCAGGCCTACGCCGCCCGCGCGGTGAGCGACATGGACGAGGCGGTGACGCGCATCCGACAGGAGGCGGCGAAGAGAGTCGCCGCCGCCGAGCGAGAGCTCGAACGGGAGCGCGAGGCGAACAAGCGCGCGCTGGTGGACGCCACGACCAGGGCGCAGACGCTCCAGACCACCCTGGAGCAGGTGAAACGGGACAGCGACGAGCGCGTCGCTAACGCCGAACGCGCGAGGGCTGACGCGGAGGCCACCGCCGAGACGGCGAGGCTGGAGCTCGAACGCATCTCGACCGACGCCGCGAACAAGGTGGCCACCGCGGAGGAGGCGGCGCGCGTTGGCGTCGCCGACGCGGAGAGCGCGAGGGACGCGGCGCTCGCGCAGCTCGAGGAGACGCGTAAGGCGGCGGAGAACGACGTCAGCGCCGCTAAGATGGTCCAGGAGGAGATCACCCGGCAGGAGGTTGAAAACGCGGAGCGCGCCGCGGAGGCGGCGGTGATCGAAGCCGAAGATCGCGCCAGACGGGCGGAGGAGGAAGCGAGCCGTCGCATCAAGGAGGCGGAGGAGAGGCTGGAGCGGGAGGTGAGCGCGGCGAGGGAGGGCGCGGAGGGGGCTCGAGAATCCGCGGAAGATATCCTCGCCGAGGAGTTGGCGAAAACCGAAGAGGCGCTCAACGCCGCAGAGGAACTGTCCAAAATTGAAATCGCCGCCGCGAGGGAAGAGGCGGCGGCGAAGATCGCCGCGAAGGACGCCGAGATGGCCAAAGCGCTCGCGGAGGTGGAGCGCCGGATGGAGGAAGAGGTGGCGAGCGCGCAGGCCAAGGCTAAGCAACAGATTGACGACGCCATGACGAAAGCCAGGGAAGAGGTTGCGAACGCGCAGGAGGAGGCGCTCGAGGCGGCGCGAACCGCGGAGGCGATCCAGGCGGCCAAGGAGGCGGTGGCGGCGGCGGTGCAGGCGGCCGAGGCTGACGTCGTGGACGCTAAGAAGAAGGCTTCGGATTCCGAGAAGGAGATTGAACGCATCCAGCAGGCGGCGGCGAAGGAGATTGAGTCGCTCTCGGCGAATTTCAGGAAGCAAATCGCGGAGGTCAAGACGGAGGCTGAGGACATGGCCGCCGCCAAGATCGAGGCGGCGCTCGAACGCGCCGAGAAGGCTGAGGAGGAGGCGCGAAGGGTCAAGGAGGAGGCGCAGGCTCGCGCCGACGCGGCCATCGAGGAGGCTATCGCCGCCGCGGAGAAGGACGTCGCGTCGGCTGAATCCAAGGCTCGAGACGACGTCATCGCCGCGAAGAAGGCTCAGGGCGTCGAACTCGAGCGACTGCGCGCCGAGATGGAGGCGAAGATCGCGGAGGCTAACCACGACGCCGAGTCGCGGATCCAGGCTGCCAAGAACGAGGTGAAGATTGCCGAGGAGGAAGCCGCCAAGGCAATCGCGAAGGCTCGCGAAGATTCGGACAACTCCGTGGCGGTGGCCAAGTCCGAGGCTGAGGCTGCGGCTGCCGAAGTTCGCAATCAGGAGATCGCCGCCGCCAAGGCTGAGGCCGAGACGGCGCTCGCCGAGGCTGAGGTTGCCCTCGCCGAGGCTGAGCTGGCGCTCGCCGAGGCCAAAGCCGCGACCGAGGCTGAGAAGGAGAAGGTTCTGCGGATGGAGCAGGAGAGAGAGAACGCGGTCAACGAGGCTAAGAACGCCGCCACGAAAGCCGCGGAGGCTTCCATCGCCGAGGCCAGGAAGGAGAAGGAGGAGGCTGAGTCCATCGCCTACGAGACCATCGAGGCGGCGGAGGAGGCGAAGGAGGAGGCTGAGGCTGCGCTCGCGCGTCTGAAGGAGGAACAGGACGCCAAGGCGGTTGAGTTTGAGCAAAAGATCGCCGCCGCGCAAGCCGCCGCCGAGGAGGCCAGGTCGGAGGCGGCCGAGGAGAAGCGCAGGCGATCCGACCTCGAAGCCGGCAACGAGATGGAGAAGATGATCGAGTTTGAGAAGAGGGTCGCGAAAGCCACGGCGGATCTCGAGAAGACGCTGGAGCAGGAGCGCGAACAGCGAGAGCAGGCGGAGACGGACCTGGCCAACGCCAGGCACCGCGTGGAGTCACTCACCGCCGAGCTCGACACCGTGCAGACGGAACTCACCCTGTCGCAGAAGGAGGAATTTCGCGCGGCGAGCGGCGACGAGCGAGTCCGCGCCGAGTTTGCCAAGCTGCAGCTCCTGCTCGACAAGAAGAACGAGCAGATCGCGCTCCTCCAGACCAAGCTCGGGATCGCGCCCCCGGCGATGCCGGGGATGCCGCCGAGCCCGCAGCAGCAACCCGGGACGACGCCCCAGGCGCCGGGAGTCGCTCCCGCTCCCGCGCCCGTCACCGCCGCGCAGGTCAAGACGGCCGAGGAGCAGGAGCTCGAGAAGCTCCTCAGCGAGGTTCTCAGCATGCAAACCCCGGTGAGCGAAGCCGTCGCCGCGGCGCACGCGCAGCTTGGAACCAACAGCGGCCAGCAGCTTCAGAACATGTCCAACCCCGCGGATACCATCAACCCCGACACGGGCATGACGGCGCTGCAGGAGGTGTACGCCGCCGCCTACCACAAGGAGCTCGAGATGCGGAAACGCCGGCGAAGGCTGGAGGCGGAGCAGTGGGTGGCTTCGCAAACGGACGTCGTCGCGTCGCACGTGGACGAGGTGTACCACTGGCTGGGCACGAACCCGAAGCCCGGGGACAACGCCATCATCTACAACCGCCGCAACAAGAAGCACGGGTTCGGCGACGGCGGACAGTGCATCATGCACATGGGATACAACGGCTGGCAGGGTCAGCCGCGGCAGGTTGGCATGCAGCCGCTCGCGCACGATCATCCGGCGCGAGTCGAGTACTGGCTCGACAGCGGCGGCGGCGACTGGTGGATCGCGGATCCGATTTACATCCACCCGGAGGCCAAGGTGCTCGACTTTGTCTTTTCAAACGGCGAGGGCCAGTACGACAACGCGGGCGGGCGCGATTACCACGCGCCGGTGGGCTTGGAGGACGGCACCCTACCCCCCGAGGAGGATCACGTCGCCAAGCGCGAGGAGCTCCTCGAGGAGGAACAGGGCCCGCTCGACGCCACCGCCGCGCACAGGGCGGGGCAGCGCGCGGAGCGCAAGTTTCTCGCGAGGTCATCCTTCGCGCCCAGGCCGCCCGAGGACCCGGCCACCGCCAAAGTCGTCACCGTCCCGGCGATTCCCGTCGCGGGCAAACCCGTAGACGTCTTTTACCGCCTGGACCGTTCCGACCCCAAGTGCCCGTTGCGCACCAACGACGTGTTCATCCAGGGCTCGTGGAACCGGTGGACGCACTCGGACGGGTTCGGACCCACGCAGATGTTTCCGGCGGATCCGAGCATGCTGCCGGGGGGACCAAACGCCAAACCCGCGTACACGGCTAAGATTTTTGTCCCTAAGAACGCTCACGTCATGGACTTTTACTTCAAGGACACGCAGGCCAACGGCCAGGGGAACTACGACAGCAAGTACGGCCTCGATTACCACGTCAACATCACCGGCGCCGCGGGCGGCGGCGACCCCATCATGCGCGTGGTCAACATCGCGGTGGAGATGGCGCCCATCGCGAAGGTTGGAGGCATGGGCGACGTCGTCACCGCGCTCTCCCGCGCCATCATCGAGAAGGGTCACAACGTCGAGGTGATCTTGCCCAAGTACGACTGCATGGACCACGAGCAGATCGACGGCTTGCACCTCGCGGATGAGTTCACGTGCAACGGCGTCGAGATCAACGTCTGGAAAGGCGACGTCGAGGACGTCCCTGTGACTTTCCTGCAACCGGAGAACGGCCACTTCGACGTCGGGTGCATCTACGGCCGGGGCGACGACCACATCCGGTTCAACTTCTTCTGCGAGTGCGCGCTGGAGTGGTTGAAGGTGACGGACGCCAAGGTGGACGTGGTGCACTGCCACGACTGGTCGTCGGCGCCGGCTATCTTCGCGCGGCGATCGCGGCTGCCGGCGGGGTGCGCCACCGTGTTCACCATCCACAACCTCAACTTTGGGCAGGACCTCATCGGCAGGGCGATGGAGCGCGCGACGTTCGCGACCACCGTGTCGCCGACGTACGCCAGCGAGATTGCCGACCAGGGCGCGATCAGGGTTCACAAAGAGAAACTCGTGGGCGTCCGCAACGGCATCGACATCGAGATTTGGGACCCGATGACGGACGAGTGCCTCGAGCAAAACTACAACGCCGACTCGTGGAAAAACGGCAAGGCGGTCGCCAAGCGCCAGCTCGCGGAGAGGCTTAAGATGGCGATGCCACCCGCGGACCACTCGGTGCCGCTCGTGGGCGTCGTGGCGAGGCTGACGCACCAAAAAGGGGTCCACATGATCAAGCACGCCATGTACCGCACGGTTGAGAACGGCGGGCAGGTTGTCCTCCTGGGCAGCGCGCCCGACGGAAACGTTCAGAGAGAGTTCAACCAGATGGCGGAGGACATCGGCAACAGGTTCCCGGGCCAGTCCGGCTTTGTGTTTGCCTACGACGAGCCGCTCTCGCACCTCATCTACGCGGCTTCGGATATTTTACTCGTGCCGTCGATGTTCGAGCCCTGCGGTTTAACGCAGATGATCGCCATGCGCTACGGATGCATCCCCGTCGTTCGCAGGACCGGCGGTCTGAGGGACACCGTGTTCGACGTGGACGACGACAGGGAACGCGCCGCGGAGCAGGGCCTGACTCCCAACGGCTTCTCTTTCGACGGCAGCCAACACTACGACATCGAGTACGCCCTGGATCGCGCGATGCGCATGTACGCCAGCGAGAAGACCAACTGGGATACCCTGGTGGGCACGACGATGCGACAGGATTGGGGCTGGACGGACCCGGCGGACACCTACGTGGAGCATTACTGGAAGGCGACGAAGAGCGCCAAGTACCAGGCGGCGCAGGGTCTTCACCGCGACTGATTTCATTCTTTTCTGTGTGATGATAAGGGTTTTAGATGTGACGCAAGCATGTCAATGAAAGATTTGTATTGAGACTCGCCCAGCCACGTGGGAGGTATCGTATCGTCAATCCGTTCATCTCAGAGCGCGGTGCGCTTCTTCTTGGCCGGCGGCAACCCCTCCTGCTCGTGCCTCGCCTCGACGGCCGCAATCGCCTTCTTGACGTCCTTGAAGTAGCCGAGGTGCCCACCGTGGCGTGCCGGGACTTTCGCTATCCACTTCTTCTCTCGATTGCACCAGACGACACCAGTGCAGCCGGATTTGGGGCACGCCGGGCGCTTCCTCTTGGTCTTCTCGACCATCTTGGTGGCGGCGCGGATGAGCTCGTCGGAAACCTTTTCCCCTGTCCCCGCCGGCGGCAGCCCGAGCGCGGTGCGCTTTGTCGCGATGGCCGCAGCCGCCTGGTTGACGTCATCGCGCGCGAACGTTCCACAGTTCACGTGCGTCCGCTTTTTCCCGTCGACTCCGCGGAGGTGAAACCCCGCATCCCACTTGTCTTTGGTGTTGTTCCAGGACACGCCGACGTGCTCGGTCGTCGGGAACGCGCCCCTCGCCTGCCTCGCAGCGACTTGCGCGTCGCTGCCCTTCTTGGAGTTTTCGCGGAGGTTGGCGGCGGCCTCGAGCTTCTGGTCGGCGAGCTCCTTGTCCGTCCACTCCGAGCCGCGGCCGTACCCGTGGAGGTTGAGGTTGGCGGCGGCCTTGAGTTTCTGGTCGGCGAGCTCCTTGTCCGTCCACTCCGAGCCGCGGCAGTACCCCCACTTGCTGAGGTGCTCGCGGGCAGCCTCGAGCCTCTTCTCGAGGGTGACGGGGTCCACGTTGCGCCCGAAGCGGCCCCACTTCTGCATATGCCTCCGGAACCAGCGCCTCCGCGTCGCCGACCACTCTGCGGATCGTGACGGGGCGAGGCGGGGGCGAGTCGTCAGCGTCCAGGAAAAACCCCGCGAAGAGGACGGAAAATATTACCTTCGAAGGTACCTTCGAAGGTAAGGGTTTAGGATGAAAAATAAACCGAGCGGGACGGGTTCACTCACCGGTGCCGTAGAGGCCGTGCCTCTTGAGCCAGTCGCGGCGGTATGCCTCAATCTTGATCGCGTACGCCTCGTCCCATTCGCTGCCCATCTCCTTGACGAGCGCGGCGCGGAGCTTGTCCGCGGCGTCGGGAGCGCCGCCGAGGAAGGTCACCAGGTGCTGGAAGCCCTCGAGCCACTCCGGGCGGCACAGCACGATCCGGACCCACCGCGCCTGGGTGAACATGCTGAGGTGCACGCACTTCTTCCTGTGCACCTTAAGCTTGTCGTCGTTCCAGAGCGTCCGGTTCTTCGCGGCCTTGCCCTTCTCCGGGATCTCCTTCTTGGTCCACGTTTCAACCTGTACATGGATGCGGGAAAAAGTGATGCGGGAAGGAGGTGGAAGTGAAAGTCAGCGAGATGTTCGCGAAGGTGTGTAGACGTGCGAGGGGGAGAGGGAACGATCGAAGTCCGGGTCCCAAAGGCGACCGGCGATGGCGCTGCCCCATTCGCCATCGCCGCGAAAACAGATGCGGGCGGGTTCAAAAATATACCCCGGCACAGCTGGCGACGCCGGCCAGCTGTGCAGCCGCCGCACTCCCACCACGAGTTCTCCATGAGCGGCACCGTCTGGCGGGAAGGAGATGCGCGTGACCCACTTGCGCTATTCCCCTATCTCCCGCTAGACTTACCGCTTTGCCGAAGCCCGCAAAGTTCGTCGGCGTGCCCAGCGTGTTGAGAGCTGCGACTTGCAGAGCGTTCAGCTCCTTGGAGACCTCGTGCGGGAGGTGGGCCACGATCTTCCTGCCGATGTTGTACGTCGCCGAAAAGCACACAACGTTGAAGATGACAAGCGAACCGAAGTTCGCGGGTCCGAGGGCTGTCTTCACGAGCCCCCAAACACGCGACTTCAGGTCGAAGCCGCCGGCGTTGTCACGCAAAGCACGAAGGACACCGAAGAGGCACAACTCGAGGGTTTCGAAGTGGCCGGCGAGGACCGAGAAGGCCCTCAGCAGCCCCTCCGGGCCCCACTCGTTGTCGCCGATGTCAATCGGCGTAAACCCCATGGGTTCGTTGGTGTACTCGCGGCTTACGTCGACGAGTTCGCGCGCAAGTTCCTGCTGCGTAGCGAACTCGTCGGCGGGGGAGAGGAGGGGGTCCGCTGTGGCTGCGGCGCGGCGCTCGCCGATATCCTGTGCGAGCAGTACGAACTGTCGCCGAGAGGTGATCTTGCGCCGCTTCCGCTTATTCGTTGCGGAATCAACAGCGACCCCCGGCTCGCGCACCCAAGGCGCGCGCGCCATGATGATGCGTGCGGCCGGCGCGAGTCCTTGTGTCGCGAAAAGTAAAGGGGTGCACAGGTATGTTTTTTTACAGGAGGCGGGCGAGCGGTGACGCGCGTCCAAGGTGGCGTCTGATTACGATTCAACCCGGGTTTGTCGCGGGCGAACGATCGATGAAGGATCTCCCGTGTGTGATCCGTGTCCAAACCTCCGAACACGCGCCTCTTTCGGTCGTCTGATGCCTCGAGCGGGGGCGAGGAGGGGGGGGGCCGAAGCTGTTGTAAAAATATTTGACGATCCAGTGCGTTTGCCCACTAACACTTTCAAACTACTCCAAGGGCAACACACCCATCAGCCCCCGCCCCCTTCCTCAGTCACCGGTAAGACCATCACCCTCCCCTTTCTCCACAGCCTCGCACCTCTCGTCTAGGATCCCCACCGCGTTCCCATGATCCATGTCGACGACGATCCAAGGCACAACATGTTAACAGCGTTACGAGGTTATAAAGTTCGCCCGCTCGTCGTCCTGAATCTGTCGTCCTGTCACGTCAGTGGCCCTGTTTTCTTGGAGCACACTTTCCGCGGCGCCGGAAGGGGCGGGGAGGCGACTGGGCTGGGTCTTTCCCGCCCGTCCCCCTCGCGTCGGCCCTCTCCCGGCTCAGTCCACCGCGATGGTGCACTATCGCCGGATGGTGGCCGCGGCGCTTCACAAACTCGAGGAGGATGCGCGGGAGAGCGGAGCCCCGATCGATTTGGGCACCGGCGAAGGCGGCGGCGGCGGCGGGGAACGCGGCGACGGCGTCGACGATCACGTGGACGACGGGTCGTTCCACGGGTCCACGGCGCAGCAGGTTGGCGCGATGGTGCTCAAGCTGCACGCGGGAGATCCACAGCTGGACCGCGAAGACTGGTATCAGAGGGTCCGGGCCGCTCTCAGGGGCCTGACGAAGGACGGGGAGGTGGACATGCTGAACCTGAACCGCTTCAGGCTGGCGGTGGAGGAAGAGGGTGACGGGGTGACGTGGAAGCTGAACGTGCGGTTCAACGACGAGGACCTGATGCAGGTGGAGGTGGAGGTGAGAGCGAACCCCGACTCGGATACCCCGCGACTCGACCCGAGACGGGAGGACGCGCGCGTCGCGACCCAAAGACCGATCCCGCCCTTTTCGTTCGCCCCGAGCGAAAGATTCTTCAGCACATCGCTCCCCGCCTCTCGATACTCACCGTCCCCACCCGCCGTCATCCACCCTTCGCAGCCCACGTGCACGTGCGCGCAAATACGCGAGCTGGTTCGGACCAAGTTTGGCGCCAGGATGACCTCCGAGCGGGTGCGGCTCAGGTTCAACGGCGCCGAGGTTGGCACTCGCCGAGGCGGTGACGCGTCCAACCTCGGCGGTGACGCGTCGACGGCGCCGGCGCGACCCGAGGCGACGCGGCTCGCCGAGGCGGGCGTCACCGACGGGTCGACGCTTGACCTCATGATCGAACCCGTCGACAGGGACCCCGAGCCGGACCCCGAACCAGAGCCCGAGCCAGAGCCAGAGCCCGAGCCAGAGCCGGAGCCAGAGCCGGAGGAGCCGGCGGCTGCCCCCGTGGTTAACCGCGAGGAGAAAGATACGCGGTACGCTACGCACTGCGCGTGTCGTCTCTGCGGCGAGATGAGGGAGAAGGCTGACTTCACCGCGACTGTCTGGAAGAGGAGCCAAGCGGATCGCATTTGCAAGCGTTGCGTGGGCAAGGAAATGACGTGTCGTTTGTGCTCCATACCGAGGCTTTGGCGTTATTACACTGGCTGGTTACACCAGATTAAGCGTGAGTGCGACGTGTGCACGCAGAGCGGCCAATGCGCATTGAGATTTTGCAGCGGCTGCAAGCAGATGAAGCTGATGATGGACTTCTCAAATAATCAGGCTCAGAAGAAAAACAAAGTGCGGATGTGCCAAGTTTGCATGGGCAATGCAAAGGAGGACAAGTCAATTGGCCTGAAGCTCCGGGAAGGAGATGTTATCGTTATTGACTCGAAGAGGCAGCCCGGGGAAGGGGTGAAACAGTGCAGCAACTGTGGCGAGTTCAAGCCGAACGACCAATTCACGAAATCTCAGCTTAAGAGGTCGGCCAGTGCACGGCGTTGCCTGGAGTGCCTGAAAACATGCCTGAAAGATGTGCCGCATTCGACGGACAGCACCTCGAAACCTCCGGAGAGTACCTCAAACCCCCCGGAGAGCGATACCGACGAGCAGCTGAACCGCCACGAGGTTGTCGAGAAGGAGGCGGTCGGTGACGGGGGATGGAACGAGGGCGGCGACGGCTGGGTCAACCTGGTCAAGGAATCCGGGGATGAACGGGAAGACGACGTCGAGGAAGAATTTATCGAGGACGACGGCTTTGACGATTATTACGAGGAAGAAAACGAGGAGAGGAACGGCGACAGCCGCCGCGCCTCCGTCAACGCATCTCTCGGCCTCCCCGACGAGGAAGACGCGGAGTTTCTGGACGCTTCCGACTACGAGCGAGACTCGCTCTCGGGCGACTCCCACGAAAACTGTGAACTGTACGGGACTCTGCACTCCCAAGTGTCGTCCTTCGCGTCCACCGCCGGGCCGGACGATTCGGACCTGCAGGACAGGCTCGTCGTGCAGAAGAAGGTGAGCGAGGCGATCACCGCGCTCTATCCGGAGGCGCGGTTGGAGGTTTTCGGATCGGGCGCCACCGGGCTGGCGCTCAAGTGCGCCGACATCGACCTCGTGGTGCTAGGCGTGGGGCCCGAGCCCTCGGCGGGCGGGGGAGGGTTCAGCAGAAACGATCGCGAGGATCTCGTTCGCATGCTACGCAAGATTGAGAAGAGCCTCAGGCGGGAGAAGATCGTCTGGAAGGCGAACGTGATATCCACGGCGAAGGTGCCGATCATCAAGATGAACGCCGGGCGGTACGCCGTGGACCTCACCGTCGGCGCGAGCAACGGCCTCTCCGCGGTGCAGTGGATCAAGGACCGGGTGAACGATTTCGTCGCGATGCGACCGCTCATCCTGGTCCTCAAGAAGCTCCTGAAGACGCACCACCTCGACGACGCGTCCACCGGCGGGTGCGGCGGGTACCTGCTCGTGTCGTTGGTGGTGTCGCACCTGCGCCAGAGCGGCGAGCCCGGGCGGTCGGCAAACCCGAACCTCGGCGCGCTCCTGTTGGGTTTCCTGAGGCGATTCGGGAACGAATTCGACTACTCTCGGATGGCCGTGGCGGCGGGCCGGCCGAGCGGGGTGATCCGGGCGAAGGACCTGGTCGTGGGCCCCGGGGCGTTTGGAATGAGGCCGATGATCCTCGCCGAAGATCCGCAGGTGAGCGTCGCACGCGCCGTTTCTTTTTCAACCCTTTTCTTTCTTCTTCTCCGCGGGTTTGTGAGGTGGACGACGGTACGCCGTGCGCGATGATTATCATTGCATTTCTCGTACTGAGCGTGGGGTTAGCGTCCTGCAGCATGAAGAGACTGGGCTCTGTCCCATCGTTGAGCGCACGGCGTCGTCCAGCCGCGACCCAAAACCCGACCCCCCGTCGCGTATTTGTTTTGGTCATTTTCCATCCGTTTACCGACGCTCACGCTCGCTCGTGTTCGCGCAGGAAACCGGCCGCAACATCACCGGCGCGGCGTACCGCTTCAAGGAGGTCCGCGCCCTGTTTCGCTCCGCGTTGGAGTACATGTCCGCCGTGGGTGAACTCGCGTTCCTGCAGGAGCTGGCGTCACCGGCGCCCCTCAGCCGGGGCCCGCAGGCGCCGCCGCCGCGGCCGAGCGGCGGGGGCGGGGGGGGCGGTCCGTCGTGGCTTCAGGACAAGCGAAGCTTCTCTCTCAAGCGACCGAGGGAGGAGGGCGCTGGCGTGGAGGCGCGTGAGCCCAACAAGAAGGGAAAGTCCCCGCCCAAGAAGGGAAAGTCCCCGCCCAAGAAGGGAAAGTCCCCGCCTACGAAGGGAAAACCGGAAGGCCAAAAGAAGGGCCAAAACCGGAAGGGACAACGATATACAAACAAGAATCCGGCAACGTGGACCCCGCATAAGGTCAAAATCGAGGCAGCTAAGGCGAGGATCGCTGCGGGTGGTAAGTCGAATAAAGGGGTGAAGAAGTCACCGCGCATCGCGGCGAAGAAGAAGTCGCGGGGAGGTTGGGCAACCGAGTGATACGCCGCAGAATTACCATAGCACACGTAGAAAATGTAGTCGAGACAAGTTGAATGTCCACACGTTAAACAACGCGCGCGACCACCTCCTCGCGCGCGTGCACACCCCCCTCGAAGAGCGCGGCCTCCTCCTCATCATCATCGTCGTCATCATCCCCCACCGCGCTCCACTCATCGCCACCGATCGTATCATAATCGTCGGTGGCGTCACTCAAAAAACCGACCCCGACGTCTTGCCCATTCGCCGCAGCAGCGTCTCCTCCTTCTTGCACCTGACGCCAGCTGTGCTGGGCGCGGAGATGACCGCCCTGCCCTCGCACCCGTCCTCCTTCGCCGCCGCGAGCATCGCGTCCGCCACCTCCACCGCCAGGAAGGTCGCCATCGTGTCCGCGTCGACGTCGGAGCCGTGGCCGCCGGTGAGCGCGAGCACCGTCGGGCCGGCGCCCGACAAAAACGCCCCGTGAGCGCCCATGCCCAACGCCGCGTCGATCATCTTCTGCATCGGGAACGCGGCGCCGCGGTACGGCTGGTGGATCACGTCCTGGCACGCGTACCTGAGCGCCTCGAAGTTATCCGTGGCGAACGAGTTGATCAGCATCGCCGCTCGGGAGATGTTGAACACGGCGTCCGCCACCGGAATTTCCTTTGGCAGCGCCGCCCTCGTCTCGCTCGTCAGCGACTCGAACTCGGGGATGAAGAGGACCGCCTGCATGCCCTTGGGGAGCCCGATGGCCTGCGTCACCCACTGCTTGCCGGTGTTGATGGACACCTGGAATCCGCCGTAGATGGCGGGTGCGACGTTGTCGGGGTGCCCCTCCGCGTCGGCGGCGAGCTGGAGCAAGAGCTGCTTGGTCTGGGGCTTGGCGAGGTCCTGGCCGGCGAGGGCGAGTCCCGCGGCGAGTCCCGCGACGAGGGCGGCGGACGAGGACCCGAGCCCGCGCGCGGGTGGGATGCGGTTGACGGAGGTGAACTTGATGTCGTCGATCGGGAGGTGTTCATCCGGGTAGATGGCGGCGTAGCCGTCCTTGACAGCCTTTATGATTGCGTTGGACTCGTCGCGGGGCAAGGAGGTTTCACCCTCGCCGATGATGTCAACCTTGAACGCGCCGCGCTCGAGGACGAGCTCGTTCTCGAGGTCGACGGCGAACCCGAACGAGTCGAAGCCCGGGCCCATGTTCGCGCTCGTGGCGGGGACGGTGATGCTGTCGTGAGGTGGGATTCGAGAGCGGGGGCGGAGGCGTCAGCGCGGTGATTCACACGGTTGGGTTTCGGGCTCGCTCGGGGTTTAGGGCTGGATTAACGGTGATGGCCGCCGGGTGAAGGGGGCGCGCGGGGTCGAGGAGCGGGTCGAATCGATCCGATCCCGCGCTCGACATCGCGCGAGTACTCACGTCATCTTCTCGCCGCGGTTGAGGTCCACCTTCTGGTCCCCTCGCAGGCTCCGGTCGGTGCTCCAGGTGGCCTTGAAGTCCTTGGTGGCCTTCCCCGAGGATTCCCCCGAAGCGACGGCGACGAGCCGGGCGGCCTTGGCGGGGCGGCGGCAAGTGCGGGGGCGGGCGAACGCGACGCGCGGCGCGACCGCAGACATCGTGAGGGTGGCCGGCATCGTGCGACGGGGACCGATCGGCGGTGCAGTCGCTAAACAGGTGGGCTCGGCGGGCTGTGGGTTCCAAGCGCGTCGCCAAAACTCACTTTTGTCGCTTTTGGCAATCCACCGAGCGCCGGCTGCTGGTTCTCGTCCAGGTGGGTGCTGCGATCGAGCGGCGATCCAGACCATCATGTCCGGAGGAGGTGCGGAGCTGGCCTCCCGCTCCAAGAATGCGGGGGGTGTCATATCCCGCGCCAAGACGGGGCTTCAGCGGCTGGCGCGCAGGATGGCCCTCCTCGTGGCGCTCACCTGCGTCGTCCTCTTCGCGCTCCGGGCGCTCCTCAACTTCGACGTCTCCGGCGCCACCTACGGGCTCATCGCGTGGCTGCGAGACGACATCAACGTCTCCACAGGGTGCATGGTGCTCGTCATCGCGACCGCGGTGGCGACCCCGCTGATGCTGAGCACCACCCCGATCAACATCGGCGCCGGGGCGGTGTACGGGGTAGTGCTGGGAACCTTCGTCACCCTGGTCGGGCACGTCGCGGGAGCGTGGATATGCTACGTGTGGAGCCGATGGTGGGCGCGGGACTGGATCGCGAGAAAGATGCGGTCCTCGGAGACGCTCACGGCGCTGAACCACGCGCTCGCCAAGGGCGGAGCGGGAATCGTGATGCTCTCCAGACTCTCCCCGCTGTTCCCTTTCGCCATGTGCTCGTTCTGCTTCGGCGCGTGCAACGTGGGGACCTGGGACTACCTCATGGGAACCACGGTGGGGCTGGCGCCGAGCACCCTCATGCTGTCGTGGGTCGGGGTCACCATCCAGAGTTACAGCAAGAAGGGCGCGACGCAGGAGGGACACAGCGCCGCGGACTACAGGAGACTGTGGGGGGTCATCCTGCTCACCGTCGTGTCGTCGGTGCTGCTGGGGTGGAGGGTGAAGGCGGTGATCAAGGCGCAGGCGAGGGAAGCGGAGAGGAGCGGGCTGGTCATCGGCACCGCGGGGGTGGGAGGGACACCGGGCAAGGGGCGGGGGACGACGGGGCTCAAGCGGCTGACGGAGTCGAGGATGGGCGCAAAAGGCGGTGCGCTGTCGCGGGGGAACAGCGGCGAGAGGCTCCTGGTCGCCGCGGCGGTGTAGCGAAGGTACGAATAGAACAGACTGCGTAAAAATTTGGGTCAACACCGATGCGAATATCACAAGCGTAGATGAAAACGACGACGAGCAGCGCGCGTCGACGCGTCGGACTTAGTAGCTGCGTCCCCAGATGACCCAGGTGGTGGCCGGCGCGCCCGTGATGAAGCACTTGGTCCCGGGCGCCAGGGGCGGCTGGATGAACGGGATGCAGAGCGTCTTCGCAGCGCCGCCGTCGCTATCCTCCTGCGACTTCTTCTTGACGAGCTCCTCGCTCTCCTTGGTCTCGCACCACGGGGTGAGGATCATTTTACAGTCGTCGAGGGCCTCGACGAAGCCGTCCCACGACGTGCACGTCACCACGGACGCGTTACGCTTCTCCGTCGCGCGCTTGAGCATGTCAGCCTGCATCTCCTCGCACATCTCTTTAGCGCGAACCGGCAAGTCGACGAGCTTCACCGTCTCCTTGGCGCCGGTGTCGCGCCTCACCACGACGCAGTGCCCAGCCTCCATGTCCCGCGGGCCAAACTCGCACCGAAGCGGGACGCCCTTGAGCTCCCAGTGGTTGTACTTCCAGCCCGGGGTGTAGTTGTCGCGGTCGTCGAGCTTGGAGCGAAGGCCGGCGTCGATCATGCCGTCGGACATCGCCTTCGCCGTGTCTGCGAGGTACAAACAAACGGGGCGCGCGCCAGTCAGGTGAGATGATCCCGGGATGGTAAGAAAAAGGTCGAGGCGAGCGGACGGGGTCGCGAGGGTGCAGCGGATGAACGGCGGGGTGGTGCTGGACGAATCCAGAACTATCCAGAGCTATCCAAAACTGTCCAAATTGTCGGACGAATCCATTCCGATGGCGCCATGTGCCTCTCGGCCGACGACGGGTCGGTGGTAAGGAGTCTCGGCGATGTGTGGCTTTGCGTCGGTGACGCGGATTCACCCGCGGCGCATCAAGGGCGGCGCGCGAGAACTAGGAAGCCGAACGACGACCGAGCGGGCGAACGAGACGGATGGATGGATGGGCTGTCGTGATGGGATCGGGACGCGTGGCGCGTGTCCGAGCGAGCGTCGGGTGGTGACTCACCGTTGAGCTTCTTCGAGTCCTCCGCGGAGAGCTTGCTGTTGGGGATGGTGACCACCACCACCTGCAGAGGCGCCACTCGCGGGGGCAGCACCAGTCCCTTGTTGTCGCCGTGCACCATGATGGCGACGCCGATGGTGCGCGTGGTGCAGCCCCACGAGTTCTGCCACACCATGCTGCGTCCGCCGTTCTTGTTCTCGTACTCAATCTGGAACATCTTGGCAAAGTTCTGCCCGAGGCAGTGGGACGTGGCGCCCTGGATGCCGCGTCCGGTGGCGGGCACGAAAGCCTCCACGGTGGTGGTGTAGAGCCCACCCGCGAACTTCTCCTTCTCGGACTTGACGCCCGGGATGACGGGCACCGCGAGGAGCTCCTCGTACACCCTGCGGTACAAGTCCAGGATGTGACGAACCTCCTTATCCGCATCCGCCTTGTTGGTGAACGCGGTGTGACCCTCCTGCCACAAAAACTCTCGCGACCGGATGAACGGCGTGGGGTGCTTGAACTCCCAGCGCACGACGTTGCACCACTGGTTGAGCTTCATGGGCAGATCGCGGTGCGAGCGGATCCAGTTGGCGAACACCGGGTACATCACCGTCTCGGACGTGGGTCGAACCGCGATGGGCACGTCGAGCTCGGACTGACCGGACCTGGTCACCCACGCAACCTCGGGGGCAAAGTCCTCGATGTGGTCCTTCTCCGCCTCGAGCCTGGCGGAGGAGACGAAGAGGGGAAAGTAGCAGTTCTCCACGCCCTCTTTCTTGATCTCCTTGTCAAAGAAGTCCTTGATCTGCTCCCACATGGAGTACGCCCAAGGCCGGAGGATGTAGCAGCCGGAGATGTCGTAGTACTCGATCAGCTCGCCGGCGACGACAACCTGGGAGTACCACGCGCCGAAGTCGTCCTCGATGGTGGCGTCGAGCCCGAGCCCAGTCTCCTTCTTGGCCTTGGCGTTCTCGTGCTTCTCCTTCTTGGCGGGCTGGCCCCCTTTTCCCTTCTGCTTGGGCGGCGCGCCCTTGGGCTTCTCGATGACGCCCTTGAGCTTGTCGGCGGTCGCCTTGAGGTCCTTGAGGATGGCCACCTCGGCCTGGATGGCCTCGTCGGTGGCCGACGCGTCGCCGGCCTTCTTGGCAGCCTTGAGCGCGGCAACCTTGGAGCCCTGGGTGGAAGCGGCGGCCTCGGCGGCGGCGATTTCCTCGGGGGTGCCCGTGGGCTCGCCGTAGATCACCTCGGGCCCCTTGCGGGATCGCCCCGAACCGCCGGACACCTGCATCTTGGCCATCTCGGCCGCCGCCTGGTCGGCCATGTCGTTACTTACGCGACTGGGTGTTGTGTTTGCGCTCACCGGGTGGTGGGTTAAGACGCGCCGAACGGAGTGAGCGCTCGACGGATCTGCGTGCGTCGACGGTGGACGCTCGCGGTACTGCTCGGGCTTCACGCGGCTAATCATAAAAGGGTTAGGTACGAGGATAAAATGCGGCTGGTCAAAATCTAACTGGCACTCCATACGCGAATCAACTTTGAATATCGAAGGTGCCAAGAGTTTACTCGTGCGAGTGTCGTCTAATTATGGTTAAGATGATATCGCTCTCCGAGCCTCGGAAGAGGCTCATACACAGACGAGCAAGGGCCGACGACGTCACCGGCCGGGAGCCCCAGCGGAGCCACTATCGCGCGCGCCTCGCGCGTCGCCGGCACCCTCCTTCGCCGCATGTTCCACCCCAATCTCGGCCTCGGCCGCGGGCCCCAGCCCCGAGCGGCGATCCGCGCCGTCGTCGCCCTCACCCTCGCGCTGCTGCTCCAGGTCGCGCTCGCCTCACCCCAGGAGCGCGAGACGGCGACGCCCGATACGCCCGACGTCGCCCCCGCCGCCGCCGCCGCCGCCGCCGGACCCGTCAGGCACCTGTCCACGGCGACGGACCCCGACACCGGCCTCGTCACCGACACGTACGTCAAACCCCTCGGGACGACCACACCGGGAGAGGTGCGGAATACCAGACCGTGGGGCGAGGTCGGGCTCCTGCAGCGCCCCTCGCCCGACGCCTCCATCGTCATCGTCAACGTCGCCTTCGACATCGTGGACCCGGACACCCTCGAGCCTTACCCGCTGGATCGCATCTACAACCATCACCTCGTCGTCCACTCGCGGGACGACGAAACGAACGAGTCGGAGCTTCGACGCGCCGTCGCGGAGGTACTCAGAAAAACGATCCCCGCCGAGGACCTTCCCGCCGCCGCGACCTTCCTCGAGCGAATCCCCCGCGCGGCGATCCGCGCCGCGATCCGCGGCACCCTCGACGCCGCCGTCCGACGCACCCGAGGCCACTCCTCCCTCCTGTCCCCGTGCGGCGTCGGCGTCGGCGTCGCGGGGGCGGGCGCCGAGTGGCGGGGCCAACAGCTCAACGTCGCCGCGACCTTTCCGAACGATCCGTACCTGAACGGCACGTCTCTCTGGGTGGAACCCCCGGGGACGACGTGGGGTGTTAACGCCCACCTGATTGACTTACGCGACGTGGAAAACCTGGCGGACGCGGTGCAGTGCAACTGCGAGGCGTACGCGAGACGCACCCCCGGTACGCCTCAAAACTGGGATCACGGCCCGCTGCCCGGGGGCGGCATCCAGTGCTGCGGCGACGGCGCGCTCGCGCCGCTGGCGCCCGGCTCGGCGGCGTTCGCGGACCACACCGCGTTTGCCGCTCCGTTGGGTATCCTGTACAACGTCACGTGGTTTCCGAACACTCCCGAGGCGCTCGCCAACGTTCCGGAAGCTATCCGGACCCTCGCGGCGAAGGCGCCGATGCAAACCACGCTCATGGTCAGCTCCAACCGCGCGGTGGACGGCGCGGCGTGCGCGGGGGAATACAACGCGCGCGCGTGCGCCGCGGACCCGCGGGCGGCTGGTGACCCCGCCGCGGAGGAACGCCTCTGGATGGAAGCCCTCGACCGAGCCGGAGACGTCGCGCCGGCGCCGCGCAACCAGACGTGTGAACCCGGTGAGTCACCGCCCAGTAGTGAGTCATCCGGCAACGGCGCCGGCCCGCGGGTGACCGTCGCGTGGTCCCACCCGTTCAAGCTTCCCGACGGCGCGGCGTACGACGTCCGCTCGATGTACGGTCACCAGCACGTGGGCGGTCGATCCGTTCGATTCGTCAACGTCACGGATCCCTCGACGCCCGTCGCGATTTGCGACTCGGTTCCCCGATACGGCGCCGCCCCCGGCGTCGTCGGCGACGAGGCCGGGTTCATCGTCGACATCCCCGGGTGCAGGTTCGACCCGCCGCTTCGTTTGCGGGGCGGGGAGACGTACGCGATCCGGTCGGAGTACGGCGCCGACCCGACGTCCCACGCCCCCGCGGCGTTTCTCGGCCTCGAGGGGGTGATGGGATACGTGATATTGCGGTTCACGGTGCCGGACGACGCGCCGGTGGCGACTTTTTCGGCGTCGGGGGAGAGGACCGTCGCGTCCGACGTGAGGCGCGCGCTGGCGTCCGGGGGCGCGGGTCTCTGCGTCGCGGCGGCGTCGAGCGGCGGTGAGTCACCGGGCGGTGACTCACCGGGCGGTGACTCACCGGTCGGCCCCGCCGCCGGTCCGATGGCGGCGTTCGACTCGAACGGTTCCGACGATGCACCGGATGACGCCGGATCTATCGTCACGGACGCCGACGCGGCGGAAACCGACGATGTGACGACCGGCGACGACTCGTCAGCCTGGAGGTCCGTCCTGCTCAGCGCCGAGGACAATTTCACCATGTCCTGGAGGTTCACGGACGACGCCAACTCCGCCGTGGAGTTTAAGCTTCGCATGGATCGTCCGAGCTGGATGTCCGTCGGCGTGCACAGACCGGGGGGGCACGGGATGCCCGACGCGGACATGATCGTGGTGCAATCGATGGACGGCGGCGCGAACTTTGCGATTTCGGAGGTTTGGACCCAGGCGTACGACAGGCCGCGGCCCAAGGCGTTTTACGGCTTCGCCGCATCCGCCGCGGCGCTCTCCTCGGGGCGATGCGCCGTGGAGGTATCTCCCGAGGGAGCCATCGAGGCGTCGTTCACGAGGACCGCGGCCGCCGCGGCCGGCGACGAGACGGGCGCCGACATCGTCCCCGGGGTCCCGACCACCGTGGTGTGGGCGCACGGCGAAGACGGGTTCGCGATGGACTATCACGCCAGACACCGAGGAACCGTCTCGGTGACGTGGTGAAGAAGAGAACCGCGCGAGACGACGCGAGACACGACACGACAAGACACGACACGACACGACACGAATGAAACACACGCATGAAATCCTAAATCCTAACCATAAACTCACCGCGGCAGCTCCCCGGTTCGCCTCACGTGCTCGAAAGCCGCCCCGAGGCCGTGTTTTTGGTACGCCGCCAGCGCGTCTCGTAGCCCGTCCCCGTACACCTCCGTCGGGTCCGTCCTGATCTGGTTCGCCACGAACCCCGCCATGGCCGCCAGGTTGTGCTCCTCCCAACCGCCGCCCGAACGAACCTTGTCCTTGTTTCCGCCCCCCACGCCCATCGTCTCGATCCCGTGCGCGGCGACGTGCTCGACCCACAGCAGCGCCATGAGCTGGCACAGACCCTCCTCGACCTTGGGTCGCAGGCGCGGGTACCCGCCCGCCATGCGAATGTACGCGTGCGTGCACTCGTGCGCCAAGATGGCCCCGGCGCACACCGCGGGTAACCCGTACAACACCACCACCGCGTTGACCACGGTGGCGCCCCTCGACTGCCCCACCACCCGCTCCTTGAAACCCACCGGGAAGAACCCCCCCGCGAAATCCGGCGTCCTCTCCACGGTGTACACGACGTGTTCCTCGAACAGGCACAAACCCCGGGTGCGCGCGGTACGACCCCTGTGCCAACCTTCCTTGTCGTCCGCGTCGTTGAGGGTGTCCTGCGACACCAGGTGAAGCGGCGGACGCTCGGGGAGGAGCGGCAAGTCGCGCTTGGAAAAAAACACGCACACGTCGTCGTACAATGGGGCGCCGTCGTGATCCGCGTCGATCACAGCCGTGGACGCGCACTCGAGGCACATCGCCCGGCCGTCGGGGAGCTCCGCGAACTCCCCCGAGGAGGAGTGGTTACCCCGGGTTACCCCGTGCGACCCGTAGCCGCCGGTGGCGACGCCCTTCCCGCCCCTTGCCTCCATCCGGTCGCACCCGTCGCACCGCCGCGTGCCGTCGAACTCGTGCTCGGGGCAGAACACCGTACCCCAGTACGGGTGCGTCATGAAACGAACGCTCGTATCCCCCACTTCGTTCGTACCCCCCGTCGATGACCCGATGAATTCGTCGCAAACGCCGCACCTCGGCGCAAACTTTTCCCTGTAACACGACCGGTGGAAAGGAGCGCCGTCCCGAGTCGCGAAGGAGGTCCCCCCGCCGATCGCGCCCCCGCACGCCCCGCACGTGAAACACCCGCGGTGCCACCTCGCACCCATGGCGGTGACGTACCCACCGAACGCCGACACCTGTTCGCGGCACCCGGGGCACGCGCCAGGCGGAACCGAGTCGGCGGGCGTCCGTCGATGTCGGTTCAATCGGCTGGTCGAACCGCCGCCGCCGCCGGCGGCGAGATCTTCCTCCTCCTGGAGCGCCCTCGCGAGTGCCTCGTCGTCGACGACGACGTCACCCGCGCGGGGCCCCGCGGAGGAAGCCCCGGCGGCGGCGGCGGCGTCCTCCTCCGCCTGTAACCTAGCCGCGAGCGCCGCGTCACCGTCCCCAACCCCCGCCCCCGCCCTCCTCCTGGCCTCCCTAACCCTCCTCTCCTCCTCCTCCTCCCGCGCCTGCAGCGCCCTAGCGAGCGCCTCGTCATCGTCCGCTGAACCCCCGCCGCCGTTCGCCCCGGACGCCGCACCGATCGGATCGACAGCACCGGGTCGGTCCCCCCATCCCGAGCCGGTTCCGCCCGGGTAGTACGGCGACGGGGGGTCGCGGGTGCCGCGACTCGGTTCCGGATACGAACCGTCGCGGAGGACGGGGGCGGTCCACGTCCCTTCGGGTTTGCCGGTGTTAAGTGCGATCTCGTCGTTCATCGCGCGGCGACCTAAGGACTCCGTGGTGGGAGGAGGGGCGGACGGCGGGTGGGGCCCCGGGGGGCGCGGGAACGAAAACGCAGGCGTCGGGGCGGGGTGGGGCACGGGCGCGAGGAACGACGGTCGCGGGTCGTTCGCCACCGTCGAGGGGGGGGGCGCGCGCCGGGCCGGGTCGTAGGGCATGTTGGGGTAGAACGCGTCCCGGGACGACGCGTTCGCGCGTTCGCGCTCCTCCCGCTGCAGCCGCTGCGCCATCGCCTCGTCGCTCTCCACCACCCCGAGCTCCACGGCCCCGCCCGGTGGTGGCCGGGGCCGCGCCGGGAGCGGGCGGGGGGCGTCGGGGGAGTCGCGCGCGCTCGCCGCGCGGCTCTCGGCTAGGGCCTGTGCGGATCGGAAGGGAGGATCGCCGGGTGTGAGGTCGGGTTCGGGCGGTGAAGGGTCGAGTCGGGACCGTTCGACCCCCCGCGAGGGCGGTGTCGGCATCTCTCCGTCACCCGCGTCAAACTCGGATCCGCGCGCGGGGTGGGGCCGGGGGGAGCGCGCACCTTCTGAAGCTGCTCCTCCTCGATCTGCGCCAGCGCCGCCTCGAGGGTGGTGCCGTTCGCGGGCGGGGGCGGATACCCGCCCGGCGCCCCCGAGGAGGACGCCGACGAGCCCATCAACGCGTCTGCGCCGAGGAAACTGACGTCGATGCTGTGGGAGAGAGCGTCCGCGTTCTTCACAGCAGACACACGCGCGAGGTGTCGATCTGCGCGGGGGGCCGGGCGCGGTCACTCGCTCCCGTCGCGTCGTCGTTCCGAATGGCGGGGCTGGAGGACGCGGCGGAGGATCTCCTCGAGCGCCTCGGTGACATCGGGTGAGTCCCACGCCGCCCCACGAACCCGTCCCCCGCGCGTCCGCCCCGCTCCGCCACCCCGACGAAACGACCCCGACGAAAAGCGCAACGCCGATACGATCCCTAACCACCCACCGACTCCCCTCGGACGTCCCTTCGCGAACGCAGGGTGGCGGTCGAGGACGCGACCGTCGCGGACGTCACCGGGCGTCACCGCGCCAACGCGACGGTGTTCAACCGCATCGCCCAGGCGCTCGCCCAGGACGTCGTCGCGGTCCTACCCACCGCCGGGGCGGACGACCCCGACGGATGCGAGGCGGCGGCGAGCGCGGTGCATCGTTCGGTCGCGTCCGCCGCGGCGGCCGGCGACGTCGCCGGCGCCACCCGCCGCGTGGAACAGGGCCTGCGCAGGCTCGGGACGGCCATCGACAAGACGTCCCCGGCGGCGGCGTGCGAGACGCACGAGCTGCTGGAGATGCTGGCGACGTACGTTCAAGCCGGGACGATGCTCGCGAGGACAAAGGCGCAGAACCGAGACGAAGGCCGGGCGGGCGAACGACTTCAAAAGATGGAGGTCGAAGCGCTCGTCCAATCGGAGACGTCTCCGATGGACGAGGTCCAATCGGAACGCGCGTCGAGGGCGACGTGGCGACTCGCCGACGCCCTCGCGCCCCTCGACCCCCGAGTCGCCGTCGCCGCGCCCGACGCCCCGGCCGTCGCCGCGTCCGCCCTCGCGTGCGTCAAACGCGCCCTCGACGCGTTACCGACGGACCACCTGCGTCCACTGTTCCCGGAATCCCGTGACGGTTCAACCGGTGACGCGTCGTTCCCCGGCCTGGACGGTGACCCGGTGATCCGCTCGACGGTGGACGCAATCGCGAACGAACTCGCGAGGGAATACGCGCTTCGCAAGGAGACGGTGGCTAGGCGCGCGGGACTGACCGTGACGTCGTTCTCGTACAGCAAGCGGCTGCGGGCGCAACCGGAGGTTGGCCGGGACTTTCTCAGGCGCGTGGGCGCGGGCGGGACGCAGGCGCAGGGACGCGACGGATTGCCGGGCATCGGACGGTCGGTAACCCTCGCCGACGCGCGACGCGCCAGAGTCGCCGACCTCGCGCGGTGCGTCCTCCGGACCAACGCCGAGGCGCACCGCACGCTCGACGCGTCGGTGAAGCGGGTGCTCATAGGAAACGTGCCCGACCGCGGGGGACGGACGGAGGAGGCGAGGGGCGGGCTCGGGGGGAACATGCCCGCGTTCACCGCTCGCGTTGACCACGGGGGCGCGACGCACCGCCGCGGGGGCGGGCGGGGGCGCGGGGGAAGGGGTTCCGGGTCCCAGGGCGGCGGGGGAGGACGGGGCGGGTCCCAGGGCGGCGATGGGGGGAGAAGAGGGGGCGGAGGACGGGGCGGGCGGCGGTGAATCCAGCCGCCGTCTGTTTACTCTTTACGAGTCTCGACGTCGTTTTTATCATAAGTACAAGTGAATCGTCATCACGCGGAGTGGCCGGACGCCGCGAGAGCATCCCGCGTCGCCCTGAGCGCCTCCGTCACGGTCGCGTACCCGCTCGCTTCGACCCTCTGCGCCGCGGCCGCCACCACCGCCGGGGCCAGACCCGCCAGACCCACCACCCGACACTTGGCCCCGTTCAGCGGCCACTCCAGCGGCACGTCAACCGCCGCCACCGCTCCGCCCGCGCCGCCGTATAAACCGACGCGGATCTGCGACAACGACGCGCTCCAGTCCATGGACAACGTGTTCGCGAGCGCGCCCAGCGCCTCGCACCTCGCGTGCGTCGCGTTAATGCGAACCTTCAACTCAGCCGTCAGCTTCTGCAAGTTTGCCTCAGCCGCGCCCGACGCGCGAGCCGCCTGGACGATGTCGTCCATCGGAACACCCGTCGGCTCGAGCACCGCGTCCTTCACCGCGGTCGTGCCCGGATGGAAGGTGACGGTGAGCGTGTGGGTCTCGTCGTGCGCGGGAACGGGAACGGGGTGCTTAGGGTGCGCTCCGGCATCGTCCATCGCCATCGCGAACGCCGGCGTCGCGTCAACGCGGGTGACGAGCCTGAGGACGAGGGACCCCGCGGACGGGTCGCTGGTCACGATGCTCACGCCGGTGAGGCGTTCGATGAGCGTCTTCTGCTCGGCGATGACCGCGCGCGTCTCGGCAATCTGCGCCGTCGCCGCCGCCTCCCTCGCCGCGGTTCTTCCCAGCCCGGCGATGATCTTCAGCTCCGCCTCGGCGCTCGCGAGCTCAGCCTCCCCGGGCTCGAGCGACGCCTTCATGGCCGCCGCCTCGCGGTCCCGGGACCGCAACGCGGCACCCACCATCCTCGCCTGGGCGTCGAGGGCGTCCAGCGCGGCCCTGGCGTCCTCCGTGGAGAGCTTCTCATCTTCCGGGTCTGGGGCGATCTTCGCGTTGGCCTCGCCCGCGTTGAGCTCGGCGGCTTCGGCTTCCCTCTCGAGTTGCTCGAGCGCCTCCACGCGCTTGGCGAGGCGGGCGTGCTCTGCGGCGAACTCCTCCGCGGCGGCGCCCACCGCTCGGACGAGCTCCTCGACCCTCCGCTCCTCCGCGTCGTTGGCATCCTTCAGCAGCTTCAGCTCGGCGTTTCGCGCCTTGAACTCCTCCGTCTCGGTCGGGGGCGTGGACGGCACGGGCCTCGACTCGAGGATGGACCGGAGGAAGGCGCGCTCGGTGCCGAGCTCGATGGTTCCGAACTTTAGCCTCTTGATGTTCGTCTTGATGCGCTCCAGGTCGGTCTCGCCGTTGCCCAGCGCCTTCTCCGCGGCGCCCTCGAGGATCTTCCTGAAGGAATCCTGGGTCTGGTTGAGCTCGGCGAGCGCGCGCCTGAAGGTGGGAACGTCGGGGTTGGCCTTCAGCGCGCGCATGGCGTCGCCGTTGCGGAAAAGACCCGGAGAGTGGACGGAGATGTCCTCGAAGGAGAGCTCTTTCGCGATCTCCCGGGTGTGCACGTTCATGGTCGCCTCGGCAGCCATCGCGGCGGGCTCGTCTCAAAATTCGCGACGCGACCACGCGACTTGGCGTGACCGGGCGCCCGTGGGTGGGTCACGCGCGGGCGCGACGCGTTCGCGGGTACCGCCGGGGGTGTACCGATCGACTGGACCGGTTCAGGAACGCGGATACGGCGCCCGAGGACAGTGATACTCCCTCCCGTCGCACCCGACGCCAGTACGTTTCTTCCCCCTCTTCTCTCGACGCGGGTCTGCCGCTCCGAGGTTCAAACAAACGGTTCGAAGCCGCGCTGGCTCAAAAACGTATGGCGCTCAGTTAGAAAGTGCTTTCGACGGAGATCTGAAACCAGGAATTTGGGAAGGTTCCGTACGGAGATGCGGTTAGCGAATCTGCTGACGTGGTATCGACGTCATCTCGAATAAAAATCCCGACTGCCCGGCTGTGAGAGCTCTGTACGACAAGGGCGCCTCCATCGCGACTCTTCGGACCCGGTCAAAGAAAGTCTCGCCAAGCATCTCGACCGACAGCGCACTCTGATCCGTGCGCGGCGGGCACGGGAGGGCACGGGGCGACCTTTCTTTCGGCGAGAAGGGTCGCGCGCCATGTTCTCAACATTTCAGGGCGGTCCCTTCGTGGAGGTCTTCACCCCGCAGGTGAGCGCGCGCCCCGCTGCTCGACATCGCATCTCCTCGGAACCCGCCCTCGGATGTCGAGAAATATCCCATGGTGGCGGGCTCCGCGCGCGAAGGGCGGGAACCCTCGCGCGCCCTGGATCGCTCACCCGAGACCCGATTCTCCCGCGCCGGGCCGCCTCGACGATCTCGGGACCCGCGCGGGGGCGACCCGCGCGCGTTTTCTTCCCGCCACGATCCCAACCTCCCCTCCCGCCTCCCGCCCCGACGCGCGATCAACACTCCCTTCCGCTGACCCGGCCTCTCCACCGTGGCTGATGTTTGACCAACAGGGCAAGGACCCGACGGAGGGATGGAAGATGCTGGGGGGTAAATGCGTCAAGCGCATGTACGAGAAGGGCGTCAAGGGATACGTCCACCACGTGACCGGACCGCCGGGGCTGAAGATGCAGCTACCCGCGGACGAGAGGCGCGGACGTGAGCGCCCGCCCGCATTTCCGCACGTTTCCCGCTCCTCCGCCTCCCCGCGACTTTTCGCACCCGCGCGCGAGATCTGCCGCCGGACCTGACCGAAACCCTCGCCGGACCTGACCGAAACCCTCCCCAAACCCCGCATCCCGCGCGCAGTCGGACTCAAGCAGCCGTACCTCGTGTTCCAGATGCTCCTCCCGTCCGGCCAGTACGTCTCGCTCGAGATCGTCGTCGCCGACCAGGAGGGCACACGACGAAGGCTCATCCTCTCCACCTCCTTCACAGACGTCAAGTCGACGCCGCTGCACGCCCAGGTACCCTTACCATCCGCCTTGGTGCCGTACGACAGGTGGGTAAACCTCGCGTTGGACCTCCCGTCCCTCACCGCGGCGCTGTGGGCGGAACAACGAGCGGAGTTCAAGTCGGTGGAGGGCGTTGGCGTCGGCGCGACGTGCGCCATTCGTAAGATCTTCACCGCCAAGTCGCCGCCCCAGGAGCACGGGGTGGACCCGAGCGTTCAGAGGGAGGCGGCGCGGATCAAGGATACGATGACGGAGGGGGGGCGCGCGTGCGTGGGCACCGACGGGAGCCTGGGGATCCGGGGGTTCGGGTGCGGGCCCGGCGACGCGTCGAGGAGCCGAACGGGGGCGGCGGCGTTTTTTGGCGGCGAATCGACGCAATTTTCGCAAACGGAGCCGGCGCCGGAGCCGGTGCCGAGGGCGGCGGACTTTCTCCCGGGGGTGGAGAGGACGACGGTGTGCCTGGACCCGGCCAAGCTGATGGCGTGCCGCGTCGCGGGCCTACCAAACGCGGATGTATACGACGTATTGGGTGGGTCCCCGAAGCGCGCGTCGTCGCGCGAGGGATGCATCGACGAAAGATTCGGAGGGCTGGGCGTCGCCGGCTTGCGAATAGGAGGAAACACAGCTGGCGGCGGCCACCACCACCACCAGCATCTCAGCTACTCCGCCCCTTCGAGCGGGCGCAAGCAGCACGCGGACCACCGGGTATCCAGCCGGGGCGCCAGCCGCGACGGCGTTCACCTCGCGTTCGGCACCCGGGTCGCGTCCACGCCGCCGTCGCGCGGGCGGAGCAGGCCCGCGTCGCAACCCGAGCACAACAGACGGTGGAGCCCGACGAACGGTAACGGTAACGGCGGCGTGCACTCGCGCGACGGGACGCCCGGAACTTCGGGTCGGACCCGCGCCGAGCGATTCAACGAGGACTTGGCGAGCTACTTCGCCGCGCAAGGACACGGGCGGTCGAGCGGGTTCATCGACAGGCTGAACAGACGAAACTCGGTGGATAACAACGGCGGTGGAGGACCCGGGGCGATTGATTTGCCCCACGTCGACGCCAGGCCGAAGGTTTCGTCCCCCGGCGGCAAGCCGGGCGGGCTGATATCGCACGGGTCTCGCGAGTGGGACGACGACGTGGCGGCGCTGGGGGACCTGGGCGGCCACCTGAGCGTCAGCCCCAAGGGGGGAGCGTCGGGGAGGAGGTCGGTGACGTTTGGAGCGAGCCCGAAGACTCCCGGAGGCGCGAGGAGGACGCAGGCGAACGCCCAGCCCCGCGCGCATACGGTCGGGGGCGCGTCGCCTCGATCGAGGGGCTCGCGGCTCTCCACCGGCGCGCTGCCCGCGCTATCCCCGCGAGGGAGGGAGAGAAGCAGCAGCAGGGGGCTCGATTTCGGGCCGAGTCTCCGTTCTCGAGAAGGAGGCGGGCTGGACGAGTGCGACCTGGGCGGCTCCATGCGGGTGTCGTCGCTGAGCCACTCGTTTGACGCGGGCGGCGAAGGCGGGGTGGTTAACCACTTCCCGGCACGCCACTCGCGGCGTTCGCAGCGGTCGTCCGGTCCCGGGTCCCCGATCGGATCCCTGAACGCGAGTTCCAGGTCCGTTTCCGACGGGGACGAAGAAAGCGCCACGGCTGGCGCCACGGCTGGCGCCACGGCTGGCGCCACGGCTGCCGGCGCGGGGAGCTTCACGCCGCAGCCGCCGCCCGGGGCGTACTCCAGCAGGCGGTACGCGGACGACCGTTTCGAAAACCGTTTCGATCCGGGTTTCGACGACGACGACATGCCCAACATGCGTCACTCCGAGCTGGGTTTGTCCAACTCGTCGTTGGACAGGTTCGTGGGAGGAGGGAACGCGCCGCCCCCGCGCCTGGTGGTTCCGGGCGGTCCGGAGGACGACGACGCGGTGGTGGTGACGGTGGAGCCCCCGACGCGAAGCATCGCGTCGCCGATGCACCCTCACGGCTTCGGAGGCTACGACGACGACTTCCAGCTCGCGGCGGATCTGAATTCGCCCTCTGCGGGGCTGGACGGCAGACCCGGGCGGAGGACGTACGGCGGGAGGGGCCGGGGGGCCCGCGGGGGCCGGGGATCCGTCGAGCGGACTATCCAGACCCCGTCCAAGCTCCACGGCGCTCCACGGGCGGCTCGCGGGGGGGAGGCGGACGGGGTGGAAAAGGAAGGGGAAGACGGCGGCGGCGTGTACATGGACGGGGAGGGACCGGGGGCGAACGCCGCGAGGGGTCATCCGTCGACGACGGTCATCCGGGCGTCGAGGGCGGCGTCTGAGGTTGGGGACGAGGACCCGGCCGAGGGGGGTGCCGAGGGGGGTGCCGACCTAAACGACGACGACGACGACGACCGCGGGATCGAGCCGATCGCGGAGACGTTCGAGCCCCACCGCGACTCCAACGGCATCGCGTACTACCCCAACGGATCGGCTCCCACCCGCGACGGCGACGACGACGACGGGCTGGGGCTCTCCTCCGACGACGAGTCCGGTCAGCTTCGGATGATGCGGGAGAGCCAGATCATCGGGGTGTCGGACATGCCGTCGCGCGGGGGACACTCGAGGGGCGCGGACAGCAGCACCAGCGGGGACGGCGGGTGGGGGGGGATCGGCGGGGCCGGGGGTTGGTCCTCCCGGCCCGGGACGGGTTCGTCGTCGATTTGGGGAAAACAAACCAACAGCCGGGGGTTCTCGACGCCCGCGGGTCTGCGCCTGTTCACCCCCGACCTCATCCTCTCCGGGGGCGAGCGGCGGAGCACGGTGCCCCCGCCGATGGGTGCCCACGACGTGACGGGTGGGACGCGGACGACGCCGGACGCCAACGCGAAGGAACCGTCGGTCACGAACGGATCGAAAGAGCCGCTTCACGTGGTCAACGGCGAGGCAAACGTCGCTCGCGCCGGTCCGATCGGTAACTCCAAGCCGAACTCGCCGAGCTTCGCCGGTAAAAACGAGATCAAATCGGAGGGGGAGAACAAGGAGGAGCCCGCGGAGCTCGACCTGATCTACGACCCGGTGCTGAACTACTACTTCGACCCCAAGAGCAACACGTACTACGAGCTCAAGACGTGAGTATTAGAGACTAAAACCTTTTGTAAAAGAGACGGATGTATGGGGACTAAAAGCCAAACACGGAGGAGGCGAAGCCCCTGAACGACGCCTGCGCGGGCTTGGACGGCACGCCTATGACCTGCGGCGCGGCACCCAGGCCCGTCACGTCGTCCCCGGACCCCGCGTTCGCGTTCGCCGGTCCGAGATCCCCGTCGAACACGCGCAACTCCTTCCGCTTGCCCACGTTGTCGTGATCGTACACCCGCTCCTTGCGAAGGATCTCCGTCACAACCCACTTCTTGTTCTTGGAGAGGGGCCTGGAGTGGACCATGAGGACCTTATCGCCGGGGCCGCACATGTTGTTCTCGTCGTGCGCCTGCGAGAGGACGGGGGAAACGGTTCAGGTCGAGGTTCGTTTCGGTGGTGGACTCTTTCGCGTTTAGGGTTGGCGATCGCGGCTGGAACATCGCGGGGTTCGGAGGGCGCGCACCATGTACTTCTTCCTGGCCTTGACGTACTTCCCCCACCGTGGATGCTTGTATATGCGCTCCACCATCACCGTCACACTCTTCATCATCTTATTAGATACCACCACGCCCTTCAGGGGCTTCACCATGGCGCCCCGCCCGCCTTTCTCTTCGGCTGATTGATAACGGACCGCTCACCGACGCGACGCCGCGCGCTCTTTAATAACGCCCGCGCCCCGCGAGCGACTCACGATGGTCGGACCACCAGCCGACTGCGTACACGCGACGGAAGCGAGGGTCTCGAGAGAGACTCGCCACGTTTGAACCGCGCGCCCGCTGCGATCTATGCGACGACAAATGAACGCGCTGTTTGGCAAAAACGATCCCGGCCTCCAAAGCACGCAACAAGACAATTTTTTTTTCTTGCAACGACGCGACGAGCTCAGTCTAAACGCTCACTTCGAGCCCCCCACGGACAGCTTCACCACGCAGTCGTACACCTCGGCGCCCAGTCGCTTGGCGTTGATCTCGCTCTTCACCATCGCAAGGTTGAGCGCGTTCACCCCGTCCTTAAAGTACGGCGCCGGGTTCCAGTTGGACTCGAGCCCTCGGCCCATCCCGTCGAACACCACCAGCCACTCCCCACCCGCCGGGACGCTCTTCAGCTCCTCCTCCACCCAGGCGTTCAGCTCCGGGCCCGTGCGGTTCAGGTCCAGCAGGGTGCTGAACTGCCCGCTGGGCACCGCGGTGACGCGCCCGCGCTCCATCTGCGCCGCCAGGACGGGATCCGACGGTCCCCCCGCCCGGTCACCGGTCGACGACTCGCCCCAGCCCGCCACGGTCGAGAGGAAACCGCGCAGCTCGGCGTGCGTCACGTCGTTGAGCGCCGCGTGGGTGTTGGCCACCAGCGCCACCTTGGTGTCCTCCCCGCCGATCGCCGCGAGCGCCCTCGCCAACACGACCATCCCCATGACGTCCGCGCCGGCGTTGTCGCAGAAGATGACGACTCTGCGCCAGCCCGGGTGTTCCGTCGCGACGCAGCGCTCGCAAATCTCCGAGAACGAGTCGAACCTCCAACCGCCGGGGCTTGCGTCGCGGGACACCCGCGCCCTCGCGCGCGCGAAAACCTCCGCGAGCTGGTCCGCGTCCAGCCTGTACCGTCCCGCCTCCTCCTCGCTCATCTCTCGCGAATCCGGTTCCACCACGCAGGGCTCGCAGAAATCGCCAACCTGCACCCCCTGCACCGCCGCGGCGGCTCCCGCGTCGAAGAGGTTACCGGCCAGGCAGCACTCGATCACGGCGCGGATCATCGCCGCCTTTGCCATCGCATCGTCGTCGTCGCGTGTGTCGCGCTCATCCGGGGACCAGATGTTGTCAATCTCGGACGCGATGGAGTGGAAGAGGACCGACGCGATTGCGTCTTCGCCAGCCTTGAGGCCCGCGAACATGTCGTCCAGGCCTCTCCTGCGTAAGAGCCGCTCCTTCTCGTCCACCATGTCCAGCAGGGTGGCGCCTTGGCCTTTGGGCACGCCGTCTTTGGAAACCTCCTCGAGGTAGGCCTCGTAGTCGCCCTCCCACGCTCGGTACCTCTCGGTGTAGTCCGGTGGGCATTCGTCGCCGAGGAATTTGGCGGTGCGCTCGGCGTTGGCGCGATGGGACGGGAGCTGGCCCAACAGCAGCTCGACCCACGCGCGTCGCGCCTCCGCGGAGTCCGCGCACGTGTCA
The DNA here is from genome assembly GCF_000090985.2 of Micromonas commoda. Taxonomy (NCBI): domain Eukaryota; kingdom Viridiplantae; phylum Chlorophyta; class Mamiellophyceae; order Mamiellales; family Mamiellaceae; genus Micromonas; species Micromonas commoda. The sequence goes on along the minus strand of NC_013045.1, from coordinate 44,400 downwards.
CACACCCCCGGGGAGACGTGCGTGTACCCCCGCGTCGGGTCCAGCAGCGGGAACGGTCCGCAGCCGGTCGTGTCGAAGTCCACGAAGGGATGGGGAGTCGTGGTCGTCGTGACGGGAGCCGCGCGGGGGACGGCGCGTGCACGGGGGCGGAGCGCGACGCGCCCGGTCGCGCCGCCGCCACCGATGCGCGCACGAACCCGGGTAGCCACCCGCGGCATCGACGTCGCTGATGATGCGCACGTCGCCATCGCGCCTCCTCCGATCGCGCGCGAGTGGGTGATGACACACGAACGATGACCCGGATAAGCACCGGCAGCGGCGAGCCGGTTGAGCGAAGTTCGAGTGTGTCAGCAGAAGGTCCCCCGTACGAGTTTTTCCCTGATCTGTACGAGCGCGAAGCCCGAGACAACAAAGTGGCCGATCGAATGATACTCACATAACGCGATTCGCAAAGTGGAAAACGCCGAAACGTTCCGGAAGCGAATTCCACATATTTTATAGACTATGACACATACACGCACGAGTGAGCTCTGAAGTTATCTATTCACGACGAGAAATACAAAAATTGGTTCGTGACGCAACAGGGGGCCACCCTGGAGTTTTGATTTTTTTGGCCTTAAACCGGCGTCTTAGTCGTCTGAATCGCCCGGCCGGCAACGCAGTCCTGGACGGCGCGCGAGGGTCAGTCCGGTCCCTCGTCCAAAGATCAAGCTTCTGAAAGCCTTCAAGTACCTGCATAAGCATCGATGGGCGTCCGTGGCGTGGAAATCGCGGCCCCCTTTCTCCGGAAAGTGTGAGTACGAAGTCCCGCATTTTTGATGGGGCAATTTCAGCCACCGACGACAAGTTGTGTTTCCGTGTTGTGCTCGCCCCTCTTCGGCCCTCCTGACGCATCTCTCATCCTCTCGCCACCCCGCAGCTACTCGATCGTCTCCAACCCGGAGACGGACGACATCGTTTCGTGGTCCGGAAACGGCAAGCAGTTCACGGTGCACCAGCTCAACGACTTCAGCACCAAGATCCTGCCCTCGAACTTCAATCACCCGAACTTCAGCAGCTTCGTGAGGCAGCTCAACTCCTACGTGAGTATCCCGCGAGACCCGGATTCGCACGCCCGCACTGGCGCCCGCATATTTTTCGAGGGGCCCCGCGTGCCGAACGCGCGCGAGAGCCCCGCGGTACCGCACCTTTACCCCGCCGCGTCGACCGCCCCGAAGCCCCGATTCAACCTCGAGATTCCTTGGGCGAATTAATCGATTGACGAAGTTCCACACCCCGTCGCGAAACGCAGGGCTTCCGCAAGGTTGAGCACAGCTCGTGGACGTTCGCCAACCCCGACTTCTACGAGGGCGGAGAGGATAACCTCAAGAAGATCAGCCGCAAGACGTCCCAGAAGAAGCAGGAGGAGATCCGCCGGGGCGCTTGGGACGACGAGAGCGCGTTTGGCGTGGGGGGCGACCCCCGCCGCACCGCGCTCGACCTGCACATGCGACAGGAGCTCCAGATCTGCCGCCTGGAGGTGGCGCACCTGGTTCACAGGATCGGTACCGTCGAGCACATCCAGGAGCAGCTCTTGGCACTGCTCATCAACCCGCAGAATAGCGCGCAGAGGGCCGCGTCTTCGGGCATGCAGCAGCAGGGCGGCGGAGCCAACGCCGGGCAGATTGGCGACGTGCTCGAGTCCCTGTACAAGCAGATCAGCGAGTCGCGGCACTCCGGGGACGCGACGAATCTCGGGGGCTGGGGCGCGTACGGAGTCAACGCGGCGGTCGCGAGGCACCCGGGGCTGGCGGGAGCCGCCGCGATGGGCGGGTTGGGCCCGCAGGCGAGGCACGACCTGGGCGGCGGGGTTAACGGCGGCTTGCAGTTTGGTTACGACGCGCTCAGCGGCCTCGGCGTCACGGGCGCCGGGACGGGGGGCGTGTCGAACGGGGCGGGCAGGTCGCAGCTCGAGGCTTTGTACCATCAGGCGACCAAGTGAGGAGCGAAGACGATGAAACCGAAATTGGGGGCGGGGCGCTGACCCGCGCAACGGACGAACGCTGCAAAAAACCGCGTATTGTCGTTTGGGGGCGATTGGATTGACGGTACGCTCCTCGTCGCGGAGCTACCTTCATCACGCATGCACACCGGGATTCTATTAACGTAGGTCGAAGTACCAAAGCACACGTGACACATCTGAGAGTTAACTGAGAGTTAAAAGTTAAACACGGCGTCTCCGCTCAGACTTCGTCGGCGACGGGTCCAACGTCAGTCCGCCTTTTCCACCATGAGCAACCTGTCGCCCTCCTTGACCTCCTGGCCTATTCGCGTCAACACCTCGACCACTCGCATCCTGCGGTGTCCCGTCGCCTTGACGTTCAGGCAAGCCTTGTGCGTCTCGATGATCACCGCGTGCGTGCCCTCGTCGACCACGTCCCCGACCCCGACTGGTATCTCCACGACGTCTCCGACGACCCCGTCGGGTATGGAAACCTGATCGGAGATGATCGGGGTGGTGATGGCCCAGCTCTGGTCGCCACGATTTAGCGCCTCGGCGTCGTGCGAACGCGACGACGCAGACGCGTGCAGTCCCCTGCTCGGGACACGACGCGGCGCGCTCGACCGGTGCCAAGTCGAATGCCCGCGATTCGTGCGCGAACCCCCGAAGTCGCGGGTTATCCACTCGCGCGGGGGCACGCTCCACGCGAGAAGGTGGACGCGGGGGGGTTGGACAGCGCGCGACTCCGCGAGCGTGAAAACGAGGGCCCGACGGAGCGCGATCACGGCGGCCGACGCCGCGCTTCTTCCCGCCATGTGTGCCACGTAGGAATGAATGGGCAGAGACGAAATGCCGCGTGGAAAAGTGAGTTGTTTACGTTTGGAGGAACCTCGCCGGCTAAGTCTCAGCTACGGCTCCCCTTCGCCGAGGCTGCGCACGAACTTGCGGATCAGGATGGCCGCTATGGCCGCCACCAGGGCGGCGGCGAGCGCGTCCAGCTTTCGCTTCAGGTCCGCCACCGCGGGGCTGTCGACGCGAGCTCGAGCGGGGGGTGAGTCACCGGGGGGTGAAGAACCCAACTCGCCGCCAGCTGTTTCCCCGCCGCCGTTCGCCGCCCCCGACGCTCCTTCCGATTTTTCCCACGGCTTGCGCCTGCGGGACATCGTCGCGGCGGGTATCGTCGCGTCCGGATCGGGCGGCTTATCATCGATGTCGCGTATCCCCGGCGGCGTCGCGCCCTGCTTCAGCATTTCCATCACCTGCGCGTAGCTCGGGGGTGCGGGCGGTGGCGCGTCCCCGGGCCCGGGCGGCAACGTCGGCGTCGCTCGCTCCCGCTCTTCAACCCCGGGTTCGACACCGTCGCGAGGTGCCCCGACGCCTCCGCCGCCGGCCTCGTCCTCCTCCTCGTCATCGTCCTCCTCCTCCGTCACGGCGACCTTCCTCGGCTTGGGCTCGACGGCTTCCTCCCGCTGTTCCTCACGTTCCTCTTGCTGCTCCTCATGTTCCTCCTGCTGCTCCTCTTGCTGTTCCTCGTGTTCCTCCTCATGTTCCTCCTCCTCCTTCCCCTGCTCCCGCTCTCGCTCTCGCTCCCGCTCTCGCTCTCGCGCCTCCCACCTGGCGAGCATGCGTCGGTGCACCGCGTTCGTGAGCTCGCGCCGCGCCGCATTGCCAAAGCTGGGCACCTCGGACCTGCTCCTCGCCGCCAACGCCCTGCGCTCGTCCACGTTAAACTCCAACGAACCGACGGCACCGTCCGCGGGGGTGGGCATGAACGCCCTCACCGCCAGAAGCGCGGTGCGGACGCTCCACGACGGCTGCCAGTGCTCGGGGTGATGCTGGGTGATGGAGAGGCAGATCTTCGTCATCGTCTCGAACCTTCCCGACGGTGTCAGGAGCATGAACGACGGCGGCTTGAAGGGATACTCCGGCGGAAGGAGGATCCTGCCGTGGTAGATGCCCCCTTCAAACTCCGATCCCTCCGCGCCCATGATGGCGAAGTGCCACTCGAAGATGTCGTCCTCGCACATCTCCGCGTGCAGCGCCCAGTCGTTCTCGTCCTCGTCCGACGCGAGCATCTCCCGCTGCTCCCGGAGGATGCGCTTGACCGCGGGGTTGCGCGTGTTGAACTTGGACGACGATCCATCGCCGCCTGCTCCGTCGCCCCGGGGCGACGGGTCCCCTTCCGACATGTCTCCAACCGCCTCCGTGGCGCCCGCCTCGAGATCTGCGGAGGTGTTTTCTCCCTGCTGACGGATGCAGTGAGCAAAGCAGCTGTTTAGGTCAGCACAGCTGTCAGAAGCGCCGGCGCTGGCGCGATATGTTGGGCGACGGCGCGGACGACGACCTCGGCGATCGCGACGGGGGTTTCGGGAGACGCGACGGGTACCGCAGCCGCAGCCCGAGGGGCGGGGGCGGATCGAGGTCGCGATCGAGGTCCCGGTCGCGGGGCGCGAAGCGCGACTTCCCGAGGTCGTGGAGCCGATCGAGGAGCCGGTCGCCGCGTCGGCGCAGGCGCGGATCGAGGTCCCGATCGAGGTCGCGGTCGCGGTCCGGGGGCGGGCGGGGGTACGCGCGCGATGACAGACGACGCGGGCGTCGTCGTTCGAGGTCCGCGTCGCGCTCACCGCGGGGTGCGCGCGCGAGGGAGGTTCCACCGCCGCCGCCCCGGGACGGTGGACGGCACCGCGGAGATCCGAGGGACTCCCAGGCGCCCCTTTCCACCGCCGGGCGCGGCCCCGGGGTGTGCTACGCCTTTCAGCGAGGGCGGTGCACGCGAGGCGACGAGTGCAGGTTCGCGCACGTCATCTCCGACGTCCCCCCTCCGCCGCCCGGGGCACGTTCCGGCGGTAACCGGGGCGGTGATGCATCCGCCGCGACGCTCCATCCGCCGCTGCATTCGATTCAAAAGGGCCGCGTCGCCACCGTTCGACCGTTCGGCCTCTTCGTCCGCATGAACGGCTTCGTCCGCGACGGGCTGGTGCACTGCGCCAACGTCAGCGACGAGCTCACGTTCCGCAGGGAAGACGGCGACGACGCCAAGGTGATGGCCATGGAATACTTTCACCCGAGAGACTCGGAGGTTTACGCCAAGGTTGTCGAGATTCGCAGGGACGGGTACTCGGGCGACGTCAAGGTTGGACTCTCGATGAAACTCGTCGACCAGTCATCGGGCGAGGACCTGGACCCGGACCACTCCAGGGCTAAGGCGTTACTGGAGGGAGGATTCGGCTGGAACGGACACGGGAACGGGGACGGGGACGGTCATCGTGACTCGCGCAATTTGTCAGACGATCCGCCGGCGCTCAACTCTACGCACAGAGCCGTGGTCAAAGAGGTGAAGCCGTACGGCGTGTTCGTCTCCATGGCGGGTTTTCGACGTAACGGGCTGGTGCCCCACCACCAGGTGAGCGACTACCTCGAGTTCTCGAGGGAGGATACCGACGAGGATAAGGTCAAGGCGCTGGAGGGCGCGGTGGGCAAGGGCGACGAGGCGTGGGTGAAGGTTGTCGAGCTGAAGGAGCCAAACTACCCCGGCGAGGGACCCGTGAAGGTGACGTGCTCCATCAAGCTGTGCGACCAGCGGGACGGGTCCGACCTGGACCCGGGGTGCTCGAGGTACTTTCCCCAGGGGGAGCGCGGCGGGGATCGCGACGGGGTCGGCGGTAATATACCGAGGCGGGTCGGCGACGGCGCCGGCGAGGCGGTGAAGAGGGGCGGCGTCATCGACTGGGGCCACCACCTCGGTGACGTCAAGCAGTACGGCGACGGCGGCCGATACGACCTGGTGACGGACGACGTGGGTGAAGGACTCGAAAGGAGGGAGGATGGACAGACGGGGGTGCCGCAAGGGAGGCCCGGGCACGGTCCACCCCGGACGGTGCCGCCGCCGCCGTCGGGCGCGGCGCCGGCGAGCGCGAGGGACCAACAAATTGGGAGCGTGGAGGAGGCTCTCGCGATCCTCGCCAAGCACAAGAAGGAGAAGAAGGAACGGAAGGAGAAGAAGGCGAAGAAGAGCAAGAAGTCTTCCAAGAAGGAGAGGAAGGAGAGGAAGGAGAAGAAGGGCAAGAGGAGCAGGCGGGACCTTTCGGACAGCTCGAGCGACTCTGAGTCTTAGAGAGAAAAAATGGAACATTTGGCTACGTTCAATAGATCGCTTCGCGCGACGGCGAGAAGGGATCACAGTTCCTTCTTGTCGTCCCCTTTCGCGGGCTTCTTGGCGCCCTTCTTTCTCTTCTTACCCCCCGACTTGGCCTCCTTGTCTTTCTTGGGCTTCTTCTCCTCCTCCATCGCCGGGGACTGCGCCGAGGTCAGGTCTTCGCGGTCCTCGCACTCGCCGCTGAACTGGATGCACATCTTCTCAGCGACGTTCGTCGAGTTGAGCTCCTTGGCGTAGAGAGCTTTCTGGAGGTCCTCCTCCTGCTTCTCCACGATCCTGTGGCAGTAGTCGTTGAGCTCGTCCCTCAGGGTCTTAGCCCGTGGGTTCTTGGAGACCCTTCCGATGTTCTCCCAACGCATCACGTCCGTCCCCGCTGACGGACCCTCGGACGGTTTCACGGTCCTCAGGGTGTACCGCCCGAGGCCCTCGCAGACGCCCTCCATGAGCTCGGTGAACCTCTGCTCGCTGACGTCGTACGGGATCAACTTGCCGTACCGGACGCCCTTGCTGTCCAGCCTGCCGCGCAAGTCCACGTGGTTCCTGGGCTTCTCAGCCTCGAGCGCCGTTTGCAGTTGCCCGGCGACAGCGGCGCAGGCGGAGCACTTGGCGTCGATGGCATCGATCGCGGTCGGCGCGGTGAGGAGCAGGCCCGCGAGCGCGAGGAGGACCGCGGGAACGCGGAGGCCAAAGGGCATGACGATCGAGTCGACGCGAGATCCGCGCGCGCGGCGGGCCAACGGTCGGCCCCTCCCGGCGCTGTGACCGTCTGATCGCTTCTTACGGCTTCCACGCCACTCTTTCATTTCCACCGCTGATTCCGCGGGCACTTGCGGAAATTCACCCACTTGCGCGAGAAAGTTAACCCTGGGTTGCTATTACAAGACGCGGCGGGTTCTCAGATGCTACTCCCCGGGCTCCTCCGCGCGGAGTCGTTATCCGGCTCCTCAATCTCCGATCCCTGCGCGCTGTCCCTCAACACCACCATGGCGGAGTCCGTCGCGCCCGGTCGACGACCGAGCAGCGCGCCCCCCCGCCTTCGCCTCTCATTCTCCTCAACCTCGACGAAGATGTTCTTGACGTGGCTGAGGATCATCTCAGCCTTGGCCTTGCTCCTCGCCGCGCGCTCTTCCTCCGCCCTCACCTGCGCCTCCCTCCTCGCCTTCCTACCCCTGAACGCCGCCTGGATGCGCTGCACCGCGTATAACTGCTCGATGGTCAGCTGCTCGCCGTCGGCGCCCGTCATGCCGTGCGTGATCTGAAGCATGGGCGCGGTGCTGCCCCTCGCCTTGGCGTTTGTCGCGATCCTCTTCTCAGCCTCAATCTTAGCCTTGACCTTGCCCGTCTCCAGCGCGATCTGGACGTCGTGCGGCAGGGCGTCGGTGTTGATGCCCATCGCCCTGGCCGTCACCGCCTGCAGCACGTCGTGGTAGTGCAGGTAGTTGGACTCGACGTGCAGGTTGAGGTTCTTCTGGAAGCGTAAGATGCCGAGGCGCGACAGCCGAGTGCCCTTGACGCCGAGCGGCGTCTTGGCTAGCTTCAGCAGGGAGACGAGTCGGGTGCAGGGGATGAAACCCGTGGCGTGGGGGTCCAGCTTGGACCAAGCCTGGGCGAAGTCCTCGATGTGCGCGTCGGTGACGTTGGTGCCCTCCTCCTTCTTGTTGTTGCTGAAGTTGTCCAGGACAACCGCGATGAGAAGGTTGAGGGTGATGAACGTGCCGAGGATGACAAAGGTGATGAAGTAGAAAGGCGCGCCGTCGTTGCCGCAGCACTCGCCCCTCGCGCAGTCGGCCGCGCTGTCACAGTCGGTATCAATCATGCAATCGTACATCACGGAGTTCCAAGCCTCGCCCGTCACCATACGCAACAGCAAGAGGAGGGAGTTGCCAAAGTTTGTGAAGTTGGCATCCTCGTTCAGGTTCTCGCCAAACTTGACTTTGCCAAAGAGGTTCATCCCCAGGATGGCGTACACAAAGCAAAGCAGGAACATCAGCGCGCCGATGTTCAGCAAGCCGGGCAGGGAGATGATCAGGGTGTTGAACAGCATGCGCAAGCCCGTCAGCTTCTTCACAACCCTGAAGATCCTCGCAAGACGCAGGATGCGGAAAACAGAAGCCGCGCCGCCGCCGCCAGCCATGAAGCCAATCAGGGTGATGGCCACGCAGAAGAAGTCGAAGCAGTTCCATCGACTGGAGAAGTACGCCTCAGGGTACATGGCGTACAGCTTCGCCGCAGCCTCGAAGGTGAAAATGATCGCGAAGAATATGGACAGGCCGAGTAGCGTGCCGGTCCAAGCGTCGCTCATGTTGTAGTGCTCCATCATCATCGTAAGCGCGTTGGCGACGATGACGGCCATGATGAACCAGTCGAACTCCTCCCTCTCCACGATCTTGTACACGGTCTTGCGCGTCTGATCCTCGGGGTAGTAGTCAGCCTTGGTGGGTTCGGACTGCTGCTGCAGGCGTCGCTGGGTCTTGACCCACATAACCTGCGCCTTGGTCATGAGCCCGTTGCTCCCGTCGGCGGACTCGGCAGCCAGCCTGGCGAAGTTGTCCAGGATGATACCGATGAAGAGGTTGAGGATGAAGAAGTTGGCGACAATCTCGAACGCGACGAAGAAGAACGCGATGGGCGGATTGTGATCCCGCTTAGGCGCCAGCTCGGGTGATCGGGCGTCGACGCCGTTGTACATCACCGCGGTCCAACCCTCCGTGGTGGACATCTCAAACAACGTCTGCATCGCGAGGAAGATGTTGTCAAAGTTCATGTCATCCGACTTCCACGTCCTCTCCACGTAGACGGTGCTGTTGAAAGTGCCGGTGCACTGCGCCTTGGTGAAGGCACTGTGAGCGTAGGACGCGCCGCCGGGCGTCGGCCCGCACGACTTGGTGATGCTGTCCCACGCCATGGCCACGTTTGTCTTGTTGACCCACCCGTCGACGCACTCAGCCTTGGCGTCTATGTCCTCATCGTCGCATCGGGCGAATGAACCCATGAAGAGCTGCATGCCGAGGATGCCGAAGATGAGCCAGAAGAGCAGCGACACCATGAAGACGTTGCCCATACCGGGTATCGACGCGAATAAGGCGTTGACGACAACCTTCAGCTCCGGCACCCTGCTGATCACGCGGAGCGGCCTGAGCACCCTCATCGTGCGCAGCGATCGAACCCACCCGAGGTTGCCGGAGATCATCTTCCCCAGGATGCCGATGATGACGATAAAACCGTCCATGCAGTTCCACGGATCCCTCAGATATGCGTCCTTGTCCTCAAAGTACAGACCAAACGCGATCAGCTTCATGACCATCTCCAGCGCAAAGACAATCGTGAAGAAGATGTCCACACCCTCCAGAGCCTCCTTGGTCTTGCTGTTCTCCATCGCCTTGGGGGACTCAAAGGCCATCGTGAGCGAGGAGATGAGGATGAAAGTCATGATTACGTAGTCAAACTGCTTGTCGTCGACGAGTTTGAAGCAAAACTTGCGAATCGGGTTGTCCACGTCAAACACCTTCAGCGATTTGCCGCTGTACTTGTGCAGGGGTTTCGGCGCCGCGCCGGGCATCGGACCGCAGCCGCTGGTAGCCGCCTCGGCCGTGGCGCTCAGGCCGTACCGGAACGAGACCAGCTTGCCCGCGCGCAGAGCTTTCATCTTGCCCTCCTTGTAAGCCTGCTCATCCTCGAGGCGCTTCTGGCGGATGGCCTCAGCCTCGGCGAGCGACCTCGCCTCCTCTTCGGCTCTCTCCTTCTCCTCCTGCCAAGCCTTGTCCAACGCCGCGTCGGCGAGCCTCTCCCATCCCCTGAGCACGCGCGGGGGAAAGTCCTTGTCCGGGAGCTCGTCCCACCACTTCTGTTTCTCCAGCTCCTCCTTGGTCTTCTCCCTCTGCCCCTTCTTTTTGCTCAGATACTTGAAGAACGAGACGCTCTCCATCAGCGTCTTTGTGCTCTCGTACTCGGTCTGCACCTCAACCTCGGAAAAGTTGGTGAGCAGGATGGCGACAAAGAGGTTGAGCACCACAAAGTTGCCGATGAGAAGGAGCGCGACGAAGTAGAGCGCGGACCAGGACCCGTTGCTCGCCATGCCGTCGTACATCACGGCGTTCCAGTCCTCGCCGGTGAGCACCTGGAACACGGTGACGAGCGCCCAGATCAGGGTGTCAAAGTTGTGCCGGGGGGTATCGCCATCGTCCAAACCGCACATCTTGCCGCCAAACAACTGCATGCCCAACAGCGCGAAGATGAAGATTGTCAGGATGACGATGAAAGTGAAGTTGCCGAGCTCCATCACGGTGAGGTAGATGGTGTAAAGGAAGTTCTGCAGGCTGGTCCAGCTGCGAATCAGCTTCAACACGCGGAGAATGCGAAACGCTCGCAGGGCAGTCAGGCCGCCGCCCGCAGAGAGCGCCAGCTCCACGATCGACATTATGACCACCGCCGCGTCGAACAGATTGAAACGGTCCTTAGCGTACTCCTCGAACCCCATGCCGATCACCTTGGTCGCCATCTCCAGAATGAACGCGATCGTCAAAATCAGGTTGACCACGTCGAGGCCCTCCGCGTAGGAGCTGGGCATGCCGTCGTACTCCATGGCCAGCACCAGCGTGTTGACCGCGATGCACCCCACGAAGAAAGGACCGAAAAACCGGTGCTCGATTATCGCTTGGCACAGCTTCTGCAGCGGGCTCGGACCCGCCTGACTCAGGTTGAGGGCCTTCAGGTGGTCGACGTCGTCCTCGTCGTCCTCGGAGACCACGTCCAGCCCGAGCTCCTTTCGCCTCTTTGCCGCCTCAGCCTCCTTCTTGTCTTGCTCAGCCTCCTTCTCCGCAGCCTCCTCCGCGGCGTCCTCCTTTGCCTCGGTGTTTTCCTCGTCGTACACCTCGGTGATCACCGCGAGCGCTAGGTTCAGGAGGAAGAAACCTCCGGTGAACACCAGCAGGACAAAATAAATGACGCTCCACCCCGTCACCGCGTCCATCGCGTGGTACATGATGGGCGTCCAACCCTCCAGGGTGATGCACTGGAAGATTGTGAGCCAGGAGTGCGCGATGTTATCGAAGTGAGTGATGCCGCGATTGGGATTGGACGCCTTGAGGCACATCATGCCCTCGGGGCAGAGGTAACCCGGCCAGGACATGGAGGTGTTCGTGCACGTCTGCTCCTCGTCATCGGTGAGCAGGACAGCCGCCGTGACGTTGAGATCTTCGCCAAAGTTGGGGATGACCTCTCGGCAGAACGCGTTCGACTCGTGATCGGCGTGGTCCGCGCAGGAGCTCTCGGTCACCACCGTGAAGCACCTGTTCCGCAGCACGCCCATGTAGAGGTTCATACCCAGGATGCCAAACACCGTGAAGAAGAACACGCAGAAGAGCATGACGTTGGCAATCATGGGTATCGCCGCGATCATGGTCCCGATCAGGACGCGCATCCCGGGCAGGATCGACATGGCTCGCAGCGGTCTCAGTACCCTGATCACCCTCAGCGAGCTGACGCCCGTGCCCATTCCGGGCATGGCACTGATGATGGAGATGACCACCACGGCGAAGTCCATCACGTTCCACCCATCCTTCAGGTACGACGTCCTGTCAAGGATGAACCCCATGGCGATGATCTTGGTCACCGCCTCCAGCGTGAACAGCGTGGTGAAGAAAGCCTCCGAATCCTCGATGGCCTTGTTGTTGCCCGGGCTGCCCTGATAGCCGCCTTCCTCGCACCCCCGCCCCTCCATCTTGAGTGGCTCCATCGTGCACAGGATGATCGTGTTGATGAGGATGGCGGCAAGGATCAGGTTCTCGAACCACGGGGACTCCACGATCTTGATGCACGCGCGGCGGATCATCCCCGGCACAGTGTTCTCTTCGAGCGAAAAGTACCCAAGCGACCGTTCCTCGCCGTAGAACCGCTTGAACCCAGGCGTGGGCGGTATCGCCTCGAGGTCGTCATCCCCCGAACCCCCGATCTTAGACGCCTTCGTCTGCGGGTTGTGGAGGGGAGGGGAGTGGTTGAGTTTGGATCGGGCGCGCTCGTGACTGTCGAGGGGAAGGGACATCGCGCGAGGAGAGCGGGGACGACGGGGGAACGAGCGACAGACGATGAGACGACCGCTGGACCCTCGCGTCAACCCTCAAAATTTAACCGCCGGCGCACGCGAAGATTTGTTGGGAAAAAGAAAGTTCTTCGCGGGGGGGGCCGTACATCCAGGTGGGTTCCAGCGTCCGGATCGTCCGGATCGAACGGTTTCACACCCTCATCCGACATCTGTGTCGCACCCTGGGAGCACTCCGCTCACCCCAGTGTCCACACCTCACACACGACAGGGCGCTATGACTTTCGAATCCAGCCAGCTGCAGAATATCGGGGGCCACCCTGGCCAACGGTTGGTGACCAGGAATGCGGGTTTTGAAATCCGTGGATCTGTTTGCTCCAAAAAAAAAAAAAGCGCAGCCTCTCTGTTCTCCTCCGAGTGGCGTCGGTGCTTTACCGGCAGTACACGCGTTGGGGCGAGCGCCGGGTTGAATGATATGTACAAACGCTCGCTAAAAAATCTCTCTCGCCGCGCCGTTCCGCCGTCCGTTCCACGCCTCGATCCCGGGTTTAGGGTTTAGCTCCAGCGCCGAGGATCTCGCCGAATGGGCGCACGCCAGCTGTGGCTGGGTCAACGTACGCAGCCGCGGCGACGCAGTTGCTTCCATCCTCGTAGCATCCCTGGTTGTGCGTGGTCCAGGACGCGGGCGTGGCCCAGGAACATTCATCCTCGATGCCGAGGGCCTTCTTACCGCGGACGATGCGGAAGAAGCCCATCTCGCCCCAGTACTCGCCCCACGAGTTCCTCACGATCCAGTACTTCTCGCCCTTCTTGGTCTCGCCCCAGCCGACGATGGCGACGATGTGGTTGATCTCGTACTCGTAGTCGGCGGGTTGATCCAGGATGCCGCCGGTGTACTCGTCCAGGAGGTTGGCGTCGATCCCCGCGGCGACGGGTCCGCGAGCGTACACCTCGGCCATGATCTCCTTCTCGCCGCTCACCTCGCCGTACTCGGCGATTGACGCGTTTGGGAACGAGTCGAGCGCCGAGCAGAAGCCGCCCATGTCGGAGAAGGTGGAGCAGGTCCTGCACGTATTCTCGGGCTTGCACTCGTACCTGGAGACGTCGCCCGCGGCGCAGCTGCCCTCGGAGGACTCGGCGCTGCACGCCTCGTACACCAGGCAGGTCTCGAAAGGCACGAATCCAGCCTCCTTGACAAACTGGTAGGCTCCCGTCGCGGAACCCCCGTGGCACGATCCGGCAACCTCCGTGCCGCAGTTGAGGATGAACTGGATGGCGAGGTTGACGTCGGGACCCTTCGCGTGGGGGCCCTTCGCGATCTTGATGCGATCGGCGAGCGACGACATCGCGCCGTGCGCCCAGCAAGATCCGCAGTACTGGGGCACGTGCTGATTCAGCATCTTCGTCAGGTAGTTGACGCCCTCGACGTCCGACCAGGTGAAGCTCTTGGGAAGCTTCGTCGCGTCGATGTACTCGTGGGGACGGGCGCTGACGACGTGCTCGCGCTTATCGTGGCCGGGCATCCGCTTGAACGCGTTGAACACCTTGGGCTTGGCGTCCGTGGGGCGGGATTTTAGGGTGGTGACGTCGTTGTTGCTGGCGCGTCCCGAAGCTCCCAGCACGAGGGGTGGCGTCAGGCGCGCGGCCGAGGCTGTCGCGGCGAACGCCGCGATGATGGCCACGAGCACCGCGAGGAAGAAAGACGATCGCTGCATAGTCGCTCGCGCGGTGGATCTGGCGACGCGTCATTCAAAAATCAGCCCCTTATCCTGTCTCATTTCCCGCGAAGATCTGCGATTTCCCGCGGGTTTTCCCCAGTGAAAGTCGGCGACGTCGACGCGACGAGCAGTTGAGGTGCGCAAAGAAGCTGATGATGATCATTACAAACACAAAAGGAAACGTACAGTCAAACCACAACCTCCTCCTCCGCGGGGGCAGCCGCCGCCTCAGCCGCCGCCTGGGCCGTCGACGCCGCGGAACCCTCCGTCTAGATCTGGATGCGTCGGTGGGGGGCTGGTCATCTCATCCATCTGGGCCGCGACGCGAGCCAACCGCAAACTTCGTCGACATCACGCGACGTTGCTCCGCGTCGCCCGCGCGTTCTGCCACTTCATGAAGTTGAGCGCGGAACCGTGCCTGAACCAGCTTATTTGCTCGTCGTTGAAGGTCTGGTTGACGGCGACTTCGAATGGCTCGCTGTCGGGGTTGGTCACCTTGAGCGCGAGGGGCACTCCGGGCTGGAAGTTCTCGAGGCCGATGATTGACACCTTGGCGTTGCCCGATATTTTGTCGTAGTCCGCGGGGTCGGCAAAGGTCAACGGGAGCATGCCCTGCTTCTTCAGGTTCGTCTCGTGGATCCTGGCGAAGCTCCTCACGACAACCGCGACGCCCCCGAGGTACCTCGGCTCGAGCGCGGCGTGCTCGCGGCTGGAACCCTCGCCGTAGTTCTTGTCGCCGATGACGATCCAGGGCACACCCGCGTCCCTGTACTGACGCGCGACTTCGGGAACCTTACCGACCTTGCCGGTGAACTGGTTGACAACCGCGTTGGTCTCGCCGTTCTCGGCGTTGACGGCGCCGATGAGCATGTTGTCGCTGATGTTGGTGAGGTGGCCGCGGAACTTGAGCCAGGGACCTGCCATGGAGATGTGGTCGGTGGTGCACTTGCCGAGAGCCTTGATCAGCACCGGGCAGTCGACGTAGTCCTTTCCGTCCCACTCCTTGAACGGCTCGAGAAGCTCGAGACGCTTGGACTCGGGGTTGACGTTGATTGTCACGCCGCTTCCGTCAGCCTTGGGAGCCTGGAAGATGGAATCGTCGATATCCCAGCCGCTCGGAGGAATGGCGGGACAGCCTTCGGGGATCTTAAAGCTGAACTGACCGCCGTCGGGGGTGGGAAGGGTGTCGGCGTAGGGGTTAAAGTCGAGCCTGCCGGAGAACGCCAGCATGGTCACCAGCTCGGGGCTCGTGACAAACGCGTGCGTGTCGGGGTTTCCGTCGTTGCGCTTGGCAAAGTTGCGGTTGTAGGAGGTGACAATCGTGTTCTTCACCCCCGGGGGCATCTTGCGCTTCCACTGGCCGATGCAAGGGCCGCACGCCTTGGCAAGGACAGTCGCGCCGGCGTCCTCGAAGTCTTTGACGAAGCCATCCTTCTCGATGTTCACCTGCACCGCCCTGGAGCCAGGGGTGACGAAGAACGGGATCTTGTACTTGAGTCCCGCGGCGAGCGCCTGGCGGGTGAGGTTGGCGCATTTCGCCATGTCCTCGTAGGAGCTGTTGGTGCACGACCCGATGAGGCAGGAGGAAATCTCCACGGGCCAGCCCTCCTTTGCGGCCCTCGCGCCCAGCTCGGACACGGGGGTGCACAGGTCGGGGGTGTAAGGTCCGTTGATGTGAGGCGCGAGCATGTCGAGGTCAATCTCAATCACGCGATCGTACTCGCATCCCTCGTCGGGGACCAGGTTGGCGCGGTTCTTAGCCGCCAGCCTGGCAACATCCTCCCGGCCAGTCTCGCGGAGGTACTCGAGCTGGCGCTCAGAGAGGGTAAAAACGGAGGTTGTGGCGCCAATCTCCGCACCCATGTTGCAGATGGTGGCCATACCAGTGGCGGACATGGTGTCCACACCCTCGCCAAAGTACTCGATGATGGCGCCGGTGCCTCCCGAGACGGTCAGAATGTCGGCAACCTTGAGAATGATATCCTTGGGCGCGGTCCAATTAGTGAGCGAACCCTTCAGGTTGACGCCAATCACCTTTGGCGCCTTGAGCTCCCAGGGCAGGCTGGCCATGACGTCCACCGCATCCGCGCCGCCCACTCCCACGGCGCACATGCCCAAACCACCCGCGTTGGGGGTGTGGGAGTCGGTACCGATCATCAGGCCGCCGGGGAAGGCGTAATTCTCCAGCACCGTCTGATGAATGATACCCGCGCCGGGCTTCCAGTACCCCATGCCAAACTTGTCGCCGCACGATGACAAAAAGTCGTACACCTCCGCGTTCTCCGTCTTCGCGTTGCCGAGGTCCTCAACGTCGCCAGTCTCGGCGGCGATGAGGTGGTCGCAATGGATGGTCGTGGGCACGGCCGTCTTGGGCAGACCCGAGGAGATGAACTGGAGGATAGCCATCTGTGCGGTGGCGTCCTGCATGGCGACCCTATCGGGGCGGAGCTTGAGGTAGGACACGCCGCGCTCGGGCGCGGGGGCACCCTCGGGATCGTCGAGGTGCCCGTAGACAATCTTCTCTGCGAGGGTCAGGGGTTTGTTCCCAAGCTTGCGTCTGACGATCCTCAGGTTCTCCTCGATGGAGGAGTAGATTTCGTTGACAGTCTTGCTCCCGGGGGGATCGAGCGCGGACATCAGGACGGCCTCGTCGATCAGTGCGTTGAAAGTGGCGCTGGGCTGCATAGCGAGCGTGCACTTCTCAACGTCGGGGAGCCAGTAACCCCCAATGTCAACAGCCTTGCCCTGGCAATCGGTCATCTCCTTGACGATGACGTCCTCGGACTCCTTCAGCTTGCTGGCGAGCGCCTTGAAGGACGGGAAGGACCTGGCGACGGCCTCGGCCCACCACATGGCGATGTAGAAATGCGCGGCGCGATTGTCGGGCTCGCCGCATTTCCTCCCCGGTGATTTGTTGAGCTCGAGCAACTTGCCGGTGGCCGAGGTCAGGCCCTTGGCGAGGATCTTGATCTTGGGGTTCCTGGTCTTGAGCGCGAGGTCGTCGAGAGAAACCGCCAGGGCGAGGTACTCGCCGAGGCTGTCCCAGCGAAGGTGGTTCTCCTCGGTGAACTGCTGCACGTGCTTGGGAGCGGATCCGCCCGCGCCCGTCTCAAACAAGCCGCCGCCCGCGAGCAGGGGCACGATGGAGAGCATCTTGGCGCTGGTGCCCAGCTCGATGATGGGGAAGAGATCCGTGAGGTAGTCTCTCAGGACGTTACCGGTGACGGAGATGGTGTCCTCGCCCTTACGGGCGCGCGCCATGGAGAACTCAATCGCCTCCTTGGGCGTCTTGATCGAGATGTCGAGGCCGGAGGTGTCGTGATCCTTGAGGTACGCGTTCACCTTGTCGATGAGGACGGAGTCGTGGGACCTGGAGGAATCGAGCCAAAACACGGCGGGAGTGTTGGTGAGCCTCGCCCGCTGCACGGCGAGCTTGACCCAGTCGCGGACCGCCTCGTCCTTGGTCTGGCACATGCGCCAGATGTCCCCGGCGGCTACGTCGTGTTCAAACACGACCTCGTCGGAATCGTCGGCGACAACCTTGACGACGCCGTCGGCGGAAATCTGGAACGTCTTGTCGTGCGAGCCGTACTCCTCAGCCTTTTTCGCCATGAGACCGACGTTTGCGACGCTGCCCATGGAGGACACGTCGAACTTACCGTTAGCCTTACAGTCGTCGATGCAGGTCTGGAACACGCTGGCGTAGGATCGGTCGGGGATGAGGCAGACCACATCCTCGAGCTCGCCATCCTTGTTCCACATCTTACCGCCGTCGCGGATCATCGCGGGCATGGACGCGTCGATGATGACGTCGGAGGGGACGTGCAGGTTGGTGATTCCCTTGTCGGAGTCCACCATGGCCACCTTGGGGCGGTCGGGCTGCGTGTAGCACGCCGCGAAATCAGCCGCAATCTCCGCCGCGTTGGGCAAAGACTTGACGGCGTCGAGGACGGACTTGAGACCGTTGTTGGGGTTGGCGTCGACGGATGCGAGCGAATCGGCGTGCTTCTCGAACGCCTTCTTGAAGTACGTCGCGACCACGGCGCCAAAGAGGATCGGATCCGAGACCTTCATCATCGTCGCCTTGAGGTGAAGCGACACCATGACGCCATCCTTCGCCGCTCGCTGAAGCTCAGCCTCGACGAAATCTGTGAGCTTGGCGCGGCTCAGCCTGGCGGCGTCGAAAATCTCATCAGCTTCGACCGGGATACTGTCCTTGAGGACGGTCACGGACCCGTCGGCGGCGTGCAGCTCGACGCGGAGGGACCCGGCGTTGGTACGCACCGACGACTTCTCCGAGCCGAAAAAATCGTCACCCGGCATGGACTTGACCTCCGTCTTGGAGTCGCCCGACCAGTCCTTGAGCCTGTGCGGGTTGGCCCGGGCGAAGTCCTTCACCGGGCCGGCGACGCGTCGGTCGCTGTTGCCCTCGCGCAGCACGGGGTTAACCGCGCTGCCAATCACTTTGCCGTACCTCGCCTTAATTGCGGCATCCTCGGGGGAGAGCGCGTCGCCGCTCGGGTACTTGGGAACGTCGAAACCCTTTCGGTTGAGCTCCGAGATGGCCTGTTCGAGCTGGTACACCGACGCGGAGACGTTGGGGAGCTTGATGATGTTGGCGCGACTGGTCTTGGCGAGTTCGCCGAGCTTGGCCAGGACGTCGACCCTCCTCTGGGCGGGGGTAAGGCGCTCGGGGAAGGCGGCGAGGATACGCGCGGCGAGGGAGATATCGGCCGTCTCAACGCTCACGCCGCTGGGACCGAGGAAACGCCTCACGACGGGGAGGAAGGCGTGCGTGGCCAGGGCGGGCGCCTCATCGGTCAGGGTCCACCAGATCTTTGCGGACTTCTTGATGCCCAGTTCCGGCGGGATCTCTCCCGCGGTGAGCTCCACCATGGCTTTCGGAGCGCGTCTTACACGGGGTGTGCGCCGGCGGTAGAGCTTGATAACCTGCGGTTGTACAAGCGCGAAAACAGCCGCGTGCGCGGTCGTTTCTGTTGGAGAAGAGGGAGAGCGTCAGCAACCCGAATGCGCGCGCCGATCGCGAACAAAATATCTACTCAGCTCCCCGTTGTTCGCTTTTTGCCGCGCTTTGGGCCGATCTCCGGGCGGGAGAGGAGGATGCAGACGGGGCGAGGAGGTTGCGTGTCAGGACGCGAGGGGCCGTTCCGACGCACCTGTAAGTGTTGTAGTGCGCTGTTGAGTGTGCGTCTGGAGGCTGGGAGGACGTCACCGAGGTCCCGAGGCCGCGGGGGGACGGAAAAATTAGACGCTTTTTCCCTGCTGACTCACGATTCAGGGTTGCGGTTTGTCACGAAAAAGTCCCATCTCTTTGTCAGGATCCTAGCTAGAAACGTCTACGAGCGCCTCGAAGAAATGAGCTTTGGAACGATGCATTACTTTTGCATAGCACTTAGAAAGAATTACGTCATGAGGGTCCGAGTCCCCTTTATCTAGGTTATCAACTCTCTCTACGAGAGCGTCGCCCTCTCTTCAGGCGAACACTCTCCCCAAACCCGTTGCCGAGTCTTTACTTGTCGACGGTGATGGCAACCTCGTCCGTCTTGACAGAGCCCTTGACATTACCATCCTCATCCTCCTCGTATCCGGCGAGCTCTGCCTCCACGATAAACTGCTTGGCGATGTACTTGTAGAGCTCGCAGCCGACACCGCAGGCGACGGCGCCCTGGAAGGCGATGAACCAGCCCCAGCCGTGAATCTCGTCGACGTAGAGGCCGAGGACGTGGTTGAGGCCGGGAAGGTAGAGGGCGATGATCAGGGTGACCTGCGCCAGCAACACAGCCTTGTTCATGCTCATGTTGGAGAACATGTTGACCCAGATGGGGTTCTCGAAGGAGCGGCTGCAGTAGGCGCGGACACCCTCGGCCCACACGAGGGAGATGAAAGTGGCGGTGCGCGCGCGGCGGATGGATTCCTCGATGCAGACGGCGCAGTCGGGGTTGCCGTGGGGCGTGTAGAAAGCACCGTTGGCGCCGGTGATCGCAGCGGCGGCATTAGCCTCAGCCGTCTCGGCGACGCTCGTGCCGATGACGGAGGACCACTGGTTGAGGTAGTCGGTCGTGCACGCGGCGTTGTAGAGCGCGTCGCCGGCTGCCGCGGAGGTGTTGCATCCAGTCCAGAGGCCGCAATCAATCTTGAGGGTGGGGGTCATCTTCTCCTTCTCCCAGATGGCGCACGACGTGCGGGTGGGATCGGTGATTTCGTCGGAGGTGAAGGCACCGGCGTACGCCCAGAGCGCGATCATGTAGGTGTAGAAGATGCACACGGTGAGGATGAGACCGTTGGCGACGATACCGCGCCACATCCAGTTCATGACGATGGGCTGGGTCTTGGGCCGGGGCGCGCGCTTCATGGTGAGCGCCTCACCGGGCTCGAAGCCGAGCGCGATTGAAGGCGGAAGATCGGTGACCAAGATGAGGAAAAGAATCTGGAGCGGCTGCCTCATCACGGGGATGGAGGAGACGATGCACAGGAAAATCTGGAGCACCTCCGCAAAGTGCACGGACATGATGAAGGACACGAACTTCTGGATACCCGCGTAGATGGTGCGGCCCTTCTCGATCGCCTTGACGATGGAGCAGAAGTTGTCATCGGTGAGGATCATATCGGAGGCACCCTTGGCGACCTCGGTACCTTCGAGACCCATGGCGACACCGATGTCGGCGCGGTTGAGCGCGGGAGCGTCGTTGACGCCGTCGCCGGTCATCGCGCAGACGAAACCCTGGCGCTGGAGAGACTTCACAATCTCAAGCTTATCCTCAGGCTTGGCGCGGGCAAAGACGGAGGTGGTCTTGGTGAGTGCGTCAATCTCGGGGTTGGAGAGGTACTCACCCTCCTTGTGGGGACGGAGAGCTCCACAGTCGGTGGCCTCGCCGTTGCCCTCGGTGAAGGTGTGGCGGTTGAGGATGTTGATGTTCTTGGCGATGGCAATGGCTGTCTTGAGGTAGTCACCGGTGATCATCACGACGCGGACGCCAGCCTGGCGGGACTGAAGGACGGAATCCTTCACGCCGTCACGCTCGGGGTCGATGGACGCGCAAAGACCGCAGAGGGTGAGGCCGTTGACGATCTTGTCAAACTTGGCATCGGTCTCCTCCTCCTCGCCGTAGGGGAGCTTGGCACCGAGATCCTTGGTAGCGATGGCGAGCACGCGGAGCGCCTGGGAGGACAGCTCGTCAACCTTGGCGGTGAACTCAGCCTTGGCAGCCTCGTCGAAGTCGACGATGGATCCGTCGGCGGCCATGTAAGACGTGCACTTCTCCATGATGTAGTTGGGGGCGCCCTTCACGTGCGCGGTGTGCTCACCCGACGCGGCGACGTGGCTGAGGGAGGTAGCGCCGGTCGTCTTGGTGATGGTGACCATCATCTTGCGGGAGGAGGAGAAGGGAATCTCGTACACGCGGGTGAGGCTCGCCTCGAGGTCCTCGAGCTTGATGCCGCACTTGTGGCCCGCGACGACGAGGGGAGCCTCGGAGGAGTTACCGCGGGGGGTCCACTTGGCGAGGCCAGAGTCGGGGTCGGTCTCGAGCTTGAGGGTGGTGTTGGAGCAGAGAACGGCGGAGCCGAGGGTGGCGCGCACGCCGCCGGCGTCGTTCGCGGGCTCATCGCCCTTGGTGGTGGTGATCTTGCCCACGGTGGGGTCGAAACCCTTGCCGGTGACGGTGTAGTCAACCTTGCCCGCGTACATGGCGACGAGGGTCATCTTACCCTCGGTGAGGGTGCCGGTCTTGTCGGTGCAGATGATGGAGGCGGACCCGAGGGTCTCGACCGCCGCGATCTTGCGCATCAGCACGTTCTCCTTGACCATGTTGGCGCAGCCGGATGAGAGCGCGATGGTGACGCACAGGGGCAGACCCTCGGGAATGGCGGCGACGGTGAGCGTCACGGCGACCATGATCATGAAGAGCCAGGAGGGAACATCCGGGTCCTCGGGATCCTTGGTACCCATGGAGGCGCCGACGATGAACACGCCGAGGCACACCGCGATGGCCATGTAACCGAGCTTGATGGAGAGGGCCTCGAGGTTGGCCTGGAGCGGTGTCTGGCCCGCCTTGGTGTCAGGGAGGCAGCCCTCCTTCTTCGCCTTGGCAGCCGGGGGGGGCGCCTTGGTGAGGCAGAAGTCGTCAAACTCCTCGATGGTGATCTTGCCGTCGCCGTTGGCGTCGAGCTCGGCGCACATGTCCTTGATCTGGTTGTCGGACATCTTGATGCCGCGCATCTTGAGGCCCTCGGTGACCTCGTCGTAGGTGAGGGCGCCGTCGCCGTCCTTGTCGAGAGCCGCGAAGGACTTGCTGGCGGCGAATCCCTTCTCCTCGGCGCCGTCGTCGCGCTTCTCGTTGAGGAGCGCGGCGATGGAACCGACGCGGGTGCGCATACCGGTGGCGACGACGAGGCCGATGCAGGTACCGGCCTTGACGTTGCAGGAGGAGAAGGCCATGTTGTCGGCGGTGAGCTTCTCCGGCTGGCCGGGGACGCGCGCCTTGATCTTGGTGTTCTTGGCCACATCCTCGGGCTCTCCGGTGAGAAGCATCTCGTTGACGCGGAAGTCGTTGGCCTTGATGCAGCGGCAGTCGGCCGGGACGACGTCACCGGTGCCGAGCTTGACGATGTCACCGCGCACCATGTTCTTGGACTCGATGGAAACCTCCTCGCCGCCGCGAATGACGGTGCACATGGGGGACTGGAGGGAGGAGAGAGCCTCGAGCGCGTCGTTGGCGCTGTTCTCGGTGACCGCCGCGATGGTGGCGTTGATCAGGATGATGATGGAGATGGCGATGGAGTCGACGTAGGAGAGGAACTTGTCCTTGTCGTCGCCGGTGGCCTTGATCGCGGCGGACGCCACGACCGCGGCCATGAGCAGGTACATGATCACGGAATTGAGCTGAATGAGGAACAGGACGAGGAGGGAGACGCGCGGGGGCTTCTCGAGCTCGTTCGGGCCGTCCTCCTCGAGCCTCTTCGCCGCCTCGGCGGCGGAGAGACCGGTCTCAGCGTTCGTCTGGAACTCGGCGATGACATCCTCGATGGGCTTCTCGTGGATCTTGAGAGGCGCGCTCACGGAGGGGTCCTCGCCCACGAAAAGGGTGCTGCCGCGTTTGTCTTGGGCAGCCATCCTTCTAATTCACGGAGAAGGATCTGGCGCGACGCGGCGCCGGTGACTCCTTCGTGAGACCCTGGCTCGCGCTGTCGGCGAGGAAGGGTGTTGGGTGAGCCGCGGACGGTGCGCGAACTCGGCAGCGCTGTGGATGCGCGCCTGGAAGTGCGAGCGCGTCGGTCCCGGATCAGGGTGAAATATTCCATTTCTATGGCGGCGTGCTCTAGTCTATTTATCCTGCTCGTGCCGTCGTCAAGACGCTTTTTGGACCTTTTCGGGCGATTGTGGGTCGCCGAGGGGTCGTGCTCGACGAAAAATCCCTACTCTTCTTTTTTGCCGGGCTGATCGTGTGGGTCAATACGCATACGTTCCTGTTGCCATGGCACTGCGGGAAAAAATCCCTAATCCATTTCCGGAACGTAGCGTGATAACTCGTCTCGGCTGGTTTCTGTGGCCGGAGAAAACGTACGGAGTTGGTCTCTTGAGAAATCAAATTTTGGGTGCTCTCCGAACCGGAAAACGTGGTCTGCGACCGTACTGGATTTCGTTCAATCACGCGCGCGATGGAGCGATGGGCTTTCACATGCAGTCTCGTGAGCTCCCCTTTAAAACCCTCGCCCTTTCGGGGTTTTTTCACGTGATGTAGAACTCCACGAACCGTTACGATCGTTTGGCCGCCCTTTTTTTGCTTTCGACACCTGACCTGCGTCGATCGATCGATCACTTCTCCTTGGGCTTGGCACCGAACCCGCCTCCTCCCGGCGTCGCGATCCTCAACAGATCTCCCGCGCGAACCTTCACGCTGTTCTTGTTCCCCAGGTTCACCTCTTTGCCGTCGAGGGCGCGCATCAGCGTGTTGCGTCCCATTAAGCCGTCCTCGCCGCCGTTCATTCCCCTCGGCGCGAACACGCGCCGCTCCGTCAGCACCGACACCGTCACCGGCCTCAGGAACTCGATCTCCCTCACGACGCCATCGCCCCCCGCGTGCTCGCCGGCACCGCCCGACCCGCGACGCAGCGAGAACCGCCTGAGCACCACCGGATACCTTCGCTCCAGAATTTCCGGATCGGTGATGCGGGTGTTTGTCATGTGGCACTGCACGCCGGATGCGCCGTCCCATGCGGGCCCGGCGCCCGCGCCGCCCGCGATGGTCTCGTAGTACCCGAAGGTGTCATCGCCGAAGGTGAGGTTGTTCATGCACCCCTGCGAGTTGGCGCACGCCTCGAACGCGGCGAGGCAGACGTCGGTGACGCGCTGGGAGGTGAGCACGTTGCCGCCCACAACCGCCGCCGTCTCCGAGGGCGACAGGAAACTCCCCTCCGGGATGATGATCTCGATGGGCTTCAGGCATCCCTGGTTTAGCGGGATCTCCTGATTGACGAGGCACCTGACGCAATAGATCACGGCCGCGCACGTCACCGCGGGCGGCGCGTTCCAGTTTCCGAGAACCTCGCCGCCCGTTCCGGTGAAATCAAACACCGCGCCGCCCTCCGTCCGGTCCAGCGTGAGCGTCAGTCGCACGACGCTCCCGTCGTCCATCTTGTCCTCGGCGGCTAGGGCAACCTTGCTCGGGTCACCCGGCACGGTCCCAAAGCGGGACGCGAGTCGCTCCGCCGCCTCCCTGAGCATGTCCCTCACGGCGAGCTCCGCGTTGTCCTGCACGTGGCCCATGTAGTCCGTCACCGTCCGCTCCCCCCACTCGTCCATGAGCTCTTGGATCAAACCGATGCCGCGCCGGTTGGCTGCCACCTGCGCGTTCAGGTCGCTCAGGTTATCGGCCAGCTTGCGCGTCCCGGGGGAACCCGTGCTCGGGGACGTGAGCAGGGCGGTGATACCCTCCTCGTCGTACGTTCCCCCGCGCACGAGCTTGAACGCCTCGATAGCCGCGCCCTCGTCCGCGATTGTTCGGGAAAACGGGGGCATGGATCCGGGGGTGATCCCGCCCACGTCCGCGTGGTGACCTCTGGACGCGACCAAGAACACGAGCTCGCCGTTTCTAAACACCGGAGTGACGACGGTTATGTCGGGGAGGTGGCTGCCCCCCGCCCTCGGGTGATTGGTGACCAGAACGTCCCCCTCGTCGAGTCCCCCGTTCTCGGCCCAATGCTTCAGCTGCCATCGGACCGTCTCGCTCATCGCGCCTAGATGCACCGGGACGTGAGGCGCGTTCGCCACCAGGCCCCCGTCCGGGCCGAACAACGCGCAGGAAAAGTCCAGACGCTCCTTGATGTTGGTGCTGACGCTGGTGCGCTGCAGCGTGCGACCCATCTGCTCGGCGATGCCCATGAACCGGTTGTTGAAGATGGACAGCTGCACGGCGTCGGGGATCTTGGACGAGTCTTTTTGGTCCTTTTTGGACGAGTCGAGGACCACCTCGGTGGATTTCTCGTCGTCTTTGGATTTCTCATCTTTGACCACATCCACGGCAATCTTGAGGTCGCCGTACTCGGTCACCTCGGCGACGCAGCCGGGCTCGATGATGCACGTCGCGGTTCCGTTCATGACCACGCACGGTCCCTCCAGCAAAGCGCCGGCTCCGAGCTGCTCCAACAAGAACACCGGCGCCTCCCTCCATCCACCCTCAAAGTACACCCGCGCGACGGAATCAGGGTCCGGGAGATTCCCAGGGAACTTCCCCTCGCTAAGATTAGGGATCTTCACGCGCTGAAGCAACGTGGACTTGCCAATCCCACGCACGCGCACGTCGTCTATGAGAAGGTCCCGGCCGACGAGCTTGAAGCCGTACTCCCGCTCGAACCTCTCGCCAAACGCCCTCGCGAAATCGCCATCCTCCGGCTCGGGGACCATGATCGCCGTATCCGTGCCCTCGTACCTGAGGTTGAGGAAAACCTCGCACTCGCACTCTTCTTCGCGATCGAAACCCTGCGAGACGAGCTCCAAAAGGCAACGTTCGGCGAGTTCGTCCGCGGCGGCTCTCGCGTCCGCGGGGGCTGGGTTAACTCCTTTAACTCCTCCGCCAATCATCGGGTACGAGCCCGCAAACGGCCGCTGCGTCTCGGCGACCACGTCCGCCAATCCCATGCCGTACGCGGACAGGATGCCGCAAAACCTGTGAACAAACACCGTGGACATGCCGAGGGATCTGGCGATGGCGCACGCGTGCTGGGGTCCGGCTCCGCCAAACGCGGCGAGGACGTGCGACGCCGTGTCGAAACCTTTGCTCTCCGTGATTTGGCGGATGGGTCGGCACATGGCCTCGTTGGCAACCTTGACGTATCCCAGCGCCACCTCCTCGACGCTCATCTCCTGGTCCGTGCCCGTGAGGCCCAGCTCCCGGTTGATCTTTTGGGCCTCAGCCTCGAACGCCGATCGCGTCGACGCCGCGTCCAGGGGCTCATCCTCGTCGGCGCCAAAAATCTTGGGAAAGTACTCCGGCAGGACCCTGCCCAGCAGCAGGTTGGCGTCCGTCACCGCGAGGTTCGCGCCGCCTTTCCTGTAGCACACCGGCCCGGGCTGGGATCCAACAGACTCCGGTCCGACCCTGAAAGTCCCTGACCTGAACGTGAGCCTCGATCCTCCCCCCGCGGCGACGGTGTTGATGTCCAGCTGCGGCGCCTGCACCGTCACCCCCGCCGTCTCCGTCTCGGTCACCTGCTCGTACGTCGCGTCGAACCTGGAGACGTCCGTGGACGTGCCCCCCATGTCGAACCCGATGACCGGTTGGGTGGTCTCCGCCCTGGTGGTGATCGCGTACCCGACGACACCGCCCGCGGGACCCGAGAGAATCGCCTTGTACCCCGTGAAGCGCTCCGCCGGCGTGAGGCCGCCGTCTGACTGCATGAAGCTCACCTTCACCCCGTCCCTCAGGCCGTCGTCGAAACCCCGGAGGAACGTGTCGAGGTACTCGCGGATGCACGGCGTGAGGTACGAGTCGACGCTCGCGGTGTGGCCGCGGGGTACCGCGCGAACCATGGGCACGAGCGCCGAGGACAGGCTGACTTGCGTGAAGCCCATCTCGGCAGCCAACTTCCCAACCGCCGCTTCGTGGTCGGGGAACGCGTACGAGTGCATCAGCACCACCGCGAGCGAGCGTATCCCCTCGTCCAGCAAGGCCTGGAGCTTGGGACGGAGCGACTCCACGTCCAGTGGACGCTCCACCAGCATCGCCTCGCCCGTCACCCCGGTCACGATTTTGAGTCCCTCCGTAGTAGCCTCGGACTCTGAAGAACCTCCTCCGTCAACCCCGGAAAAGAGCCTCACGCGCTCGGCCGCCTCCACCACCCGCTCGTACAGCCGGCTCGGTCGCTTGATCTCGAGGTCGAAGATGTCGGGCCTCGCCTGGTTTCCGATGGCGAGGAGGTCACCGAACCCCTCGGTGACCACGAGCGCGGATCGAGCGCCCTCGCGCTCCAGCAGCGCGTTCGTCGCGACCGTCGTGCCCATGCGGATCCACTCGATGCGGTCGGTGGGCACGGGCGCGTCGCGCGGGATCGTCTCGCCCGTCACCTCCTCGAGGATGCGCCGTATCCCCTCTCTCGGAGCGCTTTCGTAGTTGGCGGGATCCTCCGAAAGCAGCTTGAGCGTGCGGAAGCTGGACTTTTTGCCCTCCGATGGGGGGGAACCATCGGGAACCTCGGCGTACACGTCGGTGAAGGTGCCGCCTCTGTCTATGCAGAACCTGAAATCTCTCTGCTTGGTGGTCCCCATCGCGAGCACCCTCAGCGCTGCGGGTTGTGCTGCTCGGCGAACGGCTCGACGACGCCTGCTTTGGGATCCCGAATGACCGCGAGATCCGGGCCAGGGAGCGCGGGCTCGGACACCCACGCCTACCCCGTGCGCGAGCATCGAACTGGAGCAAATCAGAGAGGTTTCGAGGTCAGCAGTTCCTGCTAGCAAGAGCGGACACGATCTTATCCGAATTGATTCATATTTCCAAAATTCCATGGATCACCATTCGAAGCACAATCCTCGCCGGAAATACCGGTCGACGAATTCTAAACCTTGCCGATTAGGTGAGATCGCCCCTCAGGGGCACCCTTAGCTCAGTGGTAGAGCGCGCGTTTAGTAAGCTCGAGGTCAGCAGTTCGAACCTGCTAGGGTGCAAATTTCTTTTTCTTTTGCATTCTGAGCACACGGGGCGACGGCCCGCGTCGTCAGCTACGTCCTCGCCAATCTTGGCGACGTTCCGAGCACTTTGGAGGCGTCGGCGGGCGATGGCATCATTTCCTCGTATGGAGTTTGAGTATAGCAGCTGCTGGGACCTGGTCGAGTTTTGCAATCAAAAGTCCATCGCTAAGAACCTGTTGAGCTCCTCCACCTCTGGGTCCAGCTTCTCCGTCGCCTCTTTCTTCTTCCTCGACGGCGGAAGCGAACGAGTCATCAGGGGCTTGCCCGTGCGTTTCTTCACGGGCTCGTTCGCCTTGGCGATGCTCTTCGCCCTGCGCTCCTCCGCGGCGATCTTCTCCAGCTCGAGGTTGATGATCCTCTGCTTCGCTCGCCTGTCGCGCTCCAGACGTTTCTCTTCCTCCGCCACGAACGCCGCGGGCATCACGTCCGCGTCCGCGAGGTACCGCTCCAAACGCATCTCCATGTTCGTCAACATCTGTATGGTGGATATGGACGGATCCGGCGCGAACCCCGCTCGGGCGTACACCTCCGCCGTCTTCTCGTCGAGCCGCTCCAACGAAACGTCGGAACCAGGCGCCGGCGCGACGTTCGACAGGGGACCCGACTTTTTCTTGCTCCGCGTCTTGGCCGCCCCGTTGAGGAGCGCGTCAGCCTTGGCCTCCTCGCGTTCGATTTGCGCCTCGAGCTGCTCAACCTGCGTCCTCAGCGACGCGTTCTCGGCATCCATCCTCGCCCGGACCTCCCTCTCCTTGTTCTTCAAATCCTCCAAGATGTCCTCCGTCTCCTGCGCGTTCTGAATGAGGAACAGGTTGGCCTCCTCCAGCTGCCCGTAGATCTCCGGGAGCTGCCTCGGGGAGGTGAAGTACATCGGCACCTCGCTGTCCGAGTCGTCATTCTCCGGCGTCCCCGGGGGTGAGGGCTCCGCGTCAACCGCCTCCCTCGCGTCCTGCGCAGCCTTGATCGCCGCCTCGAGCTCGAGCTGCGCCGCCGCCTCAGCCTTGCGACCCTTCCGCTTCGCCTCCTCCAGGGCACGCTCCTTCTCGGGAATCTCCTGGTCCGCCAAACCGATGGCGTCCACCATCGCCGCGTACGCGTCCCTCTCCGCCTGTCTCTTCCGGCGCCTCTCCTCCCGCCGCATGCGCTTAGCGTCGCCAACCGCCGCGAAGAACTCGGGGTCCGTGATGTCATCGAGGAACGTCTTGTACCTGCGGCAGTCGTCCAGCCTGTCCCTCGTCTTGGAGAGCTCGGTCTTGATCACGGTCATCTGAGCGTTGATTCGCTTAATCTCCTGCACGCGGTCGTTCTTCTGCTTGGTCTCCGCCTCGCCCGCGCGGATCGCCTCCTGTACCTTCAGGTCGTTCTCCTTCAGGAAACCTTCGAAACGCAGCGCATCCTCTTCCAACATCTGCTCCGATCGAGTCAGTGCCTCCTCCCTGCGCAGCGCGCGCTCCTCGAGCTTGCGAATCTCGGCTTGCTTGACGTCGAGCGACATCTGGGTGAGGAAGATCTCCCGCTTCTTGGAGATGAAGTCTTTCAGGTTCTCCCTGCCGTGGCCCTCGCCCCTTCGCAGAGTATCCGCGATGAGTTCCTCGTTGGTGCGCGTGCCTCCTATGAGATTTTCGCCGTCACCGATCCCGCGGGGTGAGGAAACCTCCGCGAGCGCGGCGGCCATCGTCCCGCCCTGCCGAGACACGAAGGTTGTCTTCTCAAACACGCTGAGAGACTGCTGATGGGCCTTCTCCCGGAGTTCCATGCGCCGAAGCGTCTCGCGCATTTCCTCCACCGTGTCTCCCTTGGGCATCGCGAAAGGGTTGAGCTCCATGGTCTCACTGCTAGGACAAGGCGGGTCGGATGTGGGAAGGAGTCAGCGTTTTGGGCGCCCAAAAGAAGGCCACATTTTTGGAATCAAGCGGAGGTCGCGCCTGGGTTGAGGACGAACGGAGGGACGGCGCACCTTTCGGTGTCAGCGATGGACGCTTCATCAAGCGCGGGGTCCGATACGCCGCTCCTGACGGAGTTGGCGTCGGAACCCGATATATCCCCGCTCATGGCTCGCGGTGGCTAATGGTAGCGGGGGCACGCCCTAATCGGGCAAATTGTGGCACTTCGTTTGATGAAGCTGTGAAGAGCACGGCAGCCCAGTCGTTCCGTGAAATTTTGGCACAGTCAAGCGCGCGGGCTCCGGGTCGCGGAGCGCGTCCAAGACGATGCGGTAGGGTTCGACGGGCGACATGGAGCCGGGATCGTCGGACTCGGACGAGGAGCGCGACGGGGACCTCGCGGGAACCCTGCGAGCCGCGCTCCCGGACGTCTCCCGCTCGGCTGTCAGAGGCGACGATGCGTTCAGAAGAGCTCGGGGCACAGCGCCGGTCGACGACCAGAGGTCCGTTCGCTCGGCGTCGTCAATGACGCGAGTGCCGCTCCCAACTCGCGCACCCGCACCGACGCGTCGACCCTCCCCGCCGCCGCACCCTCCCGCCTCGTGCTCGAGTTCCGGCGCCCCGACACGGCGCCCCGACACGGTGATGACGCACGTCGCGTCAGCTTCCTTCGTTCTCGGTCCCGCGCATCACGGTTCGACGCGCATCCTGGACGAGACGGGAGCCCGGGGGCGTCGCAGAGGGCACGGACTGGGTCCCGCGATAGCCGCGGCGGCGGAGAGGAGGCGCGCGGCTGAGCTACAGGCGGCGAGACATCTGCACGAGCGGCACGTGGCGCTCTACGCGTGGGGACGATGCGACGCCGGGCAGCTCGGCTTTGGCGCGGGAGGCTTTGGTGCGCCGACGTCCCGAGATTCCTCGGAAGCTGCGGAGGCGTATCCGACGCCGAGGTCGGTGTCATCGTTGGACGGAAGAGACGTGACACACGTCGCCGGCGGTGCGAGGCACTCCGTCGCCGTGACGAGCGCGGGGGAGGTGTACGCTTTCGGCGACTGCTCCGGCGAAGGTAAAGCGCTGAGCGCACCCACGCGGCTGAGGGAGGCGGTAATCGATCCGCCGGAGGTGACCGCCACGACGAACGCGATGCCACGAGTCGCGACTGTAGCTTGTGGGCAGCGACACTGCGCGGCTGTGACGACGAGCGGCGTGCTGCTGTCGTGGGGCAACGAAGAGTTTGGGCAGCTCGGACAGGGTCCGCCGCGGGATTCATCGTCCAAGGGTGACGCTAAAAGCCTCATAAGAAGGAGGGCGGACGCGTCGATGATGCCGCGCCTCGTCGGGAGCGGGCATGTGAAGTTCACGTCGGTGGCGTGCGGCGCCGGACACACGCTCGCGCTGACTGCCAACGGCCGCGTCTTCTCTTTCGGCCGGGGCGCGTTCGGTGCTCTTGGACACGGGGACCGACTCAATTGCGACGTTCCCCGATTGGTGGATGCGCTGTGGGGCGTGGGAGTGGCGCAAATCGCCGCGGGTGATAACCACAGCGCTTCTCTGAGCGCATCAGGAAGGGTTTACACCTGGGGAAGGGGAAAGTACGGTGCCTTGGGTCACCGCGATGTCGATAACCGCTCGAGGCCGACGCCGGTTCAGGCGCTGGATGACGCAGGGGTTCGATGCGAGCAAATCGCGTGCGGGGGCGACCACACCCTCGCCATCGCCGGCGGTGGATCCGGTGTCTTACTCGCGTGGGGACGGGGAAGCAGCGGACCCGCAGGGACCGGGGCGACGGCCGATGTGTTGACTCCGACGATCATCGATCGCGCTCTCCTCGGGGATGAGAAAGTTTTCCAAATATCCGCGGGAAGCAAGCACTCCGTGGCGGTGACCGAAGGTGGATGCGTTTACACTTGGGGCGCGAGGACACAGGGACAGCTCGGACACGAGCTCGGCGATGCGGGAACCTCGGAGCACGGAGTCTGGAAACTCTCGACGGGTGGGGGCGCGGCTGTCTCTGCTGTCGCGAAAGTCGCGGGTCTTCCCGCCGGACGCGACGTTCTGTACGCCGTCGCAGCTGGAGACCACACGTTTGCGGCTGTGGCGCCTGGCAAAGGGGCGGCCACGACGCGTGGCAGAGCGCCGTGGTCTGGTGCTCACGGATGGTCGCTCCGAGCCATCGAGCTTCCTCCTATTCTAGAGCTTGCCGAGTCGATCACAGCTCTTGACCCAGAGGTGGATGCCGACGAGTGCCATCGGATCGTACCTGAGCTGATTAGAGCCGTGGAAGACGTGTTCTCTTCCCCCGGGTTCATCGTCGAGGGGTTCGCGGCTCCACGCTTCGCTGAAGAAAGTGAGAGCGATGCTCGTACCTCGGGGCTGGACGTGACAAGTGTCGAGGCTGTGTACTCGGCACTTTGCTCGTGTGGCCGTCCTGAAATCATCGCCGCACTCGCAAACGCGTCGGCAAAACTCTTGGAAGCGCTACTCGACGCACTCCAGCGCGCCAAGACCGACTTGGAGGATGTGAATGACACGCGCGTGGTCGTCGCAGCGATGATTGTCCTTTGGATGTCACCGCTCAACGGTGACCCCGCATTGGGCGACACACTCGTGCCGCGGTTAGTGGCGGTGACCGAGCAGCTAACGGCGACGGGGGTTGGTGATTTGCTGATACCGTGGCTCGCTGCAGATATCGATGCAGACGTATTTGAACGCAGGCTGGTATCACCGCTCATGGGTTTTCTGACCAGGAGCTTGGGCAAGGATCTCGCTCGGAAACATCACAAGGGAAGGGGCCTGGTGGGTTCAATCGGACCCTCGGGAAGAACCTCTCCAGGCGGTGGCATGGACGTATTTGCGGTTCGCGCGGCACAGATGCTGGGCATGCTCCACGCGGCGAATGAAATCAGACAAAAACAAACCGGGGAGCCAATCGTCCCAGCATCTGTGTTTTACAGTCAGTCGTTAAGCGACTCTCTGAATCTTCGGGAAGAGTACATGCGACTGATACAGCTGGATGCGGATGGACTCGGTACTGGAACATGGGGTGGTGACCGGATGAACTCGTATCCGGCGTGCCTCCGTCCCGGCGAGTTGGTAACTTTTTGCCAGCTCCCGTTCCTGCTCACCGCCGAGGCGAAAGGCAGGATCTTGCAGGGAGAGGCAAACCTACAGAAGCGCCACGAAATGCGAATGAGCCACTTGAGTGCGATACAGAACGGTCAGTTCTCGAACGACCTCCCATTTGGCAGCCCGGACGCGCCGTTCCTGGAGCTCGTCATCGAGCGTGGCAACCTTTTGAAAAATGCGCTCGACGCAGTCGCTTCCAAGACCCCAGCGGATCTCAAGAAGCCGCTCAGGATAAAGTTCAAATCTGATGGCGTCGAGGAGGAGGGTGTTGACGAGGGCGGCGTGACAAAGGAGTTCTTTCAGCTGATGGTTCGGGAGATGTTCAAGGATGCCCGGACCTTTGTAGAGTTCTCAGAGCACGGGTCTGAGGACAAGAATTCTTCTCTTGCGCCGCCGATGTTCACGCTCGATGAGGAGTCGCGGTACCACTGGTTCAACCCGGCAGCGTCTGTGTCTGCCGAGTCACTCGCTCGCTTCCGGCTCTTCGGCGCCGCGCTCGGTTTAGCCATATACAACGGTGTCTGCCTCGACGTGCACCTGCCCCCTGTGGCGTATCGACGCTTGTGCGGTATGGAGCCCACGCTCGTTGATCTGTGCGAGCTGTCGCCATCCCTTGGTGAAGGCTTGCAAACGCTGCTTGATTATGACGGGGACGACATCGAGGAGGTTTTTTATCGCGACTTCGTCGTAGAACGTTTCGACGCTGAGACGGGCCGCACGCTCACGACAGAGTTGAAGCCTGGAGGTGAACACACGGCGGTGACTGGTGGGAACCGTAAAGAATTTGTGAAGCTTTACGTACAACACGCGCTGGACAAATCTGTATCTGCGCAGTTTGGCGCGTTCAAAGCCGGTTTCGAGCAGGTTTGCGGCGGCCCGGCACTTGGGTTGTTCACCCCGACCGAGCTCGAGCTACTCGTGTGCGGTGACCCGGAGATTGACATGAAGGCGCTCGAGCGAGTCACAAAGTACGACGGCGGATTTGATGCTGACCACCGCGCCATCAGAGATTTTTGGTCGGTGGTGCACTCGCTACCAATCGCCGATCAGAAGCGTCTCCTGTTCTTCGCGACGGGCTGCGACCGCGCACCGGTCGGAGGCCTCGAGAACTTGCCTTTCGTCGTACAGAGGAGCGGGCCAGATACTGAACACCTGCCCACTGCGCACACGTGTTTCAATGTCCTTCTCTTGCCAGAGTATGATTGCCAAGAAAAACTCAGAGATCGCCTAGCCGTGGCAATCGCGAATGCGGAGGGGTTCGGGCTGCAATAGATGTAGCTTTATCGTTTAGAAATTACGCTTGAATAGTGCTACCTGGCTGGTACGCGTCCTCCTCATCCCAGCTTTGAGTACATGTCATATAGCGAAACGCAGATCTCCATGCTGATGAGCACGATGATGATCCACTCCAGCGTATCGCTCTTCCGATTCTGCAGAATCTCCAAGTAGAACTTGGACTGAGTCTGAATCAGGTTCAACTTGTAGTCCAGGTGATCAAACCTCTCCTCGAGCTCGAAGTCCGCGCGCAGGCCCGACCACACTTTGTCGTACTGCGAGTACTGCCACGCCGTGTCCGACCTTCCCAAGAGCCTCATTCTTGTCACCAGCTCGGTTAGCGTGTTGTTGTTCTCCGCCACCAGCTTGAACAGTCTGGCCTTCGATATATCCATCTCCCCAGTCTCTTCCGTTGTTTTGTTCAAGCCGCTGAAGATCTCAATCATGTTGTCCACCTTGAGCTCGTGGTGCTCCAGCGCAACCGTCTGCGCGAGCACGGTTCCTATGACGGATATGTTGTTGAGGTCGAGCCGCTTGAGTACCACGTGGTCAGCCGCGAACTCTGCCCATCCTTCCATACCCGGCCGAACCATTACCCTGTAGTCGTCCGTGCACGGCACCGCGATCGGGGTCTTGGTGAACGATCGGGCGAGCTTGAGGCACTCGTCCCGCTCGCGTCGGCCCATGTTGAAGAAGACGACGGAGCCGTACTTGTACACCACAAAGTACCTGCTCATCAGGTCCGCGCGTCCCCACGACGCGTCCAGGTCGGACCCACCGCTCTCGTTCACGTTGAGCCCCTCGAAGTCACCCTTCAGGCCGCCGGCGCCCCGGCTGCCTGCCGCGCCTTTCCTCGGCGTCATCCGAACCACCATGCACTCCCTGAAGAATTCCTTCGGGTAGGAGCTCAGGCGCTTGGCCATCTCGTGGAAGTCTATGACGTTGCCGACGTAGTACGCGCGCACGGGAATCATGAACTCATGCGGGTGCGTCAGTGCCGCCGCTGCCGATCCCGGAGCGCCCGGATTTTCCGTCATCGTGGTCGACTCTCCCGACGACGCGTCTCCCCTCAAAGAATTTTGTTTATTTTTATCCTCCTCCATCGCCTCCTCCTCCTCCTGCGGCCTCGCCTTCTCCGCCGCCGCAGACGCGTGGAAACCTCGCATTTCCCGACCGTCGCCGAACCATGCCTGTGATGCCGCGAAGCCTGTCGCGGGCGCGTTTTTCCAATCGCCCGTTCCAGCAGTCGCTGCGACGCGCCAATCGCCCACCGACGCGTATCCCCGACACTCGGTCCCGAGGGCGGTCCATCGCGCTGAAGCCCCGCTGCGGACGCATCCGGGCGCCCTGACCAGACCCCTGGAGACCACGGACGCGATGCGAGGAAGCATCGCGATTCGGCTCGGTAGCCCGAAGCCAGGCGCTCTCCGTCCGTGCGCAGCCGCGAGTGTCGGGAGGTGGGACTCAACTCGAGAATTTCGTCGGCGGGACTGAGGCGAGTTTCCCCAGCCAGTCTCGCTCCGCTGTGAGAGCCGAAGCTGACTGCCCCGCAGTGTGCGAGAAAAATTGCCGCCTGCAAAACCCTCGAGGATTGATTGTTTGGGCGCCAATCCCCAGGGGCTGATCATAGCGAGGCGCGCGACGGAGGTCGGCGCGAGGGAGAGTCGGAGCCGGTTCAGTGTTCTGCGCGTCGCACGGGCGACGAAGTAAGAGACCATGTTCCTGTACAACCTCACCCTGCAGAAGGGAGGCGGCGTCCAATGCGCGGTATACGGCAACTTCAGCGCCCCCAAGGCGCAGGAGATCGTCGTGTCGCGTAACAAGGTGCTCGAGCTGCTCAGGCCCGACGAGAGCGGAAAGATGCAGACGATCGTCAGCACGGAGGTGTTTGGCGTCATCCGTTCCCTCGCCGCGTTTCGTCTGACGGGCGCGAACAGGGACTACCTCGTGTGCGGAAGCGACAGCGGCCGGATTGTCGTGCTGCAGTACGACAAAGAGAGGAATCGGTTCGACAAGGTGCACCAGGAGACTTTCGGAAAGAGCGGGTGCCGGAGGATCGTGCCCGGGCAGTTCCTGTGCGTGGATCCCAAGGGCCGCGCCATCATGATCGCGGCCATCGAGAAGGCCAAGCTGGTCTACGTGCTGAACAGGGACACCGAGGCAAATCTGACGATCTCGTCCCCTCTCGAGGCTAACAAGTCACACGTGGTGGCGTTCCACGTCGCCGCGCTGGACTGCGGACTGGACAACCCCGTCTTCGCGGCGATCGAGCTGGATTATGCGGACGCCGACCAGGATAGCACCGGCGAGGCCGCGGCGGAGGCGCAGAAGCACCTCACCTTTTACGAGCTTGACCTCGGGCTGAACCACGTGGCGAGAAAGTCAAGCGAACCCATCGACAACGGCGCGAATCATCTCATCGCGGTGCCCGGCGGCGGCGACGGACCGGGCGGCGTTCTCGTGTGCGCCGAAAACTTCATCATCTACAAGAACCAGGGGCACCCCGACGTGCGGGCGGTGATCCCCCGGAGGAACGCGCTCAGCGGCGACCGCGGCGTCCTCATCGTTTCCTCCGCCACCCACCGGACCAAGCAGCAATTCTTCTTCCTTGCTCAGTCCGAGTACGGCGACATCTACAAGGTCACGGTGGAGTATCAGAAGGGCACGGAGTTCGTGAGCGAGGTGAAGATCAAGTACTTCGACACCATCCCTCCCTGCGTCTCGATCTGCGTGCTAAAGACGGGTTTCTTGTTTGCGGCTTCGGAGTTTGGGAACCACGCTCTCTACCAGTTCCAGGGCATCGGCGACGACGAGGACGACGTGGAGTCAAGCTCGG
This sequence comes from Micromonas commoda, assembly GCF_000090985.2. Classification (NCBI taxonomy): domain Eukaryota; kingdom Viridiplantae; phylum Chlorophyta; class Mamiellophyceae; order Mamiellales; family Mamiellaceae; genus Micromonas; species Micromonas commoda. The sequence goes on along the minus strand of NC_013045.1, from coordinate 7,188 downwards.
CGACGCTGGTGGAGACGGATGAGGGCTACCAGCCCGTTTTCTTCGAGCCCAGGGCTCTGAGAAACCTTCACCCCATCGACGACGTTGAGTCCCTTTGCCCGGTTCTCGACATGCAGTGTCATAATCTCGTTGCGGAGGAGACCCCACAGCTGTACGCCCTGTGCGGCACGGGCCCTAGGTCCACGCTCAGGGTTCTTCGGCAGGGTGTTGCCCTTTCGGAGATGGCGGTGTCTCCCCTACCGGGTAACCCAAACGCAGTCTTCACCGTTCGCAAGAGCGCGAGCGATGAGTTTGATGCGTACATCGTCGTCTCATTCACCAACGCCACCCTCGTGCTGTCCATCGGTGAGACCGTGGAAGAGGTCAGCGACAGCGGATTCCTGGGTACTGTGCCCACGCTGAGCGCCTCTTTGCTTGGGGATGATTCGCTCCTGCAGGTGCACCCCGGCGGTTTGAGGCACATCCGCGCGGATAAACGAATCAACGAATGGAGGACGCCCGGCAGGAAGACGGTGACCCGAGTGACCACAAACGCGAGGCAAGTCATCATCGCGCTGTCCGGCGGCGAGCTCATTTACTTTGAGCTTGATCAGACCGGTCAGCTCATGGAGGTTGAGAAGCTGGAAACGAGCGGAGACGTGGCGTGCCTGGACATTGGACCAGTTCCAGAGGGCCATCTCAGGAACAGGTTCCTCGCCGTGGGCTCGTTCGACTCCACCGTTCGCATCCTCTCCCTCGGCGCGGAGGACTGTCTGCAGACCATGGGCGTCCAGGCGCTCGCGGCGGCACCCAACTCGCTGCTCATGCTCCGTGACGACGGTAGTGGCTCGATCTACCTCAACGTCGGCCTCACCAACGGCGTGCTTCTCCGCGCCGACGTTGACTCGGTCACCGGGCAGCTCAGCGACACCCGCGCTCGCTTCCTCGGTGCCAGGCCGCCCAAGCTGAGCGCGGTGTCCGTGCAGGGTAAGGCTGCGATGATGGCTCTGTCCTCCAGGCCTTGGCTCGGCCACTTTGACCTCGCCAACAGGTTTGCCCTGTCGCCGCTGTCGTACGAGCCTCTCGAACACGCCGCGCCGTTCTCTTCCGACGCCTGTCCCGAGGGTGTCGTCGCAGTCGCGGGCAACACGCTCAGGATCGTCGCGGTGGAGCGCCTGGGGGAGCAGTTCAACCAGCGCACTTGCAAGCTGCGGTACACACCGAGACAGATGAGCGTGAACGTCGACAGGAACACGCTCGCCGTCGTCGAGTGCGACCAGTCGTCCGTACCTTACGACGAGCGCACCGGACTCGAGGGTGCGGCGGGTGAGAAAGACACCAAGATGGACGTGGAGGGCGAGGAGGATGATGAAGAAGAGGACGAGGTCACCATGACTCCCGCGGAGCAGTTTGGCGCCCCAAAGGCACCGCCCGGGTCGTGGGCGTCGTGCGTCCGCATCGTCGACCCGGCGTCGGCGTCCACCAAGCAAATCGTGGAGATGACGGGCAACGAGGCGGCCCTGTGCTGCTGCCACGTGTACTTCCCTCAGGCTGATGAGTTGTTCCTCGCGGTGGGTTCTGCGGTGAGCCTGACGTTCTCTCCCAGGGACAGCGAGGGTGGATTCATACACCTGTACAGGTACACTCAGGATGGCGGGATTGAATTGTTTCACAAGACTCCCCTCGACGGCGTTCCCGGCGCGATGTGCGGCTTCAAGGGGCGACTGCTCGTTGGTGTTGGCAACACGCTTCGCCTGTACGACTTTGGCAAGAAAAAGTTGCTTCGCAAGGTTGAGAACCGCAACTTTCCCAACTTTATCAAGACGATTCATGCGCAAGGTGAGAGGATCTACGTCGGTGACGTGCAGGAGTCGTTTCACTACGTCAGGTACAAGCGCGAGGATGGGAGCATGTACATCGTCGCTGACGACGTCCAGCCCAGACACGTCACCGCCGCATGCCCGCTCGATTACGACACCATCGCGGGCGGCGACAGGTTTGGCAACGTCTTCGTCAGCCGCCTGGCGCAGGATGTCTCGGATGAGATTGAGGAGGATCCCACCGGCGGCAAGACTGCGTACGGCCAGGGAGCTCTGAACGGCGCGTCACACAAGATCAACCAGGTGACGCAGTTCCACGTCGGCGAGACTGTCTGCGCGCTGACCAAGGGTACGCTTCAGGCTGGAGGGCTCGAGAGCATGATTTACGCGACGCTGATGGGGACGTTGGGCGCGTTGATGCCCTTTGGGAACAGGGAGGATGTGGACTTTTGCACGCACCTGGAGATGCACATGCGCCAGGAGCTGCCGCCACTGCTGGGTAGAGACCACCTGGCGTTCAGGAGCAGCTACTTCCCGGTCAAGGATGTGATCGACGGGGACCTCTGCGAGATGTACACCGTCCTGCCGCACGAGGCGCAGAGGCGCGTGGCAGAGGACATGGACCGAACGGTTTCGGAGGTGCTGAAGAAGCTCGAGGATCTGAGGGCAAAGGTGGCGTAGTCTTGTTATTTTAAGCTTCGAACTACATCTAATCCTAGTAGCTAGTCCAATTCGTCCGGGTCGTACGCGTCTTCCTCATCCCCGGTCCCCTCCTCAGCGGCTCTTAGAGCCCCTTCAATCGCGTCGATGATTTCCGCGCGACCGCCCCTGGCCTTCGCTTTCCCGAGAGCGTCCCAGTCATTTTCATCTCGCAGGCTGAGATCGCAACCGTGCGATATGAGCAAGTTGAGCGACTCCACATCGCCGAGCCGTGCGGCTACCATCACAGGGGTCTCGCCGCAAAAGTCCGCCTGATTCGGGTCAGCGCCCGCGCTCTCGAGCAGTTCCTTGACGCAACCAGGACTTCTTCCCCAACACGCGTGCAGAAGCGGCGTCAACCCCTCGGCGTCCATCGCACGCGCCGAGGCTCCGCGCCGAATCAGCTCGCGGCAAGCGTCCAAGGAACCGGACGAGGCGGCGACCATCAATGCCGTGCGACCATCACCATCCTGCGCCGAAACCTGGTCGACATCCACGTCCGTCTCCAGGATCCTCGAGATGGTTTCTCTCCTGTTCCAGTCGGCAGCTTGGTAGAGCACCGCGACTTTAACAACGAGGGGTAGATCCCCGCCGCCGGTTCGTCCCTCGCGTCGACACCGGGGGCAAAGATCCTCGCCAGTATGGAGCATCTCATCAATGCAAGACAGGCACGAGATCGACGGCATCACAGCATCCAACCAAACCCTCTCTGGAGGCGCGTTCGCCGCAGCCGATGCGGCCTCGGCGACTCGCCGATCTTCAATCTCCTTTTGCCGTCGTCGGTCCGCGCGCTGGGCCTCGACCAGCTCCTGCGGGATCCCCTCCAGCCCGCCACCCCTGGTGAGCTGCTCCATCAGCGCGGCGAGCTGACCTATCAGCTCGCTCCCATCCTCGCCAGCCTCCATCCTCACGCGTGTCACCGAGCTATGACTTTCGAGTTGGCACGTCCAAGCAAGATGAAGGTTTTTTAAAGCCGTCGTTCCTCCACAACCCGAGGCGGTGCCCGCCGGGCGCTATGAGGGACCTTGCCGCGCGAGCGTTGGGCGCGAATCATGTGTGGGTGTCCCTATTCCTCGGTGTGTGCATGCAGTTATGCGCCGGCACCCTCTACTCAGTCACAGCATGGGGGGTGACGCTGAAGGAGGTGGCAGGGTGGAACTCGGATGAGTCCTTGGGCGTCGCGGAGACGGTGGGCACGATGGGCATCAACATCGCGTTTCATAACGGATTCCTCGTCGACCGTCTCGGATCGCGACCCATGTCCGCGGTTGCGGCGCTCGCGCTCTTCTCCGGGTGGCACTTGCTCGCGAACGTCGCGTCCTCGGGAGGATCGCCGAGTGCGGCTGCACTTGCCCTCTGGCTCGTTGGGCAGGGAAGCATCACCGCGTTCATGTGTTCACTGGACGCGAACGTGGGAAACTTCAGCGAGGAGAACCAGGGCAAGGCGCACGGCTTGCTGCTGAGCGGTTTCGGAGGAAGCGCGGCGCTCTTCGCGACGGTGTACAGGTCGCACTTCGCGGGCGTTCCGACGGCGCTTCCATCGTTCTTTCGGGGCGCCGGGTACGTGACTGCCGTGGTGTGCATCGCGGGTGCCCTTCTCTTGAAGGACGCTCGCCACGGCGACAAATCCAAGGCACGGCGAGTCGTGTGCGAAGAAGGTGAGGAAGGAGAAGGACCAGAGTTGGTCGGAAGTCGCGAACGGAGCGATGGGATTGAGATGTCGACAATGAGCAAGGATGGCGGGATGTCTCGGGCACAGATGGAAAGTTTCGCAAACCTTCACGCGACGACCCATGGAACAGATGATGGCGAGGACGAAACCACATGGCAGTACCTAAGAGGTGTAGCCGGCAGACCTCTGTATTGGGTTATTTTCGTGATTGTCGCGTGTACCATAGGCACGGCCCTGCTTTGGGTGAACGAGGCGGGTTCCTTCACTCACGTGTTGACGGGGTCAAGAAAGGGACTCTCGAACATGGTTGTGGCATTCTCTCTAGGGAACGTTTTCGGCAGACTCGGCGCGGGATGGGCGTCCGATGTCGTGGAGCTTTCGTTTGGCGCACCCAGATCCGTGTTCCTTACATTTGGTGGGGGCCTGTTTTCTGTGTCCATGGCGGCGCTCGCGGGCAGCGAGAGAACCTCGTCGTCATCCAGGATGTTTTCAGCTATTGGAGTTGGACTGGCTGAAGGAACCGTAATGTCATCGTGGACTGCAATCGTGAGACGATCGTTCGGCGCAGAGAGGTTTGGACTCAACCTGGCTGTGTATAACTTTGCGATGGCAATCGGTAGCGGCATTTTGAACGGGCTCGCAGCAGCGGCCACGGAAACAGAGGACGAGCAGAAGGAAATTAATAACCTCCGGTTGGTGTTTTGGGTGGCAGCCGTGTTCAATGCACTCGCCGCTGTGATTGGGATTGTGGCGACGAGGATCCTCAGGGAAGAGAACGCACGGATGGGGTATCAAATGACGATAATTTAGTCGTAGGTAATCTTAGCTAGCTGGCTTAGCACATCGTCACATGTGGGCCAGAAAATTTCCACTTGCCATCACGTCGCTAGATTCACGTCGCTTCTTCCGAGGAAACGCACGCGAAAGCTCAGTGTTGCAGAGCGCGCAGCCAGGGTCAACCCCGGACGTTCGTTCGATGTGGCCCTTCAAGCGGCGCAAGACGTCCGCCGCATCGGAGCCGACATCGGAATACACGAGCGCCGGCGTGCGAACCCGGCGTTCCGCGGGCACACGGGGCGACCAGCCCGACGCCCCCGACGCAGATCTCGCAGATCTCGAGGACGAGCCCCAAGAGTTCTTGTGCCCCATCACGCGAACCATGTTCCGCGACCCGGTGATGGTGGTAAAATCGGGGCACACGTACGAGAGGGGCGCCGTCCTGGCGCACTTTGATCGCAACGGGGCCAAGGACCCGCTCACGCGTCGCGCCCTGAGCAGCACGAAGGTGGTGACGAACTGGGTGGTGAGACAGTTCGTGCAGGCTTGGCTGGACAAGCACCCGGACGTGACGCCCGACGGGTGGGACAGTCGTGAGCTTTCCGAGCCGTCGAAGGATGACGGGACGCGAACATTCGACGACGAGGGAGACATCGGAGTGCTCCGGACATGGCGTGCAATGTGCCCTGAACTGCAGGAGGTGTGGCCGGAGGACGAGCAACCGGAGCACTGGGAAGGGGTGACGATGGAAAACGACGGCCGGGTGGTGGAGCTCGACTTGGAAGACGTTGACCTGACCGCAGCGTTGCCAGCTGAGCTTGGGCGCCTGAGCGCGCTAAGGGAGTTGAACGTTAGCCGTAATGCGCTGACGCTCTTGCCTGTGGAGATCGGGCAGCTCACGTCGCTGGTGAAGCTGAGCCTCACCGAAAATCAGCTGACGAGCGTGCCGGCGGAGATCGGGCAGCTCGCATCGCTGAGGGTGTTGGACCTCAGCGACAATCAGCTGACGAGCCTGCCGGCGGAGATCGGGCTGCTCACGGCGCTGCAGGAGTTGTACCTCTACGGCAACCAACTGACGAGCGTGCCGGCGGAGATCTGGCAGCTCACGTCGCTGAGGAAGTTGTTGCTCGACGACAATGAGCTGACGAGCGTGCCGGCAGAGATCGGGCAGCTCACGTCGCTGGAGGTGTTGGGCCTCACAGACAACCAGCTGACGAGCGTGCCGGCGGAGATCGGGCAGCTCGCGTCGCTGACGGAGTCGGGCCTCAGCGGCAATCGGCTGGCGAGCGTGCCGGCGGAGATCGGGCTGCTCGCATCGCTGACGGAGTTGTTCCTCAGCGGCAATCAGCTGACGAGCGTGCCGGCTGAGATCGGGCAGCTCACGTCGCTGCAGGAGTTGTGGCTCGACGACAATGAGCTGACGAGCGTGCCGGAGGAGACTGGGCAGCTCGCGTCGCTGATGGTGTTGAGCCTCAGAGACAATGAGCTGACGAGCGTGCCGGCGGAGGTCGGGCAGCTCACATCGCTGAAGAGTTTGTACCTCTACGGCAATCAGCTGACGAGTGTGCCGGCGGAGATCGGGCAGCTGACGTTGCTGACAGAGTTGTTCCTCGACGACAACGAGCTGACGAGCGTGCCGGCAGAGATCGGGCAGCTCAGGTCGCTGGAGAAGTTGTACCTCGACGACAACAAGCTGACGAGCGTGCCGGCAGAGATACGCGAGCTCAGAGCGGCGGGCTGCAATGTGGAGCTGGATGACGGCGTCACGGTGGACGAGTGATCGCAGCACTTCTCAGCGTAGGCGTAGTATCTCGCGATAGAGATTGTAAGTAACACGATATGAATCCTCATCGGTCGTCTCTCCTCGCTCGCGGCAACAGGTGACCTTCGGGTCGAGGGTTTGTTGCGGGTATACCCTAGGGTAGGGTTTGTTGAGGGTATGTTCAAGGGTTCAGGGTTCATAAACCCTAATGATTCAGGGTTTAGGGTTTAGGGTTTAGGGTTTAGGGTTTAGGGTTTAGGGTTTAGGGTTTAGGGTTTAGGGTTTAGGGTTTAGGGTTTAGGGTTTAGGGTTTAGGGTTTAGGGTTTAGGGTTTAGGGTTTAGGGTTTAGGGTTTAGGGTTTAGGGTTTAGGGTTTAGGGTTTAGGGTTTAGGGTTTAGGGTTTAGGGTTTAGGGTTTAGGGTTTAGGGTTTAGGGTTTAGGGTTTAGGGTTTAGGGTTTAGGGTTTAGGGTTTAGGGT